>NC_089871.1:21642961-22297961 GCF_036373705.1 Amia ocellicauda
GTGGTCAACCATGTACTCAAACAGATCCTTAAGAGCATTCTTCTTTTCAAATACAGTGCACAACCAATCTTGATGCAAAATTCCACCTGGTTGGTCGCTTCTGACATATTTCATCAAGCAGCTGTGTTTGTTTTGGCAATCTAGAAAAGAATGCACCCAGGCCAGAAAGGTGTGAGAATTTTGCATTATCACATTTTTGCTACACCTTGAGATAAAACCAAATTAAGGGCATGTGCATAGCAGTGTATGAAAAGCGCCTGTGGGATCTTTTCCTTCACCTTGGCTTGTACTCCGTTCAGCCCCGGGGCCATAACGGCAGCACTGTCATAGCACTGGGCTACAAGTTTTTCAATGCATCCATATTCCTCCAAGAACCCAAGGGCCAGGGCTGCTACATCCTCTGCCCATTTGCCGCCTGTCACATCCTCAAATTTGATGAACCTCTCTTTAATGGCACTGTCTGCTACAAAATGAAGGACAAGCGATAGCTGTGCAGTATTGCTGACATCTGATGTTTCATCCAGCATGCAAAGCTGCAAAGGGTGCTTTCCTTATTTCTTCTTTGCTGGTCTCACCCATCACATCGGCAACAGCACTTATCAAGTCATTCTGTATTTGACTTGAGGTTGCAATAAACACTTCGGAAGTGGACATATGGTAGTGCAAGTCTGGATCATATTCCACTAAAAATTATAGTAGCTCCAGGTAATTACCATGATTCACTGATTATCTGCCCTCGTCATGGCCCCTGAAAGGTAACTCCTGTTTCCCAAGGAAAATCACACAGATGTTTCAAAATCTCCCTATTTTTTTCACCTTTCCGTTGTGCATCGTCATTTTTCTCCATCTCTTCTCCGTGTCTTTTCAAGTATAATGGTAATCATTGCCTTAAGATGACCTGCTGTGTTTTGGTGTAGCCTTAGTTAAACAGCTAAGATTTTCGTAGCCTTTCCAATTACATGCACCCTTGTCTGTCCCAAACAACAAGCACTCCCAGCAGTAGAGCCTCTTGTGTTGAACTGAGCCTGTAGGCCAAGTGTATCATTCCCAGTTGCTAGCCTGAAAATTGCGAACATATCCTGCTTTTGCAGGTTGATTGAGCTGGAGATGTTCAGGCGTTGGGCAGCCTTTTTTAACAATGTCCATCTTTTCATTAAACAGTCGTCTTGAAAAGGGCACTGATAATAAATCTGTGACAATATCATCTCCATCTGCATCAATATCATATCCACCTGCTACGTCAATATCATCTCCACCTGTTACCATTTTCGTCGTCGGCTATCAATTGCTAGTTAGCAACACTAAGCTAGGTCTCGTGACGTAAGCAGGTCTTCTAGAATACCCTGGAGCTGTGGGAAATCTGAAAGAATACGCCCATTGGCTACAAATCCAAATATGAGTGGTTGATCAAATTGTCAATCCAAACGTACGCTTTCATTTGGTTTCATGGTCAGGGCATTCTATCAAGGAAATACAATACCCTGGATGGAAGATATTCTCCCCAGAGACTCTGTAGAAAAATATCTGATTGGTTGCATTTTTTCCCAACACAAAACCACTCAAATGCACAGTGCATGGACAGAAAACAACAGAAAAAATTTGGAAGAATTTTATTTTATTTTATTTTATTTAATTTATAGAATTAATCACATACGTTTTTTATTTTTTCATCTGAGGATTCCAGGACCTCCTCTGAATACCTTGAAGGCCCTGACAGTTCGCCACTGCATTTAACCTTTAGCAAGGTTGTTAGTAAGGTAGATAAAATACTTGATTCAAACATGTAATTACATCACAAATGTACATACACTTAAAACAAAAAAAACATAAATATCTTCATCCAAGTAAGCAAATCCTTAATTTACATTCATATAACATGAATATATACAGTATATATGGATCTATATCTATACAGTGGGGGAAAAAAGTATTTGATCCCCTGCTGATTTTGTACGTTTGCCAAAGAAATGATCAGTCTATAATTTTAATGGTAGGTGTATTTTAACAGTGAGAGACAGAATAACAACAAAAAAATCCAGAAAAACGCATTTCAAAAAAGTTATACATTGATTTGCATGTGAATGAGGGAAATAAGTATTTGACCCCTTCGACTTAGTACTTGGTGGCAAAACCCTTGTTGGCAATCACAGAGGTCAGACATTTCTTGTAGTTGGCCACCAGGTTTGCACACATCTCAGGAGGGATTTTGTCCCACTCCTCTTTGCAGATCCTCTCCAAGTCATTAAGGTTTCGAGGCTGACATTTGGCAACTCAAACCTTCGGCTCCCTCCACAGATTTTCTATGGGATTAAGGTCTGGAGACTGGCTAGGCCACTCCAGGACCTTAATGTGCTTCTTCTTGAGCCACTCCTTTGTTGCCTTGGCTGTGTGTTTTGGGTCTTTGTCATGCTGGAATACCCATCCACGACCCATTTTCAATGCCCTGGCTGAGGAAAGGAGGTTCTCACCCAAGATTTGAAGGTACATGGCCCCGTCCATTGTCCCTTTGATGCGGTGCAGTTGTCCTGTCCCCTTAGCAGAAAAACACCCCCAAAGCTTCCACCACCTTGTTTCCACCTCCATGTTTGACGGTGGGGATGGTGATCTTGGGGTCATTCCTCCTCCTCCAAACACGGCGAGTTGAGTTGATGCCAAAGAGCTTGATTTTGGTCTCATCTGACCACAACACTTTCACCTAGTTCTCCTCTGAATCATTCAGATGTTGGCAAACTTCAGACGGGCCTGTACATGTGCTTTCTTGAGCAGGGGGACCTTGCGGGCGCTGCAGGATTTCAGTCCTTCACGGCGTAGTGTGTTACCAATTGTTTTCTTGGTGACTATGGTCCCAGCTGCCTTGAGATCATTAACAAGATCCTCCCGTGTTGTTCTGGGCTGATTCCTCACCGTCCTCATGATCATTGAAACTCCACAAGGTGAGATCTTGCATGGAGCCCCAGACCGAGGGAGACTGACAGTTATTTTGTGTTTCTTCCATTTGCGAATAATCGCACCTACTGTTGTCACCTTCTCACCAAGCTGTGTAGGTCTACAATCTTGTCCCTGACATCCTTGGACAGCTCTTAGGTCTTGGCCATGGTGGAGAGTTTGGAATTTGATTGATTGATTGCTTCTGTGGACAGGTGTCTTTTATACAGGTAACGAGCTGAGATTAGGAGCACTCCCTTTAAGAGAGTGCTCCTAATCTCAGCTCGTTACCTGTATAAAAGATACCTGGGAGCCAGAAATCTTGCTGATTGATAGGGGATCAAATACTTATTTCCCTCATTAACATGCAAATCAATTTATAACTTTTTTGAAATGCGTTTTTCTGGTTATTTTTGTTGTTATTCTGTCTCTCACTGTTAAAATACACCTACCATTAAAATTATAGACTGATCATTTCTTTGTCAGTGGGCAAATGTGCAAAATCAGCAGGGGATCAAGTACTTTTTTCCTTCACTGTATCTATAGATATATAGATAGATCGATAGATCTATATCATCAGCAGCAGCAGCCTATATCAATCCACTACTGCCTCTCCAATATGTTTCCAGGATCTAGCATCCCTTTCCATGTCACACCTGCACGGTTTATTATTTCATCCCATATTTTGTGTTCATCTCATAGGTATTTTTTCATCTTTTGTGATCCATTTGATAGCTTCTACTGTGCATCTTCAATCTATGCTTCTTGCAGTGTGTCCGGCCCATTGCCATTATAACATTTTTACTCTTCTAACGATGTCACGTATTTTCATTTGTTCCATTAATTAATTCATATATATATATATATATATATATATATATATATATGGTGTCATATTAATTTCTTTATAACATATTACAGTTTCAAGTCCTCATGGAAATAGAGCAATTTACAGGTTTCTGTTTCACTTTGATGGTTGTTGTGGGAGGGCAAGATTGTACCATCATGAACGTTTAATTTTAGGAAAGAAAGATGTGCATTACTTGTATGCAAAGATTAATGAGTACAGTGCACTGGAGTCACATGGCAATAAAAAGAACCTCTTACAAGTCTTACATAAGAGTCCTAGGTAGAAGACAGGAATTCATGTGCATATGTAAGAAATACTACATATATATATATATATATATATATATATATATATATATATAAATAAGAAGAAGCTCCTATTACATCTAGTGTTGTCTCATGTCACCTCTCAGCACCCCCAAATGTACCACTAATACAATGTTTGATGCCCCTTGCACTGTATGTGATGTAAGCAGTGTGAATAGTGTTCTTAAAAATACACATTTTGTGTTGGATGCCAACGTGTTGATGCGATGCTCCAAGTCAGCGGTATTAAAATACAATTCGAGAAGGTCCAGTCACACAAGTAGGAAAAGTGAATATCAGGCTGTACTAATATGTATGCTATTACTATTTGTCATGCTGCTTCAAAGGAAATTATGAAATGAGTATGGAGCATTATAAGGGTCAAAACTTTGTCAATCCATAAATTAATAAGACAATTAATTTATGAATTCATAAATTAGTTTGACAATTCATAAACTAATTTATACATTAATTAATCAATTAATTAAACGATGCATAAATTAATATATACATTCATTCATACATTAATTAGTCTACTCAGTAATTTAATTTGCTGTTTGCCAAATTATCTTTAATTTGTCTATTAATGTTTCAATTTCATGTGTCAGATCGATACCAATATTTGTGATATCGCCCATCCCTAGTCCCCTCCCCACCACCACAGAAAGCCTTGCTTCACGATTACAGCACCACTGATCGAACCCGCCATCCTATGTTTGATTGGTTCAATACTGATACATTGTGAATGTCAAAACCTGCCCCCTCAGTTAATTGAAAACCTTTCAAAATAGTTTATCTGCCAAATTAAATGGAAAGACCATTTGGCAAACAGCGAAATAAATTAAACGACTAATTAATTTAAGAATAGATGTATTAATTGATAAATTAATTGATACATTCATTTATGAAATAATGTATAAAATAATGTATGAATTGACATCTGAATTTATTAATTGGCAAATTCATTTAAGAATTAAAATGTAATGTTGACATGTATAATGCTCCATAAATTAGCACAACAAAAAGTAATTTAAAATATGTGGTTTAATAATGTTCAAGACTGACTCACAGCACTATGTAGAGATAAACATGGTCAGGATATTTTGTTTAGAACAGGGAAATCAGCTGCTGGCACCATCTTTCCCTAGAAGGAACAGGGTCACAATCACCAACCTGCTCTTTCAAAGCCACATTTTCTTGCAGTTCAATCAACTCCATTTGTAGTGATGCAACATTTACCCATCTGAAAGTCTGATTTGTTTATTTTGGAAACTGTGACATGTGTGACCAAGAAGAGGATCTGTATGAAAAGCAGCAGTTGTCATCCAATAGCGAAGTCAACAAAGCAAGCCTCTAATTTGTTAATCAGCTTCTGTATGAAATCACCATGGTGGGGAACATATTTCTTTCCCTGGGCTTGCTCACAACTTCTAGACAACTTCTCCCTAGAGATCAGAGCCCGAACTGCTGTTATCAAATCACACACTGTGTTGTTCTGTTCCTGCAGATTTACTTTAAGCTCATTAAAACATGAGGTAATGTCTGTCTTTTCACTCTTTTGCTCTGATAGGAAAGATCTGATCTCTTCCCAAATTGCCCAAAAGTGCTCAAAAATCCCTGCTTTTGCTGAGCCATCCTACATTGTTGTTCTGTAAGTTATCATAGCTGACATTGACCTCTGTCAGAAAGTCTCTTAGCAGATGGTGTGGTAGGGATGATGGTGCTCTCAAAAAGTTAAATTTCAGTCAAATCAGTTTAATCATTGATGTCATGACCTCAGCATACTCTTCTCCCAGACTGGCACACTGGACAGATTGGTGGATGATGCTGTGGTAAGATGTCAGCTGATTAATTCACAGCTAAAGAAATGCATTCTGTTGCATTCTGAATGGCCTCATCAAGTTGTGAAATCACATCTTCAGCTAATATTTCAGGTCTTCTCATTGCTGTTGGAATCCAACAGTGGGATCTGTTTTTTTCATTTCATTCAGCTAATTTATGATCAAACAAGGTCTAAGCAACTTCACTGTGTCAGTAAGTGGCTTTTTGCATTTTCTCAAAACCCAAACTATTCTCAGTGAGCACTCTATTGCACGATCTAGGGCTGTCGGGAAATGGACAAGAATTGTGGACTTCAAATATTTGGCCTTGAACTAATTTATTTTTATCATCCTCACCTCTGTCTGGGATATGTTTGCTCAGAACTACTGTTTTGTGTTATAGTTAATCCCTCAAGAAATCCGCTTTTCCGTGATCACAGAATTTGCTGTAGAAATTACGTTCTTATGCAGAATTCTCTCAATCATGCAGAATTCTGCAGAATAAGCCACTTTCTGAATGATGGAAAGGAATAAATAAAAAGATAATGACAAATGTGGTACCACATATAACCACTAGTTGTCAATAATGTTACAAAATGTAAGTAGCACCTATTTTGAATTTCATTCACATTTCTGTATTGATTGATGTGCTATTACTGTCATAGGAGGGACAAAACTACTTTGCCAACATGATCAGTTATCCATAGAGATTTTTGAGACCAAATAGCGTTAGTTCAAAAAGTAAAATTAGACATGTATCAGCTAAACAGAGGGCACAGGAGAATACAGATCTTCACAAGAATAGCAGCAAGTTATACTGAAGTCCACACAAGGAAATCAACAATTGATGATCATCTCAAATCAAATCAGTACACAAAGCGAAAGTCCTGTAGTGCTGATTCCTCCCAGCCTGAACTAATCCTAAAATGCCAGAGGACCTTGACAACAACTAAACATAAAACGGTGGCTTCTGAAGATAGAGAAAAGGTGGATAACATGTGCTGCATATGCTCACACACACAGCTACCTAACTTTAACATGTTAACAAATGCAAACCAATTGCTTCCTACTTAGGTAAATCATTATCAGTCTGTTACATGTTACAGTAGATGCTAAGTATTTCAGATTCCAAGCATCGCTGTGTAGACGTGTAAAGCCTTACATCTCAGTCTAATGAAAATGATCATAAAGTTACGCTGGAATTTACAAACATAATGTTCACAATACAAGAAAGAATAAAACTGTAGATTATAGTTTTTGTTTGTTTTATTATGCAGTCAAAATAGTCTAGTCGTATTTTATAATAGACATTTAATTTGATCAAAAAATAATTAGCTTTTTTTATTGTAATGGGATCCTGTCACGGTCTCTCAGAGGAGGACCCCAGGGCACAGGAGTAAGGAACCAGGTGCAGCACTCGTAGAGTTGGCAAACAGGACACAAGGACTAATCAAGGACGTGGTTGAGGTCACAGGCTATGGTCTAGATCATGGAGGCCGAACGAGAGACACAGGACTAGGACTGGGAACGAGAGAGAAAGAGCGAGACAGGACTGGGAGAGAGACAGAGAGAGAGAGATGGAAAGAGAGATAGAAGAGGCTGGAGACAAAGAGCTAGGAAGAACAATGGGGCACAGAGCACTAGGAACAAGGAGCACAGGAACACTGGAAACAAGGCTTGGTGACACAGGTTGCACTGACAACACTTCACCCTGAGTGAGGGCAGTGAGGGGTTTATAAAGGGAAGCAGAAACTAGAAAGGCAGGAGCAGGACCAATGAGTGCAGAGGAAAGGAACAGAAATGCACAAGGGTGTGGAGGAATGTTAATTGAAAGAGTGACAAAGGAAAGCAGGTCAGGGGCAGGCAAACAGGACGATGGATGCAAGGCAATAATGTTGGTCAAGAGATTAGTCTGACAGGATAGAGCAGGAAATCTGAGAATCAATGTCAAGAGTCAAGCATGGGTCAAAAAGTCAAAGGAGACAAACAATTGGATATAATGCCCACACTGATTACTAGTAAGCAAACAAGACTTCAGAGTGATCTGTGAGAACAAAGACGTTTATATAATGAGGTAATGGACCAGGGGAAATTGGGGACAGGTGTGCTGATTGAAAGGTAAATGGCTTGAATTAACATGGTGCAGGGAAGCAGAAAGCCAGAAGGAAAGGGTGACCTCTGCTGATGAACGTGGGGAGGGTCAGGATGGGAATATGACATTTATAGACAATTATATTTTAATGGCATTTACATTAATGCCATCTAAAAGTAATGTTTGTTTATGCATTTCAGTTAATGTAATAATAAATCAGTTTATTATTTTATTCTATTTTGATTTTCATATTGATTTGTCATGACAAATGTTAGTATTGTCATTCAAATTGACAATCAGAGTGTTTCATTTTAATTTTGAGACATGGAAATTGTATAAAAATGTAAGCAGCCATCATTGTCTCATTTTATTGTTAATTTCATTACACAAAACTAAGGTGGCCTTGAAGTGCTGAAAAAATAATTCAGCGGTTGTGACATTTGCAGCAGCTGCGAGATTTGGAAGTGCTGAAAAAATAAAGCAGCTGCTGCAGCATTTTCAGAAGGAATTACGGAAAGGGAGGGTACATTGTAAAATATATTTGACTTATGCTATTGGACAGCAAGCAAGTCACGTCGGCCAAGCCTGCTTCTCCGGAAGAGTCAACAGAATTTGAGAAAGGGGCGTCAACTGCGCAGTGCACAAAGTACTCATATTAATATTTTTGTGATCTTCTGCTCTCTATCCACTTTGTGGTGGCATATTAATAGAGTTTTAGGGGCTGTCCTAAAATGTATTAGAAATGAATGAAATCTTAGATAGGAGACAGAATAGGGTTTTAAAGTAGCTAGATTTACTAAATTAACAACTGTACTTAATTATTACAAGGCTGTGTGACAGTGCTTTATTGAAAACATAAATCACATATTTTTATTATTATTATTAAGCACTAACAGTAAACATCTGTTAACAATTCCATCAGAAGGAGCAGTTTACTGATTTAATAGACAAGAGCATGTGCTAATTTGGGAAATGCAAAATTAG
The DNA here is from genome assembly GCF_036373705.1 of Amia ocellicauda. Taxonomy (NCBI): domain Eukaryota; kingdom Metazoa; phylum Chordata; class Actinopteri; order Amiiformes; family Amiidae; genus Amia; species Amia ocellicauda. The sequence goes on from NC_089871.1 coordinate 21,651,938, forward strand.
AAAAAAGGCTTTAACAAATATGAATAACTCCAAAAAATCTAAGAAACAATAATAAATAACAAATTAATTTAAAATAGTATTTGTATGTTATTAAGGAGTTTTGCATTGTCTCTCTAACTTATCTTAATTCTACATGTGTGTTATACTGAATGTACTTTTCTGCTTAGCTTTAACTTTAAAACCATGTCCTGTCTGTAGTGTTCTGTACAAAACCTGTTGTAACCTTTGTTGTATTGGCTACTTCAAATAAACCATTTACAAATTTGCCTGCACAATACACATTATAAAGAAAACAATTTTTTTTTTAATATAAATTAACCCATTTACACAATAAAGTTGTAAGAAAAGTATCTTAATTTATATAAACATCAACATATTGTATTATTATTATTATTATTATTATTATTATTATTATTATTATTATTATTATTATTAATGAGTGTTATTCTATCTTTTGGAATTGCTCTCAAATTAGCCTGCCCCACTTATGCGTAACCACAAATTGTAATTTACTTTGGATCAGGACTACTTTACTTTTTTTTAATGTACAATCTTTCAAATACAGTTAACAGAAAATAAAGCTTCTACAGTAAATTAATAACTGTAACAGAAAAAACACCAACCGAGTTACATACTACACTCTAAAAATTGAAAGTTCTTCAGCGGTTCTATTTCGAACCTTTGGGTTCTTCTTGAGTTAAAGGGTTCGTTTAAGAACCGTGAGGTCCATGGTAAACACAAGGGATCATTTAAGAACCCTTTTTAACATACATTTAAGGTTCTTTAAGGATCCTTGTTTTGCAAGGAACCTTGGTAAAAGGTTTTATAAGAACCTTAACATTTCCTCCACAGTATCAACCCAAGTATCAATGTTTAGGTAAATTAGTGTTACCATAAGCTTTCATTCATTTCTGATACATTTTAGGACAGCCCTCTAACTCTATTAATATGTCACCACAAAGTAGATAGAGAGCAGAAGATCACAAAAATATTAATATGAATACTTTGTGCACTGCGCAGTTGGCACCCCTTTCTCAAATTCTGTTGGCTCTTCCGGAGTAGCAGGCTTGGCCAACGTGACTTGCTTGCAATCCAATGGAATCAGTCAAATATATTTTACAATGTATCCTCCCTTTCCGTAATTGCTTCTGAAAATGCTGCAGCAGCTGCTTTATTTTTTCAGCACTTCCAAATGTCGCAGCCGCTGCTTTATATTTTCAGCACTTCCAAATCTCGCAGCCGCTGCAAATCTTGCAGCTGCTGTTTTATTTTTTCAGCACTTCCAAATCTCACAGCTGCTGCTTTATTTTTTCATACGTTGCACTTCAGGGCCACCGTACAAAATACTTTTTTTCTGATACTAATTACTGCTGCAGAATTTCACAGAAAACACAATTTTTAAGCGCAGAATTTAAGACAAATTTCCACAGATTTCTGGGGGGACTATATTGTGGTGTTTCACAAGCGCTATAGACTGATCATACAATGGATTGCATAAGTATTCACCTCCAAAGGACTTTTCGACATTTTGTAGTGTTACAATCTGGACCTAAAATGGATTTAAATGGGATTTTCTGTCACTGATCTACATAAATTATTACATAATTACATGTCGATGTTGGAAAGGAAATATATTATCTTAATAACTACAAAAAAAATGAAATGTCTTGATTATTCATACACACTTTTCTGTGACACACATAAATAATCTGTGGTGCAGCCAATTGCCTTATGAAGTCACAAAATTAGTTGAATAGAATCCACCTGTGTGCAATTAAAGTGTCACATGATCTCAGATTAAATACACCTGTTTCTGAATTGCCACAGAGTACGTCAGAGGGTATACAGTGAGGGGAAAAAGTATTTGATCCCCTGCTGATTTCGTACGTTTGCCCACTGACAAAGAAATGATCAGTCTATAATCAGTGTATTTTAACAGTGAGAGACAGAATAACAAAAAAAATATCCAGAAAAACGCATTTCAAAAAAGTTATACATTGATTTGCATGTAAATGAGGGAAATAAGTATTTGACCCCTTCGACTTAGTACTTGGAGGCAAAACCCTTGTTGGCAATCACAGAGGTCAGACGTTTCTTGTAGTTGACCACCAGGTTTGCCCATCCACGACCCATTTTCAATGCCCTGGCTGAGGGAAGGAGGTTCTCACCCAAGATTTGACGGTACATGGCCCCGTCCATCGTCCCTTTGATGCGGTGCAGTTGTCCTGTCCCCTTAGCAGAAAAACACCCCCAAAGCATAATGTTTCCACCTCCATGTTTGACGGTGGGGATGGTGTTCTTGGGGTCATTCCTCCTCCTCCAAACAAGCCAAGTTGAGTTGATGCCAAAGAGCTCGATTTTGGTCTCGTCTGACCACAACATTTTCACCTAGTTCTCCTCTGAATCATTCAGATGTTCATTGGGCCTGTACATGTGCTTTCTTGAGCAGGGGGACCTTGCGGGCGCTGCAGGATTTCAGTCCTTCACGACGTAGTGTGTTACCAATTGTTTTCTTGGTGACTATGGTCTCAGCTGCCTTGAGATCATTAACAAGATCCTCCCGTGTAGTTCTGGGCTGATTCCTCACCGTTCTCATGATCATTGAAACTCCACGAGGTGAGATCTTGCATGGAACCCCAGACCGAGGGAGACTGACAGTTATTTTGTGTTTCTTCCATTTGCGAATAATCGCACCAACTGTTGTCACCTTCTCACCAAGCTGCTTGGCGATGGTCTTGTAGCCCTCCCTTAAAGAGAGTGCTCCTAATCTCAGCTCGTTACCTGTATAAAAGACACCTGGGAGCCAGAAATCTTGCTGATTGATAGGGGATCAAATATTTATTTCCAAATCAATTTATAACTTTTTTGAAATGCATTTTTCTGGATTTTGTTGTTGTTATTCTGTCTCTCACTGTTAAAATACACCTACCATTAAAATTATAGACTGATCATTTCTTTGTCAGTGGGCAAATGTACAAAATCAGCAGGGGGTAAAATACTTTTTTCCCTCACTGTATCCAAACAACCACACCATGCAGACAAAGTCAGAGAAAAAATTCTGGGACAAGCAACAGTCCAGGGTTGGGCTATAACAAATATCCCAAACTTTAAACATCCCCTGGAGCAGTTAAATCCATTATAAAAAAAACTGAAAGAATATAGCATCTCTCTGCCTAGAGCAGTCCCTCCACTGAACCTGAGTGAGAAGGTAATTTGTCAGAGAATCCACCAAGAAGCCAATGGTAACTCTGAAGGGGTTACAGAGATCCATGGCTGGCATGGGTGAAACTGCCAATATGTCAACTTTTAACTGGGTGCTCCACAAAGCTGGGCTATATGAAAGAGTGGCACAAAGAAAGCCATTCCTGAAAATTTGGCACATTAAATCCTGTCTGGATTTTGCCATAAGGCATGTGGAAGACACAGCAAAGATGAGGCAAAAGGTTCTCTGTTCAGATGAAACCAACATTTTGGGCCTAAATGCAAAAACCTATGTGTGGCAGAAAGCTAACACTTCTCATCTCCCTGAGAACACCATCCCCAAGGTAAAGAATGGTGGTGGCACCATCATGTTATGGGGATACTTTTCATTGGCAGGGACTGGGAAACTTGTCAGGATTGAGGGCAAGGTGGATGGAGCCAAATAAAGGAAAACCTTGGACTGGGGTGAAGGTTCACCTTTCAGAAAGACAATGATCCTAAGTACACAGCCGAGCCTACACTGCAGTGGTTTAAAATCAATAAACTGGATGACATAGCATAATACCTTCATAATTATTGAGAAAAACATAGTTAAACTTATTTATTCATTACTCATTTAATAATCAAATACTTTTCAAGATATCTCAAAATGAGTTCCTGGCTGGGATTAAATCAAAACTTTGACCCACCCGCTAATAGAAAACTACAGAACTGTACTCAGTTGTGGCTTCATTTTTATTTAGATGCCACTTTCTTCTAATCGTAAATGTAACCGCTATGATGTACAGGTTTGTAGTTTTCTATTAGCGGCTGGGTCAAAGTTTTGATTTAATCTGGCCCCCTGTCTATTTTAAGATATCTGTAATGCATTGAAATATTTCAAAATAACTTCCTGTAGATTATAATTTCCTGTTTATGTGTTCAGATACATGTTCAATAAATGAACAACTGAACATGAACTGATAATCTCAGGCAATCTAAAGGACGTTATTTAGAGATATCTCAAAATGTATTTCAGATATCTTAATAAAACGTGAGTTTATGAATCAATAAGTGGTTTAATTAAGCAGACTACTACACCTTGTGCAGGGAGGAATGGAGTGCAGCCTTACAAAAAAGGTAAATCAATTTATTCAAAATACTTTATACACATTTATACATATCCAAAAATAAATTAAACTGCAAAGTAGATTTCTACTATACACATACATTACATTATAGACATAACCTGGCTTATGAAAACAAGACAGTCTCTGTGTTTTAAAGTAATGCTGAAGAGTCTTAATGTTATTTTTACATGCATTTTTTAATCTTTCTTTGATTTTAGGCAAACAGTCGAATTAATGCAGCCTAGTTAAACAAGATGGCCAAACTAATTTAAGGGACAGACAGAAAGGGAACTATTACAAACAAGTTATTTAAAGCAGCTATAAACAATAAGCCTTCAAACCCTCAAATGACCCCCAATCCAAAGTACCAACTATTTAAAATGTTCCTTTTCAAGCCCCTGAGAGCTAATTTAAACATACCTGCCTACCTTCAAAGTGTGACCCAGACAACCTCGGTAAAATAATAATAATACAAAAAAACTGTCATCTAATCAGGTGAACTGAGCCATGGATGGTCTCCCTGCAGTAACAAAGATGTTACAGCAATTATTTTCAATAATTAAGATTTTCTGTCTACATCCGCTGCCAGATTCAATCTTTTAGGACATGAAGTTATGTAATAAATCTGGTCTGGATAGACACAGGTACAGATTAGACAACTTAATGTCAAGATGGTTTTGAATAAGAGGTTGTGCCGTTTCATTACATTGGTGATTGGAGTTTTAATCCCGGTCAAGGGAAGACTGAAGATTTATTGAGTATCTTCAAGATTTATTTAAATCAGGCATGCTCACTATCTCATTTCTCAGCTTTCAGTGCAGGGAGGTGTCATGGGAATTCAGTTACAGTTTGTAAAACCCCAGTGGTGAGATGAAGGTAAATTAGGTAAACTAACTGCACATGTTCTTTACTGGGATTCTCCAAAGGTCTGTATGTAGTGTTGATGTATTTATTTATATATATATATATATATATATATATATATATATAGTCCTTTATTTTCTTTAATTTTCACAGTAACAAATTGGTGTGGGTAATGTTCAGATTTTTCTGGGTGATGGTTGACTAACCCTTGGTCCTGCAAAGACCTTGGTAAATTGATTTAATTACACTATGTAACACAATTTGTGTTCCTGGGTAGTAAGTGTTATTTCCTAATTGCTTATGCCTCAAAAAGTATAGAAAATGGCTATTATTCCTCACAAACTTTGCTTTTGTGACAAGGACAGTGAAATTTCAAAATCAACCTATTTCCAATGAGAAAACAGGCGAATTAGTCTTTTCGTTCACATAAAGTCAGAAAAAAAAACATATGAATCCAAATTAACATGTATTTATACTGTATTTACAGTATAATCGTAAATGTCGAAAAACTACTCACTTCTAAATCTTTTGTAGTCATTTTTGTATACTATAAATGCATGTTAATTTGGATTCATGTGTTGAAACAATTGCTAGTGATATGACAGATACATTTGAAAATAATATTGTTTTTTGTTGAATAGACAAATGTAACTGATTTTTAGAAGTGTATGTACTGTATTTTATGTTTTTGCTATACTGTGCTCTCAATACACAGGTATAGAATACATTTTGCTCTAAGCATCCTGTAAACATATTTTCAATAATACAAACCCTTATTAAAAACAATTTTTCCAATTTTCCTAACATTCAACCTCCTCTGTATAGGTAGATAGATTGGTGGTGTAGTACCAAACCCCTCCTTCCAATAACGTGACTATTCCACCCCTGATTTTTTATGAGTTAGGGGACCTCATGACCACCATTCCCATACAGCTTCGGCTCGGATCCCAGGACACGCACCACAGACTCAGGTTAGTGAAAATATTTAGTATTCTGCTTTTTTCTACGAGGTAAACACAATGATTACACTATAGTGCAGGGCACAAAGTGCAACCAAAAACAGTATACTAATCCAACCACTGCGATTATGGGCAGGAACTAATCTAAAATACTAGCTGCTAAAATCGCCTTTATTAAAAGATGGGCGATACAATCTAAAACACTAAAACATAATTAAATCTAATCCTCAGTACAAAACAGTCCAGCACTAAAACAATAGCAGCAACCCAGGAAGCAGGAGAGAAACATATAGTCTCGGCTTATCAGTCTCTTCAGTCTCCAAATCTGCATCTCTGGCAGCCACGCAGGTCCCTCTGGACAGCAGTCCTGCACACTGTAGTCTGCGTCATCCTCTGGACCTCATGAACGCCACCTGCAGCTGCACACCTCAGAGAAGTGAGAGAGAGAAAAAGCATAGCACAGCCTCAGAGAGCAACTAAGTGGCCAGCAATACACACTTCCTTTCACTCCGTAATAAACACCAATCCACCTCCCTTTCTCAACACCCAGCTCAGCGTTTCTCTCTCTCTCTGCAGGTGCAGCACCAGACCTGGACCGGCTGACTGCTCTACCTTCTAGTAACAGCATATCTGTGAAAATCACTAGAGTAGGCTGCTTACACTGTATTTTCTGTAGCAGTCCATAGCACACAGAGAACCTACCCAAACCGCTTGTTCTCTGTCCCTACTGAGGCCAACTGAACTGTACCCATAGGCCATCTGCAATTGTTGCAAAAGCCAAATGGGATGGTCCATTTTTTAGTGCAGTGGTCCGGTCGATTCCCATGTGATCTGGTCACCCCATGTAGACACCTGGACTGCAGATCGCCAACACATACACACCCCCCGACCCCACCCTCCCCGGCCCGCACTTTGTCGACACCCAGAACCGCTCTTTGGCAGATTTGGGTAAGAGTCCAGGGCCATTTTTTGGTCCCAGTGGGCCCCTGCCTGTACCTGTTCCATAGCTTCTCCTTTCTTCTTTTTTCAGTCCCCAAGGTGAGTATTTATATCCTACTCCCCTGCTGCTTTAGCCAATGAGAATAAATATGAGTTTGAGTTTTGGGTATGCCTCAGATCTTTAGAGGGAGGTGACTGTCAGTAGGTTTCCAGTAAAAATAGCAAAACATGGACCCAGAAGTGAGAATTTACATAATAACTGAAGATGAATGAAAACACTTACGCACTTTTAATGACAATAGGTCATTTTTATAATTTGTTTTTATGTTCACCCTAAAATCAAACACATAAACTCGGGTGACAAACAAGTGGGTGTCCTGAAACAAAAATTGTGCCTGTTGCATCCTTTTCAAAAATGAAATTGATAGAATAAGGTGAACCTGCTCCTCTTCTTCTTGCCTTCTTTAAGATGCCCCTTTTCACATTCAGACTCTGGGCTAAGTGTTTGATTGATGAGCAATGACTAGAGGCAGTGTGAGAGAAAAAAAAGTGGCTGTTGTCTGACAAGTGACTCAATGAGCTTTGAGAGGGAAAAAAGGCAGATGCTTGACAACTCACTCAACGAGCAAGGAGGAAAAAAACAACCTTTTAAAACATTGGAGTACTGCTACATACATTATGAAAAATGATACATATTATTTTAAAATAGAGCGACACACCATGAGAGAGCACACTTTAAAAGCTTTAAAATGTTTTTGGCATCAAAAAAATATTTTGTGTTAAGTTTAAGTAGTGCATATCTATTCTTACTGTATCTGTGCATTGTATTTGTAATTCAGAATTTCAGCTGATTTGATATTCACCCTCAATGGTTGCTTATGTCATCTCCAAGGCCAATTCTCCGATTTTAGAATGGCCAGTTCAGTTCCAAGTTTTGTGATAAAACACATAGGTTTCCATTATGAAATGTTCTGGAGGGACAATTAAAAAATAATAGTTTTCTCCTGTTAGTAATTATTTCAAAGGGAACAATAGATAACTGAAAAATTCTGCTTGAATAGTCTCCAGAACCTACTCCTTTTCCACTCTTGCAAAATGACCTACTTACATAGGTCAGGACCACCTAGTCCCTGATTAGCTTCCGGTACCTTCTCAAGACACTAATGGCCATGTCACACAATACAGATTTCTGAAAGGCAATACAAAAGGAGAAGAAGGTTCTTACTATGATTCACTATGCAGCCTTATGTAAATTCATAGCAGTTATGGCCATATGTGTTATTAGAATTTGTCTGCCTTAAAAAAAGAAATCAGTCTAAAACAAAGGCATTGTAGAATATTAGTGCAGCATCTCAAGTTTCAAATTATAATTCAACCACATTAGGTCTGAGCATCAGAGGGTCTTTCATCTCTCTCCCTCTCATACACTGTACTGAAAAATCTGCTGCAGTTCTGATGTTTCTAAATTCAAATTGCTTTATACACTAGATTAAATTAGACTAGGACTGAAGGATGAGATTATTGATGCCATCATGCTCTTTCCATGCAGCACTCAATTAAACAAGTGAATTGCCAAAGGTATATATTAATAATGTATGTAATTTGTACTGCAGTAAAGTGTGCTGCACGAATATTGTCCTTAGATGTAAAATGCATTAAAGTGTTCTCCTCAAATGTTCTTGGGTGTTATCCTCATTCACAGGAGGTAAATGAAGATGGCTGAGGGAGGGGGGTCTCTGCCATCAATAGGATAACAGAAGGTTGGCGAGGAGACAGTTTGCTTACCAGTCTTGTATCAATATCATATCAAAAGCTATTGATAAGGAGTAATGAGTCTGTCTAGCATGCTGTTGGGAGGGGTGAGTTAATCACCTCCGAGAGAGGTACGGGTGAGGGGAATCAGAGTCGATACCCTGGAATGTGGGAGAGCAGGGTGAGGGCTCCATTGTCACTTGGTATGCTAATAGGCAGCTGCCATTGGATACTTTGGTGGGTGGGGTGGTCACTCTGGAAGGTGGAGTTGGACAGGGGTTCAACTCATAAAAGCTGACTTATCTATAATGTCTTGGTATTAGTTTTGTCTTGCTGTACCCAGTATACTGTGATCTACATTCTGGACTGTATAATAAATCACATTGAACATGTGTTCTTAGTTCCAGTCACTGCTACAGGAGTTTTTTAGAACCGGCCAAGGTGACAGGACACGTCGAACTGGTGATCCCCACTGTATCACCTGCTACTGTCTGGAAGGTCCCTGTAGCCAGGACACATACACAGATTCTATCAGCTGTTCAGATAATGCAGAACCACACAGGTTTGTTCTGGCCAGGTCATTATGCAGCATGTGACAAATTCAGCATGGCTCAGATGAGATGATACCTGGACACAATTTGTTAATTACTGAGCTCCTGCTGCCTTTACTCCCTTTTATCATATCTTTGCCTATGTCAGGGTAGCTGTTGCTGGGTGTACAGTGCATCATTACTGTCCAAATGTTGACTGACACACTGTATGCTACTAACAATATTTACCATTTTTATTTATTTATTTATTTATTTATTTATTTATTTATTTATTATTTTCACTCCGTCAAAGATGGTTAGGAATTTGTTCTGGTGCAGCACACATATAACCATATATAAAAACAGAGACAGTTCCACAGTTTCCATTGTTGACTGTGTGCTGAATGGTGCTGTGCGATGGAATGGTACCATGTACAGAGTTAACAACCATCATTTTATAAGCCTTATTCTGTGCATCCCAAACCTGTTTTTGTATGGCGCATACCTTCAAATAGAGCAGGATCACATATAGTCAGCCACTCCACCCATATTGCGCCATGTATACAATGTATTTGTGTATGGCACAGAATGGATTGTGCCAGGCAAAACAAGATTACGAATATGGGAAATAATATGCATATATGCCATTTGCAACACACATACCCCATTGAATATCGGGGACCAAGTGCTTATTATTATATTTTGTGATTGTGAAATGTTTTTATCCTTTTATGTTAAAATTATTAATAATTCTGCTTGTATGTATTCAAATATATTCCACCGCTGTTTTTTGTGGCATTATGCTAGGCTTTTGTCCCAGTAGGAATCAGCACACTTCAAAATACAGGTACATTAAATACACTGTACTTACACAGTAATTACATAGTGTATGCATGTAATTAATGTGTATTACTGTTTAAATCATATAACCAGGTCGTAATTACACTGTACTATTACTAGATATAACAACATGACATTAAACTTAATTATGAAAAAAAAAGGTTTAGGTACACTATAATTACTGTGTACTTAATGCAGTGAATACATTTAATTATGTGATTACTATCATGTTAAATTAGTGATATGAACAATATTGAATTCCACTTAGTTACAAATGTCCCCAGATTATATGTAAAAGTATATAAATCACCTTTCAATGAAAACTTGAATTTAACTTCTGTTCAATTTTGTTATGATGATGATTCATTTTCTTAGCAGACACCTTTAACCACAACTTATACATATAATTACCCTTTTATACAGCTGTTTTTACTGGAGCAATCTAGGTAGAGTGCCTTGCTCAAAGGTACAACAGCAGTGCCCCCCACCTGGGATTGAGCCCAAAACTCTCCACACTGGAGTCCAGAGTCCTGCACACTGCTGCCCGTGTGCTTGTGTAATGCACTAATATGAAGTATATTCTTCTACAAAAGGTACAAAAGCAGTACCTGGTACAGATAGACATTTGTAAATGTAATTACAATGTGTATCATGAGAGTTACGATACAAATATAATAATTCAATGTAATTCCTTTGGAAGTGTAATGTATTTTGTGACGCACTGTTCCCTGGTAATAATAGCACATTGGGAATTGAATTACATTGGATATCATAGTAACAATTAACCCAGTCTCACTAGAGAAACTTACATTTAGGCACTGCCGTTTCCTGGTGAAAAACCATACCTGGATAATGTTTTCACAGTCAACCATAATGCTTTGCGGCTGTTCTACCACTGAGAATTCTGACATGGAATAAATAAATAAATAAATAAATATGCATTAATATTAGGCTACAGAAACCTACTTCATATCATCGTCATTGTCATAATAATACTAATGCCATTTCTTAAATAATCTAGCAACTGTAAAATGGGCAATTATTTCCTTCTGTATTTTTTAATAATCACATTCAAGTGCAAGATTATACCATGCAGTTTGATCAGAAAATTATACTAATATCATTATTATTATGGTAACTATGTCGCCTAATTTTAGCACATTATATATATATGTACCTGATCATATTTTATGTAATACAAATGTACAGTGGAACAAAAGAAAACACAATGGAAATGGAATGCATACAGTTGTTAATGCCACGATATATTTTACTTATATTCCACTGTTTGCCAATGAAGAACATAGAACATAAGAATGTTTACAAAGGAGAGGAGGCCATTCAACACAATGTGCTCGTTTTGGTGTCCATTCATATCTAAGTGATCCAAGGATCCTACCCAGTCTATTTTTAAATGTTCCCAAATTTTCAGCTTCAACCACATCGCTGGGGAGTTTGTTCCAGATTGTGACGCCTCTCTGTGTGAAGAAGTGTCTCCTGTTTTCTGTCTTGAATGCCTTGAAGCACAATTTGCATTTGTGTCCCCAGGTCCGTGTGTCCCTGCTGATCTGGAAAAGGTGGTTTGATGTGGTCGATGTCTTTCATGATTTTGAAGACTTGAATCAAATCCCCACATAGTCTCCTCTGTTCCAGGGTGAAAAGGTTCAGTTCCCTCAGTCTCTTAGTAGGACATTCCCTTAGGACATTCCCTAGGACAACCCTAAGTCTGGTTGCTCTCCTCTGAACTGCCTCTAGAGCAGCGAAATCTTTCTTGAAGTGTGGAGCCCAGAACTGTCCACAGTATCCAGATGAGGTGTCATCTGCCAGGTGTCGGCCCACAACTGAATATTATCTAGGTCCCTTTGAATAACATGTGCTGCCAAGATTGTATCTGTTAAACAATCTATTTTAGTATCATCTGCAAATTTGACACGTTTGCTAACTATCCCAGAGTCCAGATCATTAATATAGGTTAGAAAAAACACGGGCCCTAGTACTGATCCCTGTGGAACTCCACTAACAACGTCACTCCAGTTAGAAGCAACTCCTCTTATCAACACCCTCTGTTTCCTATATGTCAACCAGTTCATAATCTATCTACTTCCATTACCCTGAATGCCTACATCTTCGATTTGAGGATCAGTCTTTGGTGTGGAACCTTATCAAAAGCTTTTTGAAAATCTAAGTATATCATATCATATTCTTTCACGTGATCTACACCTGCAGTTGCATGTTCAAAAAACTCTAATAAATTAGTAAGACATGATCTGCCTCATCTAAACCCATGCTGACTATCTCCAAGAAAATGGTTTTCATTAAGATGCTCCTCTATATTCTGTCTAATCATTTTTTCCAACATTTTACAGGTGATGCAGGTGAGACTGATTGGTCTGTAATTTCCTGGCTCAGTTTTGTCCCCTTTCTTGTGGATTGGTATGACATTTGCCATCTTCCAGTCAGTTGGCACGTTCCCTGTTCTAAGTATCATTTGGAATATTTTAGTTAGCGGCATATAAATAATCACCTTAATTTCTTTAAGTACTTGTCATGGTTTCCAAGCCCATACCCTCTATCACCAATAGAGGCCACTGTTTCCCTGCCTTTTCTCTCACTTCTCCCTGCTTTCATCCTTCCAATCATCCCATTAACATTCCTCAACACCCATGTGCACTCTTGTTCTCTCCCTCTGTTCCCATTCGCCCTGCACATCCCAACCTGGTTTCTTGTCCCTTTATATTCCCCTCACTTCCCTCACTCTGGGCAAAGTGTTGTCAGCCCTGTCTGCAACGCCAAGCCTTGGTTCTCCTAGCTCCTGGTTCTCCTAGCTCCTGGTTCTCCTAGCTCCTGGTTCTCCTAGCTCCTGGTTCTCCTAGCTCCTGGTTCTCCTAGCTCCTGGTTCTCCTAGCTCCTGGTTCTCCTAGCTCCTGGTTCTCCTAGCTCCTGGTACAGTCCCTCGCTCCCAGTCCTGTCCCTAACCACCTACTGGATCCTGACCTTTGCCTGTGACCTAGACTACGTCTTTGCCTAGCCCTTTATTGCCTTTGTCAACCTCCTCTAAGAGCACTGCACTTGGGTTCCCTGTTCCTGTGCCCTGCGGTCCTTGTGTGAAAGTGACAGTACTGTTGGAAATATACCATCTGGCCAAGGTGATTTGTTTGTTCTTAATTCTGCTAGTCCCTTTAGTACCTCCTCCTCATTTATCCTGATCTCTCTTAGGTCTGACTGGACTGGTTGTTAAACTGTGGAATGTTATCCATTTTTTTTTCTTTTGTTAAAACCTCTGTGAAATACATTTGCCACATCTTGTTCATTTTCCAAGATACCTGCCCATTATGTTTCACTTCCTCCTTTAGTGACCTCTTGCTGTTGTAGTATTGAAAAAAGCTCTTTGCATTAGTTTTAGCTCCAAGAGCTATGTTTCTTTCTATTTCCCTCTTTCCTGATCCCTTTCTAAAGATCTCTTTGCAGTTCAACATATTCTTTGTATTTTGTTTCATCTCTATCCCTTTTGTATGCGATATACAACATTATCATTCTCTTGAAGTGCCACCTCATACCTTCAAAGTTTGCTTTTCTAAAATTGTAGTTCATTGTTTTAGACTTGGTCCTTGTTTTTTGAAAGTGTGCCTCAAAGCTAACCATACTGTGATTACAGTTTGCCATTGGTTCTCTAACTAGTGTCTCTCTGACTAAGAAATCAGGTAATAATAATCTCAACCATTTCCATTTCCATTTCTGCCTCTGTAGTCCCCAGCCTATGTTTGGGAAATTGGAATCCCCCATTATAACAGCCACATCCTTGCTACATGCAGTCCTGATTACATTGTACAATGCAACATCTTTCTGAAAATCTGAGTTGGGTTGTCTGTAACACACTCCTACCACTAATCCTCTGGACCTTTTATTCAAAAGTTTAACCCACAAAGATTCTGTTTCGTTACTAGGATCTAATTTGAGTTATTCTGCCTCAATGTCATTTCTGACATATAATGCTACCCCACCACCACCAGGTCTCTACTAAACTGTGTGTATCCTTTCAACTTGTATTCATCCCCATCATTTTCTGTAAGCCATGTTTCTGTCACTCCTACAACATCATAGTCTCACGCCAGCATTGTGGCTTCTAGGTCTAACATCTTGTTCCTTATACTCCTGGCATTGAGGTACAAACAATTCAGGACTTTCCTACTAGCAGTTTCCCCGTTTTCTTTCTTTAGTGGAACATCTCCGATTGTCAGAACTCCCTGCCCCCCTGGCCCCTAGTTTAAAAGATTCTCAATTACTCTGCGCATACAATCTCCCAATGCGTTAGCCCCCTTCTGTTTAGCTGTAGACCGTCCGGTTTGTACAGGTCCCATCTACCAATGCTCAATAAATCTAAAACCCTCTTCCCTACACCAAAATTTCAACCACATGTTAAACTTTCTGATCTCTGTCTGTCTCTCTGGCTATGCACGTGGTACAGGAAGTATTTCGGAGAAAACTACCGTGGAGGTTCTGCTCTTTAGTTTCTTTCCTAACTCTTTAAAATTCATCTTGCAGAACATCTGCCCTACCTTTTCCTATGTCATTGGTTCCAATGTGGACCATGACCAGTGGATTCCCCCCAGCTTTGGGAAGTAGCCCGTTTACTAGTTTAGGGAGATCTCCAATCTGAGCAGCAGGCAGGCAAGATACCATGCGGGTCTCCTCATCACTAGAACACACTGTGTGATCTGCGTATCTAAGAATCGAGTCTCTTACTATAACCACCTTCATTTTCTGGGGGGGAGTGGGCACCATGGTGCTCTAGTGCTCAACTGCCTTCCCATCACCCTTGGAGCTGTCACTGTCCAACTGGGTGTCGAGTAGTTGGAACCTTGGGATGTCTCTAAGGGTTGTGCATGCCCTTTTCTGTGGTTACAACGTACTGTAACCCAGCAGTTCTCTACACTGTCCTGCTCTAAGGTCTCAACTACTAGGTTTTGGTGTGCACACCATCTCTCTCATGGGCTGATTGACCAATTCTTCCATATCACTAATACAGCACAGATCAACAAGCTGAACCTCAAGATCACGGACCTTGATCTCTAGGATTTCAACATGCTGACAATGTTCAAAGATTAAATCTTCTTGGATGAGTTCATCCAGGAAGGCAATCATTCTGCAAACATGACATTGTAGTGGCCACTTGCTTCTAAATTTTGCAAGTTTTTTTATTTTATTTTTTGGGGGCTCTTGGTTTCTGTCCCCTGGTCAACTGCTTGACTTTTTTGGCACCGAGAAACAGTGCAGCTTTCTCAACAGCAGCTTTAAGTACCCTTTTGTCTACCTGCCTCCAATTCACACCTAAGTGGCTCCAACTGGATCCACTTGGCACAACTCACTTAACTGAAATCCTGTTAGTCCTAGACTAAAGCACCTTTCCTTCAACCTATTTACTTTCACCAACTCAGCAGCTGTACTGAATTTACTTAAATTAAGGCAAACTACAGAGAAGATTAACTTCAATTAAGGCAGTTAAAACAAAATCAGAAATGCTAATATTGAAACTAGGAACACAACAAGATGGCTGCCTCTCACCTGTACTGTCCTGTTGTCTGTCTATGGCAACTTGTAAATCCTTCAGTTTGAAAGCATCCATCAGTTATAATCTCACCTTGCATGTAACCTTTTCAGCAGAGAACAAAGTAGTAACAGCTGCTTGCTTGTGCCTAGCCTGCCCTGGCTGATTCTGAAGAGGTGGCCTGATGTCTCTAACATTGCAGATGTCTGTCCCAGGTGCTGATTCTAATGGGTCAGTGTTTTCAGCTTTTTTACCATTGCTTACTGAACAAACAGCTTTGCCTGAAGCATGGCCCTTCCCGGGAGGAATCTGATCACACCATTACTCTGCTGAAATGAATGGTCCACTGCGCATTCCCATATATGTGTCTAGAACAAAAGCAATAAGTAGTGGGGCAAGGCTCCAATTACAGTGTGATCCTCACCTCTCCTGCACTTTGTGGACAAACAGTTACTGCCACATTCAGGCAGGACAACATTTTACTTTAGAAACCTTCAAAGTTAATTAAAAATATCATAATAGCTTGCATTAGTTAGGAAGGAATACATTAGTGTGTTGCTTTGTAACCCCTTTTTTGTCTAATATTGTCTTATGGTATGTTTCTATGAGTTTCCTGGGTTGATCTATGACTAGAAATAACAAACTGTTATAGCAGCCACAATTATATTTTTAGAATACTATAATTAATTGCATACAATTATTGACACTACAGGTAGAATAGATGTACATAAGTTAGACAACATGTATTGCATAGTAATAATAATAATTATTAGTAGTAGTATTCTGGCTGCTTCAATAAGGGAAGTTAAGACTGTTTCCCAGATGTAAGCCACTCTTCTCTATTGATCTCACCTCTACTATTGGTGGCTTATATTATTTCAATTGTAACCGTTTTATCTAAATCATACATGGTTATTAGATTGTAGTTTTGAACCACCTGCTAAATATAATTTTCAAAGTCAATACTTGAAGTAATAGTGAAATGCCCCACAGAGTATAATATGACAGCATAACTAGAGCATGTTTTCTGGGAATAATGCAGTCTGCCAGAACATCTTACAATGCAGATTTGAAACATCTTTATAAACTAAGGACACAAGCCAGGCATTTCTGTGATTCAAAGGCAGGCGCAACGTATCTTTGCAGGCATAATCCACACAGATATCTCCTTTTTAAATATTTTTTAGATTGCACCTGCAGACCAATTCTGATCTCTGACACAAAAACAATAAATAGTTGCTAAAACTGATACAAATTTGACAGGGAATTTATAATAAATAGTACAGTTGTTGTGCTGTATTAGTTGATGCGTTGCACTCCACAAGGCAGGTGCTGTACTAGTCAACTTGGTGACGGGGAGGTGCTGTAAATGGTTTGCACTGTAACTGTATGTGCAGTGATGGAGTGGTTCTGCAAAGAGCAAGCGCTGTATTGGTCTGTGCTGTTTGGTCTCACAGTGCTATTTCTGTGGTCTTATTCTCATACCACTTTTTTTGTTGTTGTTTCTAATAAATAAATAAATAAATAAATAAATATGACCAAATATATACCACCACTGTGGAAATTTGTCTCCCAATATTGTTAGTATTGTGTATATTATTATGTTTGTGTGTATGTTTTATTATATGTATTTAAGATTAAATTGTTACAGAAGTCTTATCATTATTAATATTATGGAATATTGTAGAAGGATGGATATTAATACACAAACACTCATGGCTGGGTAGAGAAAGATCTCACTCAGATAAATACCTTCACTAACATTACTTTGGGTACCATGTGTTTATTTTTAAATAAGGACAGTTATCAGAAAAACTTAAAACATAATGCTAGGGTGATGACAAACTTTGTGCTATTTGCATTGCACTAAAATAGTCCCAATCCCAAGCTCATATAAAACCTATGTATCTTAAGATAGCACCTACTGATTTCTTTACTCTTGAAATCTGAATAGCTGTGATCACACCATCATGCAGAGTTTTGTCTCAGCATTATTCTTAAATAGACAGACTTCCAAACCAACAAATGAAGTCAACCCACCCCAGCCCCCAATCATCTATCACAATTCATCTAGTGCAAAAGTGTCTTTTATGGTGATGACAATATATTCTGTACCAGCATTCGTGTCTGTAGCCTTCCAATGCACATGAAACAAACTGTTAAAAATAGATTTCTGCTTTTGCTAATCTTGAGGTTTTGAATTTTCTTTTGGAGATCCAGTTTACAAATATGTATGCCATTCTGACAGTAAGAAACAATCAAATCAAATAAATAATGATTGGTGGTGGTGTGTGTGTGTGTGTGTGTTTGAGGGTGGGGGGGGAGGGTCTGTGACCTAGGAGCCATTTGTCTTTTAGTCTTTTAGCATTGGGGAGAATTGACAATTAACTGAATGTTTCAAGGTTTGTTTCATAGCAACCGTTCTCATTAAGTGCCACATTGGGTTCTATATTCAGCACATTCCCCCGAGGTAGGCAGATGAGCAGAAAGATGTCTAATAGTAATAAGGAAGAAGGAGAGAGATGAGGAGAGGGGAAAAAATCTGATATAATGAAACATTTAATAGGTGGAGAGCTCTGTTTAAAAAGGAGAAAGAAAAACACACAATCCTGCCACAAATGTCTTCTCTATTTACTCACTAGTGGGCAGGCACTGGTCTCCCAAAGCGACAGTATTGTGATATTGTTGGAGGTGGTTGTTTTTAAAGTAAGGTTGAATCAGATTGTATCAGGGCTTGCATATGCCAAGGTATATAATGAGATCAGAAAGATTAAAGATTTTTTAGTCTATTTCAAGTTCTATTTCAAGGCCCAAGCATTGCCTTTTCGAGGGGATGTTTATTTAACATGACTCTGCAATATCTTCGGCTTTTTTGGGAGGCTGTTGTTTACATTGTCCCCAAGTTTCGGAGAGGAGTGTAGTTCCAATACTCACCTGAAACTGGAGTCTCTGTGTTGCCATAGATACAGTAACAGCAACCTGACAGTGTAAAGCTAAAGAAAACAGAAATAGCACCCTGGTAGTCTATCCTTCACCCCCAAACAACTCTTAAACCAAAACCATTAATCTTGAAAAACCTTAACCTAATGAGGCAAGTGTCTTTCTATTGCCACCGTTGTTACTTTTGTAGTGTTATTGCTGACATGGCCCATTTGATACCACCATTCTTGTGGACTGTGGTTTCTTTTTGCTTTTTTATTGTTATTACAGGCCGGTGTCCTTTGTAAAAATGTAGAAGCTTACATCTCCACTCCAGAGCAGCAGAAGACAAATCTACCATCTTAGATTTAAAAAATTTAGAATCAAATGGAGAAAAAAAGATTGGCAGGATTCTGTGATTTTGTTCCCTTTCAAAATGCTAGTATCACCAATCTTGATGACTATATCCTGCATTTTCTTGGCCTCGATGGCATTCAATCAGCTCCAAATGGATGGCACTGAGTGTCACTTCCCACTTTCTTTGTCTCTAATTACAAGTGGTTTGCCTTGCCTGCAAAAGTGACAGGCAATATGAACTTGTAACTAATTATGACTCGCATTTAACCTCATTCAGAGACTGACATGAGCCTACTTGAGCATCCTGATGATAAAATGGAATAGAGATGGAGGTTAGCCTGTAGGTTAGGACAGCATGTGAGGGTGTATACTGAGTCAGACATTGACTGTAAAAAAGCAACAGATATGTTAAGAATGGATATGTCATATAACAAGTTGGGACTTTTAATGAATACCCACATTGATTTATCACTGTTCTCTTCTTCCACACTTTGCAATAGACTTGTAGATTAGGCTGTTCCAAAGTTTCTACTACTGTAAAGTGATCACCAGTTCAATTGATTTGAAGACTAGCCTGAAGTGGTGATTTTCTTATTAAGTTCTTCTTCAGTGGACTGATATAAGCTTAATTTAGAAACCAGGTCATTCAGTAACATTCAGCTTTTTCATTATTTAATTTAGCCGATTAATACAAAAGGTCACTTGCACTTCAAACATGTACTGAAATCGATTGAAAGATTTGCTTTCTGACAACCCCAGGTATGAAATGTGTCAGTGGTAAACAGTGATAGTCCTGCAGACAGAGCCTTCTTGTCTTCATCCTCCCTCTACTGCCAGTTATTTTACCTAAGTATTTTTTTTTTAATGTTAAATGTTAAAGTTTTGAAGTTGTCTGCCTGAAAAACAAGCGATATATTTTTTCTATGAATGAGTACCAGATTGTGATTACCAGTTGTTCACAATGTGAGGTGAACTTTGCGCTGTGACCATTGGGAGTTTGGAATATGATTAAATCAATGGCATGAGTATCTATCGCTATTCAGTGTGATGTCATTGAAAGCTCACATCTTTGTCTGATTCAGCCCCTTACATTGGAAAGAGTACGGTGTGGATGTCCCTTGTAAACTGGCAGTAAATAACAATATTTCAAATGACCAATAAAACTGAGAATCAGATTAAGTAGATCACAAATATACGTTGAAAATAGCAGCCCTGTACTGGACTGGCACCTGCTTTGTGTCGCTGTGTATTTAGATAATCGTGACCTTGTATTTCATTAAGTGCTTATTGAAAAGCAAATATTTATGTTGTCAAAAATAACAAAACTAAAAATGAGTTAAAAGCCTGTGTTTAAGTGCTGCTAGTACACATGCCTTCAGTTTATTACACATTAATTAAAAGTACACACATCAGAATTGACTCAGTTCATGTATTTTGCCAGATATATGCCATTATAATCACTAAACCAGCTTTATAAACCCTGAGAGACAAAACTGCAAGTTATAGATAAACAGATTTAGTTCATTTCTTTTATGTTCCTTAAATGTTTTTAACTAGCAACAAAGATGTAAAGAATCGCAGAATTGTACAGCTGTGAACTGTAAGGGTTAAGCATTAGTTACAGAGCACAGATTTTCCAACAAAGACCAGCAAAAGTTATTTAAATCAGTTCAAGGGGTGTTAAAAAATGCATATGAATTTTGCCACTTACCCCAGAAACTGACTTATCGTCAGCCTGTGGCATCCTACTTAGTTGCAGCCGTTTGTCTCATTATGACAGTTAGGCTGATTAATTACCTGTCAATCACAGGCATGTACTTATCAAATCATTTGGGCAGCGGCCTCCTAAATCTCACCATTTCTTAGCTTTGATCCTGCAGGGTTAGAGCAATAAAAATTGCATCAGCCACAACAGACTTCTAAAAGAAAAGTAGAAAAAGCAGGAACAAAAAGAAAGAAAAAAGGAAGATCAGTTCATAGGAAATTCAAACATCCCTTGTTAGAAGGCTTGCCACGTGGCCGTATTTTGACAGAATACTGAGATAAAAACATGGTTTAAATGCTGCATGCAAATTAACATGTAAATGTAGCATTAAACCTTCCTTCAAAATGTATATTATGCAATCACTGCTAGTCAGTTTTACAATATTGCTTTTTTAATGAAGTACTAAAAAACTAAACGCTCGTTTCATATTCTTATTTTAATTGAGTTGTATATATTCTTTGTTTATAGTGCTTATTGTTTTCTGTTCAAATACAGGCCTAGTACAGAGCCTAGCTAACACCAATCAGCTGTTCCCTTAGTCGGTGTTTAATCATTAAAAATGCATGCCTAATGGCATCTGTAACAGCAGACTTACAGTTAAACATAGTTGAATTTAGATTTTGCTTAAGTGAGAAGGAAATGAATTAAAAACATCTGGAAAACCAGATTTGCAAACAAATGCCTTTAAGGGAAGTTGCAAACATATATATTTCATGATATTTAGCTTTTGAACAAGAATTGTGTGAAATAAACAGCTACATTTGATCTTATTTTTCCCAAGGCAATAGTAATTATAAGAAGTGGGAATTGCCTACAAGAATTGATTGTGAAGTAGATCACTAAGGAAAGCCATGTCCTTGCACTGTACTTAATCGGCCTATTATGTGTGGCTCCAAGTGTTACCCCGTGCTGTCCCCAGAGAAAAGGTGGTATTCTGAACTGCACCCATCACATTTGACAAATAGCAAATTGATCTGCTTGAAAACCTTTGTGTTGGTAGTTCATTGGACTAATCAATATTGCTGCACTCCAGTCACTGATGTACCTTTTTTTCTTACAAAGGTTTTTGGAGAGCAGCACACACAGGAGGCAATCCCCTGGTATGTCTCCCTAACTCTGAATATAGACCATAATTTGACATTGTAACAACAACTCCATATAAGGATCATCCAGACAAAGCAGAATTTAACAGAAACAATTATCACACACTTCTGCTATTGATCACCCTGAGTTTAATATTGGGCAAAGAAGTCACTGTCAGTCCTTATTATGCATAGGGATTATTTCAAATCAACTTATTTTTGATTATAGTTTTGAATTTTTTGAATGGGGTTCACACTGTCATCTTTTCAGGGCTGTTTTTTTGAGCCACAAACAGCTTACAATAAGTGCAGACAATAAAAACAAGTAAATACAATGTACAATTTTAAGTCATAATTGAAATATCTGGAGTAAGATCAAAATACAGTGCAAAATAGTGCTGAGGGGTATTTCAAGTACAAGGAGAAAATAGGCAATAGTACATGAGTGTAGCTAAGGGCAGCTAAAGGTCAAAGCAGGCATAATTTACAATAGTAGAGCAGCAGTAGCAATAAAGTGATTGTACAGTGCAAGAATGATTCATTATTTCACTACTTGAGGGTGAAGGTGGAGAAAGACCATGCAATGGAAATAGATGAATGAATGGAAGGCACAGCTGACCTTCTAGCACAGGAGGAGTGGAGTGGCCAGGTGTAGGGAGAGATTTGAGTCTGAGTGAAAAAGCAGGAACCAGGGTCTTGAAATGGATACAAGCTGGGATTGTGAGCCAATGGTGAGAGTGGGGTAGATGTGTAGCACAAACTAATTTGGGTAGAAATAACACCAGGTGAGCAGGAGAGCTCTGAATAAGCTGGATCGAGGGTGACGGTTGGGCAATGTTTTGAGCTAGCAAGGCATTATCACAATATTTTGCACCACAAATACAATGCTGAACTTAATTTTCAGCATATTCACATCAGATATTAGTACTTAAGAAGGGATGAAGGGAGATTCTTCTACAGACCAGTGTCACCAGAACTTTAGTTGTTCGGTCACCAGAACTTCACGTAGAACTGACAATATTTGAATACTAATCCACACTTCAGATGTCCCTCATAGTCGATCTAAATTAAACCGTTTGATTTGTACAATACCCATTACTAAACAAAAGTTCAGAACCATAATAAACCCCCTCAATTTCCACTATCATGTCAGAAGGCATTGGGCCAGATGATTACATTAAATCATATGGGTAATTTTTAACTTTGCAGTAAATGCTTAATGTACAAGTGTGCAAGATTTTGTAAGAAACATGCTATGGTATGATAAGTACAAAACACAAAATATATGCTTACACTGATAATCACTGTTAAAATACACCTACCATAAAAATTATAGACTGATCATTTCTTTGACAGTGGGCAAACGTACAAAATCAGCAGGGGATCAAATACCTTTTTCCCTCATTGTAATAACTTCCTGGATAACAGAAAAATGACAAAATCACCAGATTTGTCTACCCTGTGGTAACCTGAGTCATTAAGTCAACTGTTTCTTATTCTATATCCTTTATAGTATTAATATATTCTTTTGAAAACATGAAGTGTTGCTGTGTGATTTTAGGAACCGTAAGTGTCACATTTTAAATGGGCCATAGTCACTGTGGCCGAATGACCCAACTGTACTCATCTATTAGTACCCCACCGGAGGTTACAGAGAAGAACAGCACATTTAACACTAGAAGCGCCGACATTTCGAACTACCTACAAGCACCAAAGCCGGTCATTGTAACCGATAGCTCTTTAACAACTGTGATATGATAATCAAAGGCAAACCATCGTATAAAACTCATACGTTTTATTCATGAACATCAAATCCAACATTTACATAGCACAAATGTAGTATTTAAATTGAAATATGATCATAAAACATTAATATTATTGCTATAAATAACACACTTTTTTCTAAATGCGCACACTGCAGTCAAAGCATGAATAACTATATATCCTACAATAAGTAAAAAGCTCAAAAACGGCATACAATAAGGGAATGAAACAAGTGTAAACGTAAATATTGGACTAATG
The DNA here is from genome assembly GCF_036373705.1 of Amia ocellicauda. Classification (NCBI taxonomy): domain Eukaryota; kingdom Metazoa; phylum Chordata; class Actinopteri; order Amiiformes; family Amiidae; genus Amia; species Amia ocellicauda. Next base: position 21,675,822 of record NC_089871.1, read on the forward strand.
CTCAAAAGCAATATTTTATAGTTCAAAAATAACTATTGTGTTTATCAAAACATAATTGTACACTAAAGTAAACATTTTCAACAGTGTGTAAACTTTGTTTTCAACATACACGGCTTTTATTCCTGTAGTTTTGTATTTCAATACACTATTTACTATATATTTAGCTTGCATACCTGACAGCTCGTATAGTCCACACAGGACACGTTTCTGCACTTTCCCTGCATGAGCTCGTACCTCACACTGCATTTTAACAGCCATCTCCAGGTGAACAATTTTACTCCACGCAATAAATGCTCCTCCGCTGATAATGTCCATGAATCATTATTTTGCTGCAATGTACCTGCGCTATTGCACTCTGTACTGTACAGTAGCATTGTGTATTGATCAGTGAAGTAAAAGCACTCGTTGCCATTTGGACCTGGCGTTTCACTCGCAATGTGTTCACATCACTGGCACAAACCCATGAATAATCTGTCATTGCCAGTATCACTGCTGCCCCTGAATCAGTCATGTTCATATACACGGCCTGTCCAAAACGCACTCTCTTCAATCTCCGTTTCCAATCCATGTTTATTTGCAGGTAATCACTGTATCCACTCAATCTGAATACAGCTGTAAGAAAACACCTGTAATGCTGTACAATGCATGTGTTTTTCAAGCACATGAAAGACTGTAGACAGGTAGAGATCACCACTTGAGCGCCAGACTGACTGTATTGTAAAGGGAAGGCAGGATTGTGTGTTATATTTCAATTATTATTTATTTAAATGACCAGTCAAAATAACCCGATTTTGGCTATTCTAGGTAAATGTGTTTAAAACTTATTTATTTTCGCGTTTATACAGCTAAAACGCTGTAGGCATGTTTTATACATATAGTTAGGAAAAGTCACAAACAGGTATGCACAGTGGTGTATTTAAGAACACAGAGTTATTCAAATTTGAATAACCAAAATCAGTCAAATTGACCGGCTTGGCGCTTCTAGTGTTAAATATCTTATCTTAATGTTTTCATGTATTTGTCAGTCGATATGTTTTTGTTCAATCAACTGATTTGAAATTTAAAGTTTTGCAGTAGGTGCCACTTGTGAATGCCACAAAGCAGATTAACTACAAAAGGTTGATTATGGTCCATATAAAAGGAAAAGCACCAGAAATAAACTGGAGAATACAGGCACCAATTCTGTTATATATATATATATATATTGTAAGCAGCTTTAGTTCAATTGAGAGAGTGGCCTAATGTGTGTTTAAATTGTCTTGTATGCAGAGAGAAATAGTTGATCCAAACCCAGTGGCAAATCCCACGAGGTTCACCTATCTTATTGTACAGTGATATTTTCTATAGTACATAAATCAAGCTATAAATTACATCTTCATTTTTAAAACATTTGAAGTAAATCAAATCAGCTTCGACAAAAGGATTTATTGTGCAACTTTGACAAAAGCTGTTATTTTCAGATACAGGGTTCCACATACACTCACCTAAAGGATTATTAGGAACACCATACTAATACTGTGTTTGACCCCCTTTCGCCTTCAGAACTGCCTTAATTCTATGTGGCATTGATTCAACAAGGTGCTGAAAGCATTCTTTAGAAATGTTGGCCCATATTGATAGGATAGCATCTTGCAGTTGATGTAGATTTGTGGGATGCACATCCAGGGCACGAAGCTCCCGTTCCACCACATCCCAAAGATGCTCTATTGGGTTGAGATCTGGTGACTGTGGGGGCCAGTTTAGTACAGTGAACTCATTGTCATGTTCAAGAAACCAATTTGAAATGATTCGACCTTTGTGACATGGTGCATTATCCTGCTGGAACTAGCCATCAGAGGATGGGTACATGGTGGTCATAAAGGGATGGACATGGTCAGAAACAATTCTCAGGTAGGCCGTGGCATTTAAACGATGCCCAATTGGCACTAAGGGGCCTAAAGTGTGCCAAGAAAACATCCCCCACACCACCAGCCTGCACAGTGGTAACAAGGCATGATGGATCCATGTTCTCATTCTGTTTACGCCAAATTCTGACTCTACCATCTGAATGTCTCAACAGAAATCGAGACTCATCAGACCAGGCAACATTTTTCCAGTCTTCAACTGTCCAATTTTGGTGAGCTTGTGCAAATTGTAGCCTCTTTTTCCTATTTGTAGTGGAGATGAGTGGTACCCGGTGGGGTCTTCTGCTGTTGTAGCCCATCCGCCTCAAGGTTGTACATGTTGTGGCTTCACAAATGCTTTGCTGCATACCTCGGTTGTAACGAATGGTTATTTCAGTCAAAGTTGCTCTTCTATCAGCTTGAATCAGTCGGTCCATTCTCCTCTGACCTCTAGCATCAACAAGGCATTTTCGCCCACAGGACTGCCGCATACTGGATGTTTTTCCCTTTTCACACCATTCTTTGTAAACCCTAGAAATGGTTGTGCGTGAAAATCCCAGTAACTGAGCAGATTGTGAAATACTCAGACCGGCCCGTCTGGCACCAACAACCATGCCACGCTCAAAATTGCTTAAATCACCTTTCTTTCCCATTCAGACATTCAGTTTGGAGTTCAGGAGATTGTCTTGACCAGGACCACACCCCTAAATGCATTGAAGCAACGGTTATTTAATATCAAATTGAGAGTTTGCTTGTTCAAATTATTGCCTAGATGCAAGATGGAATTTCTGAACTGAATTCATCTTAAGAGAAGGACAAGTAATATACTGTAGGAGTTAACAGACTCTTCATCTTATCACAGGTGTAGTAATGGTGTTAAGGGCTTCAGGGTGTAAATTGTACTTAGGCCATGTTATTTTCATAATTTATTTTTCACCAGTCTACTTGCCTCTACATGCCTGTACCCAGTTGTTTCAGTGTAATTCACACAAGAACTTTATGTAGCATGAACATGCCTTTGACAGGTCATAGAAAATATACTTGTAAATTCCCTTCTGTAAAACAGATAACAATAAACTATTACAAATGTGCATCTGGTAAAAGCTAGATTTTTCAAACTCTTTGCATAAAATAGTCATAATTGACTTAACACCCAAGTCCAAAGTCCTTTTTGTATTCAAAGCTAGTTACCCATTTTCCGGTAGACTGGTTTCACTTGAGTACATTCTCACTGCTTGGATGACACCAAATCCTATAGGGTAACCAAGTGGCCAAACATAATGTGAAGCAAAATACATGTGCTTGGTACACAGGAATCTTGACGAGACAGGGCTAACAGTAGGAAGATTTGATCTCATTTTGTAAGGAATAGCCCTTAGATTAAATATTAAGTAACTGCCAACACATTCTGATTTCTTTAAGTATTACAAAACAAATGATTCTAATTATAATGCTTCTTGTAGTGTGGACTGTACAAACATAGAACTTTTGATACAAATGTCATTTTGTTTGCTGTGTGGATGAAGGTCATGTTTGTAGAAACACTGGTGATTGTGTGCAATGAAATTAATAATCAATGAATGATACAGTGTCTAATCATCTTCTCAACACTTCCTTTCTAAATAGATGCATCTATTTAGATTACACCTTTAGACCAAACTAGTATTTTTATAAAAGATGCTGTTACCCCAATAATAGTTTGTATATGAAGAACATTGTATTTTAGTGATTGCTAAATTTTATATACAATAATAGTAATACTACTAATAATAATGCTCTGTTTGCTTGTTGTTCATTTGCCCATATGGCTTTTCTTTGTGTGGAATCCTACTTTACTGCTGCAAATGCAGAGACACTTTCATCAGCAAAATCCAGGGGGAAACTATGGATCAAAGGGTCTTTCATGACATCGGGCACTTTCTCACTGCACCTTGTATTAGGTTGTCTCATATTAGATGAATGCTACATAACTTAAAAAAGGTCTTATGTAGGCATAATGACAAAGAAACACATTATATAATTGTGTTAGTTACCATTCAGTAGTTTAGTTAATTTCAATTAACTGGATTAATTTGCAGGAGGTCATTCAAAAATAATTGATACATTGGTAATCAAGGAATTTCAACTCTAACTTTGTGATATACAACATCTGATCTTAAAAAAGAGCTTTAGTAACTTTTATAGTACAATAAAATCAGAGTATCTAACAGTGGATAAGACCTTAATGGTTTAACACTATGAGAGTCAGTGACATCAAAATATTTATCATGGAGCTTGTTGTGGCTGTCAATAAATTTCCTTATAATGCATTAATCAAAATTGAAGTATTTATTACTGGTTGTTATTTCTAAAATCTTGTTTGCTGCTACTTAAATAAAGTGCTCATACAGGAAAACATTTGACAATGAATGAAGATGAAAATCAAACATTATTATTATTATTATTATTAGTAGTAGTAGTAGTAGTAGTAGTAGTAGTAGTAGTAGTAGTAGTAGTAGTAGTAGGAATAGTAAAATAATTAATAGTTGAATAACAAATAATAATATAATAGCTAGTACTATTATTATTATTTTTATTTTTATTTCTTGGCAGATGCCCTTAACCAGGGCGACTTACAACATAAGTGCAAACAAAGTGCAAAACTACCACTACTGCAACAGTACAAACATTGTCTGCATTGTATTTTTTACATGCAGCATTTTTAGTTTTATAAATATTTATGTAGTGAACTATACTGCAATTGTAATGAATTAATACATTATTATTATTATGTTATGTTGCACTACTGCTATGTAAATAGGTTTAAACATCAAGCGTCATAGGAATTGATACAATGGTAGTAGCGATTTTAATCTAAATTTAAAAAGCATTTAATAGAAAAACTACAGAAATAATGAAAAACGTTCTTCCATATGTTCACTTTTCTAGGTCAGTAATTCAAATGTTTTATAGAATGTTTCTATAGACTAAGTATTTAAACTATTTATCCTGGCGTTACTAATGCCCCCTTTTTTGCTTTACTTTCTTTTAAAATATATTAAACTACTTCCAGCCAAGAGACTTATAAAACATTAACAATTGAAACAATTGTAACTCTTTAAAAATGCATCATGTGTACTGGAGAAACTCCAAGCACTGTGAGCTGTGTGCACTAGAATATTACCACAAGTCTGTCTTAATGATAGTCCAGATAGTTAAATAAAAAGCCTTTGGGGTTTTGACAGAGTAGGGATTTTTATTTATTTTTTCTCCAGTAAGCTATTATGTCATACTTCCATTATTTTACTCCATGAATTTGTTCAATTATACAACATCTAACAAGCTTTTACATAAGTCTTTATACAGCACTGGATAATTTATATGCATATTTTTTAACCTTGTTCATGTAGCTTAAAAAGGACAGAAGAAAATGTTTTGTTTAACCATAATTGAAACTGTATTGAAGATGATGTCACCCTCTTTAAACCTTTGGTTGTATTTAATATAGTTCATTTAAACCTTTCATACAAAAAAAAATAAATAGGTAGTGTATTTTAGGGTGGCAATCATTTGTTTGTAATTTAAGCATAGGAAGGGGAAGGCTCATCTGACAATACACAGAGCCCTAACGGCAACTCAGTGGTTGTACGTTTTCAGTCCTTCCCATCGTGTGCCACAGACTCCTTTGGGAGCTATTTTCTCTTTCAGATAACCACACATATCACACCTATCATACAAGCCCCTCTGTGCTGTCACTCTCAGAACTAAATTGTGCATAATTCATTGTTAATAACATTATATGTGCTGTATGTTAGCTTTGTCATTAAATGAGAATTCCATTTTCCCTCTCATCAAGCAATACAAAATAAGATTTTCATTTTCAACAGTTCATACTTGAAAGGGTTAAGTAGTGACACCTCATTCAGATGTTTTTTGTCATGAAACATGGTACCACCATCACCTGTGCTTTCTCTAGCTTAAAAAGTAATGAATTAAAAGTACTGTCACAACATTTTCTCAACATGGTGAATGACCAAATCAGTTCAGCTCAATTTTACACTTAAAAACAGAATAGCACTTGACCCTGTGCAAAATGATCTCAAATTAGGCTAGGCGAGTACAGGTTCCTTTTACAGTGGAGATGGGGATATAATCTCTCAAAGTGCAACAGCATGGAGATAATGGGCATTATGGACAATAATTAAATCTATTCAGGATTTCAGCATGTACACCAAGCTGTAAGTTTAGTTACAGTTTGAAACTACGCACTTTGTCTTCTTTCATTTCAGATTCAAATTGTTATTACTTGATTCTTGTTTTTCTTTTGCTTAGTTATCCATCCTTTTCTCATTATGAATATGTCTATCCTACAATGTATTTATTTACCTATCTTTTTTTCTATCTATGTATCCTTTGAATATGTACCATTTTTACCATGACTAAATGTGTATTAGTATTAGGGACATGGTAGGTAAAGTGCAATCATCAGTGACAGTTTTCTTCCTTCAAATAAATAATAACTACCAGACATCCAAGTATCATACTATAATTCATTTGCAATGGTTAGATGTAACAGGTGAAGTATGCACAAAGTTTGTCCTTCATCCCTATCCTTCATTATGGTAACTAGTTCAGCATCAGTTAGACCTGTGTCTTGTTGAAGCAGTGATGTTAGGGTGGCCAACGTGATGCTTGGAATCAGGGGTCCAAAGGAGGAGTTTGCCTGCTGGTTTATCTTGTCAGGAGATATGGCCTGCTTAGAGCAAGCTGACGATGTTTGAGTAGTTATTTTCGGGAGCTTGCCGTACAGTGACTTATTTGTGGGATGCGATTTCCAAGAGGTGTTATAGATAGTTCTTAGCATCCGAGTAAATGTGCCATTGAGCTTTTTACTGAGAGCGCTTGTTAATGTCCAGGAATCAGTCCCATAAAGAAGTAGGGTTTCTACTGTAGCCTTGAACACTTGTTTTTGTTTCTTTCATTATCTGCTGTTGAGATAGTGGATGGCACTCCAGGCATGACCAATGCACAGTTTCATGTAATAGCTGGTGCTTGTGTACCCACCAAAATATTTGAATTCCTTGACTATTACAATGGGCAAACCATCTAAGGAATGGATTTGATCCGTCATGGACCAGTTGAGGTGCATGTATTTTGTCTTGGGATATATTGAGATATAGGCCGATGGATTGGCAGGCAGTTTCCACTCTTATGAGGAGATATTGGGCTTGATCCAGTGTATCTTCCAGAAGAGCGATATGGTCAGCAAATGCAAGGTTACTATTACAACAGCTGCATGGTGACTACTAAGACGTCATTTCAAAGTGAAACCATCAGAGTTATGGATCGATGTACAGAGAGTGTAATCCAGGCAGATGATGAATAGGAATGGTGCAAGAGGGAAGTATTTCTGTACATTTTTTTGATGGCTTTTGACAATTTCTGGTGGGACTCTAGAATTTGGAACACCTGTCTTCTGTCGATGGAATCAAAAGCTTTTCAGAAGTTGACAAAAACCAAGATAGCTTCCCTTTTGCAGTTCTTCAACAATTTTATGAAGTTCGAGAATATGCGAGTTTGTAGATCGTTCTGGACGAATCCCGTCCTGACTTGGACAGAACACTTTTGAGACGGCTTGCCTCAGTAGTTTCTTGCGTTGCGTTTCTTGGGTATTGGATTCAAGCCAGATATTCCCCACTTGTCAGGTCTATTAACATTGTAAGTTTTATCACAGAACTTCCAGAGGTTATTTTAGACTATGGGAAGCTTCCTAAATTCAATTGGTAATAGAGGCCAGGTGCCTTTCCATTTTCCATCTGTAGACTCACATTTCTTTCCAGAGAGCTCCTTAACTAAGTTCCAAGCATTTTTCACCTCCGCTGCTAATACTGGATTTTCAAATGCTAAAAGGGTTGTGTTAATACGGTCATCTTTGCACTTATCAAATATTTTGCATGAGGATCTAGAAGAAATAAGATCTAAGGACTGGTGTTATAAGATAAAGCAGGAAACTATAACTTTTGTGTAAAAAAGATCAATGAGCATTGAACATTGATCATTGGTCAGACTGTATGAGAGAATACCAAGGAAAAGGACATTCATGTTATTGCTCATCTCATAGAAATTGCAATATACAATATGTTCTTCTTTCCACTTATATTTTTCCCAGCTTATGTATGCATAATGTATTCAATACATCACCATGGTACTACCCACAGTGTTATACTTAGCTTACTGTTACTATGTGGGATGCTTCCTGTATATGTAACTAGTGTTACCATGGTACAGGCTGTATAAGATATATCACATTGTGCAATGCCTGTAGTGTTATTGCTCCAGTACATGCCATTAACACCTCCCCAAACACCATGGTGCATTTAGCAGAACACGGGTACTGTACATGGCATAATATCTGGTCTGCCTATGTAAAGCAAAGCAATGCATCAATGTAAACATGTGAAGGTTAAAATTGGGAAACATGATCATCAGCATGAGGGAGAAAGAATGATCAAGTAAAAGTAAATGGATGAATGTAGACAACCAGGCAGAGTAATTGTAGCCCTAATTTGCATATTTAATCAAATAAAAAGAATTGCTGAAGCAGGCTGAAAATCCCTGGGATGCTGGCTGGAATAACTGTCAGAGTGCCACAGTAAGATACAACAACATCAGTGAAGATTTCCAACAATGGGAGGAATGCCTCCAGTCAGTGGTTTTACACAGGCATTTTTTTACATTTAATTCCTATACCAAAAGTAATGTAAGCAACATTTAGGGAAATCATATCACAATATACTGAAAGTGAATTATGGAAAATACCATCTATACATTTCGAATACACAAATTTTATCATTGTGAAGTTAAAGAAAGTGGATAGATGATACATTTTATGTTTAAAAAGCATTAAAGAACAGTTTATGTAGTGACTCTGTGACAGACCGCTGTCTGTCACGGCACAGCTGCTGCTGATGATCGCTGATTAGGTGCTCACGTGCCGCAGCCGTGTTGTCCGCTCCTTCGTAAACAGGCTGCCGACTCACGGCTGCGGGCAGTGAGCACCGTGGCGACTGTGACGTCAGCAGCAGCTGTGCCCCGTCTATTTAACCTCGCTCACTCCCTCGGGGAGAGAGCTAACCACGGAGACGCAGAACTGGCGCGCACACCTGTTGACTCCCCGGAGCACCCCGTTTATGTGTCGTGTGCTGGTGTTGCTTTGTTCCCACTTTGTGTTGTTTTTTTGTTTTTTGGACTTCAAATAAAGCCCGAACACCACCGGATCCAGAGTCTCTATCTCCGCTACATGTGTCCGGCTGTTACATACTCAAATTATCTTTTTGAAATTAAAAGGAGTTTTGCTCCTTTTGAAGATCATACTGTTAATGTGGTTTTCCAATATTGCTGCTATATGGGGATGTCCCTGTACTTCCCTGATCTTCTGAAGTGGTCCCCGTTTCTAGTCATTGTCTAGTCAAGCTAAAGTAGGATCCACGCTTTACTTTTTCAGCCCCCTTTAACATGTCCAGTCCTTCAAAATACTTTTCATTTGAAGGTTAAGATGATCTAGGTCTAGAGGCTTCTTAAGTGGTGGGTTTAGCCCACAGTGCACGATATACCATTAAAGGCAAGAACAAGTGTAATGGGGTCTCATAGGGTATGAGCTAATTACAGTGACTTCATCTTTCTCTGAACATGGTACAGCGTTTAAAAACCATGTGTCAAGGAACTGTAGCAAGTCTGTCACTATGCTGGTGGAGTTGTGTGCATCAGGCACTTACAGCTGTGCTTGAGACGCCAGTTTGAAACTGAGTGGGGGGCTCTGATCGCACACTCTACACAAGCTGGTCTTGAATATTGCCTGTACCATCATCTGCATTGGCCAAGCGTTCACGGATGCCAGCACACAATTTGTCAATTTGAGTACAACTAGCTGGAATGGTAAAAAGTGTCTGGAGATAACTTGTCTCTCTGTAGTCATATGACCCCTGTGGCTTTTTAGGTGCCTGAACATTCATGCTGCTCGATCTACAAATCATCAGATTGATGCGATAGTTACACAGTAGGTATTAAGCATTCTTCTGTCTGGTGTCATAGCCAGGCAATGGGCATACTGAGCTTACAGTGTGAAAAACAGCTGCTGGCTTTGACACTGTGCACATGCTATGTCTATTCCATTCTGCACTTGCTCAATGCTGGGTTGTAGTGGTGACCGGAGTTTAATAATGGTTTATTCCAAATTAGGGTGGAATAAGGGGAAACCTATTTGGACAATCTATATTAATATATTAAAAAAGTTCCAGGTCTTCTGACATCCCTTTGTGACATTCCATTCTGTCCATCTTGTTAATTTTTCTCTCTGCAATTATCCATTAATATAGCCGATTGTCCTTTCTTTCATGAAACAGGTGGGAGCAATTTTGCAGTCAATAAACTACTAAAAACCAAACACGCAAGATATGCCAAATAGCCCCCTGTTTCCTAAGATTCAGTATATTCTCATGTTCCCATGTTTGCCCGTCTTAGCAGTGTTACAGCTATAATTTTATGCTTAACTGAACTGAGTCATTCAGAAAGAGTGACAAATGAAAAGAACTAATGGCGGAGACCCACACGCCTTTCCCCATTCGTCATGTGTCATAACATTGTACTCGTGTCCATTTACATATTTCATCAGACATTGCTTTTGCTTCCAATGTTTTGGCTGTCAGATTACTAACGCTACATTACAACCCATTCACCCATCCAAACGAGAAATCACATATTAAAAAAAAAAAAAAAAAAAAAAACTTGCGACTTGAGACTTGGTGTAAGTAACCCAAGCTGGAGAAAGTACCCATTTATTCTGGAAGCACACACACCACTGGTCAATAAACAGCGATACTACCTTTGTACATATCAACAGAGCAGTTATTCTGTTTGACTGATATTAGCCATCCTGGTAAGTGGAAAATAAATGCATTTCTCATACAGAATCTGTATGAGAAAGTTTAAGTAGGTTAATTGAAATATTGACTTTAATCCTGAACAGAGTGATACTGTATATTAATTTCTGTGCACCTATTAACTGTAAATTAAATTGGCTTCATACATGTAGCAACATGCACAATTACATGTTCAATATTTTTTTGTTTATAACAGGGATGGGGTCAGTTCAATTTAAATTTAAATTCATGGGCTAATTCCAACTCAAATCTTTTTTTTTTTAATTGATCAATTCAAATTAATTATTCTTTTAATTTAAATTCATGAATTGGAATTGTGAACGTTTCAGTCTTTGGAATTTAGACATTTAAGCTGGAATTGAATTTGTAATAGTCAGCATCTCATACTTCAGAATTTGAAAATGCTTTTCATTTTCCTGGTTTTAATAATTTTACCCTTTTTAATCCATTATGAATCCTCTATAATTATGTATTTGTTCTTAAACCATTTTATTTTGTAATAATTGTGTTTATCACATTTTGCAATGATTTAGACAATACAATTTTTTAAATTAAAATTACAGGCAAATGCTTCTCCGCAGCTTCTCAGGTCAATTTGTCCTGGCCTCCTAGTAACTGCGGAATTTCTATTATCTGAATCTCAGCCAATGAGTTCCTCATCCACTTAATAGACACTCATAGAAGACAGTGTCCTAGTCCTGCCCTCTTGTTGGGAAGGATACATCACAAGAACCATCTCAATTACACACAGTTCTAAAACTTTATAAGGACCTACCTCGCTTTCCTTGTTTGTTGGGTAGAAGGATTGTGGTGGTTTTGACTTAAATTTATTTTTAATGATTGCTTGTGTTATCGACATGGACTATTACCGAGAACCCTGATTTTGTGATTGAACCTGGACTGGTTGAGGACCCACTGCCTACCGATTTGGACAAACACTTGTCACCGCCTATGGGCGACACGCTCACAACCACGCCACCTCTTGTTTGAGGAGAGATGACCTTGTTCACCCCCCGTCAATTCTCTCCCCGGGCAGGTTCGGCCGGAACCCAGAACACCACCACACGGAAGGCAAGTTCACAAAAAGTAACAATTTATTATATATAGCTAGAACAGGGCATGAAGACTGTACTATCTCAGAACTCTAGGAAGTTGGCATCCCTAAAATTCTAAAACCTGCCTTTAATAAAAATGGGCACAAAACACTAAAAACCCTACCCAGAATAACAAAGAAAAGTAGAATCCATAAATTCCAGTTTCCCAATATAAAACAACGTCAAAGTTTCACAGTCTCTTCTTTTCACAATAGGTGATACCACACGGAGGAATCCCCCTTCCTCTCGGAGAAAACAAGTCTCTTTGCAGCTGGGTTGGAACCCCGTCGGCCAACCGGGACCCCAACAACTGCAGGTAGGAACAAGTATTAGCAAGTCTCAGATTGCACGAATTCAAATGTAATGAATGTCTTTTCTTCTATCCCGCAGTCACTCGTCTGCATCACAAAGACCGAGAGAAAAAAAAAAAAAAAAAAAAAAAAAACACAGCAGGCAAGTCTCTAGCCCCAGGACAGGGGGTTTTGATTTTGATTTTGATTTTGATTTTGATTTTGATTATTTTTATTTTTATTCCCATACCCCCCCTCCGCCAGATGTCCTGCTCAGTAGTCCATTGCTCTCCCTTGAATTACCATTTCCCTGGGATTAAATACTAAATAGAGGAATAGGGGCACAGGTAAAAGCGACCAATGAGAAAACGTGCAGGTTAGTCCGTGTGGGAATGCGATCCGGCAGTTTGCGCTGGGCAACAAAAGCGATTAATCAATTAACCCAATAATTAACCCAAATAACAAATTAACCATAAAAATAGAAACACTAAGGAAGACAAAAGAACATACTTCATAAATAAAACCATCGTGAAAAATGAACACAGTGCACAAACAATAACCAAATGAATAAAAATGATAATAAGTAAATAAATAAGTGATCAATTAATGCTAATGGACAGTCACGCCCCGCCCGTGACACTTTCACAATGTCAGGGAAGCCTCTGGTGTTTGATCACTTTGAAAATTTGAAAAGAACAAAGAAGGAAACCATTAAGTATTAAGGAATTGGTGTGGGAGAAATAGAAATAGAATTGATCAGAATTTGGAATTGAGATAGCAGAATTGATCTGAATTTGGAATTGAGAATAATTGAATTGAAAAGGAATTTAGGAAAGTGTTTTGGGTAATGAATTGATTTGATGGAATTTAAAGGGATAAATAATTGAATTGGAATTGAATTAGTGGAAATGACCCCAACCCTGATTTGTAATACATACAATTTAAGTAATCTGGGAAGCACTGTTGATACCTTGATAATTATTCTGAATATCTGGTAACCTACTGTAAAGTATTGTGAGCATATATCCATATGTCCCACTCCTCTTTGCAGATCCTCTCCAAGTCATTAAGGTTTCGAGGCTGACGTTTGGCAACTCGAACCTTCAGCTCCCTCCACAGATTTTCTATAGGATTATGGTCTGGAAACTGGCTAGGCCACTCCAGGACCTTAATGTGCTTCTTCTTGAGCCACTCCTTTGTTGCCTTGGCTGTGTGTTTTGGGTCATTGTCATGCTGGAATACCCATCCACGACCCATTTTTAATGCCCTGGCTGAGGGAAGGGAAGAAGGTTCTCACCCAAGATTTGACGGTACATGGCCCCGTCCATCGTCCCTTTGATGCGGTGCAGTTGTCCTGTCCCCTTAGCAGAAAAACACCCCCAAAGCATAATGTTTCCACCTCCATGTGTGACGGTGGGGATGGTGTTCTTGGGGTCATTCCTACTCCTCCAAACACGGCAAGTTGAGTTGATGCCAAAGAGCTTGATTTTGGTCTCATCTGACCACAACACTTTCACCCAGTTCTCCTCTGAATCATTCAGATGTTCATTGTCAAACTTCAGACGGGCCTGTACATGTGCTTTCTTGAGCAGGGGGACCTTGCGGGCACTGCAGGATTTCAGTCCTTCTTGGCATAGTGTGTTACCAATTGTTTTCTTGGTGACTATGGTCCCAGCTGCCTTGAGATCATTAACAAGATCCTCCCGTGTAGTTCTGGGCTGATTCCTCACCGTTCTCATGATCATTGAAACTCCACGAGGTGAGATCTTGCATGGAGCCCCAGACCGAGGGAGACTGACAGTTATTTTGTGTTTCTTCCATTTGCGAATAATCGCACCAACTGTTGTCACCTTCTCACCAAGCTGCTTGGTGATGATCTTGTAGCCCATTCCAGCCTTGTGTAGGTCTACAATCTTTTCCCTGACAACCTTGGACAGCTCTTTGGTCTTGGCCATGGTGGAGAGTTTGGAATCTGATCTGATTGATTGCTTCTGTGGACAGGTGTCTTTTATACAGGTAACGAGCTGAGATTAGGAGCACTCCCTTTAAGAGAGTGCTCCTAATCTCAGCTCATTACCTGTATAAAAGACACCTGGGAGACAGAATTCTTGCTGATTGATAGGGGATCAAATACTTATTTCCCTCATTAACATGCAAATCAATTTATAACTTTTTTGAAATGCGTTTTTCTGGATTTTTTTGCTGTTATTCTGTCTCGCACTGTTAAGATACACCTACCATTACAATTATAGACTGATAATTTCTTTGTCAGTGGGCAAACGTACAAAATCAGCAGGGGATCAAATACTTTTTTCCCTCACTGTATATATAAAATATATTAACTTTCATCCTGAAGCAAGGAACTGTCAAATACATCCTGTAACCCCTCTCCACCACCACCCATCACTCAAGTCAGCAGTGGTACCATCCTCTATGCATGACTCAAGAGGGTACACCTTGAAACAAAATCACTATATCTGTCACTATATCTTTCTACTCCATGTGTCACAATCACATCTCGCTGATAGTAACAAATATACTGTTCCAATTCAGGTATTTATTATTTTCTTACAGTTGTTTTTTTAGATCCTCATTATTTAGTTCACAAGCTGAAGCCAGCAGCGTACCATCCCAGAGTTGTGCCCGTTCTGGTGAAATATTATAGTCTCGACCAACAACGACAAGAAATTAACCGAGACCAGGTACCAAGTACCAGGTTTTACCCAACACAGTGCATCCCCACTTCCCTCCCAGTAAATTACTTTATTCTTCTGTTTCACTCTTATTGTTCATCATACCTAAGCACAGTCCAATCAACTTTATATAATGGGTGTTTTTTCTTCATGAGGGACACTGCTCTATGTAGTTGGTTACTATGTAGTGGGTTACTTGATACTGACCTTTTTTGCTTACATACATTGAATAATCCAGCATTTGATACTTGTATTTTTCAATAGCAAAATAATAATAAAAAGAAAATATCTGAAATGTGTCAATCCTCAATCCATGTGGATTATTATTAGAGGCTTTGTAAATATTGTCTTTCATTCCAGACGATACAAACATTGATAGGTAAATTAGACTTGATATATTTGCTTGTCATGTTACATGTTTTATGTTACATAAATCAACATTAAACTTGTGTTACTACATGCTACATCAATTAAATTAAGCTAATCAATCATTACCAATATGACCCACTGACCTTTTGATCGCTTTTGTTGTTGTAACTCGCCATCCTCTTCTCCTAAAAACATTAACCAATCCATTAATAAATAAATATTAATTATAATATCTGAAAGAAGCATGGAAAGATGTATACTCTGGATGCACAGAGAAAGAAAGTGCAATGCTATTTAACATACATAGCAATATAATGGAAGTATAACATAAAAGGGACCATTGGACCGAGGATGGGATCCTACAACATAAAACAAACAAAACAAACAAATCCTGTACATCATGAAATCCAGCTGTTTGCAACATCAAGTCTGATGAGAATAAAGGAATCCTGGGATGGCCTTCATCAAGGAGTTAACAAACAGTGTTAATTACATACACTACATGGCCAATAGTGTGTGGACACCTGCTCATTGAACATCTCATTCCAAAATCTTGGGCATTAATATGGAGTTGGTCCCCCTTTTGTTGCTATCACAGCCTCCACTCTTCTGGGAAGGCTTTCCACTAGATATTGGAACATTGCTGCGGGGATTTGCTTCCATTCAGCCACAAGAGCATTAGTGAGGTCGGGCACTGATGTTGGGTGATCAGGCCTGGCTCACAGTCTACGTTCCAATTCATCCCAAAGGTGTTGGATAGGGTTGAGGTCAGGGCTTTGTGCAGGCCAGTCAACTTCTTTCACACCGATCTCGACAAACCATTTCTGTATGGACCTCGCTTTGTGCACGTGGGCATTTTCATGCTGAAATGGTAAAGGCTCTACCCCAAACTGCTGCCACAAAGTTGGAAGTTCAAAGTCATCTAGAATGTCATTGTATGCTGTACCGTTAAGATTTCCCATCAGTGGAACTAAGGGGCCGAGCCCGAACCATGAAAAACAGCCCCAGACCATTATTCTTCCTCAACCAAACTTTACAGTTTACAGTGAATTCGGGCAGGTAGTGTTCTCCTGGCATCCGTTAAAATCAGATTCATCCATCAGACTACCAGATCCAAAGAACACATTTCCACTGCTCCAGAGTGCAATGGCAGTGAGCTTTACACCACTCCAGCCAACACTTGGTATTGTGCATGGTGATCTTAGGCTTGTGTCTGGAGATTGCATGGCTGTGTGCTTGATTTTATACACCGAATAGCCAAATCCACATACTTTTGGACATGTAGTGTATATACTGTTGAACTTCAAGCTTTCCAAAACCATGACTATTTCTCCTGAAACACTTTTCTCACAGCACAAAGTGGTAATATTTTCTAGCATCCTATTCCAGTATCCCCAAACTTCTTGATGATGGACATTATAGTGGAAACTGGTAGGTTCAGCTTTTTGTGGAGGTCAGTGACAATTTGCCAGTGATTTTCGCACAGCTGTCTGACTTTGACCATGACATTAATTGCTACTAATTAATTCCATCTGTGTGCAACCTCCTCTTATATCTTATGGAAACAGGTGACCATTGGAAGCATCTATAAAGGTTCCACAATCTTCCTATTAACCTCCAGAATACTGAATGTTGATTTTATGTTGAGATATTTAGAGGTGTAAATAAATGTTACTATAAAATACCATTATTTGACCAACCAAAAAATACTTGCATTTATTTTACAAAATCATATTTTTGTTACAATATACGCATGAATACACTCACCTAAAGGATTATTAGGAACATCTGTTCAATTTCTCATTAATGCAATTATCTAACCAACCAATCACCTGGCAGTTGCTTCATTGCATTTAGGGGTGTGGTCCTGGTCAAGACAATCTCCTGAACTCCAAACTGAATGTCTGAATGGGAAAGAAAGGTGATTTTAGCAATTTTGAGCGTGGCATGGTTGTTGGTGCCAGACGGGCCGGTCTGAGTATTTCACAATCTGCTCAGTTACTGGGATTTTCACGCACAACCATTTCTAGGGTTTACAAAGAATGGTGTGAAAAGGGAAAAACATCCAGTATGCGGCAGTCCTGTGGGCGAAAATGCCTTGTTGATGCTAGAGGTCAGAGGAGAATGGGCCGACTGATTCAAGCTGATAGAAGAGCAACTTTGACTGAAATAACCACTCGTTACAACCGAGGTATGCAGCAAAGCATTTGTGAAGCCACAACACGTACAACCTTGAGGCGGATGGGCTACAACAGCAGAAGACACCACCGGGTACCACTCATCTCCACTACAAATAGGAAAAAGAGGCTACAATTTGCACAAGCTCACCAAAATGGGACAGTTGAAGACTATAAAAATGTTGCCTGGTCTGATGAGTCTCGATTTCTGTTGAGACATTCAGATGGTAGAGTCAGAATTTGGCGTAAACAGAATGAGAACATGGATCCATCATGCCTTGTTACCACTGTGCAGGCTGGTGGTGGTGGTGTAATGGTGTGGGGGATGTTTTCTTGGCACACTTTAGGCCCCTTAGTGCCAATTGGGCATCGTTTAAATGCCACGGCCTACCTGAGCATTGTTTCTGACCATGTCCATCCCTTTATGACCACCATGTACCCATCCTCTGATGGCTACGTCCAGCAGGATAATGCACCATGTCACAAAGGTCGAATCATTTCAAATTGGTTTCTTGAACATGACAATGAGTTCACTGTACTAAACTGGCCCCCACAGTCACCAGATCTCAACCCAATAGAGCATCTTTGGGATGTGGTGGAACGGGAGCTTCGTGCCCTGGATGTGCATCCCACAAATCACCATCAACTGCAAGATGCTATCCTATCAATATGGGCCAACATTTCTAAAGAATGCTTTCAGCACCTTGTTGAATCAATGCCACGTAGAATTAAGGCAGTTCTGAAGGCGAAAGGGGGTCAAACACAGTATTAGTATGGTGTTCCTAATAATCCTTTAGGTGAGTGTATATTAAGAGACCACAGTATATATAAACTGAC
The DNA here is from genome assembly GCF_036373705.1 of Amia ocellicauda. NCBI lineage: Eukaryota > Metazoa > Chordata > Actinopteri > Amiiformes > Amiidae > Amia > Amia ocellicauda. The sequence continues at coordinate 21,694,083 of NC_089871.1, forward strand.
AGATATCACCTGATAGAGGGGATGCCTGAAATATTGACTTGATTTGTGATGGGTTTATTTCAAGATGTTGCATTTTCCATGCCTGAATTGGACCAGGTGATTGCATTTGTCATGATAAGAAAAATGGTGTGGATTTAAACATTACGATAGGTATGTTGCTTGATCCATATAACCTCACATATCTATCAATTACATTTTAATTTTAAAAAACATAAATGTTTGGAGAATGTCTAAAATGTGTGTGTGTACATATATATATATATATATATATATATATATTCACACAGTACCTATAGAAAATCTACAGCCCCCTATAAACACAATCTCTTTTGTTGCCTGGAATTAAAATGCATTAGGTATTTATTTTCATGTAACTACACAACCTACCCCAAAACTTCCAAGTGAAAAAAATAGGATCGACACAGCAAATGTGAAAGAAGTTTAAGGCGGTGTACAATTTCTATAGGTACTGTATATAGCATGGTTACAATGGGGATGTTTAGTTTGTATGGTTTCAAAGGTTGTTTTGGTTTCTTTTAATTCTTGTTTCAATAAATAATTTGGTTACTTCACCAAGTGAAATCCCTTCCCAAGTCTACTCTGCATAGCAAACCATTTAAGTGGTTATTGGTTGACTAATTGAAAACAGCTTTGTGCTCTGTTATACAACTCTTGTCATTGCTTATTGCAAGATATTTTAATAAATGGAGACCTTTCAGAGTACGGTGTGCTGGTAGGTTTCCTGTGGTCTCTCTCCTGTACTTTATTCATAATTGAGTATAAGATTTTTTAGTTTTATGACTCTTTGCTTTGAGTATGTTGTATTGTATTTATATGAATGATTAATGTAATACTTGAAGCATTTGCTTCTTTTATTTGTATTTTGTTTAATCTGAAAATAAAGACTTAAAGTAAGGTATTTTATCTTTCTGTGCCCATTGAACTGATTTAGAGATCATGTGAAATGTATGTATTGGAAGGAAATCTAGGGGACCCACCCCCTTTCAAAACAACAAGTCATATTACACATATATGTATTTATTTGTGTAGGCCTTTGGTTTTTATGGCAGAATGGAATTTATATTTTAGCTTGCAATATGATATTTATATATAGACTTTTACATGTATACTACATCATTTTCAATTGTATAGCTTAATTCTACTTGTAGCTCTTTAGAGTGTGCAGAAACTTAATATTTTTCCTCTCCACCTGATAACAACCTGTTATTTGCCTTCTTTGCATAATTACATGTTGCCAGACTCCACAGAAGTAGAATAGGGTTCAAATCAAATTGCCTCCTAACTTCAGGAGACCCCTCTGCTCATTTGAGGTGTGGAGAAGCAGACCAGCAAGCATTCAATTTCTCGCCTGTGGGAATTTCACAACATGTTTTGGTGTCACTGTGGAGTCTCATGAGAAATTAGGAAGTAAGGGTGCATTTTTCATTAGTTAGCTAATTTATGTTTTATTCAATTTTTGCTCAGGTCAGATCAGGTGGTTTACCTTCATGAAGTGTATATACACAATATAACTCTGTAAGCTCAAAATAATTAATGATATTAGCTGCTTAATGTTACAGCAAGTCTGTTTTAATACAAACTGGCATATCCAGAATGCAATATGAGCCCTAACATATTTAGTCTAACCTCAAATGCTTACCACACATGGGGTGGGGTCTTTAGAATTAAAATCAAGCCTTGCACTTATTCTTAGAAATGCCTTGACTTTTTTTAAAAGATGTTATTATTAATACTATTTTATCAATGTATAGCATTTGTGAGGCAACAATGTATCACAAAGCAACAGCAGCAAACTACACACAAACTACTTCTTTGTTACTCAGCCATAGCTAAATGTCTCTGACTTTCCAATATATATTCTAGAACTAGCATCTCTAACAATGGTTCTGGAAAGGCACGGGGTATTTTTGATTATTTCAGTGTGTTAACAGAAACAAAAATTGATTTTATTAGAAAAACGATAACATGATCTTCAACCACTAATTCAACACGCATAAAAATAGGAGGCTCTGCACAATGTTACAGACAGAAAAGTGGCAGTGGGTGAGACCAACAGAAAAAACAAAACGCCAGAAAACAGCGACAATGCTCAATAACTGCAAAACACATCTATATGAAGACGCCCTGCGCTGATCCTTTACATGACAAAAACTAATGCAACCAGTAGTTCAATGACCACCCCAGTCATGTGCAGGGGGAGCCTTCAGCACCTCCACATGTACGTTTTGGTTTCCAGTACTGTGCCTTTTTTCTATCCCTCTTGCTGAAAAAGCCTGGCCGCTTCTGGCCGCCCCTTTGGAAGCGTGGAGGAGCTCTGACTTCATCACGTCTGGGGAGAGGAGGAGGTGAAGGGAGGGGAGGAGAGGAGAGGCAGTGCGGGGGGGGAGTGTGTGTGTGTGTGGCGGAGGGAGGGGGGGTGTCGATGACATCACCCTCCAGCTTCCAGCTCGGCCAGCTGTGCTTTCTCGAAGCGGGCTGAAGAGCAGCTCTGCAATATCACACACTGAGAGCAATCAGCGCTATCGGGGGGATTTTAAACACAATACACTAGGCAGTCGGGCTCGCTGGATCTGCGGCAGGACGCATATATGCAGGATTATTATTTATTTTTTTACAGGAAGATGTAAGGGTATATACAGCAATAAAACAAAGAATACGACTATCATCTAAGGTAAGGACCGAGGGGGGGGAAACCAAATATTTTTAAGCCAATGCCCCTTACTAGCTGGTGCCACGCTTCTTGACAATATGCAGTGGATGCTGATTCTGCAAGGGATGTGTGTATAACATGCCCTTTACTTCCCAGCATCACAGCTGGGCGAGGGCAGGAAAGAACGGAATGGGGGTCGCACTGTAGTGTTTCGGAGTCTCCGCCGATGAGGTTCGGTTGGCTGTCATTTGGTTCATATCCGATTGAATTGGGCTGGGATGAAGTTAGTGCTGATATTGCAAAGAAATACAGGAATTCAGGAAATTGCTTGCTAGTATGATTAATGCTTATTCATAAAGGATTATGTTTGTAATGACTGTTGTAAAAGGTTCATTCCATTTCGATGTCATTAGAAAATGATAGCAAGCTTTTATTGCTATTGTATTGCCCACAACAAACACAAACAACAAAGTAAACCATAGGGTAGCCTATACATTGATTGTGTGGTTTAAAATGACTTCGCTGATTTGAGGGGGGGAAATGTGTCCATTTTCCCTTTCCTACATTGGTATTCTGTTCCATTTAATCATTGTGAAGGTAATTAATTTTTTTTTTTTTTTTTTTTTTTTTTCCGGCGATGATTATTTATTTATTCCAAAGATGTCAATCAAGCCAACTTTTTCCTCCTTTGACTTAACGAACAGCAACTCCATGAACACGATCCCCTTGGGGGTGGATACATAATGAGCGTTTTGGGTTCTTATGTGATTTTGTGAGTGAGCATTTTACCTTAGTTTAAACAGGTTCGAATTGCTATTGTTGATTTTAATTGTTGGCAAAATATCTATTTTATTTGCATCGTTCCTTTATATTTATTCTTATTATTTGGTACAACAACATGAATAGCAATAATGATCCAAACATTTGTTTTCTATTATACGGCTATTCCCTTGCGTCGTGACATATTCCATGATTAGATAAAAAGATTATGGTGGTGATTTGACATTTGAACAAATGCACGTTACATCCTAATTGAATCACATTATTTAATCTGTGCAAGCATGTTCGAAGGGGTATTTAAAAAGGCAATGCATTGACTCAATCACTGCGGGCGTAATTTTGAACGCTTGGTGGTGGATAGTTATTATGTAGATGGACTTTAGGTGGAAAAAACGCACGATGTCAAGAGGTTAGTTTGCAGGTTGCAGCCACTTGTGCGCAAAAGTCTCAGTGCGCACGACGAGCGTTTGGGGAATTCCACGTTTGCAAATGTGCTCCACTTGAACTCAGTATGAAATCTATTTATTCATTCGTTCATTCATTCATTCATGTAATGCATATTTTCTTAGATACATGTTTGACAACCGTATATGCTGAATGAGAGCGGGAGGTTGGGTATATATATGAGATCAAATATAGTGTCCTACAAACAACTGTCAATACTAAAACTGCACAGGAGGGCTAGGGATGAAATAACAGTGGAATTGGAGTGTGTAGTAGCCCACCCGAGTCCCCCTCTCTTTCGCAGGTTAAGAATTAAACATCGTCTTCATTAAAATGCGCAATGGCTGAGTGTAACCCAGCATTAATGATTGAAGAAGAAACCCCAGTTTCCCGATTAAGCGAGATGTTTTTGTTGTTTGCTTGGTTTTGAAGAGACGGGGAAATAATTAAGCAGTAGGCGTTTTGAGCTCTTTCAATCTAATGGTTTAAAACCTTATACTCATAACCAGAATATGCAAAGTGCTTATCTTGACTTCTCTTGCAAAGAGTTGAATGTGTTGGTGGGTCTCTGTGTAATAGGTAGCACGGAAGTGTACGGAACTGGACTGTTTAAGAAAATGGGTTTATTCATCTTCCCCCCGTAGTAATGCAGTTATTGCTTTTTATGATGACTGGAAATGGCTTACGGGTTAGCATCGTAATGTAATCTAATCATGTTTATGATGTTACTGTGTATTACAATTTCCCATTATGCTTCATCACATGATAAATATGGAATGAACCGCTGTGGTGTGTGTGGATGGCACCGGCAGCCTGGGTAGCGACTGCTCCGTTAAGTGCGCTCTTCGGCTGGGATTTGATGCCCACCACGCCCCTTCCATATAACATTGGTTTCGTTAAAAACGGTGACTAAACATCCTCTTACAAAAGGTATTATCCGCCAGTCAACACTAGCGACAATGTACAGTAGCACCCGATTACGTAAACGACGATTATTTTAATGTATTTGTCGTATTTGTTTTAAGATTGTTTTTACAGAGACCAGGCGTCATTGGGAAGTTAACAATTTATAACATACACGTTTAATTTGAAATTAAATGACATCCAGTTGCTGTTTAAATCCCAATATTAATTCGGAATAACGGATTTCAGAAAACAATGGGAACGTTAATAGTTTACAATATTGGTAGTGCGACGTTTTTCAATAGCCTGTACGTCAATGATTATGATTATAAATCATTCAGAAAAGACAGATGTTGGAATAGGACACATGATATTAGATACCACAGCGCACTGGAGCAGTCTACAGGAGACTCTTTGTCCGACTCTATTTGGTAAAGGCTACATTGTAACATACAGTACAAAAATTCCATTACAGAAACAAAATAAATTATATATATATATATATATATATATATATATATATATATATATATATATATATATATGCCCTGCTGTACATTTTGAAAAGTTCCCATTCTGTTTTTTGTAGCTGAATATATATAGGGTATAATTTAACTAGCGCATATGTAAAGGATGTAGAATTTCCTTGCCTAGGAAATGCAATCCTCTTTATTTACCGATATTAAATAATCGCTAGGAAATGGACAATTTCAAAATGCGTGCAGAAACGGAATAGATCTTAGTTGAATAATAGCTCCTGTTTGAGTACTGACTGTAGCTGTAATTCAGTGTGCCTCACTTTCTGAGAGTCGCATTCCTGTATTAACATCTCAAAATACTGTAACCATGGTACAAAATAATAATAATAGGCTATACAGAACACTGGTAAGATTGTATATGTGTAGGTGTGTATTTTCGTGTAAGATATTTTAATATATAGATCTGCATGCTGAAAAGTAAAAGCGTAGGCTATCCGAAAAAGAGGGGGTACGGTACGGTTATAAATGCGCTCAGAGCCGGAGCCCGGCCGGCTGCAATAAGTAACGTGTATCTAAGTACCACGTTTCGTTTCGCTTTGAAGAAGAAATCATTAAATTGTGTCTTCTCCCAGTAGCTTTAGGGGATGACATTGCGTTTAGAATAGGAAACAACTGTGCTTCTCTCCTAGCGGCGGTGATTTATTTTTCCTACTACATCGCGTAACGCAAAGAAGAGGTGAAGAAATAAATATATATTTGTATTTTCATTTAGGGATACATCTAGTGCCGCCTGCAGCTGTTGAACTAAGTGCCAACGCTCTCAACTTCCTTTTGCGAGTGTTATTTTTCTCTACTTTCTTCCATGCTCAATCTCTCACAAAGGTTTCAGATTAAAAAATCAAATATGTTTAAGTCTATTTCATAGGCTTAAGCTGTTATAGAAATCACACAAAACGACAGCATGCACATTTTTACTGCTCTGTATAAACACGAACGTAATAATAATTAGTAGTAGTAGTACTAGTAGCATTCATTTTTAACACACTGTATGTACTGCAATACATTCCACCACAGTAATTACTTTTACATTCTCTGACAGCACATAATAATAATAATACACAATACATAATAATAATAATAATAATAATAATAATAATAATAATAATAATAATAATTAATTGATTCTGAGAGCAACGGAATGTCAGTAGGTTAGTTAAAAGCTTCGCCAGTAAAGCATAAACTATGGTATGTGCATAATTCCGCCTTTTTACTGCCATGGAGTGGACAAAGAAATAAACTGCATTACCGTATGTTGACAAGAGCCTTGTTGGAAATATTATACTGCACATTTCATTTACACACACACACACACACACACACACACACAAAAGCCACATTAAAGCTTTTATTTTTATGTTGACTTAAATAACAAAGTCTCAAATCCACAACTTAAACAAAAAACGAACTATTGCCAGTGTGAAAATGGTCTGGATGTTTACTTTCACCTATATATATATATATATATATATATATATATATATATATATATATATAATATATATATATATATATATATATATATATATATATGTGTGTGTGTGTGTGTGTGTGTGTGTGTGTGTGTGTGTGTGTGTGAAATCATATTTGCTGTATTGCTACACTGATTGGGCCGATTCAGCAAGCTGTTGATTTATTTCAAAATGGAAACATTGAATAGTATGGTGGAAGACTGAATAGTTAATGGTGAGAAAATGAACGCAATAAAGGGTTAGCTGTCTGTTTAAGCTTGTTAACGCTTTTAACATGTTATGAAAGTAAATGTCATGCTCAGGAAAACGTATTTGTCTTTTTATTTGCATTATTATTCCGTCTGGTTTCTAACTTGTTCCAGTGTTTATTTAATTGTAATGCTTTTTTGATTCTGCGTTTTCTCACCGGTATTTAACGGATCTTCTGTCTAAGGTAACATGACTTGCACAAGAGGCACAAGGAGCTGAAATTAGTTTTCAAGCTGTCTGATGATTAGTTTTCCAGATATTAAAATGCAAAATCTTAACTTTTGTATGGAGGAAAAAAAAAACGAATTCTCCACTGTTTTACAGTTAAGGTGCCTGCCATGTTGCAATTTGAAAATACCTTTGAACCATTTTTTCCAAAGAAGTGGTAGACTTAAACTGATAACATGAACATCTGACAAAAGACTAAACAAAAGTTGAAAAGACTATACATTTCATATTGGTCAACTGGCTTTGAGAATATAGTTACACAGAACTGTGCCATTCCCTGAATTTCTTTTTTTTTTTGGCAATTTGTGTTGTTACTTCAGAGCTCTTTAGATAATTGCCCTTCAGCTTTTGAAGTTTTTTGTTTTGTTTTGTTTTGGATGTTTTTTCCTCTCCTGATTCAGGTTTCACCTCAGTACTTTGACAGATTTGAGACCAAGGCAGAGTGAAGGCAGGTGAATATCATCTAGCTATACTGCCTAGGTGGCTGTTTTCATCTCGGGAACCCAAGCTTTAGATATATTGCTGTTCAAATCTTGCAAGAGTGATCTAAACCCCATTTGGCTCTGCCACATGCCTAGGAGACATTGGTGCATTATAATACGGATAGGTCCCAGACAATTTAAAGTCTCTAATTCCTGGCAGAAAGAATGCCAATTTGGGAAGCCATTGCAGATTGCTGGCCAAAAACGGTGAGCCATCTTTGCCAGGACTGGAAACTACAGTGTCCTGGACATAGAATAAACCAGTCATTGTTTGTTTTGGTGTTACCCTTAGAAAATCCTTACTCTGGTGCATTTTCACATTATTGCCATTTCTCCTTTACCAGGACCTCTTGACATTGATGCCCAAACAATTAAGGGCCCTTTTCATATCATTAAAGTGTCTTTACTTTCCCAACCTTTTAATTTTGTCTTTAAATTTACACATTTACAAGGATTTTTTTTTTTTGCCGGTTTCATACTCATCATTGTGGATAAGCCAATTCTTATTCAACCAGGCTTACAGCTACAACCCACGCACCAGCCTGGGAGAGAAGGAGAAAATGCACATGCTTCCTCCAAGCCATGTGCATCATCATGCCATCTGATTCTTCTTGAACTGCGAACCTGTACTATTCAAAGCATACTTTTGGTGTTCAGCACAAGGAAACATGTAGCCCTTATTGATGATGGCCTGGACTCGCAGCTGCCTAAACCACCAGAGTCCTTTGCATGTAGTTAACATCCCTCTGACTGTATGTCAAACTATTTTAGCAGGAAATTGTGCCCTCACTAATGATCATCTGTGGCAAAGCCTGGTTTAAACTGGGAACCTTAAGGCTCTAGGTTTTGCACAGCACTAAGAAGTTTGGGAACCTGCCGTGATGCTTGAAAGGCACAGAAATTGCAGTTTTAATGCAAATCGCAGCGTTCGCAATGTGGATGCTTAATTATCAGGAGAGAGCTTGTTAGTTGTCACCTTTAGATAAACAGCCAGCTTTTCTTTAATGTTGCCTGCAAGCTGGGGAATTTGAATTTATAAGCAGGAAAATGTCAATGTCAAAATCGTCTTCCTTTCACACAGGCACACACACACACAAACGCACCAACATAATGTTCTTCTCCATAAATATAAATAACCAATGTTTGTCATAGAAAGAGCTGGAGAAGACATTGCATTTTTGCTGAGCCAAACCATTGCTTACAAGATAATTAATTGGCAGTATAAACACAGCCAGCAAAGGCCCTGAATTTTCTAGAAAAAGATGGACAACTAGTGCTAGTGTACCTCATCTATGTGTACATAAGTTGTATATGCACACATATCAAGTTTCAGAATGTATTGATAAGCATATATAGTACATATGAAAAGGAACATAGATAGCGTAGAGAGATATATGTAGAATATGTAATGATAATTATTTTTGTTAAGTACCTTCTTTTTTAATTCAAAGTATTCTTTTTGATAATACAGATTGTGAAAAGTCTGCACATTTTGTCTATTGCTACTCCAGAGGCAAGCTACAGTACATACAAATAATGCTCCACTAATAATAATGATAATAATAAAACATTTCTGTATCTATATTGTTGAATCATAAAAGCATATTTTAATACTAACACTTACTTTCCTGACATCTTCCAAAATTATTTGTTGAAACAGTTTTTCAGACACACAATGCTTGTATTATCCTATAGTTTACGATCCCCACTGCCTGCTCAATGCCAAGAAAGCTGTAACAAAAGGAATAAAAAAAGGTCTAGTCCTGTACAGTTTCACTGCACAATCAATAAGAAGAGAGCAAGCAAGCTTCTTCTTGTGACAGGTGGCCAAAATATCTCCCTGCTGCAGAGTTTCAGAGTTTCAGCTCTGCTTAATGTTAAAAAGAAGTCACGGTTGGGTGTCCGTGAGATTGCAGAGCCAAGAAGCTCAAGTCAGGTTATAAATGCTCTGAGAATGTTTATAAAATAAGGCCAGAATTTAAACTGCACTGGAAGAGTGTATTAAATAAACATTTTACTAACCGAAAGCGTGATCAAGAGTACCTGCAAAGTTCAGCTTCATTTTGATTGCTATTAAACAAGAAATCGTTTCCTTCCTTTTCACCTAAAGTCTAGTTTAAAGGTCATTTGTGCTGTTTTTTGTTGGAGTTTTTTTTCTCTTTGCTCTATGCTTTAATGAAATAAGGAAAACTATCCTCATCTTCAGGGGAGCTAGCTGTAGATACACCATCTTAAGCAAACATTAGGATTTAATATAATTGAACATACTCCAAAATCAAATTGCTATTACTTTCGTTCACGAAAGGGCTGTAAGAAACATGCTATGAACTTTAAAAAGGTTTCCCTTAAAATACCAGAAGCCATTGATGATTTCTGCATGCTGCCCATATGACTCAAATATAAAATTCATCTTATTGTTAGTTGTGGATTTGAATGCATTTGCACGATATTGTGATTCAACTGATCTTCTTTGGTAATCTGACAAGTTTAGGGTGATTAGCTTTTCCATAATGTGATTGTTATCCCTCTTAACTGTTCACCACTAAGAGGGGTACAGTCTTCAGGAGTATTGATACATACATTAAGAGAGAACCTCAGATATGATCAGTGTTAAAAAGGTGTGTTTAGAAACTGGTAAGGGGGATTACTGGTGCTCTAGAAACAATATGTAATTTACATATTTCAGTCATAAATAGGGTGTCATCTAAGGTATTGAGGAAATGGCATCACCCACAATATTGAAACAATGCTGCAATTGTGGGCTATTTCCAAGTGCACTTTATAAAACACATGGAGTAAGTGTTGCTGAAGTATACACAATGTTAAATGGAGGCAAGCAATGGAAAGTTTGCGAAAAAATCAAAAAGGGTTTTGGCATTCCAGTAGCATTTGCTTTGCAATTGCTTGAAATGCAATGCCTATAAATTATAAATGGTCCAGAAATTGTAGCCATGGACAGCAACAGTACACACCTTCATAAATAACTTGCATGTTTCAAAGGATGAGGTTCACGGCTGCACTAAACTGTTCAGTGTTTGATAGGCAGAAATTATGTTGGATGGCATGTTCTCCGTGGTCCTATTTGGTATTTGTACTGCATTTTAATATTCCACGATGCATAGATTTCATGATGTAGTTTGAACTTTCAAAGCATTCTGAACAAATACATGTATTTATGTATGACTGTATCTACACTCACCTAAAGGATTATTAGGAACACCTGTTCAATTTCTCATTAATGCAATTATCTAACCAACCAATCACATGGCAGTTGCTTCAATGCATTTAGGGGTGTGGTCCTGGTCAAGACAATCTCCTGAACTCCAAACTGAATGTCTGAATGAGAAAGAAAGGTGATTTAAGCAATTTTGAGCGTGACATGGTTGTTGGTGCCAGACGGGCCGGTCTGAGTATTTCACAATCTGCTCAGTTACTGGGATTTTCACGCACAACCATTTCTAGGGTTTACAAAGAATGGTGTGAAAAGGGAGAAACATCCAGTATGCGGCAGTCCTGTGGGCGAAAATGCCTTGTTGATGCTAGAGGTCAGAGGAGAATGGGCCGACTGATTCAAGCTGATAGAAGAGCAACTTTGACTGAAATAACCACTCGTTACAACCGAGGTATGCAGCAAAGCATTTGTGAAGCCACAACACGTACAACCTTGAGGCGGATGGGCTACAACAGCAGAAGACCCCACCGGGTACCACTCATCTCCACTACAAATAGGAAAAAGAGGCTACAATTTGCACAAGCTCACCAAAATTGGACAGCTGAAGACTGGAAAAAATTTGCCTGGTCTGATGAGTCTCGATTTCTGTTGAGACATTCAGATGGTAGAGTCAGAATTTGGCGTAAACAGAATGAGAACATGGATCCATCATGCCTTGTTACCACTGTGCAGGCTGGTGGTGGTGGTGTAATGGTGTGGGGGATGTTTTCTTGGCACACTTTAGGCCCCTTAGTGCCAATTGGGCATCGTTTAAATGCCACGGCCTACCTGAGCATTGTTTCTGACCATGTCCATCCTTTTATGACCACCATGTACCCATCCTCTGATGGCTACGTCCAGCAGGATAATGCACCATGTCACAAAGGTCGAATCATTTCAAATTGGTTTCTTGAACATGACAATGAGTTCACTGTACTAAACTGGCCCCCACAGTCACCAGATCTCAACCCAATAGAGCATCTTTGGGATGTGGTGGAACGGGAGCTTCGTGCCCTGGATGTGCATCCCACAAATCACCATCAACTGCAAGATGCTATCCTATCAATATGGGCCAACATTTCTAAAGAATGCTTTCAGCACCTTGTTGAATCAATGCCACGTAGAATTAAGGCAGTTCTGAAGGCGAAAGGGGGTCAAACACAGTATTAGTATGGTGTTCCTAATAATCCTTTAGGTGAGTGTATATGTATCTATAGCTCAAGAGTCTTCATGTTTACGATGCAGCTGAGATTTTTACATTTAACAAGTTAGATACAGTTCATTTAGCTGCACTGGAAAGCTTGCATGAAAGGAAGGTAGTATCAGGAGTCGATATCAAACTTTACATAACAAGAAGCTCTCTGAATCAATTAGGGAATTTTGAAAGCAATTCGTTATTGGACTTGACTGACAAAGCATTGTAGTCAGTTTCTTTGTTTGATATAAACCAAGCAACTGAAGCATTTGTTTCAATTGGCACTGAGAGAGAGACCATGTGAAAGTGAAAGTGTTCTTCCCCATGTGCTTGTATGAAAATGATCTCCGAGCAAGATTACCCCGCTCAAGTTGTACATGGTTGACACCAGTCAAATGTGGAATTCGAAGGATGCTTTTAATTCAGTAGGTGTCAGATATTGGTGTATTGATATCAAGGCCAATGAGTTAAGCCTTATTTCACATTTGTGTTGAAAACATGATGCATACTAGGGCAGCATATTTAAAAACGAACTAAAAATAATCTGCAAAAGGCATTCTGAGCCAAAGCATTGATCTGTGCCATTCTGAAATGAAATCAATCTGTTTTTATAGTAGAAGTGGAGCTCTGAAGCTCCGAAGAAGGAAGTGTATTGATCTTTCCTGTGAAGGAACCCATTTTGGACCAGGCTTGGAAGTGCTGAGAGCCTAGTCTGGAATCCTGATTTGAATGAATTATGAAAGCTGATTAAGTGCTGGGTGGGTCTCTGTTGTTAGGCAGTTCAAGGGAAACCTTTGAGGAGTAGACAGAGTTGTGACTTGCATGAGCAATCTTTTCTGAAACGTTTTTCTTTTCATTTTTATTTACTGTAAGCGTGTAATGACTATGGATCTTTTTGGAGTTTTAGCACAACACATTTCATGCTTAAATAGTCTCTCTCTCTCTCTCTCTCTCTCTCTCTCTCTCTCTCTCTCTCTCTCTCTCTTTCTCTCTCTCTCTCCCTCCCTCCCTGTTTGCTTTCTTTAAAATTATTGTATTTTTAAAATGACAGTGTTGCTGTAATATTGAAAATACAGTATAGGATAAGTTAATAAGAACAAAGGGAAATAAAAACAACTATGATGTCATATCGCAAATGTTAGTATCTAAAGCACTGGGGGCAATGCCATCCCAGACTGTCTGGTGCCTCTGTAATGATCTCACTCCACGTATGGCCTATAACTTTACTAGTTTCAACATCTGAGAATCACAGAGGCCATTATTGAATCACCATGTATTTTTATTTTGTCTTGGTCAAACCTAACCTTGCACTGTCAGAGATTGTGCATGCGGAGGCATATACAGACATCATGCTACAATCTCAAGGTCTCCAGTTACCAAGGGAACCTCTCGATTCAAGAATTGTTATTACGTATGCATACAATCAAGGTTGTGCCAAGGAATCTTCTATAGCCAGATGGCACACTAAACCTTCTCAACCCTATTTAGAAATGCAACCTATTCAACCCACAAGCCCACCTCTAGCCCACTGCATCTTCAAGAGGGAAACATAACACACACAATTTGCACATTGTCAATGCCATCTAAGCATTTTCTCACGGCAAGAACACCCATTGCCCAGTTGCTAAACCAGGCAGAGGATTTGATGCAGCTAAAACTGCCACCAGATTACTTATTACTACCACTTATAATTAAGTTATTGTTATTAGGAGCAGTAGTAGTTAGTATAATGAAAATATGAATGTTAGGCAGAGCTTGCTAGAGCTTTTCCCTAAAATGGAACATAAGTGATATGATTGCGTTGGTGTACAGTATGGCGATGACACCTGCGATGCTTTTGTTTGCCAAGAATAGTTCCCTCATCCCCTTCTCCCTGTACAGCCCTTGCCTTCTGTTGCATTCTGAAGGTCATGATCAACAGCCACCGCATATCTCAGTGGATATGTTTCATGGCACGCTATGCCCCTCACAGTGTCAGAAAGCCTCTCAGACAGCTAAAAAGGTTCTGCGTGTTTCTGTCACTTTTCCATGGGACAGATGGGTGCATTAGGACCATTTCAGGGAGAGATCCCATTGCAGAACGTCAGGGATTCAATACCCCTCGACAGCTGCGAATGTATTTATCGAAGACTTCAGGAGAGAGTGAAGGGGATTATAAATATTATTCATACAGAAATTGATTTGTAAAGTTTTAACCGCCAGTATTTGAATGAGGGGAAATTGGAGACGTGACCATGTTTAAACAAAGAGATGGTTTCTAGGAACATTGTGGAAGGCAAGCTCTGTCGTCCAGCAAAATGATTGACATTGCTTGTGATTATTTTGTTACGTTTTTGTTTTTTCATGGTTTGTTTATTAGTTCTTACTTAATGTTTGAGAATCCTGTTGGTCTTGTTAATTGCATTTTGTTTATTTTAATATTTGTATACACTCACCTAAAGGATTATTAGGAACACCTGTTCAATTTCTCATTCATGCAATTATCTAACCAACCAATCACATGGCAGTTGCTTTAATGCATTTAGGGGTGTGGTCCTGGTCAAGACAATCTCCTGAACTCCAAACTGAATGTCTGAATGGGAAAGAAAGGTGATTTAAGCAATTTTGAGCGTGGCATGGTTGTTGGTGCCAGACGGGCCGGTCTGAGTATTTCACAATCTGCTCAGTTACTGGGATTTTCACGCACAACCATTTCTAGGGTTTACAAAGAATGGTGTGAAAAGGGAAAAACATCCAGTATGCGGCAGTCCTGTGGGCGAAAATGCCTTGTTGATGCTAGAGGTCAGAGGAGAATGGGCCGACTGATTCAAGCTGATAGAAGAGCAACTTTGACTGAAATAACCACTCGTTACAACCGAGGTATGCAGCAAAGCATTTGTGAAGCCACAACACGTACAACCTTGAGGTGGATGGGCTACAACAGCAGAAGACCCCACCGGGTACCACTCATCTCCACTACAAATAGGAAAAAGAGGCTACAATTTGCACAAGCTCACCAAAATTGGACAGTTGAAGACTGGAAAAATGTTGCCTGGTCTGATGAGTCTCGATTTCTGTTGAGACATTCAGATGGTAGAGTCAGAATTTGGCGTAAACAGAATGAGAACATGGATCCATCATGCCTTGTTACCACTGTGCAGGCTGGTGGTGGTGGTGTAATGGTGTGGGGGATGTTTTCTTGGCACACTTTAGGCCCCTTAGTGCCAATTGGGCATCGTTTAAATGCCACGGCCTACCTGAGCATTGTTTCTGACCATGTCCATCCTTTTATGACCACCATGTACCCATCCTCTGATGGCTACTTCCAGCAGGATAATGCACCATGTCACAAAGGTCGAATCATTTCAAATTGGTTTCTTGAACATGACAATGAGTTCACTGTACTAAACTGGCCCCCACAGTCACCAGATCTCAACCCAATAGAGCATCTTTGGGATGTGGTGGAACGGGAGCTTCGTGCCCTGGATGTGCATCCCACAAACCTCCATCAACTGCAAGATGCTATCCTATCAATTATGGGCCAACATTTCTAAAGAATGCTTTCAGCACCTTGTTGAATCAATGCCACGTAGAATTAAGGCAGTTCTGAAGGCGAAAGGGGGTCAAACACAGTATTAGTATGGTGTTCCTAATAATCCTTTAGGTGAGTGTATATTTTACATTACATTGGTGTCTGTTCCATCTATATATTCCCTGTATAGTAAAATAAAATGGTGTATATACATAAAAGGAAGACAAACATACACCAATTGTTCCTTGCTTATTTATATACCTTGTTTTATTAAAAAAAAAATAGATTCATGTAAGATTAAGGAGACTGCAATGGTTCTAATGAATTTCATTTGAATGGTAACAGCGGTATCCAGGTCTGTTCCAGATTTTTATTCCAGCTCAGCTCTCAGTTAAGGCCGTAATTAACAACGTGATGAATTAGAGCTATTTAGTTGTTTTGACATCCACATCGAAAACCTGGATAATTTAATGTTTCTTAAAAGAAATCACAGGTACCTTGAAATCTCCAATTGTTTTTTTAAGGAAAAAGTGTGATGAAGCTAATTATCAATTTAAATAAGTAAAATAAAGGCTAACTAAGGACTAAGGTTGAAACCCCTTCTGAAAGGAATACATTTTGCTTGTTAACTATAGTTTTTCTTGATTTATAGTAGCATTATTGGAAGATTTAAGGTGTAAAAATATGCTTTTTGTATCAATCAGGTAATCATTCAGTGTACCTAGAAGTGCCATTCAGAGTATTCAGAGGAGAGAGAGCAACAGAAAGGGTGTGGTTGTTTTAAAAACAAGAAGCAAAGCACAAAAATAAAGCACTTGGCATAAGCATCTGGGCATTTATTTTAGATATAAAGAAAGGGGATGGGATATTAAAAGAAGGAGCTAGATGATAAAAGTGGGCTGATGTTCTTGGCCTAAGAACCAGGTTGTACATTTCATCTGGTGTGGTAATAAAATACTCATATCCTTGCATTGATCTCTGGAAGAATAATCCTTTTAGGCTTTCTCTGCGGTCGTGTGGGGCTCTTAAATGATTTATTTGAATGGCGAGAATGCTGTGCAGTCTTCCATTTGGATGCAACAATGGTTTGAGAGAGAGAGAGACAGATTGTAGGGCTGTAGCCTTTTCAGAGAAATTGACACATTGACTAAGAATCTATAGCATTTACATGTACTGCCACATATCTATACATTACATCTGGTGGTTTCTAGCTCACCAATGTTTTTTCATTTCTTTATTATCATTAAACCCATTTACGTCATTATCTCTTCATCAGCTTGAACAAAGGATCATACATTTGAATAGAGCTAATCAATAGATCAAGGCATTGCAGGGCACATATATATGTAAATTAATATACTAGATTAAAAAACTCTGATTGATATCCGGATTTATGATATTTCTGTTTAAAGGGCAAGAGGAAGAAGGTGTCCTTGCTGAATGTACAGTAACTGTAGCAAGCATGACACTCCATTTTGTCCTGCAGTTATTTTAATTTTTTTATCTAGTTTCATGACAGATTTAAAACAACTCAGATCTGCAACATGCCAATGTAGCTATTAGTGCAAGACAACAGATCAGAGTAGTGGATATGGTTTAATTAAAATTGAACAAATTTTCCTCACTCTGTTGCAGCTTTCTGGATTTATTGTCTGTCCATTGATATTGATTATGGGATTTCCTTAATTGTTTTGCCTCCCATTGATTAATGAATGGATGGTCTCAATGACTGCTTTGGCTCTGCGTGGACATTTTGTTGCCTTTGTGTAAAAGAAGATTATGGAACCATTTGTTTTAGAAAAAGTCACAAACTTGAATGTGAACTGTCAGCCCTTCATCAATATTATTTTTGATTATTTTTTATTTTCAAGCCAAGAAAAATTTTAACAGAAAAAATAATAAAGCCTTTTAGTGGGCAGCAACAATATTTCTAGTCATACAGCTGTAGTTTAAGAGGCCAGTACTGTTTGCTTCATCAGCATATTGTGATGTAGAAATTGATTCTGCTGCATTGAGAAACTTAAGAGATATTAAGCTGTGAACAGAAAAAAAAGCTCACTCATCAAGTGCAATAATTTGTGTTTAGCAATAATAGTCATTCAATGTGCATTCTTTGTCTTTTTTCTTTGCCTGTATGTTTTTAATACATTTTTATTATTAAGTTATAGTATTTGTGGAAGCCACTTGCAACAATATATTTTTATTCTTTTCATTGTTTGTACACAGCAGTAGATCAGAACGCATCATTTGGGGTTGTTATGGTTGTTTGCACCAAATATTATTTACATCTTTTCGCTTTTACCCATTCACATTTTTGATACACTGTTCGTACCCTGGCACTGTTTCACTCAGAAAGTGAGTATATTCTCTGTGGTGTCTGCTTACAGCCCTGAAGATGGGAAAATTGATTCAGCGCTGCCTAAGCAGGGTTGGTTATTCAGATACATAAACAATATTAAGTTATGTAAGGGAAATGGTGTTATCCCTTCAAATATTACATAGAGTTCCCCAGCTGACCAGAAAAGAAGACGTACGTTTAAATTGCAAAACCAAATCATGATTTACAAAGGAAAACCTGGAATCCTTTACTGGCACTGTATTAAAATGTGCTGTATCTCTTCCAAAATACTGCATTACACTGTGATGAAACCAATGAATGTTTGCTGCATAAGAAAAGTATTTGCTTTTTAGGGATTTTTAGTTTGTTGGGCTTTTTCCCCAAGTGCCTCTCAATAGAGCAATGTCATTTCTTGTCTGGCCCCTGAGGAAACCAGTTAAACTCAGACTAGGAGTGCTGTGATAAACGGCAAAGGAGTCAAGAGTGCTTATAGTTTGAAATCTTCTTGACTGAGAAACATTGGTCAGTAATAAATCCCTGAGAGCTGTGGGCTGGTTTCACAAGAGACATTACTCTTTCTTCTCTCCTTTATTTGTTTGGGTGGTTTATATAGGGGTCCAGTTGAAGTCATTAGATGTATTTGTTTGTTTGTTGTTTTCCTTCACAAATTAAGCAGCTGAAGGCCAATTCTGAGGATGTGCAATGAATGAAGTCCATTGAAGTTATTTATTTTCAGTGTCGCTTTGCTGGACAAAGAGAAAGTGACACATCCCCCGGTAGTTTATTACCAGAGGAAAGTGTGCTCAACGTGAAGTTGCATTCTAATTCATGTTCTTCAGAAAAGCTATTAACAAGGGAAATACTTAAAATGGTGTGTTTTGTATTCATTTTTACATATTGTTGATTTTGTCTTTCGGTCAGGAGTTGTCAATTTAAAGATGACACATTTTTTGAGCAAGCAACAATAATCACCATGTAAGCCTACAGTAAGGCTGAAAATATTTGAATACTGAATTTACAAGGAAGCTTTATATGCAGAACAAAACTGAATAAAACATAAAATCCTGGCTATGTTTTTAATCTGGAGAGTTGAGGACAGTGCAGCAAACTGGGATCTGCACTGTAGATAGTGGGGTACAATTATCTGCATGTAGTCCAGTCTGGGATCCCCTTGGCCAAGTGGCCCTCCCTTGCCAGTGCCCACGCTGTATACATTTTAGCCCTTTTGCAGAAGTTGCGCCATTCCCACTGCCCCCCATCCACCCCCCGCCAGTACAACGATCTGTAGCACCGCTCAGGAATAAACTTGTGTAAAGGCACAGATCAGGGGAGGGGTATAAACATATTTAAAAGGCACTTAATATCCCTTGGAGCACAGTCAAGTCAATCAAGAAGAAGTGGAAGGTTTATGGCACCACCCAGAATCTGCTTAGAGTAGGGCATCCTCCCAAACTGAACAACCAGGTAAGATAGGCATTGGTCAGAGAAGCCACCAAGAGGCGAATGACAACTATGAAAGACCTACAGTGTTCCATGGCAAGATGGGACAAACTGTCCATGTGTCAACAATAGCTCAAATACTCCACAAATCTGGAATCTGGAAGAGTGGCAAGAAGGAATCAATTTCTGAAAAAAGTCCTTACATCACCCAGGTCACACCATCCCTACTGTGAAGCATAGTGGTGCAGCATCATGCATTAGGAATGCTTATCAACAGGGACTGGGGCGCTTCTCAGGCTAGAGGGCAAAATGGATGGCAAATACAGGCAACTCCTTGAGGAAAATCTGTTTCAGTCTGCAAAAAACCTAAGACTGAGATGGAGATTCTCCTTTCAACAGGACAGTGACCCCAATCACATGGACAAAGCAACAGTGGAGTAGCTTTAAAACAAGAAAGTGAATGTCCTAGAGGGGCCCAGTCAAAGCTTTAATCTGATGAGAATCTGTGGCAAGACTTGAAGATTGCTGTCCACCAACGATCCTCATCCAATTTGACAGAGACTGAACAATCTTGCCAAGAAGAATGGGTGAATTTTCCACAATCCAGATGTGCAAACCTGGTACAGATTTAGCCCAAAAGACTTACAGCTGTTGCTGCCAAAGGTGGTTCTAACAAGTATTGACTCAGGGTGGTAAATACTTTCCTTTCCTTTTTATTTTGTATTAACTGTTGTTTCACATAAAAACAAAAAAATCCCTTGCCTCTTCAATGTGTTCAGTAGGTTGTGTAAATCAAAGGAAAAACTATTCAGCAGAAATGTGAAAAAGACCAGGGGCTATATAGCCACTGAGAGAGAGAGAGAGAGAGAGAGAGAGAGAGAGAGAGAGAGAGACTGTATATTTACAGTGTGTATATATATGTTTTCTACACAATAATATATAGTTATCCTAATCCATTAATACATACATAAATAGTTAAATTAAAAGTTGAAAAAACTCTGCATGTCTTCAACTAGGCCACACAATGTTCTAACTTGTAGGGAATTAAAAAAATATTCCAACTGATTCAAACAGGAAATACATATAATTTATTTGCAAAGAGCTAAGATATAACATCTCATATAACCAGACTTGGTAGGTGATGGGAAGCCTTAGCATGAGGCCACCTGCCTGCATTTCACTGATTGATTGATTGATTTCAACTTGTGCTAGATTTGTGTATGCAGCTTTTCGAAAAGCTATTCAGCTTTTTTTTGTCTAAATTGCTTTATGAAATTCATTACTTATTCCCCATTGAAAAAATGCTTTTGAAATGCTTCTGTTTTTGTCTCCAGCACTTCTTTTCTCTCCCCCCTCTCCCACTGACACTTACTTACCTGTCTCTCCCTCCCTTTCTAAGGCTCTATCTCTCTTTATCACTCATGTCTCTCCATCTCCTCTCTTCTCTCTCATTATACTGACTGAAGCTATAAAGTATCCTTGAGGTACTTCCTCAGGAGGGAAATGAAGGAAAGGGGTGTGTACGTGCTACAGAGATTTTTCTCAGTTTTTCATGTCAGCGGAGTTCTAGAAAGCAACCATTGACGTCAAGAGCCCCATCAAATATTTAGCAGTCTTCTGAGTAGATTTACTTTTCTTCCCATCCCTTGTCTCCTCTCCCAAGCATGCTGGAATACACGTTGAGATGGGGTGAATTATCAGATAACCTTGATTCTCTCAGTTCATAGGAAACTATTAAAAGTTATCATTTGTTTTGGTGGACTATGTCTGATTGCACCCATCAGTGTACTAAATGTGAAAGAGAATGTGACATTATAGACATTCATAGAGAAAGTGGACTAGATTTGTTTTCCTTTTTTTCTCCAATTGAAATAAAATAAAATAGGCAAAATTCATTTTTTTCCCCCATATTTCACATTTCATAAGAAGAAACGTTTTGTACTGCTCTAGCAGATAAATGCTTCCTTTATTATTGGATTATGTTTTTGTGGAAGCAATCAGTTTATGAAGAGTCATTTGTCTCCCTCAGATTTCTTCTTTCTTCTTCTCCATGATTATTTCTTGTGTGTGAGTGCAGTGCGCTAAATATCCAGTAAATCAGAAATCAGAGCTTCTATATAACATTGCATTTCTCTTTGTCTTTTTCAATTTCTCTTTGTAATTATTGAACCAGAAATTAAAATTAGGATTATGTTACCCCAAAAATCTTTGATAGTTGTGGCTGTAGGGCAATTGCAGATATAAAATGTATCAAATGCAAAGAATTAACAGAATGTTTTAGATGCTGAATGTGGTTAAGGGATTTGGGAGTACCTGTACAGTAGCAGTACAGAAAATAATGTAGATAAACCAGTCAGAAATTAATTAACCATTATTGTAATCATTTTAATATTTAAATTAATTTAAACCTTGTACTTTACTAAAAAGCAATCAAATAATTAATACATACATAAGTGCAAGTGCTCTTAGGAGCAGCTAATTTAAGACAAAGTCTGCTGTCTGTAAGGGAGTTACATAAATATTTTATGGAGTCTTAAAAAACATTGTTTCTTTCAAATTAAACACAATCTATAAACCAAGAAATGTAGACATGTCTTTTACATGTCTTTTCACGTGACCATTTTTGTATTGCATGCCTTTCAAATATGTGACATTGTATTTAAAAGATTTTCCACAAAAAACAAACAAAGTTAATGCAAATTCTGTATTATTAAATTAGATTTTCAAATAAAAACACTGGAGTTTAAATAATTTGATGAATTGATAAATGATTCCATGGGGATCTGTTACCCCCAACACCATAAAAAAGTATCATCTTTTAAATTGTTTGCATCTGAGACCTCCCATTCATGTGTAGAACATTGCTATTATTTGGTTTCATTCCTTTTTTCAGATAAAGTTGATTTCACATGCTTTCAGCTCAGCACACCCTCATAGGAAAATAGGAAGAGTGCGAGTGTTTCTATTTCCTGCTGTTTAAAGATAACCAGGTTTATTGGAAGTCAGTCTTGTCCTATCAATTTTGATGGGTAGGGACTAATAAGCTGGGGACAGAAACGCTTGCTTCTCTCTTGTTCTCTTTATGTCTCTCCCTGCTTCTCAGTCTCTCCTTTCCCTTAACTGACTCAACTTAATAAAGAGGGCAACTTGGCCGAAGTACATTAACAAGGACTAAACTGGCATTAGCTCTCTCTTCCCCCCCCCCTATTCTCTCTCTCTCTCTCTCTCTCTCTCTCTCTCTCTCTCTCTCTCTCTCTCTCTCTCTCTCTCTCTGCAGACTGTCCTTCAGAAAAAACAGGACCAGCATTAATCTTTAAATAACTGTGGGTTCACCCTGAGACTTTCAATCCATTAGCAATAGAAGCACGTTCAGTTAGTGAGAGGAAAACAGAGAGAGAGGGAGGTGAGAAAGGGAAATGGGGAGAGAGAGAGAGAATTATAATGGATTAGATTCTCAGATATCATCAGCACTAAAATAAAATGATGGTGCTCCCAATTTGACTGCCATCTTTTGGAACTGAGAAGAGCGCTGTGTATCAAGTTGCTTTGTAGTTTGAAGCCCAAAAGGTCAGGGATGTCAAATGGTAGTCCTTCAGGGCTACAGAGCCCTCCTGTTTTCTGCTTACTCAATCATCTACTTATTTACTTAATTGGACAAATCTAACATACTTTCTCCAATCCAGTCAGAGGCTACTATCATGTTTGATTGGTGGTGTACTTTATCTTCCAGCCAGAACTGAAGGCTTGGTTATATAGTGAAAAGAGTTACCAAACCACATTGAACATTGCTGCCCTGGAGAGAGTTAAAAGAAGGGCAGGTGAAAGATGCAGAATCTCTTTAGTCTTGAAAAGAAGGGATCATTAAGGGTTTTCATCAATGTGATACACAATGTCAAACCCGCTCATAAAGGGAAGTGGACATTAAGTTGCGAGATTGAAAATAGGAGGTGCTTCTTTACACAAGGAGTTGTCTGTTACAAACTCCCAGATTATGCCTTATAAGATGATTCTCTCGTTTCCTTTAAGAAATGTCTGGAGAAAAGGGCATGGTCTCTTAGCTACTAAATAAACAAACAAGCAAGATGTTTGTATGTTGAGTCTATCTCCTGTGAAGACACCATCGATTAAGTCATTGGGGGCTTTGGCTTTGTATCCTTCTACAGCTGAATCTTAGACTATCCTATCCATCTCCCACGATTCCCATTAGCACGTTGTAGCGATGTATGTAGGTACCACAGCATTAGCCACACCAAGTCAGGAAAGGTTTCCATACATAACAGTTTACAGTCTCGCTGTTTTCACATTTTTGAACATTGCTGCTCGATGTGGACTAGTGTATAAGTCTGAGTAATAGTTAGGAGCTACATCGAGCTACATTTTTCCAATTCTGATTAATAACAATTGATTGTTATTTATTGATTGTTGATTTTTAATGTAATATCCAACTTTGAGTTTCCCCTTGCCTATGCATTCAATACTACAACATAAAACATGCTTTGTAAGATAAGGTTTTAAGCCAGTTTGGCACAGGTATTTTAATTGTACTTTGAAATTGGGAGCCTTCTTCCTTTCTCATTCCACCGAAGGACTTTTATACTGTACATTATATGTCATTGTTAGGTCTTCCAATACTATGCTTTTTAGTATTTTTTATTCTTTAATGCATCTTTTTACCCACTTTAGGTGTTTCCACAATAATTATCATCATACTCAGTAATCAGAAATAAATTGAATTTCCTGTATAAATTCAAAATACTTTTAGTACTTTTAATGATGTGACTTATGCCCCATTTCCACTGGCGGACGCGTCCGGACGTGTCTGTGTTTTGTGGACAGTTAACTATATACTCAAAAATAATGTGACACCAAAAATAAGATGCATTGACTCTTCTATCCAAGTACAGAAGCAAATGATCAACAGTGATACATTTCAAATATATATCTATATATCAGTTAATAATTTACAATAGATGAATTGAACCTGTATAAGTTACAGTTCTACATCAATGGCTATGTAATTAAGTGTAATTTATCCTTCAGAGTGAGAGGCATGTTATCAATGTTATTACTATTATTTTATGCTTTGCAATTAAGTTACAGTGAGAATAAAATCAAGATGGAAGACTGGGCCTGCAAATTCAATCTCCCAATTTTCAGAAATGCAAGCCACAGCCAGTTGTTACAATAGAATAAGAAACACAAACATTTCAATGCAGCAGTGTTTCCTGCAAACTAATTGCTTTTCATTTGGCCATTTTGAGTTCTGCACTATTGAGAGTTATTGCGACCTTCGAGACAGAACTGAGCTCAAGCCAATCTCACCTCACTGGATGTTTGTTGAATAGAGATTGTGTCACTGTGAGGTGTATTAACTGTAACACAGGATTTTGCACACTTGGTCCTGGAGAGTCTTAGTGCTGTAGCTTTATAGAGTCAATAGTTAGACACTTGGGAAAACTGTTGATTTGTACTAATTAAGCTAATTATTGTTCAAGTTAAGTCATTCTGATCTCAGCCAGCACGAAAATCAGAAAACCTTTTGGCTCTTAAGGACCCCTGCTCTAAGCAATCCTATCTCCTCATACTGAGTGAGAATGGATACCAGTTGTTTTAGGAAATAAGCTTATATTTCCATATATGGCCTCACGCAAGAAAGGTTCAATGTATTGTACATAATACATGCATAATACAAGATTGATTGTTTTCTGCCTTGCAAACGGAAGAGGAGGAGTGGGTGGTGAAGGAGGCCACTGGAAGTAAATACTTGGCTTGGTGGATAGAAAACTGAGGTTAATTGACAATTGACAACCGACTCCAGCGAATTCCATAGTACAGTTGGGCAGACTGTAACAAAGCACCTCTCCTAATGCTGGGAATGGGCAAACTGTGCAAGGTACCCTCAGGAGAAATTCAAATAACAAGTTTGTCATTAGGATTTGCTTCTCTGTTGCAATGGGATGAGCTATAGAATATAGAAGTGGATTGACATTGTGGCACCTTCCAACAACTTGTGTAGGCTGGAGCTATATTGTGCCTGTGATTAAGGTGGCCCTGTCCTAAGTTAGGCCTGACATAAAACCATCCAGGCTCTGTGTGTCATTGTTATTTTATAAATGGAGCAATTCTGACATTATGTCCCTGAAAGCTAAACTAGCTATGGGCATTCAGTGAGCTGTTTCCAGACGCCAGATTTCTAACAACTTGAGTTCTGTTCCAGTCGACTCCCTGACTTGTTTCATTTAGTCAGCAATTTCCCCCGGCTCTGAGGTTCTCTGCTTTGCTAATACATCGTCCAATCAGACCCCAGTGTGCAGTCATCAGGGGAACCTGCTTGTTTTAAGTAAGGCCAGCTCCCTGCTCCCAAATGGCAGTGAGCTGAGCTCCTATTGGAGGGAAGCGTGGCACTTAAGTGGTGTTAACTGGCTGCTCCTCTTGTTGCTGAATATTCATGAAGGACCCCAAGTAGAAACCTAATTAAATTTGTACATGCTTTTAGAAAAACAGAACAGTGGGGAGAAAAACATACTGGAGGATTAGTCAGGCTGAGCTGCAGAAAACTGTCTTTAAAAAGCGTTCTATTGTATGTGTTGCAGTGTAAAGAACAATAACTCAACAATTCCTGGGTGTCCTAAGCTGAGATGGAGTTGAACGGTTTTCTTTAACCTTGATGTAAGATGTGGCAGCAGTCTCTCAGCTGTAGTTTCCATTCGCAGGCTATAAATCAATTCACAATCAGGGACTCAAACAGTGTTTCCCAGTTCAAGTCTTGGGGACTTACTGTGTCTGGTTTTTGTTCCACCTGAGCGCTTGATCGCTTTGGCTAATCAAGCACTTGAACTTGAACTATTTGCTTGATTAGAGCTTTTTAAAATGAATTCCAGTTCCTCATAAGACACAGTCATTCTGCATGAGAAAAATAACATTAACCCTTACATAAACTTCTGGCTTTTAGAACGCCCCTCACTTATTGAGGAGTCTGGAATTTAATCAGTTGGGGGCACCAAATGTAAAATAACACACATTTTTTTTCACAGATTTAACTTCAATCTTGTATGTTTTTACAGATTCAAGAAATAATTGAGACTTTTTTAGATTTTTAAAACCAGCATTTAAATAATTTTTTAATGTCAGTTTTGCTGTGTGGCAACATATGTAACCAAATCATAAATCTGTGTTTGTCAAACTCAATATGAGGCATTGAAATCAATATTTACATAAAATCTTGGACTCATAAACTAAATATTTAGCTTTCAAATAAATATTGAGCTAAATCTAAATCTTAAATCTGGGATTGCAAAATAAATATTTAGCTAACATGCAAATGAGTCAGTCAAGGTTCGTGTGTTTTATAAGCGGTCTACTATTCATCATAATTCATATAAATGCATACACATACAAATACAAACAAATAAAAGCATCTGATTAGTGGAGTCAGTTCCAACTGGAAGATAGAAATTGTGATTGCAGGGAGTGACGTGATATTTCAGATGGGGAACCAATGTAGTGTTTCCAAAAGGGACTGATCTGGCTTGAACAACAGCCTGGAGCACACTCAGCGGAACTAATGCTTGTTGAATTATTGGTTAATACGGTTGTAAAACAGAGCTCTTTTAACATTCACTGTACGGTATTGTAACTGCATCACAATGTACAGTATTCCTAGTTAATCTAATTTACATTTGCATATTTTTACAATAGAGAATATCCCCATGTTGAAAGCAGTTTGTGTATTGTTTTTGTCCTGAGACACATGAGAAGATATATCTACAGATATTTGCATGTCAATATCCACCACTGCAGTCCTGCATGTCGAGGACTTGGATCAGGAGTGAATGGTATAGTAGTGTATAGATTCTAGTGCATGAAAATATAGGGCACTGTTTTTTGGTTTTGTGGACATTCTTTGGATCAAGGGGGAATCTGTTGTCATTGAGTTACACAAACAAGCAGTCATGTAATAGCTACAGTATATAATAACTAAACCTTTACACAGCAGTTATTTAATTCACAGCCTAGTAATCTTAAATATACTCTAAGGTTATTTAGCCTTGTATCCATTCCAGTTCTTGTAAATAAAAGTTTTCCTCTGCTGACACACATCAGTGTATTGCCAATATTGTTCAGAAAACTACAATCATGCCAAATAGTTTCACAATGTAGGTTCATCCTTTAAAATGTTTTGTTAAACAAATAAATATGTGTCTGTTTGAAAGAGAAGGGATTTGAAAAACTGTGGTATTCATCCCCAGGTGTTCCTGTATCTGCTTTTGTTTGACAGCTGCCCTCCACACAGATTTCCTTGTATCAAAACCTTGTAATAGAGCAGTTTGATTATTTTACATTGTATTCAAGTTTAAAAACAACGTAAGCCAGGTGAATAAAAAATAATGATCCTCCAACCATACTGTTAAGTGTAGGATATTCAAGCCCCAAAGGTTGTGAATTTCCATAACCTTCCATGCATGTTGCCCAGCGGCATTTGTGAAAAAACAAATCTGAACAGGATTATTATACACCCAAATAAAGACAAAGCCCAACATGGCTGAGCCTACATGATAAATGTGACATTTTCAGTTCAACTGTAATTGAGGCACGGATGATTAAATATGGATTTAACCCCACCATTGCTACCTCAATCCAATAGCACCACTCCCCTCAACGTCCCCCTCCTGCTGCTCTCCTGGGAAGAAATATAGATTTCAGTTGTACCACTACATTGTTTGAACTCAAGTATTTAACTTAATACTATTTAACCCAGGCTAAGACAAAGAATTCATACACAGAATTTGTTTGCAAATTGTACTGTCTTAAAGCCTATTTCCTAAATTTGATTTGCTGTGTCCAAAATCAATAGGGAGATGTTTCTTAAGGAAAATAAAATAACGATATTTTTAAAATCTATACAGTTAAAAAATATGTGGTTAGTTTTGCGGAAAATGCTTGAATAAGCTATGGGGTATGGTACCATTTGATGGTACATTAATGTCTATTCACGTTGCTCTTTTTAATATGCTCTAGGTCCTGTTTTATTTTCAGTTTCTATACGTGATTAAATATGAGTTTATTCCCAGTTTGATCTTCATACATTTCCATTCTAAAGAAAGTACCATTCCTATGTAGTAATATGTGCAGATTTGGTATCACCTTCAATGGGTTTGTTGGAATTAATTGACCTGCCAATTCATATCACAGCAGAATTCTGTCTTTAACGGATACTCATACCTTGGAATAGTCTATTAATATAATGCCCTTCCCATGAGTGGAAGCTGGGTTTCTGCTCAGGAAGACCCATATATGGTTGGACCAGAGCATATCATGTTTTATGTTACCAAATTGCTAGTGAAAACTGGCTCTTATCAGACCCTGTTCTTCTGGTATCGGGGTTGAACTATAGCACAGTAAGACAGTGACCTTGTTCACAGACACACAGGACAGACATGCAATTCTTCATAGCCAACACATTAAGTTTAAGTTTGCCACTAATCAATAGGGTCCTACATTGTCCATATTGCTATACAGATGACTGTACCCTCTCAAGTGCATTTGGAAGTTTTCCTTTCCCTGTTTCAGATTAAATCACAGTCTGTGATTAATGCACTGTTTGTTCCCAGCTGCGTTTTCATGGTGATGTTTCTGTTCAAACTTAAATTAATCATTTCACACTATATATTATTTGATTATTCTCTCATATCCTTCGGCAATGCCTTTTGAATCAATTAATGCTCTTAAGGTCTTAACCCAAAATATGGTCCAATTAGATTGAAATATGGGAATTTGGGAAGCAATGCAATAAGTCTCTGTCATGCGGTTCATGAGCAAGTTGTGTATGGTAATCAGCAGCAATTCTCCTTTTCAGCAGCTTATACTAGCACTATGAACATGTAACATTGCTGGGTACACTAGATCCATACTGGCACATAAAACAGGGCATCCCAGGGCATCTCATTTTCAGCAGCATTACATAGATGCAAAATGGCATCTAGGCACTAGATCCACACACTGGTGCAAATGTGATGCAGGGCATCCCTGTAATGTAATGTAAAATTCTGTTTAATGAAGGTGAGGGTTTCCAGTCTGTAGAATAGAAGGAAATTGTAGCAACCAGATTGTTGTTTATGTTTTCTGTTACCTAACAATTTATTATTACAGTATCCACATTGCTACTTAAATGGAAGCCTTTTGCTGTGAGCATCATAACATGTACAGTTGAACACTTTCTCCAGTACCCAGTACATTTGATTTTGTAGTAATCTGTATAGAAAGGTAGTGCACATGCCTGTGGTCATTTTGTATTTTGTGCTCTTTGTCAAAAGGGCAGGTTGAAGTGCATCCCAGGTGCATTAAATGTCATCGACAAATATGACATGTCACGTGAAAGACAATATTCAATTCTCATAAATGTTGAGGAGGAAGGTTAAAACAAGGCAAAACATTTGCAATGTGCTGGATATTTGCTACTCCTTGGGTCAGTAATACAAAACATACACTCACCTAAAGGATTATTAGGAACACCTGTTCAATTTCTCATTAATGCAATTATCTAACCAACCAATCACATGGCAGTTGCTTCAATGCATTTAGGGGTGTGGTCCTGGTCAAGACAATCTCCTGAACTCCAAACTGAATGTCTGAATGGGAAAGAAAGGTGATTTAAGCAATTTTTAGTGTGGCATGGTTGTTGGTGCCAGACGGGCCGGTCTGAGTATTTCACAATCTCCTCAGTTACTGGGATTTTCACGCACAACCATTTTTAGGGTTTACAAAGAATGGTGTGAAAAGGGAAAAACATCCAGTATGCGGCAGTCCTGTGGGCGAAAATGCCTTGTTGATGCTAGAGGTCAGAGGAGAATGGGCCGACTGATTCAAGCTGATAGAAGAGCAACTTTGACTGAAATAACCACTCGTTACAACTGAGGTATGCAGCAAAGCATTTGTGAAGCCACAACATGTACAACCTTGAGGCGGATGGGCTACAACAGCAGAAGACCCCACTGGGTACCACTCATCTCCACTACAAATAGGAAAAAGAGGCTACAATTTGCACAAGCTCACCAAAATTGGACAGTTGAAGACTGGAAAAATGTTGCCTGGTCTGATGAGTCTCGATTTCTGTTGAGACATTCAGATGGTAGAGTCAGAATTTGGCATAAACAGAATGAGAACATGGATCCATCATGCCTTGTTACCACTGTGCAGGCTGGTGGTGGTGGTGTAATGGTGTGGGGGATGTTTTCTTGGCACACTTTAGGCCCCTTAGTGCCAATTGGGCATTGTTTAAATGCCACGGCCTACCTGAGCATTGTTTCTGACCATGTCCATCCCTTTATGACCACCATGTACCCATCCTCTGATGGCTACTTCCAGCAGGATAATGCACCATGTCACAAAGGTCGAATCATTTCAAATTGGTTTCTTGAACATGACAATGACTTCACTGTACTAAACTGGCCCCCACAGTCACCAGATCTCAACCCAATAGAGCATCTTTGGGATGTGGTGGAACGGGAGCTTCGTGCCCTGGATGTGCATCCCACAAATCTCCATCAACTGCAAGATGCTATCCTATCAATATGGGCCAACATTTCTAAAGAATGCTTTCAGCACCTTGTTGAATCAATGCCACGTAGAATTAAGGCAGTTCTGAAGGCGAAAGGGGGTCAAACACAGTATTAGTATGGTGTTCCTAATAATCCTTTAGGTGAGTGTATAATTTAGGGGTATACTAGATCCGATCTGTGGTAAAAAGGTAAAAACATTAATACTGTATTAAGTAATGTAAACTGTGTGTGTAAGGCAGAATATATACTACTTTATTAGGCATGGTGAGGTTTTCCAAACAAGGCCTGGTGAATCATTTGCTGCATTGCCTTTAATATTAATGAACAGACAGGCCATGAAATGAGAGCACAGGGGATTTTACATTGCGACCATTTCTCCACTCACAGTAAATGAGGCTATCCCCTATTATTAGCACTTTGGGTTTTCCTTATTTTTGAAATCAATTTTTCATTGGCATAGAGAGATCGGGGATTTAGTTTCAGAGAGCCGCTAGCATGACCTTCCTTCACAGAAATCCCAGTTATTCTGATTCCCTGTCGAGTAATTAATAATTAAAAGTGAGCATTATTACAGACATACTTAAAGCAAAACGTTTTATCAAGAGAGGTTACCTGTCTGCTTTCTTTTTTCGTTGTTCTGCTTTTCTCCAGCTTGCTCAGGTGCCCTTTGTATTGTCTGGTATCTTTCCAAGAGTTTATTTTTACCCAACACCTATGACATTGCCAATAAACCACCCTGATCACTGTTAAAACTGCTTCAACTGTGAAGGCTATGCCATGATAAAACACCAATAAACTTTCTCTTAGACTATTCGTTTGAACTTGTTACCTATCTAACACATCTCACCACTTGATCATTTACTATTTGTTTTCTACCTTCTGAAAGATTACAGCACTGCCATTATGCATTGACAACCCTGCAGAAATGTCTGTGTCCATGGTTTGTTGTCTGTAGTCTGTAGTCTTCAGTACTCCACATAGTTGAATACTCTCATGGAGGCATTTGGTAATACTTTAAAATAGGGTTACATACAGCTATAGCTGTCAACAAGCAATCTATATAATATTAATTCATAGAAGTTTACAAAGCAAAAGTGAAGGCAACCCTAATAAATGTATTCATTACAACCGGAAACAAGATGTTATAGTCATCCAAAGGTCGTGTTTAGATGATGAATCACATCTTTCTCAGAGCGTACAATGTTTGCAATTTAGAACAGACCTATTTTATTATAGTTAAATGAACAGTGGTTAATAAACACATTAACAAATGTTTATAAAGGTTGTTATTCACCATCTATTATTATTGCATAGGTGTTTATTAACTGTTGTAGATGTAACTTGATTATAAAGTGTCAATGGTGTCTCTTTCATAAGAGCAGCAAGGAAGTGCATATGAAAGGTAAGATATTGAATAGATTTCAAGGTGGGGTTTAAACCTGAAGAAACTTGGCAGCATGTGAATGACAACAGGCGTAGAACATACATTTCCCTTTAAGATTAGTCGATTTTCTACCTGCCGGCTACAAAACAGCTGACTGT
Organism: Amia ocellicauda; assembly: GCF_036373705.1. Lineage (NCBI taxonomy): Eukaryota > Metazoa > Chordata > Actinopteri > Amiiformes > Amiidae > Amia > Amia ocellicauda. The sequence continues at coordinate 21,726,643 of NC_089871.1, forward strand.
TGAAAGTGAAAGAGGGGAAGGATACTTTCAAAGGATTCTAATGAGTAGGTGGACTATGATCTCATTAGTCGAATTATGTACAAAGTAGAAAGGTCATACCCTAAAGCAAGCCATTACCTTACCATATTGACCGTGCATAATGCACCATGATTTTGTCACAGAAGTAGCTATGGGTGTGTGGCAGATGGTGGCTTGTTATATGTCTATATACTTTGTCAGAATACAAAGCATGTTTATGCCTCAGGCTGATGTTAACAGAAAACAAATAACTATTTGAAGAGAATCAAGAAAAAGATGCTGCCAAGATACTTCAGGTGGAATGGCATCCAAGTGTATTGTCCAGCAGTTTATATTCATCGTGGAATATTTACCTAACTTGACAAATCCACCTCCTACCTTTCAGTGAAAGATTTAAAAAGAAAATGACAGCAAGTGTACTCCAGATAATCTTTTTGGCAAGGATTACATCTCACTTGGACAAGTTTGCATATGCTAACACTGACTACAAAAATTGTTCATTTTTCTGTTATCTGTACCTTATCAATATTTTCATTCAGTTTGGAAACAGCAATTAGATAACTGATCCAACTTCTACAACCATGTGCTACTTCATGGAGGATGAGGTGGAGATTTTAGTTTTTATGTAAACCTAGGCCAATTCATAGTAAATGTATATCCCATTTTCTAAAATTAATTGTACAAGTTCAGAGCAACAAATCACAGCCCACACTGAAACACCACTACCACCAGCCTGCATTGTTGACTGGCAGGATGGATCCTGGTCCTTCCATCAGTGTGAAATAGCAGGAACCAGGATTCTAGCGCCAACTACAATGCCTTGTTCATAGTCACTAAATCTTTTGTCTTGCCCATTCTCCCTTTGAATTGCACATGCTCAGAATCCCTAGGTACCGGCATACCTGCTTTAAATGGCATAGTCTGAACATGTGATGCTATTGCTGACTGCACTGACTTTCTATTTCATGGAAAGGGGACATATACCGAATAAAGTGGTGTTTACACTGTGGTTCTTGCTTGGAGCTGAAAAGTGCCTGTCAGGTGCTAAGATCCATGCCCTTTACATTTCAGTTAGTACAGACAGAGACATAGGCAGAGGACTTTGAAGACAATGCCTTTGATCAGTTTTAAGCAAACTAAAATTATTGTTTCACACTCGTATCAAAGACAAGAACCAAAAGATGCAAATGTAAATACAGTACATGTTAGTTTACATCTGAGAATTGAAGGCTTTCTTTATACAAAGAGATGTGGGTCTAACAAACTGCCATTCTCTAATTATTATATTTATTTTCTAGTATTTGTAGTAGCCTCTGATTTCTCTCGAGTATCCTTTTAAACAACAGCTTGACAATGTCCTTTGTAGTAAAAAGAATATATTACATTTCCTTCTTTCCTTATGGTCTTAACTCAAAATGTGGTTTCCTGGAATTAGAGGAGCAATGCAATTTGTTTCTGTCATGGTTTTCAAACAGTTCATGCACAATTTGGACATGGTAATCAGCAGCAATTCTCATTTTCAGCAGCCTATGCCAGCGCTATAAAAATGTAAAATTACTGCTTGCAGTAGATCAACATTGATGCATATGTAAAACAGGAAATCGCTTCAGCCTTTCAATTTATTCCAGTGTATACCAGGATGCCAAGTTTAATACCTGTTCAAGGTCATCCAATCATTTTAACCTGTTCTAATAAATAGTCTCAGCAATATAATGAACAGGACAATAAGGGAGTGCATGATTTAAAAAGCTGGTAAACCATCTTTATTTACATGGTGCTTTTAATGAAAGACAGTGGCCTGCGTGTGCTAGTATAGAGTGCCTTATTTATAATATTGAGACAAATGGTTGTGTGCCTATGAAAGGCACTCCACTGATTAACTCGCCCTGGATGGCTTTTTATCTGTTGCCGTTTGATGTATGACATCTTTTTAAGACTCGGTCGAATGCAATCACAGGCTCTTTCATTGCAAAACCCAGAGATGCTCCAGATTGCCTGCAATCCTCTAGGGAGGTGATCCTTCAGAAAATATTGACTGTCCGACAGTGAGCATCTGTGTGTGTGTGTGTGTGTGTGTGTGTGTGTGTGTGTGTGTGTGTTTCACGATGTGTGTGTGTGCGCATGGGAGGAAGGGGGCATCGGAAGGACAGGGGTCAGTTGTCTTGCTTGAGAGACAGAGGCTACAGTATCGTAGCAATTTTTGACAACATACAAAAATAAAATAATTTCTTGTTTTTAGAGTTTTTTGCACAGATTGAACACACTGTTTATGAATAATTTCTAGTCAGATGGTTACATGCAATTGCAGGGTACCATTAGGAGACTTGCAGGAAATGTCACCTGGATATGCTTTGTAATTTTCTAACAAAGATCATTAAGACATTTTAAGGGATTTACTGGGATTTACCATATCAATACTTACCTCACTTTACTATTAGGTTGCTTGAATTTGGATTATTTCAATGATGCTTTCTTTGCCTTCCCAAACTGGAATTGAGTAAGCAATTACTCTGCTTGTATTAATATGGAAATGAAACATGCCTTGTTGGGCCATCTGCATAGTTTTCATGCAAGTCTGTATTGCAAACAGGGCTATAATGTTGCATGGAGGTCTAACACCCAATAACAGCAACATTTGCCCAACTGCACACTGCCTTTTGGCCAGCTATGACTGGACACACTTTCTGGACCATGCGTTCTCAACCCCAGGTCCTTGAGTACCCCTGTGTCTGCAGGTTGTGTTTCCAAATGACTTAACTGGAAACTTAATTAAGTAATGGAGAGATCAGCTGCAACAACAACACAAATCTATAATAAAATTAACACAGGGGTACTTCAGGGCCTGGATTGGGAACCACAACTCTATCTATACTCCAATCTTTGAGTTCAGCTTTTACACTAAAATTGTACATTAGCTTTACTTGTATCATTAGGGAGTACTAAAGAGATTGTATGCACACTATTACCAAAGTATTTTGTTGCTTGTGTGAATCCAATCCCTTCATTAAGTGGAGACCCTCTGAACACAGTATTGTTGGCCTGAAAATAGGCTATCCCTATTTGTAGACTGTTGATAGAGTATTAGCAGAGAATTTCCTCATTGGATATGAACATTTTTTTTTTTTTTTCCTGCAAGTGCACAGCTGTATGCATTCATCTTGGGGCCTGCACCCTTGCTCTACAAGGCACTGACTGACAGTAATCATCAGAACCTTGTGTTCCTCTACTGCAATTCCCAAATGCTTTTAGAAAAAAGCAGGACCCCCCATCTGTAGCCTGACAAAAGAACAAATTGCAAAGGAAGGCATTACACATAACACCGCAGCAAAAATAGCTGAACTATGAACAGAGACCTGCTGTACAGAGTTCCACAGGAATACAACCCCTGGGAAATGATGATGATGATGATTATTGTTATTAGTTGTGTTATTATTATTATTGTTATTATTATTATTAGGCCAGCATTTTATTAAGTATTAAAGCAATTTCCACTTCTAAAATGTCTGCAGAAGTGCACATTCTACAATTACATGGAATTACATAGAACATATCTTTAACCCTGGAGATGTATGTATGTATTTATTTATTTATTTTAGAATCCTCTGTTCTTTTACATGATGCAAGCATTACTTTAATAGAATTTGATGTACTCAGTCATACTATAAATTTCTCTATTCTCATGTGTTGCTGTCAATAATTGCCTTTTTAGTGTTCCCAAAGGTGGAAATGAAACATGCAAGAATTTCATAACACAGTAATTTGGCTCACACTTAATGCTGAGACAAGGTACTTTTGCTTGTGCCCAGAAAGCAAGATTACTTCTTCAACTGTTGTACTACAAGTTTAGCAGTCTCTTATTATTTTGTCTGGGAAGACAGCTGTGGTTTGCCCTTTTAAACACTGTTTATTCGCCAAGGGTAATTTCCCCCCTGGGTAGATAATAGTGCGATAATCCTCTTATCAGGGCCTGTTGCTGTTACTAAGGTTACCTCACCTCAAACCTCTCCCTAGCGCATCTCAATGGAGGCATCATTTTGCTGGTGAGATATCCCTACATCTCATGACACTACAGGCTATTTTTGGCAGTGTAAGATGTCTGTGCAATAAAACAGTGCAGTCGTAGACTATTTTTCTGAATCAGAATCTGAATCAAACACCTGGAAGTGCAATAAAGTATTGATTGCAGGTTTTTTCACTATTTGGAAGTTGATCCCCCTTGATAATTCAAACTAAATTTAGCAAGAAGCAGACTGGGAAAGCAATGGAAACTTCAATCACTCTTTCATTGGTATACCACCCTTTGCAGAGCAGTTATCACACTGCAATCAACACAAGCTTGTATTATTAATACAAAAAGTACAATAAACCATTAGGACCAAGGTTGATAACAGTCTGCAACAATACTAGAAAATGCTTTTTTATTGTTATGAATTATGAATGCCTGGAATAAATTGTCACTGTGGTGGCTATTGCAATATGATCGTCCAATATTTAGCTTGAAGTCGCAATACAGTCACTTGGTGTTTAGAAAAATCTCTCCAGGGTTAAATGGGCTAGTTATCATTTTAAATGACTGTACACATATGCAAGATTTCAACAGTAGAGAAAGGAAGAGAAGAAAAAAAGGGAGAAAATGCCTGAGCATTTGAAATCGTCTTCATGGTGGGTGACCCTAAAGGAAGTAAAAAGTTGTCAGCCAGGGCAGAACAAAGTGGCCCTTGTTTGAGTCACCTAATAATGTGTTTAGGGAGAAAGTGTCAGATGAGGTCAGCTGGAGGCATGTTGAGTTATGTCCTGCAAAGCTTTGCAATTTGCTACTTCCAATGTTGCAGGTGGCATTAGGATCCTGGGAGAGCTTTGCTTGCCCATAGCAGTCAGGTGAAGGTGCAGTTTGTTACTCCACAGTAACACAGAACAGTGGGGTGACGGGGGCAGGCTATACTATAATATGCTATACTATACCATAATGTACAATACATTTCATTCATATACTAAAAAATATTATACTATACTATACTATTGAACACTGTTATTTTAAAGGGAGTAAACATTTAAAAGCTCCTAGAGACCAAGTAGAAGGCCTTAATTAGCTATAATTGATCATTTCCATGCCTTTCTGTCGAGGTGCTTTTGTGTAGCGCTTTGAGGTTGTTTGGGTATTGTTCTTTATAAATCTATATTGCATTTGAATGTTTTGTACTGCAGTGTGTGGTATTGTTTTGAATGCCACTCTAGGAGATTGCTTACTGATGTCAAGGATTGTTCGTGGCGCGCTAAATAGGATCACTGTGTCTGACTAGGGAAATGTTATTTCAGCAATGGTGTAGCTGCTATATCAGTATGGGTGAAAGACTACAAAACCTCTGTGAACGATTCCTTCTGTGAACATGATTTTTAAATGATACCTTTTTCTCCCTCTCGTTTCTGAAGAGAGTTGCAAGGTGACCTTGAAAAAAAAAACATTTTGAAAAGCAAACATCTTAAGATGTCTGTAATGCAGCAACCTGCCCACATCTGTGATTCATTTATGTTTGCATATATATGGACCAACTTATATAGCTGGAGGCATACAACATACATACAACAACCTGAACATACTTTAATTTCCAGATTTAGAACTGTATCATTACCTGTCAGATTCCTGTTCAACAGATACACACACACAAAGATACACAGATTTATTCATTTTTTAATTACAAAATATATAATAAAATAATAATCTGGCTTTGTGATTTTATGTTCAGTAATATTTGGGTTGCTTTGCTTTTATATGAGGTCCATTATTTCTAAATCTGTATTCCAAAATACAGTATAATCTGTTTCATTATTCAAGCACCATTTGTTTTTTTCCTCCTAAGTTGTATGCAATTATAGCCAAGGAATTCAGTGAACTCCCAAACCTGCATACTGTAGAAAGTAATGAAATGTAAATTTAATTAAAGATAGCTAGGAAAAATACTTTTTTCATTCTTCCCTTCTGCCAAGGTCTGATTAAAGGATTTTCGTGTGCTGTAGGTGTTCCTGCCTTCCTCTGAGGGGGATGTATGAGTTGCGAGTGGGAGAGAGGGGTGGGAGGTAATCTTGTATCTGCCCTCTAAATGAGCATCGTTCAAGCAGCCATGTCCATTTGCATACAACTCGTCAATGTTCAGAAAAGCTCAATATATGATGACAGGGTTAGGGGACAGTTCAGAGCAGGATTATTGAGCTACATTAGGCCTTTTCTTTTCATGAGCATTGCTGCTCACTGTCAAAGAAATGCAAAACAATAGCACTGTTAGCCTGCCATGTACTCTTCACTTAATGTGCTCAGCTATGTAGTGCTATAATATCACATAATACAATCTGATATAATTTAGAGACAGTTGGACAGAGAGAGATGTATTGGTTGTTGGAGGAAAGGAGCACTGCTATTCGTCAAAGTGTTATCTATAGCGTCCTGGAATTCACACCACTCACAAATAAGCTGGGTGACATTCCAGTGTGTAACACGGGAGCTGCCTTCACACTAGACAGTTGAACCTGGGTCAAAAATCAAGCGCTTTCACATTGTCATGTTCAACCTGAGACCAAACTCTGAAGTCAGGGGGGGACTCATCTATGTGTTTTTGTTTTGTCATGGACTGGAGAACAACCAACTTAGTTTCTGGAATCCAGATGCCATCCATTTATTGGTAAAACATATTCAAACCCTTATTTGAAGCAACAGTATTTGGTAGTTAATTTAGTTCAATAAATACTGGTCATTAAACTATGGTATCTTTTTAAATTATATTTGTTAAACACCAATTCAGACTAGAGCAAAGATTCCTGTCTCTTTTGCACAATTGAACTGTGCTTAAAGGAGCAGGTGCGGTTTTGTTATTTAAGTGCAAATATATTGAGCGATGGAAATAGAAAGCCTTCTTCATGAAAGGGACTTTGTAGGCCATGATGTGCACACTTAGTTACTCCTTTAAGAAATCCTTGATTAGGTTGGATGGATCAATACAGTCACAAGGGACTGGAGGAGCAGGGTTGACTGAATGGCCTCCTCTTCTTTGCTTTGCTTCCTTTTACTTTCAATACTTCTTGTAAATCTTTATGTAGGCTGACCCTGATCATAATTGTTATAGTAAGTTTCACAGAAAACGTGAAAGATAAAATGTATCTATTATACAATTATTTTGCCTGTATCTTGAAAACTGCACCATGCAGCAATAAAATCTGTGGCCGGTTGTACTAACAAGATCAAAAATTCAGTTTGGATCCAAGCTCAATAGAGCCAGAATATAAAGAGCAGATGTACATAGCAGATCAGGCTCTGGCAATCCGATTTTTTGATTCAATGATTAAGCAGAATGTGCTGTAACTGAGGGAGTATCAGTGTTTTTTAAGGTGAGAATGCAGAAAAGGATGTTCAAGAGGAAGAGGCTTTAGATTATGTATCAGTACAAGGAATATGTCTAAATGTTGCAAATAAAAATAAAAATATGGGAGGAAATTATGACAGCTGTCAATATTCTTTATTAAATATCGAAAGATAGTATTATTATAACAAGTGAATAATTTACCATTTGTGTTACAAACCCACCCTTTCCTGTATTCTTATTAGTTTCTTTGCAACATGCAGTAACTACATACAGTATGTTCCTTTTTATATGATATAGCTAGTCAAATTAATATAGGTACAGCATACTGTATGCATGCAAATGCATACATTTAATGAAGGGTGTCTATCACTTTTTCTTGCACTAACTATTCCCACAGCCAGGTGCAGTAGGCATGGTTTCCTGGTAACTATATTAACTATAATCATATATTCATATAGATTTGAACACACCAGAAATAAACAATTACTGAAGACATTTGTTGACGGTTGAAAACAAAATGTTTTCTAATGCGAAGCTGGTTAACTTCCTCTATCTTTTCAACATCAGGATGGACTTCTGATCCTGCACAGAAGTTTAGACACAATTTGAGAGCCAAGTGATGATCTGTTCAGTATAACACAACTCGGCTCAAGATCAATCTCGGAGCCCGGATCCTGGATCGGATCTGTTTATTCCACCTGGTCCCTGATAAACATTCCAGCGGACTATGACGAATAACACCCATGTCTCTGCAGCCACCCATCATAGACACAAATAGTGGTCTGCCATTTGGAGAGTACAAGTTATCTGTAAGAATGTTTTCCCCATGGTCTTCCTCATTATTACATGCACCAAATTGCATTGCTCCATGGTGCACAGTTGCTGAAAATGCCAGATCCTCAATTTACTAGAGATTAGGTGAGTATGTCATAGGGAATCTGTTGAAGAAAGTGAGGAGCAGGGCAAAAAAGAAACACCAATGAAAGATAACACACTAAAGAACTTTATGTCGGACACAACAACAATTCCTAATCCTGCAGTATGTGAAGCATGCAACATGTAGAACATATAGCAGTACACATATAACTGAATACCACAGAATTCAGCATCTACTGCAGCAAAGTTACATAACACTAGAACAGGAACATATGGACGAAATGATGGATCAAGTCTGATTACACCTGAAGTGTCCAGTATAACATGTTTTAAATAAATGGTTTTGGGTTTGCAAGTGGTTCAACCAGTCAAAGTCTGTGAATGCTCAAGAGAACAGGTTTAGCCCTATAGTCCAGATGGGCTGGCTGGGTTATATGTTATAGGCAGCCAGTATATAGATTGCCCACTAGCTCTGTGAAATTGGTAAAGGGCTGCTGTGGTTGCATGGCCTTGAGTTAGCTAGGGTCTCCTTGGCCAGCTGCACAACAGTATTCCCTGTGACTTCCTGGGGTACCTGGACAAGCATCAAAGCAGTTGTGTATCAACTGAGAATTCACTGTTGAGATTGTCTAAAAAGGACAGAAAATATATAAATGTTAAAAACACAAACAAATGTTGTCAGTAGATGTCATATTTGAGAACTAACGCATGCCACAGAGAGAAATAGCCTAGATTACGGATTTGTTTTCTTGCCGTATGTTAACACTGACTTAAGGCTGAAAAACAGGCCTTGGTAGAATGTATGTTCGTGTAAGCAGGGATAGAAGAAAAATCTAAATGATTCTCTCCTATTTTTTTTTTGCATCTCAGATTTTTTCCTCTACGCTTGAAATGCTGATCTTTAACATGTGGTCACACTGGCTTAAAAGACTCAGTTCAGAACAACATTACTTAAGGATTTAAGCCTTATTAAAGACCCAAGCAAACATCCCAAATAAAAGCTAATTTCCACTGGCTTTTCAGCAATCGGATCATCGCGCCTTTAAATCCCTGTTTAGAGGGAGGATTTCCCTTAATGGTGTTTGATGTCCTGATGCTAGGCTCTGTAATGATACACAAAGTAGTCAGAAAGTCAGCAGGCATATGTGCATTCAAGCAAGGTTCAGAAGGGAGTTATTTGGTGGTGGGAATGTATGTTGGAAATGCATATACCCTAAGTGAGCTGAAAGGTGGTTGGCGAACCTTTGTTCTTTTGAATACATATGGTACCACTGGACATGTTGATGTCTCTTTTGGTATCATATGCACCAGTTCCTATCAATAGTTTTATACTAGGAACCATCTGAACAGAGATCTGAAAATACATTCTTTGAGTGCTGAGTGTGATTATTTATATTTCAACCTAAAACCAAATTACATAATTCATCAACATAATTACTCATTTCTTTGAAGGTGCTCTCCAACCAATGGTTCAAAAGATGCACTTGTTTCAATATACAGTGTACATAAAATAGCTTTTTTCCTATTGATCATATAATTCAGTAACTGGGAGATCTGGTAAAAGATTAAAGGATATTCTATGGTGTGTGTGTGGAGGGGGGGCAAGATATAAAATATATACTGTGACTCAGTATTAATGCTATTCGTAGAGGCTGGTTAACATTGGGGAAACTGACTCTTAGGTCTGGAGAAATGTTAAATGAGCATTTTATAGCTCACATGGGACTTGTAGGTGATGGTGCTTTGCAGGCAAAGCAGTGCAGGCAAAAGACCAAGTGACTGTGTAACACTGCAACCGATTCTTGTTACTCAGTCAATGCAGTACAGCCAAGAGACAGAAAGTGATCATCAAATCTACCACAGATCTACTGGAAGAAGGAAGAATAGTTTCAGCATTCCAAGTGCAAGGCATTATACTAAAGGGACAGACAGTGCTTGCATGTATTGTTATTATCGGTCTCAGACAGTGGATGTATGGGTCAAGCTGAACTGATCTGTATTCATGCTTCATTCACACTTTGAAGTCCTTGAATTTCTCCTCATCTGTGGTTTTACAAAAACACTGGACAACAATGCTAATTTGTCAGTCATCACATGCCAGTGAGCTGTTATTGAGTTTCTGCATGTTGCAGGTGGTCCTTTGAATTTGCTTTGTATTCTATATAAGACATTTTCATGTTAAAATCTAGTTTCAAGACACTAATGCCTGAAGCTATACAGAAAAACATTCATAGTAATGTGATTTTAAGGTTATTGAAAGGCAATTAACATTGACCAGCTTAATCTTTGACTGTAAGTGCTTTAACTAACGCATACATTCCCCTTTAAACAAAGGGACGCATCTGTTTAAATAGGTAACAAATAACTGTCCTTTTACATATATTATATATAAGCATATGCATTTCCATTTGCTGTAGATATATTTGCAACTGTATGTCATTTCTCATTTGCTTCTGTGGCTTTGCATCTAGACTGAATCTGAAAGCCTTGTCTGAACAAAACCTGCAATTAAGGATGATTCATTCAATTATTTAAACTGTAAAAGTCTTTGCTTCTTAAAGACTCATATGCAATATATCAAGTCATGGATGTGAAAATCTGCAATTATGAAACAAATGTAGTAAGAAAATAAAATAATCTTAAATTAATAAGTGCTGTGTATCCTACTTAGCTTTTGCTAGGGATTAACTTTTTCAACCAAGGAGATTTTCTTACTATGCCATATGCTGATTGTGTTAATAATATTCAGTGTTGCCCTCCAGATAACTCACCATAGTAGATGCAATGTTCATAACTTTATGAACAAGAATACAATATCAAAAGAAAATCTCCCTCCTTAAAGCAAGTCAGTATAAGTATAACAAAGTCAATTCCCTTCATCTTTGGACACAATCCCTGTCCTTCATGAAAATCGCAATATTTGGAAACCACTCCATATTTCAAACCCCTTCTTAGATAAGGAGCTCTGATGTAGCTTTCTGTAGGATGTGCCAAGCATAGTTGGGGGTGCAAACCTCTAGGATGATCACCATGTCCAACTTGTGTCACACCATAAGCTTTTATTATTATTATTATTATTATTATTATTATTATTATTATTATTATTATTATTATTATTATTATTTCTTGGCAGACGCTCTTATGCAGGGCGACTTACAACATAAGTGCAATACAAACCATATTGAAAGAAGAAGGTTCTGACATTGCGCTTATATTTTGTAAGTCGCTCTGGGTAAGGGCATCTGCCAAGAAAAGAAAAAACAAATTAAGCCTAGGGTCTGGAATGGGATTGGTCAGTATGATCTTGTGACCTGAAAAATATTGAGAATGCTCGGGACATGCTACAGAGGGCGATAGCAGCCTTCTCAGCAACCTGTGACTGTGTAAGAGCTCAGCAATGCCCTTTTCCTGGAGGCTCAGCCTCCACAACAATGTGTATGAAATACAGGCATTAGGACTTTTCAGCCATCATCAAATTGTTCTTCTGTTGTTATAAGCATCTAGTTAATGTTATTTATTTTGGTATTTATATATACATTTCACAGGTTAAACTTATTTATATTATTCAATAAATGGTTGTTTTGGCAAAAGTCTTGACCGTTAGTAAAAGGCAATATAGAGATATAAAGAGAGGGCTAATGTTTGTCACATGACAGGTTACTGCTTTGGTTTCCCTTTTCTCTTCTGCAAACATTCAGGATCAGGACTGAATTTCAGGAGATCAGCTAAGGCAGTGAACCACGATCATTTCAGTTGTTCTGTGTATGCTAGCTTTCCTGGGATTCATTCCTACTTGTGCTGTCCCGCTCCAATGTCATTCAAGCCTCATTACCTCGAGGTAGCCTGGTGTATAGCAGCGGGTGTAAAATATATTAGAAGTAAATCAAATAATTATTTTTGTCACTTAAAGGTCTAATTGCTCGTTCTTGTGATGTGATTTTCGTTACCATTATGTTTGAACATACACCAATCAGCCATAACATTATGACCACTTGCCTAATATTGTGTAGGTCCCCCTTTTGCCGCCAAAACAGCCCTGACCCTTCGAGGCATGGACTCCACTAGACCGCTGAAGGTGTGCTGTGGTATCTGGCACCAAGACGTTAGCAGCAGATCCTTTAAGTCCTGTAAGTTGCGAGGTGGGGCCTCCATGGATCAGACGTGTTTGTCCAGCACATCCCACAGATGCTCGATTGGGTTGAGATCTGGTGAATTTGGAGGCCAAGTCAACACCTTGAACTCGTGATTTATCAGACCAGGCCACCTTCTTCCATTGCTCCGTAGTCCAGTTCTGATGCTCAAATGCCCATTGTATGCACCTTTGGCAGTGGACAAGGGTGAGCATGGGCACCCTGACTGGTCTGTGGCTACACAGCCCCATACGCAACAAACTGCGATGCACTGTGTGTTCTGACACCTTTCTATCAGAACCAGCATTCACTTTTTCAGCAATTTGAGCTACAGTAGCTCGTCTGTTGGATCGGACCACACAGGCCAGCCTTCGCTCCCCACGTGCATCATTGAGCCTTTGCCGCCCATGACCCTGTCGCCGATTCACCGCTTTTGCTTCCTTGGACCACTTTTGATAGCTACTGACCACTGCAGACCGGGAACACCCCACAAGAGCTGCAGTTTTGGAGATGCTCTGACCCAGTCATCTAGCCATCACAATTTGGCCCTTGTCAAAGTCGCTCAGATCCTTATGCTTGCCCATTTTTCCTGCTTCTAACACATCAACTTTGAGGACAAAATGTTCACATGCTGCCTATTATATCCCACTGACAAGTGCGATGATAACGAGATTATCAGTGTTATTCACTTCACCTGTGAGTGGTCATAATGTTATGGAAGCAATACAAGGAAACGATTTAAATGCTGATATCTGTGGTACCATTTGCCATGTATATTTTAGTATCTGTACCACACTATGATAATAAGTAATTGGTTACATGGTGTGTCAGTACTAGCAAAAAATAAATAAATAAAGACAGAGTAAGCTGGTTTTCATTTCAGTCAGATGAACAAAACAAAACAGGAAAAATACGAGAAAATGACATATCCACCTTTTGAGATAACATCAAGTTTCAGTCAGCTGTAGTGACCACTTCAAATGAATGGCAAATTAATTCTGTGCTGTTGCCAAGAGCAATCAAAGGTCTGCAAATTTCCTACTATTTATTACTATCAGTCTGTTTGTTGGTCTGTCTGTCCCCTTATGAAAATGGCTTATAGGTTTCTAAAATGTAAGATATTTACCGATGTATACTGTGGGTACAACACAACTTCATGCGTTTCTATATTAAATATGAGTGTGTTGAAAAAGTACACTTTATGGTTATTATATATATTCGTTGTGCTAGCTCTAACTACTCTTGGAATACAATGGGGGTATCAGACAGACACTGCTGGGATAGCAAATGTTGTGCTCAAACCCAAATTCATTTTTTAAAAACAGCACAAAAACTGTGCAAACCAAATTAATATCTTACACGTTCACAGAAACCAATTGTATCATAATAACTGAAGAGGAATTAGAGTCAAATGGTAAAGAGTCGACATGTAGGCTATACATTATGTGTGTAATGTTGGCTTAAATAAATCCGATTCATAAATAAAGAATATGAATTGGAGTCTGACACAAATATGTGCCGATGCAAAGATAAGTATAGGTTCTGCAAAATATATGTACAAAGGAATCAAATAACCACAAATAGAAAGTGAAATGTTATGTATCAACAGGTGAGATCATCCTTTATCAATACTTTATTCCTACATCTAATTTGATATATTTGCTTATCGTGTAGTATATAATGTACATAAGTCCATAGCTTTCACTATTTTTGTAGCACCACTCTCAGGTGTATTGTCTTGCACTGCACAACATTTTACAAGTGTGGCTAAATGCAAGTCACCTTGGATAAAAATGTTAATAACAATGTTTCCAGTATCTCCAGTCGATACTACATGAAGCTGTGTCCTGTTTGAAAATGTATGTTGTGCTGTAGTGTACACAATTGATGCACTGATGTAACAGTAAAGGCTTTGTCACTTTTAAAAAGGAGGTAGAGTATCAACACATTCAGTTGTTATCGTTTCATACCTCTTGTCTTAATTCCCTGGCTCTGTGGAATGCAAAGCTTTAAGAGACCACTACTGCCTTTCATTTCAAGGAAATGAAATTGGCAATTTGTTCAGCTAATTTCAGACCTTTGATCTTCAATAAAGAATAGTAGTAATCAGTACAGCAATGCGGCTTACAAAACTTATATTTTTATGGAAACTGTTATGTAACCCAATAACTGTGATGATTTGGTAATCTTTATAATTGATTACTGTGTAATTTACTTTGAATCTACTCTGTCACTGAAAATACAGTAGTCGTACAATCCTCTCACAATTGAAGATATCCGAGGTTTTACATTTTGTTAAACAATTTCAATATTGGTATACAATATGTTTTATTTAATTGGGAAATCTATACAATGTAGTGTAATACATGTAATATATATATATATAAAGGTTTGGTAGATTTAAAATATTGGTGACTAGAAAAATGCTGCTTCAGAGTAATTATCAATATAGCCAAGGCTTAACACTCAATTTACATATTCATTTATTTTTCAGTTTAGGGGCAAAATCTGTCGCAATGTGTCAGGGGTAGTACATGGCCATATAGTTTGCATATTCAAACTGTTGAGAGCTTTTTGCCTTATGTTACTGTGTGGGTTGTCACATTAGAATGGCATTTTAAAACCTCATTGAAAAGCTGTTAACTGATATCGCAGGAGTGGGGTATGTTAATATACAGATGGGGTCTGACAATGTGGAATTTAACATTCCAGGATGAGGGTCCCTCAATAATTTTATTTCTGGTCCAGGAAGGAGTGACGCCCCATTGTCAAGCAACACCCAGAGTCAGCTACATGATTTGGCTTTGAAATCTCCTGTTCTTCTTGTGAGATTTTATGAGTTCAGGCTTATAACCAGACTTTGATATGAGGCCTGGTATCAGATTTGACTCGGTAAGGAAAGATGTTAAGCCTGGTTAAAAAAAAAAAAAAAAAAAGGGACTATGGGATATTGCCGGAAGCAATTGGAATGTGCTGAAACCTCATAACAATGCTGCCGACAGGCCTCTGTTTGCTGTCTCTCTGGTGAGCCCTCCCGCTTGCCACTGCTCATCTAGACAGCATACAAACTGCACTTCCTCTTTTGCCATAGCCAGATGGCCTGCAAGCAACCCTGTAAGTTTGGGGGCTATTTTCCTTTTTCTTTAGATAACCAAGGTTGCACATGCAATCTAATGCTATATTTCAAGTTGTTGAAAATAGCTCCCAAAGGGAGCAGTCACAAGGGAAGGCTATCACAGAAGCCAAGGGAAGCAAAGTCCGAGGCCTGTGGGCTATAAAGACACAAGGCAACAACTCAGACAAAAAAGGAATAATCAGGAGCAGGGGCCTCACAGAAGGCCTGAAGCTCAACCGAGATAAAATGGCCATAATCATGAGCAGGGGCCTCACAGAGGGCCCAAAACTTAACTAATATAAAGATGCCTTAATCAGGAGCAGGGGTCCCACAAAGGGCCAAGGCTAAGCTGAGACATAGGTTTTAATCAGGAAGCAGGAACCCTGCAGAGGGTCCTGAGGCTCAACTGAACCAAGCACAAAACCACAGATAGCCCAGCTCACTGCAGCACAGGCCTCAGACCAGAGCTCCTTGAAAATCAGCCCATGGTGAAGCTATACCACTAGTCAAATGCGCCATCAGCAGCTCAGGTTTTGACAGGGAAGCAGACTTATAGGCTAGAACAAAAGAAGGGAGAAGGATGGAAAGCCATCAACTCCACAGGCCGATTTACACGGAAGGGTGAGATGAGCAGGTAACACTCTGTCAGTGCAAACATAAGTAAATATGGCCAGATAGACCTTGAGCATGGATGGGGACTTGCCATCATCCATCAGTTCCTGCAAAATCTGCAAAATCACTGCCATAGTGAAGGGAATCAAGTAATGTCCCCTGTCCAGACATCACATCTGGAAGCACATTAATGTGATTTGTAGAGGGTGCTCTCACACAATGGCAGGGGGACAGCCCTAAGTGTGGCATCTGCCTGCAGGGGAAGCTGCCACGGATCTCCGCAGAGCAACAGGATGAGAGCAGAGACCCATGGCCTCCGAGGCCACAGAGAAGCGCCCAGTAGCACTTTGGTAGTAGTTCATAAATCTAAGATCCAAGATGGAGTGGAGACTAACTTCTGCATTTGGTAACAGGAAGTATTTGGAATAAAACCCTTCTTGTATCATGGAAGGTGGCACCTCATAGATGTTGCACTTCATGAGCAGAGGTAGTGATGGAGGCCCGAACAATGAAGAGTGTCCTTCACGAATGTTCACACCATACCCCAGAAAGTGGAGGGATGGGACTGTAATAACAGATTTTTGTAATTTGGAGAAGATGATCCTGCTCTTGGGCAGTAGGGGATGGCAAGCTTTCACCCATGACTCTAACCAGTCTAGTGGGAGCAATTTTAGAACTCAGTGCACACTACACAGAATCCCCTATCAGTCAAGGTCTGTCTGGGTCCATGCAGGGCATACAGAGCTCTGTGAGTCTGCTGAAGACTATGATATTATAGTGTGAATGCACAATAAACATGGTATAATAATAATTATCAGGCAGGAGGAGAGGTAGAGCCCCATCCCCCTGCTGAAGCCCGCATGTTGCAGAGTATAGTATATGATATTGCTCAGTGCCGTGCACAGACATTTTGGGGGGCAGGGACTCAAGCCAAAAAAGGGCACCTTGTCCGTGGGGGTGAGGCTGCCGAAGTGCAGTCTTGGGGGGGGTGGGGAAGCTGCTGACCTGTGGTCTGGTGGGAGGTGGTTGCGTTACGGAAGTTGCCAAAGTGTGGTCGGGGGGGGTGTTTGGAGGCGGGGAAGCTGCCGAAGTGCGGAAAGGGGCTTACAGCAAGAATACATACCACAAATATAATAATTATTTAATTAATTTAAAATTAAATTATTATATATTAAACAGAGACAGTAAGCAAAACCAAAACCGAAACTTAACAAAAAATGCTCCAGAGGCAGAGCCCAGCACAGCAGAATTATATTAGAATAATAAGTTAAAATGAAAATAGACTAAAATACATTATTTGAAAGGGACAGCTGCCCACTTTCCAGTTCTATGGTCAGTAGCCAGTCATTTTAATGAGAGATTTTTGAAGGAGATATAAAGCAACGTAGAACAAAGCAGTACTCACATACAAGCATTTTCTCAAGAGGTTAACGGCACACAGAGGCCTATCGGTGGTTTTGTTATGAGTTTTTAGCACTTCCCACTGCATGCAGCAATGTCCCAGAGTCCCTTTGGGAGCTATTTTTGACTTGAAAAATAAGTCAGTTTCCAGACAGTGCCTTTTAAGACAAATGCTGCATTTTCGAACAATACACACAAGAGAAAACCTCTAGCTGGCAACTCAGATATTAAGCTACTGGAGTAATAAGCTGTAAAGTTTAGAACATCTTTCAATTCCTGTCGCAGCACTTTATGGGAATTTGCAGAGTGTTAAAAATGGAAGTAGAACTTTCCAAAAATAAAATGTTTCAAATATCAATTACAGTTGGGAGTAATTCTGGCAGACGCGACATGTTAATCTGAGATAGGGCTGTCACCTCTCCCCATTATTAAAAGGGATGATTTGATACAGCTCTGCTTTAGTAATCCACTTCCAAACCACAATGATTTGAGTTTCCGTTGTCAATATGCTTAGTGGTTGTACATTTTTAATAGTAGAGAATGAAGATTGCCCCTTTTCGACCAACCTGATTGAAAACCCACAGGCTGAAAGGTTATTTTGGTGTTAATAACATGTTGGGGGAAAAAATGTTTGAAAGAATATCCCCTTTGCTCTCAATCTAGAAGCTGTTGCACCAGCATATGTTGTTTAGTATATCTCTCACAGTTATTAAAATCAGCATAAAATCATTAAGTGAAAAGAATTGCCTCCGAACAGCCCATGGACATGAATTGTTAGGATGCGAGAAACTGAGAATACTTTGAACTGAGTCCTAAACCTATTATGGGTTGATTTAGTAGAATTTGTAGAGTATTGTAGAAACTTGTGGACCATATTTCACAAATTAAAAGAAGAACTTGAGTACTAAATTGGCCCTCAAACCATTTCTCCTAATCTCACATAACCAACTTCCTTGATGCTGGAGAACTCACTGTTTTTTTAATTTTAGAAAAAGGTTTTTTCTAGTCTGTAAATACTGTTAATACGCATAATCATCTAAACAGTTTATTTTCTCATACTGTTATTATTGCTATTTACAGAGGAGCAAAAGCAATGATCTGGTACTGTATTTTATTAAATTTGCCATCAAAGCCGCCAGTGATCCTCTCTCGGTTGGGATGTGGCTGGTGGCAGAGCGCTATCATGCAGCTCATCCTTAATGAGAGCGGATTAGAAGGGATGATCCCAGATTTATAAACGCTGGGTCCAGAGCGGGGGAGGTCAAAGGGAGCTTGGAATTTTGTGGCACAAATCCTGCACTAGCAGATAATAGTAATAATAAACTAAATTACTTCTTCCTCTTTTTTTCAGTATATCTTTTAGTCCCGTTTATTTTTTTAATGATTTTATTAACCTTGGGGATTACCACCTTTGCAGGGATTAAATTTAGGGATCTGATCATCTGAACTCTAGTTTTCTGAATTTGCCACCCCAATTTTTGCCACGATGTTTAGCATTTTTAGTTAAACATAGATAAATACAATAAACTCATACTGTTATAAAGGTAGAGGCCTTGCATACAATTTGGTATAGGTCTCCAGGGAGATGAAAGACCTTCAGTGATTACTGTCAGTGATCACAATACTGCAACAGTCTCTATAAGAAATGTGCTGACGGTTCATAGTTTACACTTTCATAACTCTTCTAAAACTCTACAAATCATTCATAAGATGGCAGGGACTCATCTTTGTTGGAATGGAGGAATGCAGCTTATTAGAGGTTACTTACCATTTTCCAATACAAGTTAAAGATAAGGCTTGCACAAACGTATTACCACCCATCCACGCACAGGGATGATCTTTTCAATTCAATTAATTCTTAATTGTATTACATGAAGACATTAGTATCCATAAATTAGAGCTAACCAGCAACATTATGAGATAGCACAGGTTTAGAAAGGAAGGATCTTGTCCAACAAACTATGTTTCGATTTTCCCATGAATGGTGTGTTATTAAAATTAAAGTTGTAAGGCTCTAACTAATAGCAACATTGCAAAATATTTTGTGCTACCAAGTAACATAGCAAATCAAAAGTGGATCTATTTAAACAACTTAAAAGAGTAATAGACTGTTGGAAAAATAAAAAATAAAACAAATTGGTAAAGGAGAACTGAAACAGACTACATAGTTGCTTTTCCATGTAATTATAGCTACTTTTTAATTATTACTTATTTTACATTTTATACCTCTTAATTTTGATCAGACCAATCAAATGATGATATGTTTGATGGTTAGTTTGAGTGGCAATACAGGAAAACATATAGCAGAATGTTGCCAGTAGTATAAAGACCCCTGCTAAAAGATACATACTGTTCTCCAAGCAGAAGATTTATCAGATGGGAGACAGTACCTCCAAATCATAAACTGATCCCAGAACACCACCCTCTTTTAATAAGAGATGTTTAGTATTCACACTGTGAACAAGAAACTGATTTTATAGCCCTTGCAAGTATGAAAATGACTTCTGCTGCATAATACCGCTAAGAGAAGACATGTTTTATTTGTCCTGTGCTCAGATGCTTTCATTGGACATTTTAATTGAAAAGTCTATGTGTGGTTTGTGCTAGTGTTGTTTAGGGCTAGAATCAGATGTATTTCAGTATTAATGGGTGAGATTGTAGTGTTATAAGGTCTCTGGATCTATAAACCTTCTGCATGCAGCCACATGGACCATACCCTTAACTTAACTTAACTTAAGTCTTAAGAACAGTGGTCTCCACTTTGGAGAACCCTGCTCAATATGTTTTATAATGTACTGAGTAGGACCCAAGCATATAATATAATCGAATATAATCAAACTCATTTGTTACTCATTTGTTTGTCTGTTCTGTTACCAAGAACTGTCAGGAACGATTGGAAAAGTGTAAGCCCTCTAATGAAGTTGTTGGCTTGCTGTGCTTGTATATGATCTATGGCTCTGTTACCGTTCACAAACAGCAACTGGCTTAGTGAAAGGACCTGTTTTTCCTTATAGGTATATCATTTGAAAATAGTGTCATTCACTTAGTTCAACCATCCTTGCCGTCTGGGTCTAAGGAGATCAGGCTAGTCATATCTAAAATTACCTTTTTATTATTATTTTCATTTAATTATTTTTCTACCACCGTCTGGATACTCACTGAGCTGGAGGTGGAGTAACTCCAAGAGAAAGTTTTTTAATTGAATATCTTGAGACTCATTTGCTAGGAAACGTAATGCAACAACACAGGCTGACAGACGCTGGTGTAATTATTATTCGGCTTCACTGAGAGCTGGGTAATAATGGGCACTGCTACGCTTATCTACACAGAACAGGCCTACTAATGAAGCTCAAGACTAAGTGCCTGTAACTTGAGTACACAGTCTTCCGTAATTTAAGAAGAAGTAGAACATAAGAACATAAGATAGTTGACAAACAGTAGGAGGCCATTTGGCCACTTGCTTATTGATCCTTGTCTGTTCTGTTCAATCACATCTGCTTTTCATATTCAGTTCTGCCTTATACAAGTAGAACAAGCAAATAGATTAAAGAAAATAGATAGCGAAAGAAAATATGGAACAGGGCTACAAAAACCCTTTTGAGCTGCCTTGTGTCAGTCTATCTTCTTAATGGCCATGATAGGAAACTTACTAGTGAGGGATTAACAAAAAATATCCATCACCAGTAAAACTTGCTAATCATAAACCTCCTTGGAACAATCCTTGACATTTCCTCTTGCCATCTTTGAAATACTTATTTCTACATGCAAGAGCCGACTCTAGTCACACCTCCTCACCTGCCACAAAAGTTGGTTGTGGTGTATCAATTTACATTAAACAAGGAAACCAACTAAACCTCTCTTCTTCTAGCTGAAACAAATTGGTATTGCTACAACCTGTCGCATGCTTCAATACCTGGCTAGTTCATGTCTCCGGGCTGTAATTACAGTCTACAGAGTGGACGCTGAGAGTGCTTTTTTGTATTATTTCTTATTGAGGCCTAGGACACAAATTAACAAACTATACAGAATGAAGTGGCCAGGGAGGTTTTACTCCTACTTCCCAAGGTCAGCATTTTTTATAAGTATGATTTTTAATCTTAAAAAAAACAAATAATAACTGACCTTCAGAAGAAAATGGATTGTTGGCAGGAGGAGTCAACTTTAATTTTATTTTTTTTAATTTCTAAAAGCTGAAGTAATGTTAAAGAAATTATATATATATATATATATATATATATATATATATATATATATGTGTATAAATGAAAGTTGCTGTTGTCTCTCAACAATGAGGACCAAAGTGTCAGTGCCAGTAAAGCAGGCCATTGTAAGGATGAACAATCAGAATAAATCAATCAGAGACATGGCCAAAAGATTAGGTGTGTCTAAATCAACTGTTACGTACATTGTTAAGAAGTAAGAACGCACTGGTAAGCTCAGCCACAGCAAACAACCTAGTAGACCATGGAAGACCACTGTAGTGGACAACTGAAGAATGCTTTCAATTGTGAAGAAAAAACCCTTTTCAACTGTCAAACAGATCAATGTAGGCATTGTAGGATGCCATTGCAGGATGTAGGCATAGATGTGTCAAAGAGTACCATAAAGAGAAGACTACACCAACATAACCTCAGAGGGTTCACAACAAGATGCAAACCACTGGTTAGCCACAATAACAGAACGGCCAGGTTACAGTTTGCTAAAAAGTACATAAAAAACCTGTAGACTTCTGGAACTAAGTCTTATGGACAGATGAGATGAAGATTAACCTGTACCAGAGTGATGGAACAGGAAAGAGTGTAGAAAGAAAGGAACCGCTCATGATCCAAATCATACCACCTCATCTGTGAAACATGGAAGAGGTAATGTTATGGTGTGGGCATGTATGGTTGCCACTGGAACTGTCTCACTTGTCATTATTGATGATGTGACTGCTGATGGCAGCAGCAGGATGAATTATGAAGTGTACACAAATATCTTATCTGATCAGATCCAACAAAATGCTTCAAAACTCAGTGGACAGCGCTTCACTTTGCAGTAGGACGATTACCCCAAATATACTGCTAAAGCAACCAAGGAGCCAAGTCACCTGACCTGAAACTTGCTGAAGACAAGACTGAAGGCAAGAATGCCCTGTAACAAACAGGAACTGAAGACAGCTGCAGTACAGGCCTGGCAGATCATCACCAGGGAATATACCCAGCATCTGGTGATGTCTATGGGTAGGAGACTTCAGACAGTCATCGAATGCAAAGGATTTGCAACCAAGTACAAAATACTGTATGATGGCTTTAATATTGTTAATTTGTCCAATTACTTTTGATCCCCTAACATTTGGGGGAGCTATGTATAAAAAGGGCTGTAATTCCTACACGGTTCACAGTTTATGGATGTAAATACCCTGAAATTAAAGCTGACAGTCTGCACTTTAACCTCAAAATCAATGTGCTGGAGTACAGAGACAAAACAACAAAAAATACTTATGGACTGTAGTGTATATACAGTCTCTTGATTTCATAATGCCATGCACACAGTCAAGGCCCCCATTGCCAGAAGCAGCAAAGCAACCCTACAATAATCACTTAACCAACTGCATGTTTGACTGTAGGGAAGGTGTTCTTTTCTTTTTATTATTTTATTATTATTTTTATTTCTTGGCAGATGCCCTTATCCAGGGCAACTTACAACATAAGTGCAAACAAAGTGCAAAAAATACAGAGAAGTACAAGGCATCAATCATTACAAATTCAACTTAGCTAAAATATAGCAATTCAAAATAATTTTACAAATTCCAATTTACAATTTACACAAGTACAGTAAGAGACTTCCTACATCCTGGACGGTGAAAGCTAAGTGCTGTCAAGATGTAGGGTTACAGACGAGGGCTACGGGAAAGGGAGCAAGGAGGAAAACAATCAAGAACGCGAGGAGCATAATAAGCTGAAGTGCTATCTAGCCGGGATAGAGGACTAATATTACAAGTGCTGTCGGAAGAGATGCGTCTTGAGTAAGTGCCGGAATGAGGTCAAGGACTCTGCTGTTTTGACTTCTTTGAAGGGTTCATTTTGTTTTCTGTAACATAGAGATGGTGTGCTTTACCAAGAAGCTTTAATATGGTCTCATCTGTCCACAGGACATTCTCCCCGAAGGATTTTGGCATGCTCCGGTTTTTTATGGCAAATTGCAGGTGGGCTTTCTTATGTCTCTCTTTCAGCAGTGGGGTCCTCCTGGGTCTCCTACCATATAACGGATGGAATGGATGGTGTGAGATTAATCTGTCGTACCTTGTGTCTGAAGGTCAGATCGAATCTGTGTGGCAGATGATTGAGATGCTTTCTCCAACTTTCGAACAATCCTTTGCTGCCATCTTCCATCAAGTTTTCTCTTGTGAACACGTCCAGGGAGGTTGGCTACAGTGGCATGGGCTTTAAACTTCTTGATAAGATTACATACAGTGGAAACAGGAACATCAAGGTCTCTGGAGATGGACTTGTAGCCTTGAGATTGTCCATATGGTCGCATGTCTGACCTCAGACAGTTCTCTGTTTTTCTTTCTTTTGCTCATTGCATGCACAAAACTAGAGAATTAGTCATTTTCAAACTGATTCAATGAGTGATTTGTATACTGCAGGCACCTGCAACTCACCACAGATGAGTTTAAAGTAAACGAGAATCCAATGCTTGAAATCTAATTATTTCTAAGTACTTCTAGAAGGTGCCAATAATATTGTCCGAGCCACTTTAGGATTTCTTTGTGGAATAAGCTAAGATTTAGTAAATTATTCAATTTGTTTTGTTTTGCTCAACTGCAAACCAAAGACATACATATGTGGATACCAAAAGATTTTAAAATTTCAAGTTTTCTGGAAGAAATGGTCCATTATTATTATTATTTATAGTGCCTGATGACAGGAACAGCATCAATCCACTCATTAACTGCCTAGTAAGTATTATAATTTGGATGAATGACAATTATTTGAAATTAAATTAAGACAAAACAGAAATTTTCATTATATATTCTGGTGTAAAAAGACAATAAGTTATTTGAAAACTTTGACATTTTGCCTCACAGATTAAGTCTGAAGTGAAGTTACATTTGACCCTAATCTGAGTTTTAAAAAACACATTGACAAGGTTACCAAGACCTTTCCATCTTAGAAATATTGCCAGAGTTACCTCACATTGGAGGACGTGAAAAAATTGATTCATGCTTTTATTTTTTCACAGTTAAATGAATGTAATGCTCTGTTCACTGGACAAGAAAACTTTAACAAAATGGATCAGCCAGAGTGCTAATGAAAAGAAAAAAAAAAGAACATATTACCCCTGTACTAGCATCCTTACATTGGCTACCTGTGCTAATATTGGTGTGTCAGGCTCTTAATGATATGGCACCTTTATATTTTTCAGATTATGTCATTTTATGTACCAAATCACACACTCAGATCTGCCAGTGCGGGCTTACTAAATGTTCCAAAAATGAAATACAAGAAGTATGGTGAAGTAGCCTTTAATTATTATGCTCTGATGATTTGGAACAAAATACCATCTAAAATAGGACAGGCAACCTTTGTGAACAGTTTTAATAAACAGCTCAAACATACCTTTATAGTCTTGATTTTTCTGTTTGTTTGATTTAAGTAGTCCAATTGTTTTATTGTATTTATTTGTATCTATTCATTATTTTCTAAAGTAGAATTTTTGTATTGTCTATCATTTCTATATATGTTATCATTTTTATAATTTCTATATGTTAAACCCTTTGAGCTGCATCTTATATGAAAGGTGCTATACCAGGGGTCTCAAACTCAATCCCTAGAGGGCCGTGTTTATGCTGGTTTTTGATCCAACAGGGTCCTCAATTACTTAATTGGTCTAATTGTTTAATTAGCTAGATACATTTAAACACCTATCCAGGCCCCAGGATATTTTATAAGCAACTGTACCTCAAATCAAATGCAGTTTTAGACCACCAGCTGTAAAATACCTCACAATATATTTTTTAAATATGTCAAATTTAATACTTTATTAGACAAATTGTCAGCATCATACACACGGCCCTCCATAAACTGAGTTTGAGTCCCCTGTGCTATACAAATAAAATTTATATATACGTAATACGTCGGGGTTAGGGACCAAAGTAGCAAGACCACCCCCCATCTTCCCCCTTAAGAATACATCTAAAAACTGGGGGATAGGGACTAAGTGTGTAATATAACATATTGATGGGCGCCGTGTCCTTACATCATTTTACTTATTTATAATTTAAACTGGATTTGTGACATTTTTAAGTAATGACTCACTCTGAAAAGCATTTTAGCGTAAAAGGACATTTGTAAATGTAATTTGTGCACAATAGGTGTGATTGGAGAAGGTGTTGGGAGAGGATTAGGAGGAGGAGGAACAGGATGGAGATGCATCTGCTAAGACGGCGGTGCAAGCACGAGTTTCGAGTTATTATTATTACTAATTAATTAGCGTACGCCCAGGGTGACTTACATTTTACACAAGCACCACAACTGTGCAGTAGTACAATCAAACGCATATATCTTTGAAGGAGTTTTAACTGTTTTGGGTCTCAACCACTTTTCGTTTCCCAGAAAGGAATGAGAAAGAAGAGAAGGATGAAAGGAGATGAGAGAGCATCAGAGTGGACGAGGCCCTATTGTAAAAGGATAACACAACAAATGCATTGTTTTGAAGTTTGTCACTATGACTGTTAAGACTACTTTTATGACATAGTAAGTGCCCTTGTTTGGAAGGCATCTTCCTTGTTTCAGAAGACTACTGTGTAAGTGTGGAGCTGATGTAGGTGCACACTCTACTGCTTTGCTATTTTCAGGCCTGGGCAGTGAGGAGACTTTCCATATTTACAGAAAGGCTTTTGTGATTAACATACAGAACAATAATATCAGGATACATACTGCAGTTCATGTTTTCAAACTCCTTTAAGCCATACCTAATTTGATTTGAGTTAACATTGTAAAAAGTTAAAACTGTCAAAACCGACACCCGTGAACAATGCTTCCACCTCTCAGTGAGCAGCACACTGTGTTACCAAGCATGGCTGGTTTGATTTGAATATGGTGTGAATTACATGGTTTATGAAACTTCTAAAAATACAGATGGATTTTAAATGCAGAAAACAGAAATACCTCGACTTATAGACTGATGTTTTGTTCTGATTTGTTTTGTTGCAGGCCGAGAATATTTTCACCATAAAACTCTTTTTAAGACGGGAAATTAAAGTTTATTGCCAAAATAGATGCTTGCATTCATGATGTGATGGGTTTTATCACTGAATTATGGCCACCAAACCTGAACTGTCTGAGAAAAACAGAAATACATACAATAAATGGAATCCGTGGGAAAAAATGTCCAGATCTCTTTGGCATCCTTGACCTTGCAATGTAATGCATGTGATTCATTATAATTAGTTTGTGTGATTGGACTAAGTGATATCCGTGTAATCCAAATGTCCTGATTAAATTAGATACTCAGTAATGCTGCTCAGCTCAGGTTATAGCTGTAGCCTTTCACTTAAGACTTACCATCTCCAAATCTACCACACAGCATGATGGTTTACCATCTGTCTCAAAAGTGATTAAAACTTTTCTGCAGTATGTTGCAGGCTGATTTGCATACTGTTTGCAGACATCTAATTGCTAATTGTTTTTTCTTATTTATGGAGAAAGTCAAATTCCATTTCATTCATTTTGTCTGTGAAAGCCTCTCAAGTGTTAACAACTCTGAAAATATGTGCTTCTCTTTATAACAGTTGTGTTTATTCCAGTGCGTGTTGCATTTTCTCCCTTTTACTTTTTTCTTAGTAACTTGGCTCTATGATCAGTCAGTTTGGTCTAACGTGTTCAATTTGTGTGCAATGTCTCTAGTATTGAACAATACAACCTGTTAGATTTGTCTGTAGAAACTCTTATTTAAAGGTTTCTAAGATCTGTATCCAGTTTGTATTGTTGTGTTTTAACCGGTACCTAGCTCACGTTGTTTTGACAATATATATATATATATATATATATATATATATATATATATCAAAAAACACAATTAGCCACAAAATATCTTAGTATTAAGTAGATTATTTTGAGTACTAAAATGGGCTCATCAGACAAAACTGGACGCAATACCACATTTTCTGGTATGCTAGCTTTTAGTTATTGTAAAAGAGGAAATATTCTATATTCTCTGTATGCAGTGAATTACCAGATACTTCTCTTTACCTCTGTAATCTTGTATTTATCTAGTAATCCCTGTTGAACAGTACCCAATTATTGGACTCAGTACATCTGGCCACAGGACTGCGCTGTGAAGAGACCCTATGTGTGTCGAATATATCAAACAGCTTTCCCTCACCAAGCTCTAGTGTTCATTTGTCTGGGAGCACTCAAAGCCTGCTTCTGCCCTTTCGCCGCATGTGGTTCAGAAACCGTTCTGATTGGCTAAACCCAAATTAAAGCAGCCTGTCACAATGAGGGATGTTGGCTGGTTGTTGTGGAAATGGTGCCCCTGGAGTCTTCCCGGGTCTGCCTGTGGGCTTTGGCCAAAGAACAGGCAGCAGAGAGATGAGCCCAGGAAAAACCTCATTGAGAAGCCATTAAACCTGGGCTGTTCATTGCATTGTGTGTGTGTGTGCGTGTTTGTGTGTGTGTGTGTGTGTGTTTTATGTTGTTGTTTTTTGTTTGATCCATTAATATACAGTCATTTTAGTAAAGGAAACTATATTCTAGTATAGTATATTATAGTAATATAGTATTTTGGTGTGTGCAATCTGTAGCTCTTGTTGGTTTTCTGTCAATATAATTTTGTCCAAAATAACATCTTTTCAGTTTTTCTTGTTTTCTTCATTCCATAGGAAGGGCAATATATAGAGAAATATCAATAGAGAAATACATTCTGACAACAACAGTAATGGATTTTTCATTATTCAGGATGGGATGTGTGTGTTTGTGTGTGTAACACTTTAACAGAAAGCAGCTCAATATGCCCTCCTTTAACAAGGACAAATGTAACAGCTAAATAAATGCATCCTGTCTTTATTATCAAATTTTAATGAACAACCTTTCACAAAATAGCAGTGCACATATAATCCATAGAGCAACTGGATAGAAAAATTGGCGTTCATTGTACCTCAAAAAGGTCACAGAAATATTTCCATGATTGTTTTAATTCTGAATGTCCTTGATATTGTGAAATTATGTGTGTATATATATATATATATATATATATATATGGCAATTCAAACATGTATTGATTGATTGATTGATTGGCAGATGCCCTTATCCAGGATACAAGAGAACTGTTATATAATTATTCAATTTTTGCAGTCTGTGTATATTTTGGTGGTATTCCTATATTGAAGAGAAAGACAAAAGGCATTAAATTAACTAAATGGAAAATGGAAAAACTAAACATTTGTCTGTTCAAAGAAAATATGATTCAATATTTGCAAGGAATCTGCTAAAATAAGGCATACCAAACAAAGTAAAACAGTTATATATTTTGACAATTTATATTGCTTCTAATACTGTATTTACCTGCTAAGTTGAACATTATATTTCTTTGTGTTGTGGAGAACACAAAATATATTTTAAGAGACATAAGGATAGTCTGTTTGGGGACAGATCGCAGAAATCTTAGACAGTTCTTTAAGGTTTGTTAAATTCTGATTGTTCAGTTTAAATTGACTCTGGTGAAAGTAATGTGTACAAGTTTACTCAATATGTTTTGTTTAATACCATTGCTGGGTAGACATTGCTTTAGGGGAGATTATGCATTTAATCAATGGCTCAAAAATGCTGTGTATTAACAACACATTGAGTGTTCTTGTTATCTCATGTGTACTGTATTAACATAAAAAACTAAATGTTGCTAAATATTTGTTTTCAATACTTGGTTTACATTTCTCTGAGATAGCAATCATGCGTAATAGCAGAAAATGCAATATTTTGTAATGTATATACACTGCTATAAAGGGATGGTATGTTTGTCTTCCATGAGGAAAGAAGTGTTAACAATGGTATCTTAACATTTTTAATTATGGAATTCATACATCATACCTGCACTAAGTAAGACTGTCCCTCATTAGACATTAGACTAGGGTTCCCAAAGGGGTGTAGTAGGGAAGCTCGGAATTCTTTGGGGACTCACTTTTGAGTTGTAATTGGAGGATGATCCCTGGTGGGGACTTCACCAGGAGGTTCTTGCCTCTTATGTGCAGTAACAATGTTGAAATATAAGTCAGATTTTAATTTAGTCTTTGAGCTTAAATGTAGCAAAGACCTAATAGGAGTTTGGGGGTATCTGAATGATGTTTGCAATAATAATGTTATACAATGTGTTTTGAAATTGTGTACATTAGTCATAACACTGAGAACAAAATCAGGCTGTGAAATGAAACAGAGTTACATTCTACACAGAAGATAGAATGTGTTTATTTTACCAGATTTTAAATCAATAATCACCTTATGGAGTAAGATGGGCCAAAAAGTCCTCATGTGTTTTAAATGTTGCAGTGGAAGTTCATTGTTTGATCCCTTAATTGATTTAGCCTTTTATTTTCTATTTTTTCATAAAGGTATACTCAATTGACTGCCGAAGATAAAAAAGGATATGAAGCTACGGGTTTTTTGAAAACTGCAAGCCGGTAAGACTTGGAATTCTCTTGCCACTGCAATGTTACATAACTCGAGCATTAATTAAACATAGATGTCATTATTTGTTAGCGAGTACAGCCTAAATCCAGCTGAAAATGGTGAACTCTCAACGCAATTTTTCATTGTATTAGTGTGAATACCTGTGACACTTTATTTATTTAGAAACACATTTGTAATTTGAGAAAGATGTTATTTTGATTGAGAATGAACATGATTCAAGTGTGTGAATACTTTGTGATACCTTGTTCTGCTGGTATAGCCTACATTATAGTTCTGTAAGGTATGGATCCATGTACTCAAGAAGAAATCCATATTCTACCGGTCACAGAAGCATAAAGCTTTAAATTTGAACAGGTACCAGACATCTGCAGCGAACTAAACAAATACTTTAAAGTGGTAAAGGCAATTAACTTATTAATACTTCAATAACAATACTGGTATTGGTCAAGTATGAGTGTGGACCCACTGTATTTAACGGTTGTAATAGTTCCTCAGATCAAATTGATGTAAAGGATGCTATTTTATAGGTAATCCCAACCAATTTTTATCTCTGATGTAATTATTCCAGTATCCAAAGTGCCTTAGGGCAAAGAATAACTATTGAACAGCTGCTTGAAGTGTGTTCAGTGAGATTATAGCCCTTTCACTGTGCATCGCTTCATTTACTGTCTATCTATCTATTGATCTATCAATCTATATATCTATCTATCTATAAACACTACCATGCAAAATTCTTAGACACATTCAGGAGTTACAATACATAGATGTAATGAGCAACAATATCTTCCACTACTATTATACCAACTTTGACTATTATTAATACAGCTTAGTTTGGGTGAGAAGGAACCAAGCTTGATATTTATCAATATTGAATTCACAGAATCTTCAAGAACTTGTGATCCCAACACCTCAATGTAATGTATGCATGAGCAGCCAATATAAAGTGTTGTAGTACCTAATCAGTCACATTTACCAGCCAAATCTAATTTATGACTCATTGTCAGGCGTTCTTCATTATTAATATCAGGTGTTCTTCTCAACACATCCATAATGATAAAAGATCACTTCTCTTACTGCGGAATACAGATTCAACAGTATTAACTGTTAGTTTAAAATACAATGGCTGAAGTGTTTGAATAGGGCAAGCAGAATTTTCACTCAGCAATTAAGACATTCATTAACAATGATACAGTGCTTCATTGCCTGTACTGTAGAATATTCTCTGATGTTCCCCTGCACTATATGTCCAATAGAATTGAGACAATTGACAATTGCCAAGACATTTTCAAGGTATTTAATAGGGTTAAGATCCAGCCTTGGTCTTCACGAGTCATCCATTTTGATCGATATATAGCTGAAGGAATCTGTAGTATATCTCTTCACAGCACTTTCTAGTGCTGTCTCTATAGTCTCTTTCTGATATCCTTGTTCCAGTTCATCCCAGAGGTGCTCTATCAGCTTGTGTTCAGGATGTTAAGCAGGCAGTGAAGTGGTGCCTACAATCTTGAACTTAAATTGTGTTACACTCTTAGCATTTTGACTGTATGTATTTATACAAGCTCTACAAAATTCAGTCAAGAGCTGCCATTGAATGTTGATGGTTTCCTTCAATTAAATCAACCACTTCATAGAAAAGACCCATCTCTCACCAGCATGGGATATGTTTGTCCCATTACTTTTGTCATTTTAGATATATATATTTCTAACTTATTTATGTGGAAAATAAAATAATAATGTAATCACTTTTCTATTAACAGTGCTTGCTGGCAGAGCTCACTGCCTAACACTAAATTTTTAAATGTATCTATGCAAATTGACAGGTTGATATGCATTTTGATCAGCAGTGTTTTTACTTTGAACATTAACCCAAATGTATCTAGCAATCCACACTGTTTCAAATGCAGCTTGGTGTAGGTCTATTTAAAAAAGATATTCAAGTGAGTAGTGGGGAGGTAAACACAGCACAATCTGTTTTCCTCCTGAGGTGCCAGCTGTAAACTGCCATATCTTTCTAAACAAATCTCATCTCTTTTAGAAACCACAATCTATGCTTTCCAAGAGGGCGTATAATTTGATATATTTGTTAAGAGGCAGATTTTCAAACATAACAAAATAAAAAAATAAAACACATCTAATACTGACAGATGGTAATTTTAAATACGATGTTCTCAATGTGGAGCCTACCAGTCAATCCAAGACTTTCAGACATCCTGAAGAATCTTTCCTGCATAACGATTAAATCAAGACTTTCATCAGGTATTCTGCAGAACGGCTTGCGTTCTTTGTTTCCTATGTGCAAAAGCATGAAAATCCAATACAATGTGTGAATGAGAATCCAAGTACAACAATTGAAATAATGTCAAAACCAAAAATAATAAATACACAACAGCAGCACAACTATTTTAAAAGTGAATTATATCTTGATTTTAAATATCTCTTGTGATTAATGGCAATATATCTGTGTGGTGTTTTAAAATTCTAATAAAAGTTTTTCTTAGATATACAAAAACTTTTTTTCTTTTTAGATCTCTCACAAATAAGAAAGGATATTTGAGTTTATTATGTATAATAAATTAATATGCTGTATTTCCGATTTTTATTGTTTATAATATTTACTGCAATTAGTTTCTTATGTAAGATGCATTTGCAGTACATCTGTTATGAATTGTATTTTAAACCTGTTTCGCACCATTCAAACATGTTCAGTCAGACATTATTTTGGCTGTATTTTTGTGTAAAGCACAGATGTCCTTATTATAGCAGAGGTGTTAATCCAATTATCGCACACGCTTTCACTAATTATAGTCTATAATCAACTGATTGATTTCTGTGTTCCTTGAAAAAGGTTTATTTTGCTACAGTACCTACTGCAGCTTCATTATCTGGTAAATGTAAAACATTTGTGGATGCAATCAGTGCTTCCAACATGCAAAAGAAACCATTTACTCTATTCCAAATATAAATTGTGGAAAGCATTAATTACTCTCAAAGCCTGAAACATTCAATTAAAAAGGCTCTATTTTAATGCATTCATTAAAAGTATTATATTTTACTGGGACCCAGTGGTGTGTGTGATTTTATTTGACAGGGAATTGTATGTGTTTTAATGCTGCACAGTGTGTGATGGTACACAACAACGTTTTGTAATACGTGTCATAAAAACACAGTAATAAATTACCATTATTCAATTATACACACTTTAGTTATTTATGGCAGTATTTACAGAATATCCAAATTGACCTTGGTCTAGAGGTAATGTATTTTATGATATTCCTGGATTTTGAGTGTCATAAGGTTTACATTGTTTAGATATTTCAGTAATTGAGGCAGTTTAAATCAAACTTTTATTATTTATATTTACTTTTTCTGTCTTTACAAACAGCAGTCTTCACCCTAGAGAAATGTATGCAACAGCACACAAAGCAGAAAAGGGAGCAGACTCAAACACCAATACACCAGTCTAGGGTATTAGAATAAGGCTGATATTTTTCATATTGACAATATACTGCCCACAAAAAAGAAATGGCAAAGTGGTATATGTATATATATATAAGTATATGGTGATATATACACTCACCTAAAGGATTATTAGGAACACCATACTAATACTGTGTTTGACCCCCTTTCGCCTTCAGAACTGCCTTAATTCTACGTGGCATTGATTCAGCAAGGTGCTGAAAGCATTCTTTAGAAATGTTGGCCCATATTGATAGGATAGCATCTTGCAGTTGATGGAGATTTGTGGGATGCACATCCAGGGCACGAAGCTCCCGTTCCACCACATCCCAAAGATGCTCTATTGGGTTGAGATCTGGTGACTGTGGGGGCCAGTTTAGTACAGTGAACTCATTGTCATGTTCAAGAAACCAATTTGAAATGATTCGACCTTTGTGACATGGTGCATTATCCTGCTGGAAGTAGCCATCAGAGGATGGGTACATGGTGGACATAAAGGGATGGACATGGTCAGAAACAATGCTCAGGTAGGCTGTGGCATTTAAACGATGCCCAATTAGCACTAAGGGGCCTAAAGTGTGCCAAGAAAACATCCCCCCCACCATTACACCACCACCACCAGCCTGCACAGTGGTAACAAGGCATGATGGATCCATGTTCTCATTCTGTTTACGCCAAATTCTGACTCTACCGTCTGAATGTCTCAACAGAAATCGAGACTCATCAGACCAGGCAACATTTTTATAGTCTTCAACTGTCCCATTTTGGTGAGCTTGTGCAAATTGTAGCCTCTTTTTCCTATTTGTAGTGGAGATGAGTGGTACCCGGTGGGGTCTTCTGCTGTTGTAGCCCATCCGCCTCAAGGTTGTACGTGTTGTAGCTTCACAAATGCTTTGCTGCATACCTCGGTTGTAATGAGTGGTTATTTCAGTCAAAGTTGCTCTTCTATCAGCTTGAATCAGTCGGCCCATTCTCCTCTGACCTCTAGCATCAACAAGGCATTTTCGCCCACAGGACTGCCGCATACTGGATGTTTTTCCCTTTTCACACCATTCTTTGTAAACCCTAGAAATGGTTGTGCATGAAAATCCCAGTAACTGAGCAGATTGTGAAATACTCAGACCGGCCCGTCTGGCACCAACAACCATGCCACGCTCAAAATTGCTTAAATCACCTTTCTTTCCCATTCAGACATTCAGTTTGGAGTTCAGGAGATTGTCTTGACCAGGACCACACCCCTAAATGCATTGAAGCAACTGCCATGTGATTGGTTGATTAGATAATTGCATTAATGAGAAATTGAACAGGTGTTCCTAATAATCCTTTAGGTGAGTGTATATCACTCAACTGAAACCTGAACACTTTTATTATCATTTTGATCAACATTGTAATCATTGAATCACTGTGTAGGGCACCGAAACTACTGGTCTTCTAAAATACTGCACTGTTACTACACATTTTCCAGTGAGTAAAATCAGTGTATACTTGTCATGCTTGAACGCATGGTCACCAGTTCTCATGGGATAGATGTGCTTGCTTTATAGTGCTTTTCACTATTCCAAGGAAAGCTGATCAGCATCTCTGACATATAATTTTAATTTAGCAGTGTAATGCATTCTTTGGTAACTTTTCCAAAATCAGGGTCTACTGACTATGCTTTTGTTTGAAATGTCATGTGTTTGCCTTGAGTTTCCCAAGTGCACAATTCTTGCATCTGCTACTTGAGTTCAATGACAGGCTCCCCCCCCAAAAAAAAAAATATACACTTCTCCAAGACCATGTGTTTTGATCTCTTGTTGTTTTAGGACACAACTTATTTAATTACTTAGGTAATGAGAATTACCATCTTCTTTAATATGAGATATGTAAAACCTGTAGGATCTGCAGAACTACAATTTGAGCACCCCTGCTTTAGAAACATAACCTAAACTGAAATCCAGGAACTTTGACTGGACCCTAATACGAATAATAATGTTAATGCAAAAAGTTAAATTATTTTTGTTATAAGATGGAAAGAAGCATATATATTGTATTGCGTGACCAGGTGGCAACCCTGTAACTGAGCATAAAACTGAAAACCTATGATTTCTTAATGGTTGCCCAGTAGGGTAAGTTTAATTACTCTACGGCATTGACTGCATTCCACATTCCTCAGGATCTTCCTGCCTGACATCTACCAGATGTCTGCTGTTTTCTTTTCACTACACCTCTCTGCCCTGAGAGATGCAGTTCATAGCCCCCTCTGCCTTTGACCTGCACAGGAAACACTATCTATGTGCAGACCACAGACATATGCAGATCACATTAGAAGTTCCCCAGATTAAACAAATAATGAATGCCAGGTATGATTAAGCTGCAGGAATGACAATCTGGGAGATATCCATGAAATCACTTAGTAAATGTTCTTTGGAGCAGACTTAGATATATATCATGAGTTTTAACAATGCATAGAACAATATATTTTTAGATGTATGCATAAATATTTGTCAGGTTACTGTGCAATAGGTAGGGGGGAAAATGTGCTGTTTTGCATGTGCATTATGCGTGCAATTATGTAGCCTTTGAATAAATATTAAGCAAATGTATGCAGAATGGAGAGAAACTGGAATACAATTAAAATAGATAATTCTGTATGGTTATAGATATCTAATCAAAATGCCTTTTTTTACCAACATTTTAGCAACAATACCAAGTAGACACTGAACAACATTTGAAATATGCACGTAAGTGTGTATATATGTCTTTCCTATTTTGGCATTGAAGTCTCCCATGATGATTTTAATGTGTGCCTTTCCTTTTTCCTGTACTTGTCCTATTTCTTCATGAAAACATTCTATTTCCTCATCAGCGTGACTTGATGGAGGTGCATAGGCTTGAACAATCTGATTGAGATAAGCTGATATCTCTGTTAGCTGGATAACTATTCTCGCTGCTCAGGGCTGTCAAATTCTATGATATCATTCTTCAGTCTCCTGTGTATAATGAATCTAACAACACTTGTGTGATCGTTTTTTGGTCCATGATAATATAAAATATGTCCTCTCTTCAGTTCAATAAGTCATTTCCCTTTTCTTCCAATTTCCCATTACATTTTACCAAGTTCTTCTTCCTATTCTTGAAGTTTTCAATAGAGAGAGCAGTTGTTTTCGTAGCCAGGGTTAGAAATGGCAGCCTGTCCGTACCCGGTGATTGTTAGCACCCTCTGCTTTCATGCTCTGCTGACCGCTGCCTTGGTCAGTGGTAATCCAGCCGCCGGGACTGAGGGCCATTTATAGATTATAGTTTGTGTTAATATCATGTGTGTGTGTTTGTGTATATATATGTAAACTGTGTGGCAGTGTGCAATGGGGACCCTCTGCATGATTAAATGTGCTGTTTAAATGATACTCACATTGATATCATTTCACTACTACAGTTATGCATTTTTTTTTCCTAATTAGGGCTTCTGCTCGAGGTTGGAAATACACTGCAACACCTGGTCCCACTTAAGTATGTTTTACAACTTTGTAAGTCAGAGAAATGGCATCTGACATGGTGGGATTTAGATCTTAAGATCATGGAGTTGTGAAAAGCTGTGAAAGCCTGGATGGTGTCGTATTACAGCTGCTGGGCTTTTCTAGACAACCCCCAACCCTCCTACCACCACCGACGACCCTATCCTGAACAGAAAGAACATTCTGCTAATGTCTGCTCTGCACAATTCTGCTTACACTTCATAGGTCAATAAATCTGTCAGACAGTCAACGAATAGGATAGGAATGGGAAATGCAAAGGACTAGGGAGTGCATGTGAGTTGTAACAAATACAACATTATTATTATTATAATTATTAATATAAATTAATACTACTATTAATAATAATAATAATAATAATAATAATAATAATAATAATAATAATAATAATAATAATTGAGGAATGCTGCTTTATTTGGAGACCTAGGCAATGAATGCATTATCTCAGCAGACATCAATGCAGATTTTCTTCACTATCAGCAATGTTGTTGCAGTAGAGAACATATGTTTTCTAACCCAATGTCTGAGTGACAGTACTCAATGACTCGGTTATTGAAAATGAAAAGATGGATGGGCGAATGGTTCCGTCTGTAATTCTGTAACTGACACTTCCTCCATGGCAGTGGTGTCTCGCTTCATTCCAGTTCCACAACTGTATGTTAACAATAGATATATTAATATGGTGGCACTGTGATGCGTTGGACCCAGTGCCGGGATCTCAGGCAAGGCTTAGGAAACACAAAGGCTGTGGTATGATGCAAAAGGGTGATTTATTATGTACATAGTGCGCATGCTCAAATCAAAAGAACACACAGAACATTTTAATAAAACCCCTCCTCGTTTCGAGCCTAAACGAAACACACTTAAACAGGTCCCTACCCTACAAATGAAACCACAGACACAACAAACAGCAATCCAGTGTCTGTCCGGTGTCTGGCAATCTCTTACTGCACCACCCGGTTTTTAACTATGTATATTTGATGTCTTCTTTAAAAGTCCCATCATCTTTATGGGTGTATAGCCATAGAACATTTGACTCACCTGCCAAATCACAATTTACAATCCCAAGACTTGTTGGCATCCCATGTTCTGGCTATGGGTTTTTGCTTCTGCCTAATGCAAAACAAGTACTATGTTTAAACTTGCCTTTGACAGATGCATGGAAGCTTTGATTTAAAATACATCAATAAAATTAGGCTAAATAAAATGTTAGTTTTCATAAATGAGCTAACTTCTATTTATCTGTTTATCCTGTTAGACTATCTATGTATGTTATGGATTCATCAGATGGTCTTAAAATAGGTTGTTCTTAGTATATACAGTGATGGAGAATTTAACCATTTATGTCCCTGATCAGTCCCTTGCCAGTTTTCTTCTGCTACTCCAGCAGAAAACACTGGACTTTACCAGATATTGTATTTCTGTTATAGTGGGATCCACTATATTTGAATGGTAATTGCATGCTTTACAGTGAGTCAGGAAGTCATAGTTATGACTGTAATGCTAAACCATATTATACCCTTTTCTATTGGGCTGCAGTGGCAAAAAATGGGTAAAAAGGAAGAAGAAAGAATGATAAAAACACATGGCCTATTCAGCTCATTACGACGTTATGGATTGCTCATGTCAACCAGTAAGTGCTCTTTTATCATTTCTCACAATAGAGTGGCCACAAAGCGCATTTTCTCACCCAAGTGAAATGTACCATGTTAAAGCACTGCGTCACTAGAGGAAACCTGCATACGGCTCAAGATTTATTGCCATGATTAAATTAGGCAACCGTGAATAAGCGGTGTGGAGAAAATAAATATAAAATAACACAAACGTTTTACTCAGTGGTTAAATTGATTAGCCTCTACCTTTTAAGGTATTACATATCACTGGAGTTGTGGGGGTTTCAGATGGAAGATTGAGTATGTGGAGTGCTTGTAACCAGTCCGGGTGGCTATTTTCACACAGTATGAAGAAAAACATATTGCAGAAAGAAATCATGATGATGGCTAGGCTTGAAGCTGTATAAAATATGATTCTCATTATTTTTGTTTTCTACCTTACTTCAGACAGAAGCTTTTGATCTGTGGATGTCGAGTTTTTAGTAAAGTAAGCCCCTTGTATTGCAGCAATCAGATGAATGCTTTTACTGGGCAGTCCCATAGTACCAGAGTTATGTGTGACTAAAAACAAAGGCTTTTTGCTTACATGCTGTCCTGTAGGTAAGCCCAATTCTACATTCTTTGCCATAATAACAGTCAGTAATGATGTGATCATATTTGTGATTAAGCACCTAAATTTTAGCTAGTTGGGTTCTGTATTTACTATAGCTCAATTAAAACACTTGAGCATAGACACTTGAAACATTAACTAAGGTATCATCCAGTATCTCTTTATATTTTTGGGTGATCCCTGTCTTTCAGGGAGTGTTACAATTCCAGCCACAGCCCAGTCTCTAGTGTCCCGGCCTTAGGCTCTGCTTTGCTGTTATTGTTGATCCTGGAGGTGTGCTATAGGATTGAGGTCAGGACTCTGGATTCATTTTCTTCAACAGTGTTCTCCTTGAACCACTGTTTCACACTTCCAGCTTACTGACATGCTATTATGGTGTTGATTGATGGATGAGCCCTCAGCATAAGACTCTGTTCACTGTTGATCAGCGTATCACAATACATTCTTGTAGACATGTTGCTGTTCCAGAAAATACACATCTACTTAACACATGACTTCTTGAGCAATCCGTTACTGATGGAGGGGAGGCCTGGCCCATTCATTCCTTCACACTGTACATTGGCTTCCTATAGCTGATGTATTAAATTGAAGACCCTTGTTACACACCATACTGCTGCTTCCAAGGTCCAGTCTCTCGTCTCTCCATAGATCTCCTGTTCATCTTCTTCAGGTCAATTAGTCATGCTTTCCTTCTAGATCACACCTTTAGACCACGATATCTTCTCCTATACCTTCATTTTATTGACTGTAATCTTTAGATGAATATTGATTGTGATGTTACTACCCTGGTCATAATGAACATATGTAAAACATTGCATATTATTTATAATTAATATGTATGTCACCCTGGATAAAGGCATCCACTAAATAATAATAATGATAATAATAATAACACCGAAGTATATGTGTGTGTGTGTATAATGATTTAGCGGTTGTCAGCAAAAATGTATGTTTTATTTCAAATGAAAAAATAAACGTAAAAGCCGAGGACTTTGAATAATAACGGTGCTGCAAAAGGATGTCATTTGAAATTAGTAAAAATGCATCTTCATTTCAGAAGAGTTGCATTTTATAAAAGAACATTATATTAAAATCAATAATTTGCTTTGCTGTAGGAAGACACTTCTGCAGGAAGATTACAGAAAATATAAGAAAAGCTCTTCTTAACAATGCTGAGATGCATCACAGCAGTAATTCACCCTGTCGCAGTCAATTAATTAGTGTCAATACAATGCTAATAATATTAATAAGAAGAATAGATTGCACATTCTTTAATCATTATTGTTATGTTCCAATCTTTTCATCAGCATTCTGAGTAAGATATGTATTGCAAAATGCAAAATGCAAGTTAGAGAATACAAAAGCACATTCAAGAACCCTATCAAACTGCTTCTGTGTGTTGCCCGATTCGGTAACAATATATTTTGTTTTGCACCAGCTATATAACACATTTTAACCATGTGTATCCTTATTCATATTATTTTAGAGTAGGCTTTAGGTATGTAGGTAGAACAAATATGTACCCAGACTGCCATTTGATTTGTATGTGCCCGGAAACTTTCCCATAAATGTCATGAGTGAAATACATTCAGGTATAGATTAGATGTCACAAAAAGAAAAACAGCATATATCACTATATGTCATATGTGCTTGCCATAAACAAATAAAGCAACAACAACAATTGCAAATGTTAAGGTATGGAAAGTGTGCATGTTTCCAATTAAAACATTGAGGTTTGTGTAGATCATTGCATGGAAAATAATAGTAAGAGTGTGCAAGGTTTATAAATGGTATTTATGTATCTCCCTTGGGATTATCAGTGAATTCTACAAAACATGCTTGACCTAGCTGCATTGGGATTACAATGTCAGATTATTATGGGTTGTTAATAATAATAATAATCATCATCATAATAACAACAACAACCAATGCACTATTCAAATGCACTTAATTGAATGTAATACTGCATTTGCTATTGTATTACAGCACTTTGTACAACATTAATAATACAAGATCTTCCTAATAACAATCATTGTGTGTAATTGTGCAGCGTGCAGCTGGAAGGCTTTTGTTCAGCGCTGACTAGGTTTGGGAGATGCTAATTACCATTAACAAGGTGATGCCCAGTCTGTGGTGTACTGAAACGGTTAAACACACACATGGCCTGGCTGGCTCCCAACATGGATGGTTAGAGCTGGAGACGCTGTCTGGAGGTGAAAGAAACACAACGAAACACACAGAGCACACACGTCTTGCGCGCTGTCGAGCCTGACAGCACTGCAGGACGATCGTGCATTTGTTTTCCCCCACCCCTCCACTCCCCCTCAGTGTCAAATAACGGGTCGACCCCAGCAGCTCATCTGTTTCCAATCCGGAGTGTCATTCACGGGCAGGGTCACGTGACTGGAGAGGGGGCCGTGCTTTTTGGGATCTCGACTGGGCGCAATCTACCATTCCCCACCCCCATCCCCCCCTCCAAAAGAAAAAAGCTTCAGGGAAATATCGTAGCAACAGTGGGCACTATTTGTATTGTGCACAATTACTTCGTTTGCGACCGAACTGCAGCGCACGCACACAGCGAAATACCCGAGCATGAACACACGCCAGATCTGCAACTAGTTATTACCCAAAACAAGGATTTCTTCTATTTTTCCCTCCCTTTTATGGATGCAACTTAGTTTTTGTCGAGGAAAAAAGGAGCTACCAAGGTCTTTTTTCCTCGTTGTGCGCCCGCAGGGGGGCTTCTCGTCAAGGGATAAACTGCCCTAAAGTAAGTGGCGATCTTTTTGTTGATATGCTTTGTATTTTTGTAAAAAAAAAAACGGGCTCATTTACAAAAATATGCAATCGGGTCGCATACACAATCATAGGTAAATATAACGGTTGCGTTATAAGTCCTTTCATGTTTGTACAGGGGCTGTTTTTTTTATTGTCACCAGTTCAGTTGACTATTGCTGCTCTTAATATGTAGACTACTTGAATATTATGTTTTAGTCTCATTTGTAATATGCAGTATCAATCATATATGAGTTGAAGTATTTCCATTCATATGTATAATGTTCTGCTCTTGCGATCTTTTCATTCGCCTTTCGGTTTTGGATATAGCAGGCGAAACTTTGTAGCTTTTTGGAAAGACCTATAGGACCTAGATAGCTACTTAATCTTTTGATGCTTGTTATATTCCTAACAAGTATGACATCCGAGCTTGTTTTGGAAACGACTGATTGTATTTTATAGAGGGTATCTAATAGTAGACATGCAATAAAGTCAATTAAATCCCTGCAGATTTGCCCAAGATGTAGGCTACGTCATTCAACACGATACGTACAATGTAACAACATTACAACAACTGTGTAACACATTTATGCTTGATTCAAACTTTGAGAAACAAACATATGGAAAACATGATGTTATATTACAAATCCTAAATCCATGCATATGATTTACTGCCTTCCGTGATTTGGTTTTATACCTCAATGCCAGTAGTCTACAGACCAGATTGTTATTTTAATTGTAATTAAATTGTTCACCAGTTCTGGGAATGTGCATGTTATCATGTTATCAGTTTCTTAAGTATATGCACTGTATTAATTCAAGTGGTTTCGGGCTATTTTCTTGAATTATGCTGTTCCGGTTTGGAAACGTGTTCCTACAATCGAGCTGAAGTGTTGAAGCTTGTGCCCTGGAGATATGCATTTTTGACAAGACTGCACTGAAAAGGACTTAGTGATTGTGTGCACAGTGTGGTTTAGAAAGGCAGGAGTGTGTGCGCCTTATGCACACTTCATCATATTATTATTAGCAGAAGCAGTGTTATATAATCATTAAAAGAAGCAATGCACATTTGCAAAACCGTTTCATGTAAATAAAAACATATCTAACGTCTAAGATTTTTCATACATGTGTTGTTTTCAGAAATTACAATCTTTTGCTAGCCACTTATTAAATACTATAAAACTGATGAAATACTAATATACTACTACTTGCCTACTACTACTACTAGTACTACTAGTACTACTAACTATGCTTGTGGTATATAATAGCTTTCTGGGTGACGATTTCTACTAGGCCCTGAAGTATTCATGAAGCCCATACTTGATGCAGAGGTTTTGTCCAATGTATGATGGTGTTTTGAAGCTCCTTTTCAGAGTTGCTCATTTTTAAATGGTTTCTTTAACTATCAAAATACCATGCTCCACATGTGAGATGCATTGACTTTACCAGTGGGATAACTGACAAATGATGTCCTTATGTTCTTAAGGTTTATTGCATTGTGCTTGG
Source organism: Amia ocellicauda (assembly GCF_036373705.1). Classification (NCBI taxonomy): domain Eukaryota; kingdom Metazoa; phylum Chordata; class Actinopteri; order Amiiformes; family Amiidae; genus Amia; species Amia ocellicauda. The sequence goes on from NC_089871.1 coordinate 21,770,290, forward strand.
AGGCATGTGATTGTGTTCTTGTAGACTAAAGCATCTTCAAATAAGTGCTATGAAGTACAGAACTACCTTTTTAAGTTATCCTGCCTAGATGTCTTTTTTTATGGTTAGTGGGGCATGATGTCTGGACTTTGTCTTCTGCTGATTAAAGCACTTGAATTGTAACAAAGGACATATACTGAAATTTACTCTAAATATATAATAATGCTGTAAACAAGTAAGATTGCCTCAAGGAATAGAGGCTGGAGGAAACATGTGAAGAATCAACCTTTGAAATTACCTTTTCTGAAAGAGTATCCATCTGTTGCACTCTTCTGAAGCAAGCTGCAAAACCCTGTTCTCACAATATATATGTGTGCAAGGCCAAACTCCCTGAGAGGAAGCGCTATGATCAATGTACCATGCATAGGATCTCTCCTGTTGTGGTTTCGATTTGTCTCAAAAGGAACAATTTGGTGTATAGCTTAGATGAGAACAAACATTTTACTTTGTCACATCTATCCTGAAGTCTGTTCTGAACTTGGAAAACACTGAATGGGCAGCATCTAATGAAGATATGTCATTCCAATGTATTTGGTTGCCCAGTAAAGCTGGACCAGAACATCTAATCCAGTTCCCTGGTATTATGGCTGTGGGGGGCACTGTCCTGCATTAGGTGCCATCTTTTTATACATTTTCAAGTGATATCCTATTCCCAGTATGGAAATATACTGTTTTAATGATAATAATAATAATAATATCATCATCGTTGAAATAGGAGGGATATTAATCCGAGTGTCACAGACAAGTCTAAAACAGGTTAATGAAACGTATCCTGCTGAAGAGATGCATACAATTTTATTTTAGGATATTTAATTACCAACTGAAATTCAAAAAAGTTCACATTATGCATTTAAATATTTCAGTTCTCCCCCATGTGTCTCTTTTCAATGTAATCGTTATATGTGAACAAGGAGGGTAGTGTTAAGGTATGTCTGAATATTACTCAATAAAAGTGTGTGAGATGTATATATCATTTATACAAATCAAATGAACATGCATTTGTGTTGTCTGTTTTCTGTCCCACATCCTGTACTTTAAAGAAGTGGTTTAGCTGTGGTATTGTTGTGAAGTATTAGTCTGTTTGTTTTCTTGGAAATGAAATGTTGACTCTGTATTATGGAAATACGGAAGAGCAATTGAGTACTTTATTTCAAATGTAACCATTTGTAGAATCCCATACACCGATCAATTCAAACATCTTCAGTAATAACTTTAAGAAACGGACAACTTAGCAAAGTATTTGTAAAGTTTTTTTAAATGTTCTTGTGTGGGGAGCTATGTGCCATTAACTTTGCAAGTGTTTCCTATAGTAGTCATTGGAAGTGTTTAACCATAATGCTGCTGTGTGGACATGGATATGTAAAAGTACACCCTAAATGTAGCTTGTGTAAATTGTACCACATCATCCAAAACACTTATTGATTGTCCCACATTCTCTAACAAATGCAATCTAGGGACTGGATCAAGCAATGAAAATAAAGCTGGCATTCAGAAAGTAGCCAAGTATCAGTTAGAAGTGCAGGAACTAGATTGTGTAAAGGGAGTATTCACAAATCCAAAAATCACAATATATGTGTGTTAATTGGATTGAATTATCACTGAAGAAAACACCTCTACTTTAACTTTTGTTTATTGCATAAACTTTTAATTTCCCGAATGCTATCTTTTGTGAGAAGAAAAGTTAATTGACTTGTGCCCCATGTAAAGCTTCTACACAAAGGTCTTTATAGGTGTCTTCCCTGAGGTTTAAAAAATAATTTCCTACCAATTATTAGTTTCACTACAGTTTTCTTATTTCCTTCCACTTATCTGAGGGCTTTTGTATTATTAAGCATCAAAGCACAGGATTGTAGACGTCTTGAGGGGGTAATGTCGCTGTAAATGCTGATTCTATAGAGAAAGAAAAGGTTTGTAACCTCTACTGTATCTTTGTTCCTGTTAATTAAGCACAACCACTGGGGCTAGTTAAATAAGCCATTGGAGCTTATTGACCCCATGCTTTAATGTGACGTTAAAATGATCAAGTCATTGACTCATCATCGCTGTGTTTAATGTACATTTTTACAGCTTGGTTCTCCACAGGAATGTGCTGTAGCCAAGTGGTGGAGAGATGCAGCCTGGTGGTAAAAGATTGGAGTTGGAAACCATTCCAATGGAACATCACCTATTGTCAGATCTGAGCCTTATCCTGTGAATAAAGCTCTTCCTCATATTGCTGCTCTGAATGTAAACCTTTCACATTAGGCAGGCAGATGAAATCAAGCAAAGAATTCGCATATAACATTGTGTAAATTGCTGCCATTGCTTGCCCCTGGTGTTACAGGGCTGTGGGTCAGAGAGAGTTACTTCAAGCTGCTGATTCAGGGCTTCATCTAAAGGGCAGTGACATTAAGATGTCCATAGAAAGGTTATTAAAGAGAGGAGGCCATTTGGCCAGTTATGCGCATCCTATTGTTTGTACTGTATTGATCCCAAACTTGAGATGATTGCTAAAGGATATGGATCTATAACATGGCTAACTGCAGGAAGTGTGTGGAAGTGACCAACAGGCTTTTAATGACCTGAACTGTAAAACAAACCACAGGGTTTTCAATGGATTTATTATCTTGTATGTATTTATATTTATTTATTTGAAAGGCCAGTAGGCTGTCTGTTTTCAAAAGGATCAGACAAAAGCAAAGTACATTTTTGACTACATTAAAATAAAAATGTTCGTTCAATCTAGTTACTCTGTACATTTTGGTATTCATAGAGACTTTTCTAAAAGAAAGTTCATCCGTAGAAAATAGTATCTTACTTTTCAGCACAGATATTTGTATTTTTACCAATAAGTTTCCTAAAAAAAGTTACAAAAATACTGTATATATTTTTCCATGGGGGACATGGGTTGATGATGACAAAGCTAAGGTTCTCCTATATACATCTGTTTCAGTCAGGTGAACCTGTTGAAGCATGAAATCATTTTAGTAAAGGATTGCATCCCGAAGTAGAAACTCCTGCCTGGCAAATTAGTGATGTGTTGTATTGTAACTTGAGAATCCGTGTGGATCATGTTGACGTGCTGTGTGTAAAGGACTGTTCCTGTATGCCTTTCATTGTGTCATCGCATGCACGTCAATGTTTTATGTATTTGTTTTGTGTGCTGTCTGGTTCCGTGTGTATGGTACACTTGATTTCTAACACAGGTACTGACATGTTCAGTTTTACTTTTGTAGCCTGCCCTCTCCCCACCCCCTCCACTATTGCACTTAAAACCCTGAAAGTTAAATTATGCATTTAACCTAGTAAGTACTTCATTGAAATGGCTATTTTGAATGTTTCATTAAGTTACCAAAGAAAGAAGTATTGTTGACCTTCATAAATTAGCCAGATTCTGTAGACATAAGGGAAGCAGGAGTAAGTGGCGTCTTGCTGAGTGGCCTTGTCGCCTGGGATTGGATGTCATATTTCACATGGGAGGGGAAGAAAAGAAATCTGCAAACTGGTTGTCTGCTGCCGGCTTACAAGGTACAGACGCATTGCAGACTGGTTCAACATTGAGTATAGATGTTTGCGCAGTGAAAGAAGCAGCAAAATAATCATACAAATGAAGAAGCCGAGGAAAAAGTTGCATTTGATGGATTGTGGAGTTCCAGAGGTTTGAAAATTAAACGTGGCAGATTGCGACCAAATCAGCAAGCAATTCAAGGCTCGATTTCTGTTTTTGAAAAGACTGAAAACAAAAAATTGAACTAGCTGAATTATCTTCCCAGCTGCTACTTCAGGCTCACAATTAAGATAATGCACTTGAACTGGAATTTAATGAGGACAGTATTAATGATTCTAATGCGAGTGTCGATTATGTTTGTGAGTGGAGAGTTGCACGTTGCCGTCTCTCACTCTGTGCTGAAGTCAATTTTATTTCCCATAATTCATTCCAAGCACAAACTCCCCTGCTCTTGAGCTGACAGCAAAAGCAATGTTTCCTTTTAAGGTGTCTACTTACTTTGATCTTATGCACTGTTTCTAAATGTCTTCTACAAAGGGGCCTCGTCTTGCATCGGCTTTGCTAGTGATTATTCACTTTTTAGTCCACCATCAAATAAATATTCTGGGGCATTCTTGTACAGAACAAACATCTCTGAATACTGGAGTTGTAGATGTGATCTTTTACTTTAGGCATTCAATCACAGGAATGCGCCTGGCAACAAACATTACTGCTTCTAACAACCACATTTATTTTAGTTTTCCATGGACTGTTGATTGGGCCTTCTTGAGGTTGTATGCGATATATTGAAGCCAGAAGACTTTTTTCATGTCAGATTTACGGTTTTAAAAAGGTTTATTTACATTTAAACCGAACATTTCTGATGCTAGATATTCAATATTGCTTCATTGTTTTTACAGTCTATTTCAGGATTAGTTTTACTCAGAATGGTAAAACAATTTAATTGGAAAACTTGGAAACTTTAAAATAACGTCTAGAGAACCAGAACAAAACAATGAACATTGGCCTAGCTTTATATATGCCCTGCAGGTTATGTTCAATGTTATCTCATTTTGCTACCCACTACACTGCTCTGTTAACATGATTAGTCTTCTTGAACTATTCATTATGTGTTCCCAGGCTTTTTTGTGCATGACTGTATTGCTGAATTGGTAAATCATTGCTGACAGATTCAATGAAACAAATGTTTTAGAAAATGATATCAAATACTGTTTTAACACATTTTAAACTATTGGATGAAACAGATTACTGGCGCATACCAGGAGAAAATAAAGAAATATCTAAAACACAGGTCTGAAAGTTTTTTTTTTTTTTTTTTCTTCTTCTGTACTTCATCATATGCTTCACTGCCCAGCTGTTTGTAACAGAGCATCAATCTCAAGTGCTTTTTGAATTTCAAAGCCTGGCAGCGTTCTGATAAAACAAGTTTCTGCAGAAGCTACCCTACTCTGGCATATATACACTCACCTAAAGGATTATTAGGAACACCATACTAATACTGTGTTTGACCCCCTTTCGCCTTCAGAACTGCCTTAATTCTACGTGGCATTGATTCAACAAGGTGCTGAAAGCATTCTTTAGAAATGTTGGCCCATATTGATAGGATAGCATCTTGCAGTTGATGGAGATTTGTGGGATGCACATCCAGGGCACGAAGCTCCCGTTCCACCACATCCCAAAGATGCTCTATTGGGTTGAGATCTGGTGACTGTGGGGGCCAGTTTAGTACAGTGAACTCATTGTCATGTTCAAGAAACCAATTTGAAATGATTCGACCTTTGTGACATGGTGCATTATCCTGCTGGAAGTAGCCATCAGAGGATGGGTACATGGTGGTCATAAAGGGATGGACATGGTCAGAAACAATTCTCAGGTAGGCTGTGGCATTTAAACTATGCCCAATTGGCACTAAGGGGCCTAAAGTGTGCCAAGAAAACATCCCCCACACCATTACACCACCACCACCAGCCTGCACAGTGGTAACAAGGCATGATGGATCCATGTTCTCATTCTGTTTACGCCAAATTCTGACTCTACCATCTGAATGTCTCAACAGAAATCGAGACTCATCAGACCAGGCAACATTTTTCCAGTCTTCAACTGTCCCATTTTGGTGAGCTTGTGCAAATTGTAGCCTCTTTTTCCTATTTGTAGTGGAGATAAGTGGTACCCGGTGGGGTCTTCTGCTGTTGTAGCCCATCCGCCTCAAGGTTGTACGTGTTGTGGCTTCACAAATGCTTTGCTGCATAACTCGGTTGTAACGAGTGGTTATTTCAGTCAAAGTTGCTCTTCTATCAGCTTGAATCAGTCGGCCCATTCTCCTCTGACCTCTAGCATCAACAAGGCATTTTCGCCCACAGGACTGCCGCATACTGGATGTTTTTCCCTTTTCACACCATTCTTTGTAAACCCTAGAAATGGTTGTGCGTGAAAATCCCAGTAACTGAGCAGATTGTGAAATACTCAGACCGGCCCGTCTGGCACCAACAACCATGCCACGCTCAAAATTGCTTAAATCACCTTTCTTTCCCATTCAGACATTCAGTTTGGAGTTCAGGAGATTGTCTTGACCAGGACCACACCCCTAAATGCATTGAAGCAACTGCCATGTGATTGGTTGGTTAGATAATTGCATTAATGAGAAATTGAACAGGTGTTCCTAATAATCCTTTAGGTGAGTGTATGTGCATCAGAAATGATTGCTTTTTAGTGCTTGGAACTACAGGCAGAGCTTCCACCAGCATGAAGACCGTGTTAGAAGACCTAGTTCACTCCCCACAATATTTTTAAGTAAAACTTTGTACTGTACCCATAGGTGTTTTGACTTTTTTTTTCAATTTTATTTAATTGACTGCCGTTAAATATTAAGTACAAAGAAACTATGGGGGAAAAAAAAAGGAATTGCAAGACTCCTTTCGTTTGCCCTAGAATTTAACTTCTGGGGCCAAAGTATTCCTGCAAGACAGTCGGATACAACTTAAAGGTTGGGACTGTAGTTCATTGATCCTGGAGCATCATCAGTCGTGTTTGTCAAGGCCCTCTGTAAAATGGCATCCTTAGCATAGTTTGGTAATCTCTTCCATAAACCCACAATTCTTTGTGCCGACAATTTCATTTAATTTCCAGTCAGGAATAGAGAATCTTTTTTTTTTTTTTCTCCTCTTTTTGGCTCTTGTCTCCCTGCTGAGGTATAGGTTTGGGAATCTGCAAAATACCTTCTTCAGTTCTCCCCTAAAACTGTAAGACTCCAGTTTGAAGATTGGACAGTGTGTGGCCTGAAAAGTTCAGATGCAACGCTGATGTATTGGATTTCCCAATAATCAATTGTATCTCATAGCATATGATAGAATTAATATGTAAAATGTGAACAAAATATTGAAATGCATTCTCTCAAGCTAGTTCCCCTTGACATCCAGGTATGCCTTTTCAAATTGGACCTGTGCTACAGAAATCCAGAATACTGGGGGTTTTCCCATGTTGGTGTTCTGTTACAGTGAGGGAAAAAAGTATTTGATCCCCTGCTGATTTTGTACGTTTGCCCACTGACAAAGAAATGATCAGTCTATAATTTTAATGGTAGGTGTATTTTAACAGTGAGAGACAGAATAACAACAAAAAAATCCAGAAAAAAACGCATTTCAAAAAAAGTTATACATTGATTTGCATGTTAATGAGGGAAATAAGTATTTGATCCCCTATCAATCAGCAAGATTTCTGGCTCCCAGGTGTCTTTTATACAGGTAATGAGCTGAGATTAGGAGCACTCTCTTAAAGGGAGTGCTCCTAATCTCAGCTCGTTACCTGTATAAAAGAAACCTGTCCACAGAAGCAATCAATCAATCAGATTCCAAACACTCCACCATGGCCAAGACCAAAGAGCTGTCCAAGGATGTCAGGGACAAGATTGTAGACCTACACAAGGCTGGAATGGGCTACAAGACCATCGCCAAGCAGCTTGGTGAGAAGGTGACAACAGTTGGTGCGATTATTCGCAAATGGAATAAACACAAAATAACTGTCAGTCTCCCTCGCTCTGGGTTTCCATGCAAGGTCTCACCTCGTGGAGTTTCAATGATCATGAGAACGGTGAGGAATCAGCCCAGAACTACACGGGAGGATCTTGTTAATGATCTCAAGGCAGCTGGGACCATAGTCACCAAGAAAACAATTGGTTACACACTATGCCATGAAGCACTGAAATCCTGCAGTGCCCGCAAGCCCCCCTGCTCAAGAAAGCACATGTACAGGCCCGTCTGAAGTTTCCAACATCTGAATGATTCAGAGGAGAACTGGGTGAAAGTGTTGTGGTCAGATGAGACTAAAATCGAGCTCTTTTGCATCAACTCAACTCGCCGTGTTTGGAGGAGGAGAAATGACCCCAAGAACACCATCCACACCGTCAAACATGGAGGTGGATATTGCATATTGCATTGTACCTTAATAAATAAAGGCATAAGTAATGCTAGTACTGACAGGTTTGCGCGTAATTATTTTAATAATTGATTTTAATTAAAAATAAAAAATAAAAAATATTTGATTTCATATATTTTTTCATGTAATAATACACCCTAACTAGATCTTATTCTGTAATAATAACAGTAGCCTATTCATTTTGTTGTCTTACCATGTTCATGATATTTGTCATATTTCATGGGAGTATCTTTCACTACAATGATAATAGCTTAAACTGTGAACAATGTCAAATATCATCAAACTACAACTATTACAAGTATTCTTGTATCCTGTAAGTTGTCCTGGATGAAGGCCCTGTGCCAATAAATACATAATATTAATAATTAAAATGCATCCCATCCATTTCATGAAACTATACTTCGAAGAGCCAGTATCAAATGTATTACAATGACAATAGTAGTAGTATGGTTTCTATACATCAAACAAACCAGACAGCATTTAGATTTAAATAAACTGGCATTCAGCATTTAAAATACTCGAGTAGTGGCTGTTTCAAATGTGTTTATTTTTCAGTTAATAATATGTACATTTCACAAGTATAATTAATAATTTGAACGTGAGTTGCCTTGCTTTCATCTAACCAAGACCAGCAGAATTAAATTTTTAATAGCTGAATCAACTTTTTATTTGAGAAGATTCACAAGCATCAATGACACAGTTTTGTTGATTGATTTTTTTGACACCAGAAGAGATCTATATCCCATTGCCTGATTAGTCCATATTATACTGTGACGGTATGTGACAAATCTGCGCTGCCAACACACAGTACTTGCAACACTCTCACCTGTATGTACATTTGATTTGTCCACATGCAACAAACACACTCTTCCAGGTTACTGTGCAAAAGTAGGCGAGTGCTGTCCTGAACTATTTGCTGGCACCCAGACACTGTCATTGCCGATTTATTTTTTGGTTGTGCCTGAACATGCGTTATTAGAGACTGTACATGTAGAACAACATACATGCACACAGCAGTTTCCGGTAACCATTGAAACCTCTTGTTGCAAGAACAGTATTGTTGCACACACCTACCCACAACCTTCTGCATTGTGTTCCTACATACATAAATACAAGTTCCATTTCATGTTCACAATCGTTTATGTCCTCTAGTGTAATCTTTCTACACACTTGAGTATTTCTATACTGTACAGGGTCAACAGAGATCCTAGTTTTCATCTTCTGAACATTGGGTATAAAGTCAGGCAAGTAAAAAGCATTCACTTGTGACTCATTTGGGATCATACTTGGGCCCAGGTGAAAGAACGGTTCATTAGTTTCATGCAACGTATAAGTCCTCAGCCAGCGGGGCAACCAACAGGGAGCTAGGAAGGAAGGGATTTTTCAGTTGACAAAAGAAGTCTGTGCATTGGTAAAGGGAGGCAGTAGAGGAGTAGGGTGTCTGGGTTTCATATGCTAAAAGCTGTTAATCCCTCTTTCTTTTGTGTCGGGAGGGCTCCAACAAGGGCCAGGCAAACCCTTTTCAGAAAATGCCTTTTGTTATCTCACAAATCAGTGGACATCTGGTAAAGAGGGGCTCAGCTGGTTTGGATTTGGCTTGGGAGTGAAAGGAGGGGATGACTCTTAACGGATGGGTAACTGATGGATGTGTGTAATGTGAGAGTGGAAATAGGGCCCTTTGGACAGAGGGTAATGAACCATCCTTCAGGACCAGTATTCTCCCAAGCCAGAGTAGGTTAAATATGGGCTGTGTATTTGGAGGTTATATACCACTGTACTGTTTTGCTCATCTTGTGTAGTCTTATTTAATGATTTTTTTTTTTTTTTTTTGCTTGTTTTTTATTTATTTCCAAATGTAGTGACTGCCATTTCAGAGATGCTTCTGTTACAGTTGACACTTTCTATCGGTGTGTTTACATATTGAAGCAAAATACACAAAAGCTTTTGTGAGAAATGTTTTTCAGGAAAGAAATTCAGAACTTGGTGGCAAGTTTTTAATTTGTTTTATTAAAGGGACTTTCAAATTATTTTTCATATGTTCTAGACTCTGTATAGATTCACTTGGACTAAATGCGGACACCTAAAGTAGGGTTATTCATAATAAAAAAATATATAAAGAAAAAAAAATCCTTCTCATGGATTAAGATGGTCTGCATGGAGCTAGGGCTTTAGCTTAGGCTGGATTTAGCCTTATGAAAATGAAAAGAGGCTGTTTTGATGGGATATTCCCTTTGCAGAAGCATTGCAGAGAGCTACGGAGATGTATACATATTTTTTCTCATTATGAAGGGATTATGTTATTTTGTAATTTTGAGCAGATGCACTAGTCAGCTCAGGTATACATGTTGATGTTCCATGCTGAAGCAGAGATACTTGACATAAAAGAAGTATCTCCTGTATTGCATTTAAAAAAAAAACACTTGCTAAATCATTCGTTCCAGGGAACGATTTCCTGTGCTTAATTTAACCTTTTCACATCTGATGCGTACCATGCTACTTTCTAGTTTTGTTTCATTATTATAATTGATAATCCTGATCATTAAACATCATTCATAACGTAGATATGGCACAGGAGCCATCATCTGTACTGCCTTTTAAAAGCTCTTGCAACATGAGGGCTTTTCAGTGCAGTTTTAAACATGACCTGTAGAAGTTCAGTTTCATTGGTTTTAAAATTTTCTATAAAAAGGGATGCTTCTTTATATATTGCAAATCATATAACCTTGCCCCCCCCCCCCCAAAAAGGAGAAATTTGTACCAAAACTTAGCAAAGAGCTTTTTTCAATACCACAACAGCAAGAGTAAGCGTAATAAAGGAGTAAGTGATACAGATAAAGTGCAAAAATTGAAGTATCTTAGAAAAGGAACAAGGCAAATGTTCTAAATGAGTATTTCACAGAGGTTTTTACAAAAGAAAAAAAGCATAACATGCCACAGGTTAACAATCAGTCCAGTCAAACCCTAAGAGACTGAGGGAACTGAACCTTTTCACCCTGGAACAGGGGAGACTACGTGGGGATTTGACTCAAATCTTCAAAATCATGAAAGGCATCGACCACATCAAACCAGAGGAGCTTTTTCAGATCTGCAGGGACACGCGCACCCGGGGACACAAATGGAAATTGGGCTTCAAGGCATTCAAGACAGAAAACAGGAGACACTCCTTTACACAGAGAGGCGTCACAAGCTGAAAATTTGGGAACATTCAAAAACAGACTGGATAGGATCCTTGGATCATATAGTTATTATTGGACACCAAACGAGCACGATGGGGCGAATGGCCTCCTCTTTTGTAAACCTTATGTTCTAAGTGCTGACTGAATTGATTTTTAAAGCCGTGTGATATATCTTTATTGTGTGAATTAGACATTTTAAAATCCTTTGCCCTTAAATGATGCTACAATCCCATTGTAGTAAAAAGTACCCTTCTAATCACCCACTTAATATTGGAGTCTGCAGTTATTTCTCCAACCAATATGTGAAGGCCAATATCATCTGCCCTGGAGATAATATGGTCACCCATCCATCCATTTAAACTGTCAAACAGGCTGCCTCTTTAGCACTGCAGTTCAAGAACATAAAACGGCATGGATTTTGTCTTGTTGAACCCTGACCAATAAAATGCACAACTTGCAGGCTCATAACAAGCCACAGGGCTCATTGAGCTATTATAAGTTGAGGGTCTATCCAAGTCCATATCTCTCAGCCCAAGTAAGGTGTGGTAGCTGTCTGCTACTCCTGTGGGGTTGCTGACCATAGTTGTGCCATCTGGACCTGAACTGGTAACCAGTCTCTCCACATACAATACATTACAAGACCTAGAGCTAGCCAGGCATAGTAGAAGTAACAGTAAAGGTGGAACTGAATGGACTGGTCACGTAGTATCTACTCTGAGTCCATTGTAGAGAGAGATGAATTTTGATACATGGTACTGAGATCCTCAAACTGGTACAAGGATTTCATAAAGACCAACTTAAAAAAGATCTAAGCTGACACAAGGGAAGAAGTTGACTGGGACAGGAGGAAGCTGTGAAATGGTGATTTATGAGGGTACTGCAAAGTTTGCAAGAAACTGTATCCAGCTAGATGAAGAAATTGAAGCCTATGTAGGAAAAAGGAGCAGAGAATCCTTAGGTCAATAAAACACATGGCTTCACTGTGGATGATGATGGAGACCTTCAATCAGTCGATGTGTTTCCATAGGAAAACATAAGCATAACACCCGAGTACTACGGCAAATTAAGTTTGGTTCTGTAACAAGGATAACATTGGATGATCTCTTGATCTTTGCTGCCAGGAAAAGTGTACTTTTTGTCTGGATCCCAGTCATTTATCTTTCTTGTATACCTGTACTGATATTAAGATACAAACCTTCCTACACACACACACACGCCAAACACCCCTACACTGGCAATTGTCAGCATTTATTTTTGGTGGGGTGCCATCAGTGTGTAATCATGTGTGTGCTTTTATTTATTCATATTAAGATTCACTATTAACCACATTTCTTGGTAGGGAAACATGTTCTTGTCATGTTTTATCCATTGACCTTTTTAAATTTTTACCATGTTTGAAGTTGTCTTTTTCAAATTGTATGTCAGTGTTTTAAATTAAATATGACTTTGTGACATGCATAATTAGTGATATCGCATACTTGATTTGTTACCTCGAATGCTATAATAAATAGTCCTCTCTCTTTCCACTGCCACTCCTGTTTTTAATGGCACCCTTGCATATTGCTACTTTTACCTCTTGGATGATTTTGCACCAGTGCATGGTTGTCTCTTTCTATACCACTCCCTAACTAACTAGGAATTTTAATACGCATCTCCAATTTGGAAGTATAAAAAGGAAGGATTGTATTCTGAAAATCGCTTCCAATCTAAAGAAGAAAACAAGTACCTGCTTGCTTTTTATTTTACATCATACTTCGTATTTTGATCAGCGCTAACTAATGAACAGGTTTGATTTCTAGGAATTGCATCATGATATTCACAGGGGTTTGTTTGGAGGCTCGAGGCACCGACAATTTCTGATACTGCCAGCTTGTCTTTAACACTGCCTAAAGCCATGTCTGCCAGCTTTGGATGAAATGTGATGGTGGCTACAAAGCAACAAGGAAAAGTATTTCTTTTATATATTTTACCTATTTATTTAAGTATCCATTTAATATCTCTGAATAAAGCAAGCTCTATAGCAGTAAGTATAACTGAGGAGAGAGAGGTAGAGAGAGTATGTATCTTGCTATGAGCCGAGATAATCCTGATTAAAATTGATGCAGACTCTGGAGAAAGGGAACCTAACAATCAGAGAGAGAATGTGATTTAAAGATTATTAGGGGACTTTTTTCATTTTTATTTTGGTTCCCCCTGCAGTTAGAATAATGGAAAGATTGTACCTGCCTTAAAGCTGCTTTTAACAAATTTAGGATTTAGGCTGGAAAACCAGCTGATGTGCATGACGCTCGGTTACTTTTAAAGCATTGAGATCGTAGAGAAGACTAATGATAGTCGTCTACTCCCATTATTAGTGTCATTAGTTTTTAGGGGATGCTGACCTTGTTCTGTGGCAGTAGGTGCTCTAAAAATAATGATGTTTCTCTTTCCAAGGGCACTGCTTTTGAAAAGGTTCAAAAGATACGTCGTAAAATGTAATGTTATGTTTCTGTTCAAAAACTAAATCGAACGGGGAGGAAAAATGCTTATAGCCTTGAACTGAAGTTTAAAGTGCTAGTATTTGTGAAGCTGTATGGAGCTATTGGTACACATCTACATGCTGTATACTTTAACTGTGCTTCCTTTATCAAAGAGAATTACACAAACATGTTTCAGCCCATTAAGGAAGACAAAAGCATTAAACAGACTTGTGGTCAAAGCTCCTAATGATTTTTATTTATTTATTTAAAAAGCAAGTATTTAGATGTATTTTTTTCTCTTTTAAAGTTACTTCCTAACTCTTCTCTGCCACATTGAGATGCATTTATATTTTGTTTACACAACATGTAGGGTTTTTGTAGTTGCGCGTAAACTAGCACAAATGTATTTCAATATCTAACAGGAAGGAAGAGCATTTTTCATGGGATACCTACTTGTCTTTGGACATTATCAGTACAGGCTTTCCAGGCCTTTTAAAGGATGTATTTTTATTTAATCAGATGAGACTGATATATGACTCCTATATTTCCCTCCTTTACTGAATTTTGCAAGAGATGAAATGATGTGACAGTCACACAAATGGAAGGGAGGCAGAATACTAGTTAGTGTGATATTTGATTTGAATAAAAGTGACAAAATACAGTACTTTTTCCTTTCAATCTGAAATGTTAAATATGCCTTTTAACTTTAAGAAGGTAATTATGATCTTTTTGTATAATTGATTCATTTGTCATTTTACTACAGATATTCTTGGTTTAAGAACCTATTAAGCATAAAAAAGATGATTCAGTTTCGTGTGTGAGGGCAAGCTGTAATAGTCTGTCTTTTATTTAATTGCTGATCATCAGCACATAGTTTTCACACCATCGAGTGTTTAATACTGTATCTTCATTTATTTAAAATTCCGGTTATTCTATATGCTATGATTCTCTTTTCGCTGTTCAGGCAGGAAGGCTGGAAAACGAATGAAAATGGCACTCGGTGTGTGCTGTGTTTTAAAGACAAATCTCTTTGTAATAGAGTCCATCAAGGGATGGGGGATGGGGGTTGTGCGTGGTTGATGAGGAGGAGGAGGTGAGGCTTTACAGATCCATCATTGCACATTTTCTATGGGGATAGCCACAAAACTGCCATCCTTCTCTCTACCCCTTTATCCCTGGGGGGATCCCAAATGGCTGATTTACAGGCTGGCGGGGAGAGCGAGCGAGAGTGAGAGAGCGAGCACGATGGAGAAGCTCATAAGGATGACATTTGCATGGAAATAAAAAAGGTGTAATAATGAATTCAAGGCCTTTCGCTTCGGGGGTTTAATTAATGCTCAGAAAACAGACGCAATCTGCCACTCCACCCTTGAAGTCAAAAAACAACAAAAGCCATTGGGAACTTGCATTTAACCCTTTAACCCAACACACACACACACATGCACACACGCAGCCCTGAGCGATTCTGAAAGCAAGGAATGGTTACAGCTCTTTACATTACCATGGGCAATGGTCTGTGTAAGTGTTTAAAACATTACATCGCTAGCAGAATGGTATCAAAGTCACTTCATTGTCTAGTGCTGTTTAGATTTTTTCCCTCTCGTAATCATTTACATTGTGAAGATTTTGTGACTCCTGTGTTTTTGTGTTGTGAGGCATCCTCACACTGGCTACAGCCTAATGCAGTGATTGCTGTCGACTTGACAGTTTAATCTGTTTACAAATGATTCCTTATCTGGAAGTCTGATCTGAATATACAGGAGTGTACTGATGAGGTGAGAGAAAGTTCACTGTAGCTTTTTACTTCGTCGCATGGAAATTCTGTTGTTGGGATAAAGTACTAGAAAACAAAGCAGATTTCTATGAAAAATAGTGCTTGAATTGAATGCTGACTCACTTTTCCTTTTGTCTGTACAGTCTTATTTCAAACAATTAATTAATTTAGTTGGCATACTAACTACACAGTTAATTCTGCTGAGAAAGCAGGTTCTAGAGAGGTTTAGTTTACAACTCAAGGGTTTCAGCTTCAATTTATTGTCTTAGAAAAGGGAAACTGTGGTTTAAAACCGAGATGTGATCAGTAGACACGAGCAGGTGGGGGAAAGTACTTGCATTAAAGGAACTAGGTGGTAATATACAGGATTTTGGCGCTTCCGGTTTAGCAGTTGTAATAATCCAGTATGAGTTCTACGGTATTACTGATTGATTACATCGAGCGAAAGTTAAAGATGTTTTTTTCTGTTCAGCGTTTTTACTGTAAATTTAGCGAGCACAATCGGTGAGAACATCTGCTCTGCATTTAATCACCATTTAATTGTTCAGCATCAAGGACAGAGTTCAACACCGTCAGCTGTGACATGACACATTTTAAGCCTCGCTTGTGACAGGATCCTGGCATCTCCCCTCTTCGCCCCTGCAGATCTTCGACGACACTCTCCCCCGCCAACTGACAGACCTGTCTGACTACAGATGGGATTGCTGTCAGTCACCTTTCACTGGGGCACAGTCAAATGATGGCACTGAACCACCAAAGGCACTGTCATAGAATAACACACGATTTTCAGCTACCTGAAAGCCGTGGCAAAGAAAGTGACCCGGCCGTGATTTGCAGATGGTCGGCTCATGTTTCTACCCGTGCTAGATGCGTCTCTCTTCCTGGGGTCTGAGCCCTACACCTACTGACTAGTAAACAAACACTGATGGCTTTCTTAGGCTGCATCATGCAAGTGGAGGGGAGTCGAGTGGGTTGTAGAATTTCCATTAACAGCAGACCTTGCTGCCTTGCTGGTGTGTGTGTCTTTCTCCCGAGTGACCTTCCTGAACAGAAAACCCTTCTGTGCCTGCATGCGGGATCTTGTTGCTGTCAGACACAGAGTGGTGCTGGTGTGAGAGTGTGAGGCTGGCTTTTCTCTTCATCACTTTGTTTTGAAACTTCTTAGTAAAAAAGAGAATTCTCATTCTCGCTAGGTTTTGTATCCTTTCATGATAGGTTGGATAATTCTTGCTGCTGGTTTTTACAAGATTTTTACTATGGCAGATGAGTCCTGTCATTAAAGCAAACTCTACTTGGCTGTATAGTAGATTTGGTAAGAATGCTGAAAAGAAGTAGGCTGATATAACAGATTTGTGAAAACAGCTGTGTTTAGAGTACAAGAAAGGAGAAGCGGACAGATTTAGAAAATGATGGATTGTACATTTCCCTACTTTTTTGTAAGAATTTTACAGAATTTTAATGAACTGTTTGACAGCCATCTGAAATGAAGTATGTTGAAAGCAAAACAAGTACATACACACGAGAGATTGCCGTCTTAAATCCTGTAAGTCAAAAAGGTTAAAACTTGCTTTGTTTGGATTATCGATGTTTTCAATTTGAAATATTCAGAGGAACTGACTGTGAACTGAACTTTACAGGTGGAATATTTAATCCATATGCTAGCACTGCAGTCCCAGTGATTTCTGATCATTGTCAGGACCAGTTTCTGTGATTTTAAATCAAAACCAGACAAGGTGTAATCATGGAGCCTTTCTCATTTAATTCATTATGAGCCTCTGATCGTGTGCACTGTTCTCTCTGGGTGCTCTGCTTGCAACTATTCGGATGGCGAAATCCGTCAATACCACATGGACACCCTGCTGTCAGACTATTTCTGGGAGAGTTCCAGCTGTCCTTTGTGTATTTTGATGGGATGCTTGGTTGTGCTGGTAGGATCTATTGATGTTCTGTTGATCTATCTACTGAGCTGGCTGCTTGAGATTCATGTTGCTCATGTGCTGAATCTTTTCTGAATAAGAATGAGAATTGCAGACTTCAGATTCTCAAATCACTGTGTCAAATCCAATCTTTTTCTATAATAAATATATATATATACACACTCACCTAAAGGATTATTAGGAACACCATACTAATACTGTGTTTGACCCCCTTTCGCCTTCAGAACTGCCTTAATTCTACATGGCATTGATTCAACAAGGTGCTGAAAGCATTCTTTAGAAATGTTGGCCCATATTGATAGGATAGCATCTTGCAGTTGATGGAGATTTGTGGGATGCACATCCAGGGCACGAAGCTCCCGTTCCACCACATCCCAAAGATGCTCTATTGGGTTGAGATCTGGTGACTGTGGGGGCCAGTTTAGTACAGTGAACTCATTGTCATGTTCAATAAACCAATTTGAAATGATTCGACCTTTGTGATATGGTGCATTATCCTGCTGGAAGTAGCCATCAGAGGATGGGTACATGGTGGTCATAAAGGGATGGACATGGTCAGAAACAATGCTCAGGTAGGCTGTGGCATTTAAACTATGCCCAATTGGCACTAAGGGGCCTAAAGTGTGCCAAGAAAACATCCCCCACACCATTACACCACCACCACCACCAGCCTGCACAGTGGTAACAAGGCATGATGGATCCATGTTCTCATTCTGTTTACGCCAAATTCTGACTCTACCATCTGAATGTCTCAACAGAAATCGAGACTCATCAGACCAGGCAACATTTTTCCAGTCTTCAACTGTCCAATTTTGGTGAGCTTGTACAAATTGTAGCCTCTTTTTCCTAACTTTTTAGCAGTTGCCAACAATTAGAAAAATGACTAATTATTATACATATTCTAACCGCTTTTTCCTAAATGACATAAGGAGTGCTTTCATCATGACTAAGGTTGTGCTTGGATTATGTTCCCTACTTTAAACGGCTGCTTTTCAGTTTCACTGTTTTTCAGATAAATGTAGCTGTGAATTTGACAATCTATTCTAATGTTAAATCTGTTTTATTGTTATTGGTTTGTTTTTGTTAAGTTATTTTGAAGGCACCTCCCAAAGGCAAATCTAGAATCTGTGGATTTAATGTGAACAGTATAGAACTAGCATCTGAACTTGTCCTGGACCTAGACACGTACCATGGTTCAGTTATATCTGGAAAGGGTGGAGTGGAGAAGCTGTAATTGAAACTGTGATTCTGTGGTTAGAACTTATTTCTCGGCAGCATCCCATGAACAAAAGAAGACGCCAAACATTGAAAAGAGAAGATCCATGAACATCTTTAAAGATCAATATAATATCCTCTTAAATTTAATATGGTTTTCTTCTGTGTTCAGGTCCTCTTTGTTTTAATCAGATTGATGGTGAAGGGAATACATTGATCCAGGTGAAGGGTACTTGAGTTAATCCATTACTATTAATAACTTTGAAATTAACAAACTTCTCTTTGTGTAACATGGCCAACTTTGAACACATTGGAGAGGCAGGGGTCCGTGCACAAGGTGTCAGTGGGCTGACTTCTGTGTTATCTGGACTACAGAGCTGACGATAACCCCCCTCCACCCCCTGTAGTTTAAATTAAAGTTGTTTACTTTCCAATTTTCAAATTTGTACTTTGGTAAGGCCAGAAAACCCAGTTAACTCATCCTATATTGGTGTGTGTGTGGGGGGGTGGGATTTTATTGCAGCTTACTGGCCACCCTTGGAAACACTTTTTTTAAAAATTAAATATACATATAAAAGTATTTTGTGGATGTGTCAGAAATTATAGTATTCTTGTAGAATAACTTTTAACATAGATTTAGTTTATTCCTACACAGCACAATTAAAGATCTCTTAGGACAAAAAATACACTACCAAGAGTTAACCTGCTTTTGTTCTGCTATTGAAAAAACCTTCAGGCAGTAAGACTGGCACGTTATTTTGGCATTTAATTAGTTGCGTAGCATCAGGTTACAGTAATTGTTATTTTATGGTCCTTCACGTTAGAACTGCAGAACACAAAGCAAAAAGCACTAAATAGCAAATGGAATGAATGTTATTTATGTTTGGATTATTCGTTTTCTTTTTTTTACATATGTTCAGTTGACCTTTAAGGGAATGCATTTGGGAGTATGCAGTTGCTTTTCTTTCTGATTTCAACAACTGCATTGATGCGAGGAAACAGAATGTGTGATTGCTTTTCATTTTCCTTATAGAAAGAAAAAAGGCTTAAAAAAAAATTAAATGGATAATATACACTCCCCAACCATAACATATGCTGAGCTTCTTGAATTCCCTACCTATATTCATGTTGGTGCAATATCCCTGGTATTTGAAAAAGAGCTGATACTGTGCTATACGGTAACAGTTTGGATGGAAAATGTGCAGATTTTGCGTCACTTCGTGGCTCAGCCTGCTCTCACTTGCATGTCAGCAAGGATACAAAGTTTATCAAGCAACGCTGGGTTAAACATATTACTGAAATATAGATTTTAAAGATTAATCTGAGAAAGTGGAATGGTGTTAGTTACTACTTCTAAATCTTGATCCTAACTTTTGTTTTACTGGTTTTCATTTGTACTTAGCTCTATTATGTATGCTTATTAAAATCTTAATTAACTATTTACTTAAATGCTTTTCTTAATATATATATAGTTTTTTGCATTAAATAAGTTGTGATAAACCCAGTCAGTTCATATTCGATTTTAACACAGAAACATTTACCATCATATTTTTGGTTTCTTCATCAAAAGAACACAATGACTATCTAAGATGCCCTGTCAATATTGTTTAATCTGTAGGTAATTTATTAGCTTTTTAGAAGCAGACCTTAATTAATATGCGTTTGATTTGGTTTAGTTTCTTTTCAGAACCTCTGCAAAATATCACCTTTTTTCAGTGGTAATGTGAATGTCGTATTATCAAGCCACAGTACAGTTTATTGACTGATTTAAATTATTTTACATAATAAAAAAAAAACGTTGCTTAAATTGAATGAATGTGTTCAAGTTGTGTAAATGCCAGAAAAAATCTTATTTTTCCATTAAATGCAGGCCTGCATCTGTCTGTGTGACGTGTGTCTACTGTGTAACCTTGCCGCCACCATGAGTTGGGTGCTTGATGCTGCTGTAACTTAGAAGTGGGGATAGGAGCCAATCAGAGGACAGGTACAATGGACTTTGTACTCATGCTCAAGTAATTCGCGATGTTAGAGCCTCCTTCAAATTTTAGGGAACTATATCAAAGGGGAGAAGTCTGTTCCTGTATTTTTTTATAGGAAATTCTATGCTAACAAATAATATCATACAATGATGATGATTATTATTATTATATTATTATTGCTTAAGATTGGTCCGCTTCCTTCGAGTTGTGCAACCAAGTGAGGGGGATAAAGGAACAGTACCTAATTTAGAGATTTATCGGTATGCTTACTCGCTGCTGTATGGATTCTCCCATTTCACTGCAGTCTTTTCGATGTTTGCTCATATGACTCTGGTCACCTGTCTGCACATTGCTAATTGGCAGTTTATTATTAATGTTTTAGACTGCTGTTGGGGACAATATTTTGAAGTGAAAGTTGAGGACAAACTGAATGCACTTCAAGAAACTGATTGAGGGGAAAGTGGTACTATTTATTTCAGAAGTTGGTAGTATATGTAACAGTCCTGTAGCATGATAGCATTTGTGATTGTATACCTCTCCTCCATACTTCCTCCCACTCAACCTTGAATTTTTCAAGAAACACTGTTGCTTGAACAGTTACAGTAGTTGACACAGCCATTAAAACATTACCAGAAGCAGAAACTGAATAATCTCTTAAAATACACAGTAATGTATAGTCGCTGTCCCGAAAAGGACTGGGCTCCAGGGCTGCAGACTAAATACAGTATAATTCCTAGTGGAGTTCAAAAGGGTTAGTATCCAAATCCTTTTCAAATGATTTCAGTCATCCTTGTAACTTGCAGCAGGTCACAATGTCACAGGTAGGAAATATACAGCACAATACAGCTACCTGTCTGACACGTATTGTATCTAACGCATTGAGGAGTTAGTTGGTCTATTCAAACAACTACAACATGAAAACTGTGCATTGCTGTGGAGGAATGTGATTGTGTACACTGTAGTGTAAGGTACTAGTGGGGAACTAGTACACACCAGAGAATGGCTCAATATGACCAGCATTTTTTTTTCATGATGGATGATGCGTATAATACTGTATTTTGCATTTTAGTCCAATTTGAATCCTGCCTCTAATGACAAATTATCTCCCACTAATTTATACACATTTGAGTTTAGATGGACGAAGAATTTCTTTAAAGTTAAATGATTGATTTGCTCTGCTGACATAAGGTAATGCTGTTTTAATGTAGTTTTCCCTCTATATTTACATTCATGTATAAGATTTTTTTGGGGGTGGGGGCAGAAAAGCTTGTATCATTGGTACCATTATCTAGTAATGAGATTTTCTTAAAAAGAAAGAAAAATCCAATTATTCAGGCTTTAGTTGTCAGCATTGGAAATGTAAAGGAGCTGCTACTATGACCTTGAGTACACATTTGCAGTGTTCACACAGATGACATCCACTGATACTCACTTTGAGTTCAATTAAATGAATGTAATTGTATGTATTAACTCATTCATTCATCAGTTATTTTCATTTAATTTTATAATTTTCATTTATAAGTAATACATATGCTATTTGAGTGGTCAGGACTGCACCTACTTAATCTCTTATTCAGATTGGTTTGCAATTTACTGTATCAAGTATACTGGGAATTAGGTGTACGCCTATCCTGATTAGCACAAATGGTTCTACCAAGACTGTGAAGCCCCATTTACACTGAAATGCCAGCAAAATGCAGGCAACATTTGCCTGACTTTTTCCCATTGCACCCCCATTCACAATGGTTTGAAAGCCAGTAGTGCTGTAGCCTTAGGATCAAGATGCTACAGAAGCCTATGGATTTGGGAGAGGAGAGAGAGGCCGATGTTCTGGATGTGTTTTGTAAAAGTTCGATTTATTTCCCTGTTTTGCCAGTTTCCTTCCATTGTGTTTACTGGGCTATTGGTTATAAGAAGGGTGCCGGTTCGGTTCTTACTCACTACCAAGAACAAATAGTCAGGAGGGAAATGCAAATGATACGTCAGTCTAGGTGTGTATTTGTACAATGACCAGATCATCAGGCTCTATGGTTGTGTGTTTTTGTGTTGTGATCACTGGACCCAGCGGTCAACTAAAATAAATTAGACAAAAAAAAGCATGACATGACATTGTGTGTATATCTATAATGTCTGGGTGTGCAGATCTGCAATTGATTGATTGCTCAAAACAACTTATTTATTTATTATTATTTTTTTAAGTTTGACATTACTCCCTTAAAATCAAATTAAATAATTCAAAACAAACTATAGTCAGTGTCACTGTAATGCAGTCTAACATGTTTGCCTGTATAGAGATATTATATTTTGCATTATTTATTTGTATATAACTTCTGACACGTGTGACAATAGTTTGCATTACATACATCACATAATTTTACAGTCATGGTCATGGTTCTTGGTCGAAGGTGGCTTAACCTGGTTGTGTTGTGGTCAAAACATGAAAATGCACCCCTATTCTGATTGGTTACGCCAGTTAGTGAACGTACTGCGATGACAACACAAGGACGTGATGTATCGCAAACCAGCATTCCTAATCCTGCTCCATTCACACAGACGTGTTGCTAAAATGTTAGCATTTAGATTAGCTTCCGAGGTTGAGAATTGCTGGTGTCGATATGCCACCTTCCCGGCACAGACCTTGCCGGCAACAAAATGCCACCAAAAAGTATGAATGGGGCTTGTGTGTCCTATTGCTTATTGTTTGTGTGTTGGAAAATCTGGAGTACATCAGTTTGCATGTAGGCCTAAGTGTTCAGTGGTTTCTGCAGAAAAGATGACATCTTTCTTACTAATCTGTGTGATGGAAGGTCTGTTAAGCTGAATGTCTGCTTGTGGTCTGGAATGATCATAATCATATCAACTATTTTCATTCTTCTGCATCCTGGCCTTCAAACACTTCAAAATCTTTCTACATTTTTCTACTTTGTACCCAAATCGTTACATTTGTGTCTGTGGTTTACAGTTCCTTTTTGTATTCTCCTCCTACAGTAGGGAGTAAAATGAAGAGCTTTGTTTGATTTTTCAATGTAAAACCAAGAACCGAAATTTAGGTGCTTGTTTATTCATTGCAGATGTGTTCCTAAATGTAGATCCTTTTTTTTTTTTTTTGGTGCTTTTATAAATTACAATTCAGTGTTGTTTCAGCTTCCACTCGTTATGTTGCTGTGTTTTCTGTCAGTGGCTTTTTCCTCTTTACAAGTGTTATACCAACATTTCAACTTTTCACTTTTACTGCAATTTCAATGCATACACATTAATAGACTTGGTGTTCCAGTACGCCTGACACCCTCGCCTCACCATATCCGCTCGAAACCTTTTAAAGGCCAGCAATATATATTGTGGTTTTCTTTAGTATTTCATTGAACAAACAAGTTGGAAAATTTAAGTTGCCAAAATATTCAGCTGCATCATTGTTTGTGTTCTGCTAATCAAGAAAATGCATGTTCTTACTGATAATAACTGGGTTATGCAACAGCATATGCCATTATTGTATTCAGTAATCCATTGAATAATTATGTTCTGTTCTGGGTCATATATTTGTTGGCCACCTATAGTGAGTTCACTTTAAAATGCAGTTGCTTTCTACACTGTCTGTAGTTAAAAATAAACTCAATATGAGTTAATAAAATCTCTCCTGCTTTAACCCACCCACTGATTGATTAATTCCAAAACACAACCAATTGATTGCTTCACCATTGCAGTTTCAAGGGACTCCTTTATCGGGGACTATTGATCTACTGGTACAGAATGGCTTCTATGTTGACTTCTGCACGATGGTTAACATGCATCACTGGTGGGATGTGCTTTGAGTGCCTTCATTATATTATAAAGCATTATATGTTTTGCTTTGTCATGGGTGCATCTCAAAGATGCTCAGCCCAAATGAGTGACAAACCCATCCCGTGCTGCTTATTGTATGTTTCTTAGCAGATGCTCATACCCAGGATGACTTACAGTTTACATGATACCAAAACACAGGTATTAAGTAGGAACAAAGACTTGGAAGAGCGATGTCACCAGTTGAACATGGTTCTTATAGTTTATTCTGCCAAGCTTAGTAAGCTAATCCGCTTGAAATGGTGTATTTAATTTTTCTCTTTCTGTTACTTCTGAAACAGCTTTGGCTAAAGATGGTTACGAAGCCAGGGATGCAATTAGTCAGCGAGGCCCTGCCTGTTACTGCTGTTAAAAGAAGATTGGGTGGGGGACAGCACATTCCCGATGGATATGTTTTGGAGTCATAATGCTTTAATTTTCCGGGTCTGTGATAGCTGTAAATTACAGTGTGCATCTGGGATGTAAACAAAATAGGTTTAGTGTAATTGTACCTCTTGTGTCTTTGTTGACGTGATGACAATAGGCTGAGGTTTTGGCATCAGTATAGCACGATTCCCAGTACTGAATTTTCTTTCTGTATTTTTATATTTTTGATTATAAGGTACTCCAGTCAGTACTCGAAATTTATGGTGTCATGCAGGGAGGTAGGGCTGTGCGATATGACGATTGTGTGACGATAGAAAACTGTCTCATTTCATATTATACTCTATCGTTTGTTGTGTTGCAAATCCCACTCTTTACGGCAATATTTTTCGTCATTTGGATGATGCAAACAAACATGGAGGAGAGTAAACTTGATGCAGAATAACCAAAATAACCAAAATAACCAAACGATGCTTTAATGCACAAGTGCAAACGTTCCGTCCTGCTCTCGTCGCTGGGCTAAACTCGATCTGAAGCACCCCTGACAATACGCGATGTATATAATTTGTATACAATTAAAGTTTGTTTGCATTTTAATGAATTGGAAAGCAATGCAAACAGATGCAGAAAGTTTCATTTTCTTTTTATTAAAATGGTGAAGTGGTACAACAGTTTTTATTATTATTATTATTATTATTATTATTATTATTATTATTATTATTATTTAATTGTTTTGTATTAATGTGCTGTACCGGTAAGCAGAATCAAAACGCGACAGTCAGAGAAGAAATGTACCTGGCTAGCAGATGCTAAATGCGCCACTATAAACCCGGATGTGGTAAATCTACCTGAATCTTAACATGAATAAAGCTGGATAGTAATAACATTTATTGTTGTATTATCTTTGTTGATACTACCTTATTAAAGTTAGGACATAAAAGGGGAATTATGAGTTAAGAGTTGATGAAAATCAATTGGTTTACCTCATTAATAGTTTGTAATTTTTAATTTACTTCTTACCACATGTGATTACCTTTCATATATAAGGCATCTTGACTCTTAAAGTGTTCCTTATTTTTCCCTGCATGTCACCAACCCAGCCTAAAGTATGATGGCTTCAACTCCCAAGGTTGTTAGCATGACGCTTTTGAGAAAGGGTTGTGTGTGATTGACCTGGCATAGTAAAAGCGGATTGGGATGACTCCTTAGCGCACAGTTGCATACTGATATTCCATGAATGGATTGGGCCACTGCACCAGTTTCTGCTCATTTGAAACAATGTCTTTGTTAATATCCAAATGATAGTTGAAGAAGAGGCACCGAGCCAAGCTTTCCACTTTGTTAATGTTGAAATGTTCATATTACCGCATTTTCTGTTAGGGCTTGATTGTTGCCTATTGCTTTGAAGGCAGCAGTTGCAAGTGTAAAGTAAAAAAGAAAGGAAAAAAATAAAAACAAACATTTGATTTGCTTCACATCACACTGCCACATCACCATTGTAACTGAAGAGAATATTCAAAAAGGTAACTATTTACTTATGTTGGTACAGTAATTATAGTATTGTTTCTCTGCTATGAGATGCCAACATTACATCATCTTCATCTTCAAGTGATAGTAAGACTATTTTAAAACATTGCAGGAGCACCTACCAGACATTAAAGGCACTTTCTTGTTCAGTTAACGTATATGTGCAATTTGGGAACTCTCACTACTGGTTTGTTTGGAAAACAAATTGTATCAAAACAAATGTATATTTTTAACACGGGTAGCCTTCTAAGGAAAATGTAGCAATGTTTTAAAAATGTAAAACTAGTTTTTTTGTTTAAAAACACATTCCTGAATAACATGCATGTCATTACAGAGAAGCATTGTGATTTATTTCATTTTAAAGATCAGGACAACCAACCATTATTTTTATTTTCCTACATCCTACAATTGCCTACATCACACTTGATTTAAATAGTGAATTCAATTAAGCAAATTCCACCAAAGAAGGTTCTAATTGGTTTCAAATGATTGCACATTCCATTTACTCAAGCCTGTAAGAACAGGTCATGTGATAAGTGTATATTGTGTTTTAAAAGGAGGGTCTGGGAGTGTGGCACAGGAAGTTGTAGGATTAAGATGCGCTACAAATGTCCTTGTATTTACCTTCTCTAGTGTGGTGTTTGGTTATCGGTTTTATTTCCCCCCTTGTATATAACATGGGGAAAATAAAGCTTTTGTGTTGTGGATGTCATCTTAATTATTTGTCCAATTCTTGATGGATAATTCAATGTTTTGGCATTTAATTAAAGGAGACAGAGGGATGCTGCACATTTTGTTTTATTGATAAAAGAAAAAAAGAATAATAAATCCAAAAAGGGAAAATTAACAGGAAAATGTTTTAAAAATCTTTCTCCCCCAATGCACATTGACAGCTGTGTTCATCTCATTATCTCCTTGATGAATAACCCAGGGTCTGCTTAATTAACATCAACAATTGTTCTGTGCAAATAAGTTAATTTGGTTCCATGTTGAGTAGAAGCTGTAAAAGCAAACTGTCAACCGGATTTTGAGGTCTTTTACTGAAGAAATGTTCAGTTTCAGCTCTGCTACTTAATTGAATCCAGTAACTATATTTAGGACAGTAGTCATCGAATGTAAAGGGTTTAAACCGAGTCACCGGAGTATTTCCATGGCTCGTTTCTTGAAAGGCACTGAATTATAAATCCTTGAATCTCAGACAATGACCTGATTATCTTCATCGCTAAATGATTTCCCTATTTAGGCCTAAAGCTTTTTGAGTTGAGAATTGTTAGAGAGAAAAGTTAGTATAGTGATTGTTTTTGATTGGGATGGTACAGTGGATTGCAGATCCAGATCCCAGCCATCGCCAAAATATTAAAGTATCTTTACATATGGCCAGTTTACACATGTAGCATTGTGTTAAGCCCAGTGCGCACAAGATTCAAAATCAGAGGCGAAGACGGAAGAGAATGATTATTTGTGTGGAGACTTCATAAAACCTAATAAAGCTGAACAATGGGTTGGTCTTTGCAGCTGATAAAAGAAAGTTCCAGAATTCATACGTAGCTACATAATTAGAGACATGTTTAACACTTCTACATTTAGCAATCAGTAAAGAAATAAAGCAGCTGTTCTCTTATTTACCCTCAGTCAGCATCAGTTAACCTTTCCTGGAAAACTTACTCTGAATAATTAAATGAATTGTTCCTTGCTGGTTACTGCAGTATACATCTGCAGTGAAGCCCGTCAATGAGGTTGCAATCTTTGTAATCAAGGCTAGTTGCATGGTGCTTTTGCTGAGGTTCTTTGAATCCAGTCAATCTGGACCGGAGTTTTTTTTGCATGTTGATGTTCTCATTTTTTTTAGTTTTTTTGAAGACCTTTAGATGAAAGGTTGTTCTTGGTAAAGAGCCCTTGCTGGCACTTTGTCAGCTACCCTGCAAGGATTAACCTCAAGATGATGCTTTTTTGAGCTTCACAACAAGGCCTCTGAGCTCCCAGCATGGAGAGAGAAACAAAGACATTTAGCAAATTATTCACACTGCACAAATTATAATTAATCACATCATGATTACACAGACACACACATATCTGTGGTTCTGTGTATGTGTGTGGAATTATTAAATTAGTAGAAGAGCAAATACACGCTGTCTGAATGGAAACTTGAGAAACTTGTGTTCCTAACAGGACAGTCTCCAGGCCTCATTGGTTTTATGTAATTTTTTTGGTGGGGTTAAACCATTTGTCCCACACTTCTCATCTTCCAATCATTGTGGTTAGAATGACACTTGGAGGCAGTCTGATTAGCTCTCCCAGAAGCAGCACCTCTGCCCAGGCCTATAAATACTCACACGGGAAGCTTGTTCACAGTGTGCGAGCGTTAGAGAGGAAGTCAATCGACTGCTGCTGTTTCCGGGAATGTAAACCCTATACACCCAGCTCTGTGGTGCTGACAGACAGGCTTCTGTATTGCGGGCACACTGATATGGAAAGGGATTGGTGTTGCTTTTAGCAGGATGATGGGAAACAAGGGACTTGCAGCCAGACCTAGCCTCCTTAGTTTTATAACTGTTGTTCACAGGCGGGGTAAAGCATAGCAGTTTATTTTTTTTGATTACAGTACTCCCAGTTTAATCCACCACGTTTTGGATAGGCATTGAAATTGGCAGTAAAATAAATGGGTTGGCATTTTAAAGGGAGTGGTATTCTAGAGGGAAGAGTGCAAGGGTAGGTAAAGTGGCAATTTGCAAAGGAGGCTCTATACAGAATAGAAACAAACAACTGTATTGATGTCCATTTACACTGCATCCAGAAAGTATTCACAGCGCTTCACTTTTTCCACATTTTGTTATGTTACAGCCTTATTCCAAAATGGA
Source organism: Amia ocellicauda (assembly GCF_036373705.1). Classification (NCBI taxonomy): domain Eukaryota; kingdom Metazoa; phylum Chordata; class Actinopteri; order Amiiformes; family Amiidae; genus Amia; species Amia ocellicauda. The sequence continues at coordinate 21,799,372 of NC_089871.1, forward strand.
TAAAATTCATTATTTTCCTCAAAATTCTACAAACAATAGCCCATAATGACAACGTGAAAGAAGTTTGTTTGAAATCTTTGCAAATTTATTAAAAATAAAAAACAAAAAAGCACATGTACAGAAGTATTCACAGCCTTTGCTCAATACTTTGTTGAAGCACCTTTGGCACCAATTACAGCCACAAGTCTTTTGGAGTATGATGAGCTTGGCACACCTATTTTTGGGCAGTTTCTCCCATTCTTCTTTGCAGGACCTCTCAAGCTCCATCAGGTTGGATGGGGAGCGTCAGTGCACAGCCATTTTCATCTCTCCAGAGATGTTCAATCGGGTTCAAGTCTGGGCTCTGCCTGGGCCACTCAAGGACATTCACAGAGTTGTCCTATAGCCACTCCTTTGTTATCTTGGCTGTGTGCTTAGGGTCGTTGTCCTGTTGGAAGATGAACCTTCGCCCCAGTCTGAGGTCCAGAGCACTCAGGAGAAGGTTTTCATCAAGGATGTCTCTGTACATTGCTGCATTCATCTTTCCCTCGATCCTGACTAGTCTCCCAGTTCCTGCTGCTGAAAAGCATCCCCACAGCATGATGCTGCCACCACCATGCTTCACTGTAGGGATGGTATTGGCTAGGTGATGAGCGGTGCCTGGTTTCCTCCAGACATGACCAAAGAGTTCAATCTTTGTTTCTCATGGTCTGAGAGTCCTTCAGATGCCTTTTGGCAAACTCCAGGTGGGCTGTCATGTGCCTTTTACTGAGGAGTGGCTTCCATCTGGTCACTCTACCATACAGGCCTGATTGGTGGAGTGCTGCAGAGATGGTTGTTCTTCTGGAACGTTCTCCTCTCTCCACAGAGACATGCTGGAGCTCTGTCAGAGTGACCATCGGGTTCTTGGTCACCTCCCTGACTAAGGCCCTTCTCCCCGATCGATCAGTTTGGCCGGGCGGCCAGCTCTAGGAAGAGTCCTGGTGGTTCCAAACTTCTTCCATTTACGGATGATGGAGGCCACTGTGCTCATTGGAACCTTCAATGCTGCAGACATTTTTCTGTACCCTTCCCCAGATCTGTGCCTCAATACAATCCTGTCTCGGAGGTTTACAGACAATTCCTTGGACTTCATGGCTTGGTTTGTGCTCTGACATGCACTGTTAACTGTGGGACCTTATATAGACAGGTGTGTGCCTTTCCAAATCATTTCCAATCAACTGAATTTACCACAGGTGGACTCCAATCAAGTTGTAGAAACATCTCAAGGATGATCAGTGGAAACAGGATGCACCTGAGCTCAATTTTGAGTGTCATGGCAAAGGCCATGGTCATTATTGGTTGAGCCCTATATTGTTCCAGTAAATCAAGCAAATACATCTTTTTATTCTCATAATTGCATGTATTAAATTAAACTGCATCAAAACAGTCAATCTGCAAATCTCCCTGCAATCTTTCTGCAGGCTTTTTTAATGTGACACAAAGAACTGTAAAAATATTTACGATCAAGCTCCCATCACAAATGACAGCCTGTAGCTTTTTGTAGCCTGTAGGGAAGATTGAGGTTTGTTACATTCTCAAATTGGGTCCTCTGGCATCACAAAGCTGGATCTTTGTTGAAGTTGTAATTGACACAAAATGGAACAGCAAATCTCTCCACTATGATGATAGGCTCACTATCTAAGCTCTGTCATTCTTACATCTTGAAGCTCTTGATAGATGTGTAGAGGTTTACTCTAATCTGTGTCTGTTTTGCATTGAGCACATTACAGCTGTCACATTCTCTGCCAGGCTGGTAAAATGCAAAAATGTAAATGTTGATCACAACTACGTGTTGTGTAGTTTCATATTGAGACTTGATTCAGAGCAACAATACTTGCTCAGTGCCATTAAAGATCTTGATATAGTGCTAATTACTCAGGTCTGCATAAAACTCATGGTTCCTGAAGACCTGTAATCTTGATCAAGTTCTGTCCTGAAAGCATTTTAGGTAGAATAGGAATAGAGGAATAGTTTTTGGAAATCTCTACATTTATGTTGTGTGGGTCATCCAGACGTTTTTGCTTCGATTCCCCTGATTGACTTCATTATGTGGCATTCATTAATATTGATTGGAAACATCATGTAGTTACAATGTAACACTTGGGTTGAAAGAGAGACTGGTTTAATTCCCCTGCTATTTAACATATGGGATGATTCTGAACCCCATCTTCTCCTTTACAAGATATGTTAATTACACACACCTTGTTGGGAGCATAAAGTGGCTTTAGCAAACTTTATAGTGTATTGGAATACAAAAACTAATGCTGTATGATGCAAGGTTGATCTTTAAGTAGTCTGTGTGTGTTTGTGTGTGCATGGGGAGAGGGGGCACATTTGAGGGTCTTTTATACCTCTCCTGAATTGGAATGAAAGGGGACTGACTTGCAAAAGCGGCTTGTTTAGGCTGTACCGCTCTCTCGCTATGAAGTTCACAGAAGTGGGATTAATCGTGAAGACAAAGAAAAAAAAAAAATCTCCTTGGAATTCAGCAGGAAGGCTCCTCTCTTTTGCGGGCAATTACCTCAGCGTTTCCGTGCCTGTTGTAAAGGAAGACCAAGCACCGTATCCTGCATCAATCCAGGTTAGAATTAATGGAAAGACGGAAAGACTTGCCATTCATGGTACAGTGCCCGTTACAGCATTCAACACAAGGTTTAATTGCTTTCAACACCAGAGTCGTTTAGTTAAAACACGTCTGTTGACAGAGAACATCCCAATAAATTCAGCTGCGGCTCCCAGCCCCTGCGGTGGATTGTAGGCAAGCTTGCTTCGGCTAATGGCATCACAAATCTCTCGGCCACCCTGCTTTGTCACAAGCTATCTGCCTGCAATAAAGGGAACCCAGGCAGCAGGGGGGTATTAGCCTTCGGAGTGAAAGCATTATCTCTGTCTGTCTTCTCTTTCTCTCTCTCGCTAACGCAGACATTTTCCTGTATCATCATGCCAGTGTCTGAACCACTCAATTTGGATGTACTTCAACAAATGCATTACCCCACCCCCATGCCTTGATTTACCATTGTCTACCAGCCATATGCACTTTGTTTTAATGAATCCAAAAGAAATGGGTTATGGGAAGGATCTGACCAAGAATGTGTACTTAGAATTGCTGTTCTCCAGGTCATATAAATCAGAGAACACACATGAAGCCATTGATGCCATCCCAGAATGAATTAACCTAGCCCTGGATGGTTCCCGCAATGTTAATGGATTCAAGGTTAATTCATGCCTTTCAGCCAAGGTTAATTATCTGCTGCTTATTGTGCGTGATAGTAAGAATCCTTTTGTATTCCTTTCCTGTTTGGAGAAATTGATTAAATATCCGGTCCATGCAGTGGTATGTTATTGTTGTACAGTGGCAGGACTTTATTTCAAAGGCACACAAAGATTCATGGGTGGGTAAATATTATATTTTTGACAAGATGAGCTTTTTGACCTCAGGATTCCTACTGAAGAGAAAAAGGGGCAATGAAAAGTGATCTATTGTTTTCCAAGAACAAAAATGTATTAGATGGGAACTTAAATTTATTATAATGTGTTGTATTAGTTTGCATTTTGTAATGTCCTGTATCGATATTAAACTAAATGTACCAGAATTCAAAAAACTAAATGAAACGAAACACTTTTAAACCTCCTTGAAGATCATGCACGAGACTGTACTGTCGGTTAAATGGTCCTTGAGTGATGACAAACATATTTTATAGCTGGCATGGACACCCCCACACCAACTCTCATTAAAATTTCATCCTCAGGCACTGGATTGTGTTATTTTTAGTCTTGCAGAGCATTTTCGAGTTTTGCTAATGCAAATTGACTAATTAAGTTCATGCTTAAACTAGAAACTGCTGAAACTGCTCCCTGTGTGGCTGTGTTTGCACGCATGTGGGGATGGGTGGAAGGCAGGGCATGCACATGGTAAGGTGCTGAACATGTCAGATATAACGTACTTCATTCTGAAGTGCAAGCCTGTACCCTGACTGTGCTGCTGATGTCATCTCCCAACAGGCCATTTATAGCATCGCCATCCCTGGTGCTTTTTTCCCCTTTTGTTTTCAAAGCCTGGCCCACTTAATGGGGAAAGGTTTAACATGAAAAACTGATGCTGAACTCTGTTTTCTTTGTGAAGTGTCCCCATCCCCTCAGAGAACTGCTGAAGGGGAGTTGAATGAGGAAAGACAAAAAGTATGTAAACTTAGCATGGCTTTTCCATAATACATCACTGAATACAATTTGGTTATGACTGTAGGAAGAATTTTTTTGATTCTAGATTGAATCCGATTTGGCCAGCCTGATTTGAATGCTCAGTATGAATCTTTAAAAAAAGTTTTTCCATTACATTTTCTCTATTATAAGTTGCAAAGTACAATAATATGAACTTTTCCAAAGTTTTCTTTTGAGTTCTCTGGACAAAGTTAGACACCTCAAGACCTTTTTATTCTCTTTTTATATATGTTTAGAAAATGACTGCTAACTCTTACATCTTGTTTTAATGTTATATAGTTTAACATTGTGGCTTCCCCTGATTTCTTAGAAAATCGAGATCGGTTTCTATTTGGGCTCCTGCTGGTTTACAAAATCTAGTAAATTAAAATGTAATATGGTGGAAATGGTTTGGTATTTGGGGGGAAAATGCTGACCTTGTGTACAGCTTTGTAGTGTGACCATAACACACATGCTGGTCATGATATGAAAGAGTACACAGAAGTGTGGGCAGCAGAGTGACAGGGGGCAGGGGAGAGGGAGAGAGTGGCGTTGTTGAGCTGGGGCGATCTAGACAAACAAAGAGGTAGTGTTATCATATAGTGTAGAACAGGCTGAACATTGCACAGCTGGTTTGCATTTACAAGGAGAAACAGAAGCCAGCTGCAAACCCCTGCTTCTGTTCTGGTTCACACAGTGAATGCTGTTGAAAGCCACGCCTTAAACATCCTCCTCGACAAATGAGAAAAACAAGAAAACCACAAATAGGTTGATTTTTGATGAGACTGTATAGCCATAAACACTGTGTATATTGCCATTTGTCTGACAGAATATCTGTCAATTATGTTTAGGTAACTTATAAGATGATATAAATATGCCTCTATATTTGATTCCCAACCCAGCTGATCTGAATTGGTATAAAATGACCAGCTGCTGTTCCACACATAGAGCTAGCTTTTAAAATCTATATACAGTATACCGATATGCAGTATCATATGGAATAGAGCTCATTTATCATTCTGCAAGCTGCAGTAGATTTTATCTTCATCTCCTGTTCTCAGTAGGATGGTATTGTGCCCTAGAGAGAAATGCCATTTCCAGAGGCAGTTAGCAGACTGGCAGGGTTCAAAGATGACACGGAAACACGGAGATCTATGATTTTGTTAGGTACTGGACAGTACCATTTGATAATTCAGAAAATTATGTTTTATATATTAAATGAGTGAAGTGCATTACAGATGTGATGAGATTTCTGTTGTTGTGTTCTTCTAATCTGCAATGTATCGGAAAACCTAGGGCTCAAGCAAGCAAAATGCATTCTCTATATATTCTACAAAGACTGTATTTTAGCTTATGGCCCTGTGTATTTGCAGTCCATTGTGCCGCTACTTAAGCTGGCACTATAAAACAATTGGAAATGAAAATGTATCTAAGTTAAATGAAAGGCAGTATTTGGAGATGCTAAACAATGTGAACAGCAGGCCATACAGAGCATTCGAGAGTGCTTATCAATGTGATATGTCTTTCCCTCTTTTTTTATTGAAATACAACCTTCATTATGAGGATCTATTAATTGTGTGACCACTGATAACTGTGTATGCTTCCCTTGGTCTACCAAAGGGCATGATGACATCCCCCCAATACCTACAACGATGCTTCTTATTTCCATACAGATTTCCAGTTTTCATTTAATCAGTTTGATTGATCATTAGGCCATCACCTAGAGCTGCTATGTTTATCCCATTTGAAATCCCCCACCCCCTTTGTCTCCTCTCACTCCCTTAGTTATACAAATTCCAGCGCCCTCCCCAGCGTTGACAAGAAGAAAAACGTAATTTATTGCTTTCAGCTGACAAATATTCACATTGCTGAAATTACTAGTTACCCTCGAGATGCAAAAGGATACTTTGGAAAGCATTCTTTTGCATCTCGAGCCTAAAGGTTAATTAAGAAGAAGGTAGAGCTCTGTCATAAACCACCACCAATCTCCTTATCCAGCTACAGTAGCCAGTGCGTTTCATTTACTCTGACCTTAACCTTTTCTCCAAAGGCTATGCCAGATAACTGGCCTTGATAACTGGCACACTCCTCTAGCAGTAATAGTTAATTGTTTCAGTCCGGGAGGCAGTTGGATATATTAAAAGAGCTTTTCTGTAGTGCGTCTGGAGAAAACAAAGTATGGGCAGACATAGCCCCCGTAGTAGGCCTACTTGTTGTTTTGTTCCCTTTTCTTGTATTCTCCTAAAATGTTTTTTTTTAGGCCAAGAGGCATTTGGGGGCAGCGTTCAACCAAGAGGCCTCAATCAAAATGTTACAGCTTTCAGATGCTGTACAAACATAGCACTGCTACATACAAATTGGTAAGAAATGGGCCCGATTTGGTTTCTGACAATTCAGAGTATTCCCGTGAAGATTTCTCTTTCAACATGTCTCACAGTATAATTTGTGAATTTCCCCTTTAAAGTGTCTGTCACATATGGGAAATGGCCTGTCCAGAACCATCGGGCAGAGTTGTGCTGAGGTCATCGCTAGCTCACTGGTACTGTTTACCTGCCTCGTTTGAGGGTAACAAATGCCAACACACACTACGAGCTCAGCACAGCTGTCTAAACAATAAAGATGCCCAATATGCCAGGGCTGTGATGTGCCAGATGTAGCCCGCTGAAACTTGACTAGTGCTCCCATTGACGGCTTCGTAGATTAAGGTACATGCATACATTTTTCCCTCTAGTTTAATTCACTGTTTCCTTACTGACTACACCGTGTAACTTTTTTTTTTTTTTTTTGTTCCTGAGTAGTAAGTGTTATTTCCTAATTGCTTATGCCTCAAAAGTATAGAAAATGGCTATCATTCCCCACAAACGTTGAGAAAACTGGCGAATTTGTGTCTTTTCGTTCACATAAAGTCAGAAAAAAAAACATGAATCTAAATTAACGTATTTATACTTAATACAAAAATGACTACAAAATATTTAGAAGTGAGTAGTAAATACAGTATAAAGCCTGTTTTCTCATTGGAAATAGTTACATTTCAAAATATCACTGTCCTGGTCACAAAAGCAAAATTTGTGGGGAATAATAACTATTTTCTATACTTTTGAGGCATAAGCAATTAGGAAATAACATTTACTACCCAGGAACAAAAATTGTGTTACATAGTGCGATCTAATTCACTTATCTGTGGCGTGTGCTACTGGTACCAAATTGCCTGGAAAATGCTTTAGGGATACTTTTGGATGAAATATGCTATATCTTACGTAAATAGAAGGCATTGATTATGATACAGGGAATTGTATCTTAAACTGCCACAAAATCCGGTGCCAGTTTAGGAATGTGTTGCGTAAACTAGAGTGCTATTCTATTGTTCATGCTCCGGTGTAATATGCGATAGCTTCAGCAAGCGTGTATTATTACAGTGTACACAAACATTTATTGGAGCTGCTGTAACTGCCTGAGAAGTACTAATCTGAGACTCATCTAGTTTAAGTCTTTCACAGCGAGACACAATGCTGAAAAGCACTCATCATATTTTGTGAAGTGATCGTTATTCGTATTAATAAGCAGTTTGAAGAGCACTTGCTGCCAGTATGTGTGCTTTTGGATCTTAACCCCTTTGTGCTTTAAAGAACGGCACTAGCTGTACATTGTTACAAACCGGCCAGTGGACCAGCTTCTACAGACTCATCCATGTGAATTCACAAATTAGTAGTGTAGTGTTCAAATATACATATTTTATCAGGCATTACTACTTTGCATTCGGTTTGGGAGTGACTAACATCCTGTGTATTATGTCAGTAATGTGAAGCAGTAGGCTACATGTACATTTCCATTTCTTTTGTCTCTCTCTCAGCCTCTGTACTCCGGCATTTTTTTCCCCATAAATATTTTGAATACATTTACAAGGAACACTACAGTCCTGGACTTGTTTGCCTGAAGCATATGGGTGTTTTTTTCTCAGATTACTTGGTAAAGATTAATCAAGTAAAGCTCGGAATGAATGTCAGATTTCTTTAGAGATCAAGAGGCCTAGGTTGCATCTACTTTTGTACATAATATTTACTCCACAGAACAGTGAAAATGCTCCCCATCCCAAGGGCCATATAAGCTGTGGAGTCAGCCAGGCTGATGTTCCTTTCTCAGATTTGATGTTTGATGGGGAAAACAGATGAATGACTCTGAATTCAGAATTACTGATCCTATTATGACTCCAGTGTGCGGTGTTCTTATCGTCTGCCCTCTTGTCTCACAGGAGAAGCTATTTGTTACTTTTCCTGCACATGATATTGCAAGTGTGTGGTGGTGGAGCAGGGGGGTTGCACAATATACACAATTCTTTAGGGATCACCATTGAAATGTCATCTTGTATTGATCCCCCTTCCCAAAAAATGATTGACTAGACCCAGGTTACTCACCAGTGGCTTCCACCACTCTGTATGTGACCTGCATGACATTCATATTAATGAAAGGTACAAAGAGTATTGCTTGAGCAAGGGATTACTTATTTATTGACAAAGTATCTTCTGTTTTTCTTAACAAGAAGATGTGGAGGAAGCTAGATCAATGGGAAATGACATCTTGTGCACTATCAAGGTATCAAGAGTGAAGCATATTATGGTGCAGGGATTTATGTATGGGTATAAAACGTGAAATAATTGCTTGAATTGATGTCCCAATGTGGCCCATCGAGCCTTACAGTTTGAGTAGCCCATAGGGCACAGTGCATGGATATCACCTATTTGAAGACTGCTTGACTGCTTTAAAAAGCTTTCCCAGCTGTCTGAACTTTGACCTCTGTCCCCTGCTTGCTGCTACTCTCCTGGTCTGAATCATGGAGCATATTAAAGCAAGACTCTAGCTTGTGTTCTCTTCTGGACCCTGGTTCACCCTGGTGTATAGTTTTCCTTCCTTGGCCTGGCCACCGAAATTGCAGAAAGCAGCCACCAAACACTGGTGGGTTTTATAGGCGGCCCACGTGGCAGCAGGCCTCAACAGTAACCTTGTGTTGTGTCCTCTCCAGAGTGACGAACAATTGCCCTTTATTAGAGGCCGCGAGAAGAGACAGCATGTTCTGTGTGTCTGGGCTCTTTTGTTGTGTCAGAATACATTTGCAAGTATTATGCCACCAGAGCATTGTCCTCCCTTTTTTTTATTATTTCTCATAAGCCACTCCCCCTGCAGTACCATGCCATGCTAGTCATGTGACCTGATAGTTAGATATATTCCAACACCTTTGACGGTAAATTGAGTGAACGTTTGGATAGGCTAAACAGCCTATATTTACCAATGTGTAGGCATGTATGAAATCCTTTTTCCAATACATTAAAAACCGATTTAATGTTTTTTTGGTCTGATACATTGAATAAGAATAAAAACAGTAATGTAGTAACAACCTTTATAGATTAACTGTAACCCCCTTCTCATCTTTATCATATATACACTCACCTAAAGGATTATTAGGAACACCATACTAATACTGTGTTTGACCCCCTTTCGCCTTCAGAACTGCCTTAATTCTACGTGGCATTGATTCAACAAGGTGCTGAAAGCATTCTTTAGAAATGTTGGCCCATAATTGATAGGATAGCATCTTGCAGTTGATGGAGGTTTGTGGGATGCACATCCAGGGCACGAAGCTCCCGTTCCACCACATCCCAAAGATGCTCTATTGGGTTGAGATCTGGTGACTGTGGGGGCCAGTTTAGTACAGTGAACTCATTGTCATGTTCAATAAACCAATTTGAAATGATTCGACCGTTGTGACATGGTGCATTATCCTGCTGGAAGTAGCCATCAGAGGATGGGTACATGGTGGTCATAAAGGGATGGACATGGTCAGAAACAATGCTCAGGTAGGCTGTGGCATTTAAACGATGCCCAATTGGCACTAAGGGGCCTAAAGTGTGCCAAGAAAACATCCCCCACACCATTACACCACCACCACCAGCCTGCACAGTGGTAACAAGGCATGATGGATCCATGTTCTCATTCTGTTTACGCCAAATTCTGACTCTACCATCTGAATGTCTCAACAGAAATCGAGACTCATCAGACCAGGCAACATTTTTCCAGTCTTCAACTGTCCTATTTTGGTGAGCTTGTGCAAATTGTAGCCTCTTTTTCCTATTTGTAGTGGAGATGAGTGGTACCCGGTGGGGTCTTCTGCTGTTGTAGCCCATCCGCCTCAAGGTTGTACGTGTTGTGGCTTCACAAATGCTTTGCTGCATACCTCGGTTGTAACGAGTGGTTATTTCAGTCAAAGTTGCTCTTCTATCATCTTGAATCAGTCGGCCCATTCTCCTCTGACCTCTAGCATCAACAAGGCATTTTCTCCCACAGGACTGCCGCATACTGGATGTTTTTCCCTTTTCACACCATTCTTTGTAAACCCTAGAAATGGTTGTGCGTGAAAATCCCAGTAACTGAGCAGATTGTGAAATACTCAGACCGGCCCGTCTGGCACCAACAACCATGCCACGCTCAAAATTGCTTAAATCACCTTTCTTTCCCATTCAGACATTCAGTTTGGAGTTCAGGAGATTGTCTTGACCAGGACCACACCCCTAAATACATTGAAGCAACTGCCATGTGATTGGTTGGTTAGATAATTGCATTAATGAGAAATTGAACAGGTGTTCCTAATAATCCTTTAGGTGAGTGTACAAATACACATTTTGAGTACTGCCAAACCATCTGCTTTTGTTTTGGAGCTTTCCGCCAATTAAAGAATCATCCCAATTAAAGGGGGGGTGTTTTCGTATAATGTTTTCGCACGTCAGTATAATAAATCGCGCAGAAATGCGTTATGGGAAATAATCAGAATTGGATCAAAAGACCCAGGGCTATTACTAAGAGACCCGGGGCTGCCCGGGTCTAACGACGCCGATGGTTGAAAGCAATACTATCATTGAACTTTTCTAGCTACCTCTGGTTTTCTGGCCTGGCAAAATGTTTAGCTAATCTGAATTATTAATGAAATGGGTCTATTCAGTATGAAATTACACAGAAGGAAGATCTCTTTTCCTAGTTACAATTGTTAACAGGAAATTAAACTGGATATTTTGACTTTCAGATTAAGTGTTTTGTTTTTTAATTGCAACATCATCAATGAACATAAGAAAGTTTACAGTTGAGAGGAGGCCATTCGACCCATCATGCTTTTTGGTGTCCATTTAATAACTGAGTGATCCAAGGATACTAGACAGTCTGATTTTAAATGTTCCCAAATTGTCGCTTCTACCATATCGCTGGGGAGTTTGTTTCAGATTGTGACGACTCTGTGTGAAGAAGTGTCTCCTGTTTTACGTCATGAATGCCTTGAAGCCCAATTTCCATTTGTGTCCCCGGGTCCATGTGTCCCTGCAGATCTGGAAAAGCTTCTCTGGTTTGATGTGGTCAATGCCTTTCATGATTTTGAAGACTTGAATCAAGTCCCCAATGTGATTAATTTTTAAGACTTTGAAAAGCTGTAAGTAATACATGTTTGGAAATTATGTGGAAATCAACTGTTATTTAAGCATTTTGGTATTGGACTCGTCTCGTTCAACTGTTTTGTATTTTTTTTGTTAAGCAAGGCATCCAAATCAGCATAAGAAAATAACAAGTGACGTCTTGTTCAAAGGCTGAAACGCATAGCTGCAAATCATTTAAAACAAATCTAAATAAATCCCACTATGGCCAAGTTTTCTCAAAGAAATGATAGGGTGGTGAGTCTGCAGCTTGCACCCAGAGCTATCTTGTCTCTGAGCTATTGTACTCCACAGGGATAGACTGTTACATGTTTGTATTGGAAACTAAAGTAAAGGCAACCACATGGCACCAGTTTATGGCTTGGAGCACAAATTCTGCAATCTTTTCAACATTTTGATGGAAGTGATTCTATTGGTTTCATTAGTTGTGACTAATTACATGCAGTCCAAACCTTTTAACAGAACAGTTTCATTCAGCTCAATAATTATAGGATGAAACAATGATACTGAAACTACAAATGCCAAACGGAAATTAGACAAGTTCGTTAGTAATGGTTTCACTTTTTTTTTTTTCTTTGTCCTTAAGCAAATACCTAGCTGGTATTTTGGTTTGTTTGTTTGTATGTTTTTCTGTTTTTTCTCTCTTCAAATGGAAGTTAGCAGCTTAGATACACACACTCGTGTGTGTGTGTAATATATATATATATGAGGCTGGGTGGAATTCTGCATTCCAGTGACCTAGTTACACTTTCTCTAGAATAAATATAACTGATGGGATGAAAAGTTAATGAAATTTCACAGTGCTGCTGTCAGTCTGGTTGAGTGGCAGTGTAATTGTGTCTTCATTTAAAAGATGCAATCTCTTCCGTGAGATATCCCAGCTAGGAATTCGGAAACGGACAGATTTTCACTTCAGCTAAGCACAACAGAGATAGGAATGTTTTGAAACTCTAAACAGGAGAACCTACGTAATAGTTGGCACGCTTTCTGATTCCCTGAAATGTGTATATCTCGCACAGACATGGAAAAGGAACAAAAGAGCATTGGCTTTCCCTACTTCCCCAGCAAAATTTGAAATACAGAAGAACCTAGATTTGATCTGGATTCTTTTTTTTAAGGGCTGTAAACCATTTAACTCACTGCAAGACAATGTGTATTTATTTGCCTAAATAATGGAGATCCTTATCATTATAACAGTCATCAAAATGTGATCATGAAAACACTCTCGGAACCTACAAAATTTAAAGCTTTTCTCTTGAGAGGCAGTTAGCCACGTGTAAATGCCACTGAAAATTGCAAGTTGAATCGGAGGTATTGAAAGCTCTGCCACCAGAAAGAAAAGGGTTAGTCATGTTTTCATGTTCGTGAAAAGAAAGTACCCTTAAGTAATTTTGCCCATTCAGACCAATGTGTAGACACGCAAACCTGCAACTTCTAGTGATGGATTCAAAGCAGGCATCCTCTTGGTAAGTCATCCCGCTTCACATTGGGAGCAAAAAATAAAAAAATTAAATAAAGGTGACCAATACTGGCTGGGTGGGCAAGTCTGTATATTGCTTATAGTTGGTGTGTGTGTGTGAGTCCTTTTTCTTCTCTTTATGTGGACCGTGTATGTGGATTCAATTATATGCAATTTTCCTAATAAGATCAAGTTGGCTTCTCTTCTAAATTGGCGAAGATGACCCCAAGTCCTGCATCTTGTCTTGTTTTCCAATGAACAAAAACAAATACATTCAGCAATGACATTCTGCAGCTTAATGCAATTATTAATCTTCTCTTAAAATGAAATTAATCATTTAAAAAAGTACAGATCGAAGAGGCACATACTTTTTTAAGGTAATGAGGACAAATGAAGCATGGCAATAATTGGCAATAAGTGGTTCTTTTTAACTGCCTGTTGCTCAGACTGTTAAAGCAAAATAAAATAACCTTTTAACTGATCCTTGTAGGAGCTACATTTTTTTTTTTTTTTTTAAGACACAAGTTAAATGTAGCCTGTATTTTCTATAAAGGGAAAATAGCTTCATGTCAATACAAATATTAGAAACTGCTGTATAAAGTGTGAATAAATAATTGTCAATCATGCTGAATAAACAGGAAACTGGAAAAAATAAAGGACTTATTGTAACCAATACTAAATCAGTTTAAAGTAACACCATGGTATTAATGTATTAAAAGACATATAATGGTGTCAACATAAGATGCAGTTATAAACACTGTGGTCAATTAACTTTTATCACTGCTGCTTGCAAGTGTTTACATTTATACTGTATGTGCCGTGACAACATTTTACTGTTGTTCATTAATAACTCTGTACTTTGTTGGGAGACGCACTAAATATTAGTGTGTCAGGTTTTAGACTGCAGCACCTAGATGTACTATTATGCAGAAATAATGGTTTAATGTTTTCCTTGGAAAATATACATTTTTCACTTTAATTTTGTCTTCCTTGTTAAAAAGCAATTGCTCTATGCCATGGTTTCCCAGCATCCTCTAAAGCTGGGAGGTAAACCATGTATGAACCTAAGCTTCTGGGTAAAAGGCCAGCGTATTAAGCCAAAGGGGTGCCTTGCCCTCATTTTGAAAAGGATACCAAGTGTCAAATATTTACCCAAAGCGAAGCTGTCAGCCAGCCTGCCATTTCTGTGAAAATGAAATGGGGCTCTGTGTGGGTTTGTTTATGTATGATATAGTTTTTCTATTTGTAGTCGAGTCTCTATTGTGTGCATGTGTTTTATAGACTGATTTCTTAATGCATGAGAGTTGGTAAAAATGTAATGCTTAAGGCCTTCTGTAGTTCAGTTCAATGAGTCAATGTAAGTTTTGTCTCCAGTCAGACTTGATGGGGTGGGAGCTGGGGGTGTAAACACTTGCACAGCCTAAAATGATCGCTAGTAGAAAGATGAGCAGTTTTATTTTGGTTAGAAAATAAACAAACCCTCCCAAAAAACTGCACGGACACAAGTGTGCATGGAAAGGGAAAAGGAGTACACTAAATCAGCGTTACAAACAACCCTGACGCACAATGTGACTTGGGAGAACCTTGTGTACCACGAGAGCCCAGCAGCCCATGCAGGGTTCCTCGGTGCCGATATGATAACCTGCCCCTCTCCAGACCCTCGCACCGCTTTGGATATTTGGGGACAGGGAGGAATAGTTTCAACCAGGCCAGGTAGCGGTGAAGATTAAAGCAATAATACAGCAGGGTAGATGATAGGGACAGTGATGAATGGAAAAGGAAGTTCAGATTAGGTACCACAGAATCTAGTTATAGGCCTAGTTTGAGGTCAGATTCAACAAAGCTCTAAATGCAGTACAATAAGACAATTAAAACAATTAAATTACTAGATTTGAGCAGAATGTATCGGGTTGCTAATGTATAAACTTCTGTTCACTAAAACAGTGCTGCCTGTAGGTGAGTCTTTCCTGTGTGCTAGACAGAGTTTGCCATTTTGCAAAAGGTGAGAAAATCAGTTTTGAGGGGTTTTTCTGTAACTAGAATAAAACATTTTTTAAATGTGTATAATAATTTTTAATGTGATACAAACATTATTTGGGGTTATTCTCTCACTCACTTCTATATTTGGACAGGCTGCTGGATTTGCTTTAAAATTGATCCCATTTGCAAAGCCTTTCACCCTAGATCACCACTCTCTCTGAGCCCAGGGTTAATAGGAGCGAGAGAAGGAAGAGAAGAGAAGGGATAATAGGCACCCAGTCATTCTCATTTCCATAATGCACCAGGAGATATGCAAATTCATGCGATTCTGCTCCAAAGATATGCAGGCTTACTTAAGTATGTGTGTATGGGTGGGGGGAGAAAGAAAGCAAAAAAATACTTGAAAAGGAAATGTTGCTGGCAAGTCTGCTTGTATTTTTAGCAAAAATGTTCTTTTGTTTTTGTCCTTTTCGTATTTGCAATTGTAATGCTTGTCAGTCTCGGCTCTGATAAAAGATGTAGAACAACAGTACTGGTTACAGTCAGAGAGACCATGCCAGCTCTCCCACAAACAACAGCTTGTGTTTCTTTCTTTACAAGGTCTTGGATAACGGGCTATAGTCAGAAACACATTCCTTTTGCTTTTAAATGCTTACCTCTGAGACTGGCTTGAGATGGAGTTAACATAAGTCTGTACATTGGTTCAACAGAATTGTTGACTTTTGTAACTTTAAATGAGATCAGCCTTATCCCCTGTCATTAATGAATGAGGAGTTGTAATTAGTAAGACCATCACTCACCTTGGATTAAAATATCAGCCAATATTAATTATGTATTAATAATTCAAACAATGGCAACATTGACTTAGTCATTATAACCAATTAGCAGTTTTTTTTTATATATATAAAAGGTATTTTTCCTTCCAAAATCTGTTATTTGATGCAAAATGGAGACTATGTTGCCATGAGTTCTCAACATGGTAGTTATGAGAGCTTCTGAGGTCATATTTTGTAGCTAGGCTTCTTTATTTATTACTAAGATGTCAACCTAAGCTGTAAACTTCAGCTGTTGCTTTTATGATGATTGTGCAGTCTCTGTTCATAGTACAATTTTTTTTTGTATATAGGTGTATACAAATGGCAAAATGTAGTTATTTTATTTAGATATATTTCATATTATTAATAGTGTTTAGTTTGACAATTGAATCAAGTTAATGCTGATCTGAGATGAGATGTTTCAGGTTGATGTGATGGACCCTTTGTGGGTTAGCAGGTCTGCAGGAGTAACTAATGAACAGCTTATCCTATAGCAACAGGAAAGCTCTTCTGTGGATAAATAACTGCATGAAAAGACTATTAACAACACGTATGCATAATTAAATACATTTGCATCAATTCATTTAATGGTTATGGCACTTGAACAGTGGCAAATGGTAATAGCTGAATTTAAGAGTGCACACTGCAGTATGTCAGGCATGTTAGAGAAATCTGAACTGGATTGATGCTGAAAGACTGAACATGTACCGCAACACTGACCCATGTCAATATCACACTGAAGACTTTTTACCCATTTGTCTTTAGTTTTTAGAAATTGTATTACTGTTTCAAATGATTAAAAGTGGAAACAATTAAAACTCAGCCATCTCTTTCATTTAACAGAAATGCTTATCAAGACTACTTGGATTGGCAATCCTGATTTAAATTATGAGTTTCTGGATATGGGGGGGATGAATTTTAAAAGAAGACAAAAATAGAAAATGAAGGAGCAGATTAAATTAAAGCTGTCACAATTACAGACCTTGTCAGAGGTAATTTCATCAAGCACCTAACTTCCTTCGTCTACCTTAAGTGAACAGAATGGCCAATTTGACATTCACTTCCTGACGAGGGAAGGTGACTCGGAGGGTATTTCCATTGTCATGGCACCAGGACTGATTTCAATGGACATGGGACGTTGGAGGGGTGGTTTGAGGTCTGACAAGGAGGTTCACACATTTATTTTCCCCCTAACAGAGGGCAGGTGAATAGAACATCTAGATAGTGAAATGTAACCCTCAGGTTGATTCAGAACTTTGATTTGCACCTACTGCTTCCTTTCTGTGTGTTTTACCATTCAAATCTATTTTAGAGGACAGTTTAGACTGCTTAATTTGGTAAAATATTAGTTCTGGTTTTGCAGTTTCCAGATTGATTTGTGATTTCTTCATAAACAGATGACAAATCGTTTTTTTTCATTGCTTTGTTGGAATTTCATCTTAACAGCTATTCCAAAGGTGACTTTCCTATCAATGGGAGTCAGTTTCTCTATATAGTCATTTCCATGTGCAAACAATAAATGAAAATCGCATTAGTAAAAGGTTATATGTTAATCTCAGCAGGAGAGCTCTCCCTCCATGCAAGACAAATAATGAACTTTATTCCATGGTTATAGCATTCCTTTACATATCGAGCACTGCAGAAAGAATCAATTGCAACTCATTATTAAAATTAGTGGTTTGTGTCTGCAAAATTCACTTAATGAGAGGTGTTATGGCTAATCAATGGAACTGTTCCACATAGAGAGACTACAAAGATGTGATTTCTGTCTCTGTACTCCACAGAAAATTGGAAAATATCTGTATTTTATTTTTCTTATTTGCTTGGTGTGTGTGTGTGTGTATTTACTGAACTTGGATCTGTGAAATTAAGATGCGCATTTTAAAGACATGAATAAAAACTGGCTATAGCATGAGCATGAAGCATGAAATAGGGGGAAGAGGAAAACTAGGCAGAGCAATGTAGGTTTTTTTGTTCCCTGGAATGAAATTACATAAACTGGTGCATAATTGATGTGCAAAGTATTCACATTATTCACTTTAAACACCTTAATTTGGTGAATCATTTAGCCTATTAAATATTACTAATTAAACTGTGTTTATCAATTCTAGTTTTTTCAAGATTTTGTTGAACATGAAATTAAAGCTGAACGTTGAACAGGAAACTAGGCCTAAAGATTTTATTTGACTTACATGTATGGTATGTAAATTTTTATATTTTTTCCATCTCAAATGTTTAAATTACAATACTGCAGATTACACTGCATTATTAATGCAAGAAGGGCCATATGGCTTTCTGGTCTTTTTGCTCACTGGGCATGCTGTGAATTTGATCACATTATTTGGTTAAGAGAACATATACTACTTTACCTTTTTTGTTTCCCCTCTCTCTTAAGTATTACACAATTGATTATATTGATCATATTGGTATTTGAAATATTTTAGCACTTAATGATATGGAAATCTGAAGAAAATGCTTTACTTTGAGCAACGCTGTTCTAAATGATTGCACAAGCAGACAGACTGTCCACTTGACTTCATGTACCATTTGCACAGGTTTACAGACCGATCTGTGGCAATGCGGTGAACGCCATAATAAAACGGAAGAAATAAAGTATCACTCGCAGCTTCATTGCAGTTCTGTACAGACTAGTAAGTGAAACAGATGTAAAAATATAAATAAAATCAGAGTAGCTCCAACTATAATTGGTTGGGGACTATATTGTATTTATGGCTACATGAATACTTTTCTAAGTGCATCCCCATGTCTGCAGTGGCTTCAGGCAAAATGGCATTTTTCAAACCTTTCCCTGCACACTGGAACTTGCGCTAGTTCCTCTTTGCTTTCAAATCAGATGTTATTATTAATAATGCATAGAAATGGTGAGATTAAGTAGCCTGTGTGTCAGAGTGAGCCTTCCTGATTAGATCTGACTAGTGGAATGTAGAATACAAACGTGGCATAGGAGAATAAGGGGTGAGGGCAGGAAGTGAGATGGAATTAAGCAGGTATTAATAAGAGTAAGAAGCCAAATATGGATGAGCCATTATTTAATTTAGACTATCAGCTATATGGTTTATGGGGATGCCTTTATTTTTTGCATTAAAAGAGAAGTAACAGCATCACTGTAATTAAGTTGCATGTATGCGTCTTTTTTCATAGTATTCCGTATTCTGTCCTGACTACTTTTGGTTACATAGCTGCTAGATTAAATACTCTCAAGAAAAAAACAACAACAATTTTCCTGCATTCTTTTTCTCACCAAATACCCCTTCTCATAGAATACATATGGATAGAGTATTCCCATCATAGAAGCCATGCTAACTCAATTCCGAAAGGGCAGCCGTGTCACAATAGTAAAAAAAAGAGCATTATTATGTTCTGTGAAATGGTTTATTGTTATCGTCAATTCTGGAAACGGTTCCAGTTTTCATTGTTCAGAAGACCACGTACTCAAATCTGGTAGAGAGAACAGACCTTCATATGCATGTTAAAAAAAATATATATTTGTATGAGTTCCACATGAAACCCATTGTACAGGCCTAGATTTTGTTGCAGTTCATCTGCTGTATTGCCAGAGACTGATTACTTAAGCAGCTGATTTTGCAGTTTACATTTGTATTGTGGATTTGAATCTGAGGAGCCTTAGTTCAAAATAAGATGACTGATATTACGAATGTCAGTGATTTTTATATATATATATATATATATATATATATATATATATATATATATATATATATATATATATATATATATATATATATATATATATATATATATTTGAAACTCTTGTTTTCAATTTGAAGTGTAGTATGAATGAAAGGTCTCCATAAGAGAAAATAGTAGGGAAGTAAAAAAGTGTTTATATAGATACATGCATATACACCGATCAGCCATAACATTATGACAACTGACAGGTGAAGTGAATAACACTTATAATCTCGTTATCATGGCACCTGTCAATGGGTGGGATATATTAGGCAGCAAGGACATTTTGTCCTCAAAGTTGATGTGTTAGAAGCAGGAAAAATGGGCAAGCGTAAGGAGATATATATAATGTGAGCTAGAGAGGTGTGTGTGCGTTTTGTAAAGAGAACGAACAAAACCTCATCCTATTTATGGCTTGCTTCATTTATGCCTGAAGTATTTTACTTCACTGGGGAATTTCTTGGTTTGATGGTGCTTATATTTTTAGAATAAGGCATTGGGGAGGGGGGAGGAAATATCATGTTGCACTTGGCCTGTAAAAAGTCCACCATAGTTGTTTTTGCTCTTATCTTAAGATCTTATTACTTGCTGTATAGGCTAATACATGCAACATGTTTTAAACCAAAGCTAAACTAAATGAAAACAAATCATTCCAGCATTTCCTTTTACATTTAAAAGTGTATATTTTACATGTCTGTTCATTCAGTGTTGGTGTGTGGCATCCGTTTGTGATGCAGCACTGAAAAGGGTGGGCGAACATTGAAAAGGCGAGCCGTATCTTTGTGGTAATTTGATTTTTATTTTGGGGCTGATCGCTTCAGATTCATTGTCCCTTTTTGAAGAAATACTCAACCCAAGACTATTATCGATTTAATTTTCGATCCCTTATAGTAGATCTTGTGTAGATGAAGGGCTTGAAAAGTCAAACAAAGTAGAAGCTGCATTCAGGCTGTCTTCATGTAGCCAAGCAACATTTTAAAACGGTTTATCACAATGCTCTGATCACCAGCTTTCACTCCGGGCTGCTGAAGGAGCCTTCCACTTCAGTGGGGGCTAGTCAGATTTAGGGCTTTAGTATCTGGCCCGGCATTTAATCAACTTATCCATAACATTGAGTAATCAATTATAAAGCTTGTGCCACAAGAGCTTCTCGAGTGGAGGTCAGATTCTTTCAAACCCCTTGTTTATGGGTGAATTTTTATTTTATTTTTTATCAGAGTTAGTCTGAATATAAAAGGCTGGTTAGAAAAGACCAAGGTTGCAAATCATTTCTGTTATGTGTTGGCTAGTATTTTCTCCTTTGTGCTGTCCTTACCTCCAGTGCTATAGAAATGACTTTCAATGTATGAAATTAAAACATTTTTTCTTTCTTGTTGGTACACACTTTACACTGTTCAAATTCCATTATTTCATATGCCGTCTCTGTTTAAAGTGGGATTATATGCCTATTCCATGAAACAAAAAAGTGCTGTCTCCCGGATAATGGGATACCAAATAATTATGATCACAGGATAACCAAATAATTGTAAGATCTAGGATAACTGAATAATTAGAGTGGCAAAAGTCTTTAATGATGTGTATGACACAGGATTGGCATAAATTGATGGGGATTGTTAATTAGCTGAAGGATTTTCTTCTCGCTGTGTGTCTTGATAAGCGGAACCCTCAACAGCTTGATCGAAATTGCCTTTATCTTACAGGAAACTGCTTTTCTTCGATTCCAATGAAAATGGATTCTACTCTTAACAGTATTCTTTTTCTTTGTTTCTTTCTGTTATAGATTGCCAAGACGTCCTGTTTGAAGCCCCCCCAGCTTTTCATTGTGGAGCCTTGGTTCTCTGGCCAGGTCAAAGGTCATTGCCAAGCATGCTGCCACACCGTAAACCCCGGATGCCAAAACTCCTGCCTTTGATCTCCCTGCTGCTCTTCCTCCTCCTGATTGGCGCTGAAGCCAAATGTAAGCTTTTTATCATATTGATATTCATGAGATGGGATGACTTTTGTGACTTCTAGTGATGGCCTTCAGTGAATATTGGGATGTTACCCAAACTCTCTTTTCAAAATTCTGTTAAGATATTTTTCTTTCCACCTTATGGTACTTATTTAAAATAATGATGGAGTATAATTTCCACCTCTGTCTCTACATTATTAATATGTATTAAGCGCTGTTGAGCAAGCTGTAGGACAGTGCCTATTTATAGCCGAGGTTTGACTGAATAGCGTTTGGTTTTTCTAAATGGCTTGGATACCCTTAAAAAGGCAATGAATTACAGACCAAGGCCCAGACCACATCAAAACTTTGACCCCCGCTAATGGCGAATTCCAATCCTTCACGGTGGTTTTGTCTGACAGAGACTTCTTCCTGTTGTGTAATGCACCATGCTTTTAATTGATGGTTTTCAAATGGGTCAGAGTTCTAATTTGGTCTGGGCCAGAAAGTTTGCTCTGCTGTGCCTTGGATGTTTTGTGGGAATAATTAAAACAAAACCAAACATAAGGGGACTGGAATGCAGGGGAGTTAAGGGCAAGGGGACAGCATAGACATTGTTTAATACGGTTTGTCTTGTTCTGCTGTTTTTGTTTTTGTTTTCTGTGCTTTATGGGTGTATTCGTGTGCAGGGGTTTAAATGAAAATCAAAAATCTAGGTCTGATAAAACGTGTTGTTGGCGTAGATCTTCAAAGGGGGCATGGGGTAATAAATTCCACACACGTTCCAGATTTTGCAGCGCTTGAAGCTTTGCTCGGGCGTGACTGATGTCTATCTCTGTGTTTGTCTTTTATCAATCCATATTTATCTGTCCAGGCATTTATCTTTCTGTCAAGGTAGTCTACTCCCTCTGTATTTATTTCTAACTCTTTAAATGGCTGTGGAGGTGGGGGCTATTTTGTCAGCTGCTAGCCATTTATGTGTAAGCAGCCCATCAGTGGCTATTCTTCTAAGAGTTTGATTGGCTCCGTTAAAGAAGGCTGTGGAAAGGCTGTGCCTCGGTTGTAATCACTAGCATACACAGTCTCCCTCCCAGTCTATTATTAGGAACCATTAGATGAGTCTTCCAGTCTCCCGGCTCTAATTGCTGTGGATTTTGGGTACCCTTTTTGCTCCAGCAGTAGATCACAATTGGGTCTGATTTATCGGCAGTAGCTGATAAGACAGATAGCTTTCAGAGCACTCTAATCATGGCACTCATCTAGTCGCTGTTTGCACGACTCTCAAGTCCCTCTTTTCTAACCACTGCTGCACATTGCAGTTCGCCATTTCAGCTGGGCCACATATGCCACTGTTTAATTAGGATTTGAACAGTGTGTATTCTGCCAGTTCCTCCTCTCACCGCCTTCAAAAACAACCATAGAGGGGAAAGCAGCATGAAACCATGATGACATTGTTTATTTGTCTCTCCTTTCTCCCATCATCCCTGCCCCCTTCCTCTCCTTTCTCATAAATCAAAGCCCAGAGGAGGCATATTTTTAATCAAAATAAAAAAGGCGAAAAAATCATTCCCAATAATAGTCGGGCTTTCTCAGTGTGCCCCACGGCCATTTTGTTTATTGAAGTTAACAAACATCCAGTCATTTGTAGAATTGAAATGCTTGTGAGAGGGAGGAGCAGAAAGTCACCTTCCTCTCACAGTTTTAATGTAATGTTTTCCCCTACATTTTCACCCAGCTTTGGAATTGGCACTTACTGAACTTGGGTCACTTAAATTTCCGCATCAGGCCAGATAAGACAAAACATGCATTCTACAAACCATCCTACATATGGACAGAAAAAATGTGCAATTCATAATGCTAAACAGGTTGTTTGTCTGGCAGTTGAATGTTAACTTATCTTCGAGACAACATTTAAGATTATCATCATTTTTAATGGCTCCATTTGCATTTAAACTCTCATCCCCCTGGAAAACAAATAGATACATTTGGGATCAAAGACTTTTATCTCTGCTGTCAACTAGCGTCTTTCATAAAGTGGTGGAGTAGTGATTGGATACATTTCAGAAAATGGAGGTGCATGTCTCCCCCTAAACCTATGCTTATGAATACATACATACATTTATCTGCAACCCTCAAAAACCTGGAAAGTTACTGGAAACTGGTCAGTGTGTCTGGAATTGAGTTAAAACAGTTTTGTAGGCAGATTTTTGTGACATTTTTATCACATTCCCTCCAAGTCTCAAAACTACTTTCTTCCCACAATTGTAGATTCCTGAGCCGATCCTAAAAATATCCTTGTCTCCAAAAGCCAGGGCGTGTTCCACAGTCTGACCGCAACACAGAGAGCTGTTATTAAACAACCATGGCATCACTATAACCCACAAACCACAGGCAAAATGAATGGCATGCTAATTCAGGCTGCAGAATTGTAAATTAACTATTGACAGCATTGAAGAAGACCCAGAGTAAGTGGTTTTCATCATGATACAAAAAAAAAGTCAGTGTAGATCCCAGGAAAGAGCAAGCAGACTTATTCCAAATCTAAACACATGGCCAACAACAACATAGAGGTTAAAACAAGACTTTCAGCAAGAACAAATACGTTTTAGTGCAGATTTGATTTGAGCTCTTCCATGAATACATTAACCTCAGGCTCAGAACATAAATTGGGCTCAGACTGTGTGTTTATGGATATGAAGTTGAAGGTACCCTGACATTGTTTGAGGAGCTTCATGCGCTCTCCTACATTACAACTGAAGTGTAGAACCTATGATGCATTTTCTGACATTAAGTGTCTAAACTGATCAGATATTTCCTAGTAAAGCATTCATATCTCAAATGTGAAGAATTAGGAAAACATTCCCATCATGTGTGTCTCTGTTTTAATGTTTCTTCTATTGAAATTGTGTCCCAAAACCGTAAACCAATCTAATTCTTATTAAAATATAGTGAAGACATTAAGATAAGTCTAATTTAGCCTTGAGGGGAGGGGTGGATATTGTGACTTCAAATTAGTTTTGATCTGCATGCTTGGACTCCCCTGGACTATACTAATCTAGCTAAATGGAACTGACTGTAAGAAAAAAAGAAATATGAATGCGATGCACTGTGAAATCCTTTGACGTCGGGAGCTCGAGTTTTTTTGTTGTTTTTTTGTCAAATGCTTCAGGAGTTGCTGGGGGAAAAAAACACAAGCCTGCAGGAGATTTCTGCACCTCCTATCATTTACATTATATAAGAAGCCAATTATATGGTTACTTAGTTCTTTGATATGGAATCTCCAATTATTTCTCCCCTCGATTTGGGATCGGCGATTTACCGATGACTGCTGTGATTCGGAGGATTGCCAGGGGTGAGACAAAGCCAGTGTCCCCCGAAATGCAAAAGCCAAAGCAGTCTGCTGTTTTTCATCCTGCCAGCTCTGTGTGCCTACAGACCAGCTATAACATCGATTGCAGGATTCAATACAGCTGGAATTGCTAACTATCTGATCTGGCAGCCACCCGAGGAGCCAGGGATTGGCTGTTGTACGATGATCTGAGGAGTCCCCAGCTTACTCCTGGCCACCCCGACCTGGCAACACTTGGTGAATTCTAGGCAACCCTATGGGAACTCCCCACTAAGTCTGATAATGGGCTATTGAACACAGCTTGCATCCTGTGTGTTTGCTTGTACCGCATGTGCTGCTTGGGAAACCCATGTTTGTCATTTTTGTTCATCTATGTAAGGTGCACCACACGGGTGCATTACAGCAGATTTTTAGGAATGCTGCAACCTGATCATTAATTGTACGGTCATCTGCTTTGGGACACATATGGCCAACGCTTCAGCTGTGCAATTAAAACTAGAAAATTTGATTTGAATAGTTGATGTACAGGTTTTACGGTCATATAACAGGCCTTTTAATATACATGTACGCATTTCCAGCAAAAACGAACTTCTAGGTGTTTTGTAACAGTAATTTCTGCCCTCCTTAATATAAATGTGAAGGCAAAGCAATTAGACATCAGATGCATCCTAAAAATATAGGCTACTTTACTAGTTTTAGTTCTACCTAATGGACTGTGTGCCTGTATTAAAATATTTAAGAAATGAGAATAGGTCATTTGAAATATTAAGACATTTTAAGACAGTCTAAATATCCAGCTGTGCCTTCCATAATATTCCAGGCATGGCATGATTGTCATTGTCATATTTTAGTTTATTTTTCACAATAAGATAATAAGCATAAAATACCCGACACCAACAATTGCCTCACATACAAAAACATCAATTTTCACGGCAAGACTGTATACCAGACACGCTCAGAAAGACTGCTGTACACACAAAGGCCCCTACTTAGTTGCATGATAATATAGAAAGATTGGTGTTCCTGTTTTTTTTTTTTATATATTGGTTTCTTTTCATTAACTGGGATGGAATGTTTAATTTTTTATTTATTTCCCATGCAATAATCTTAAAAGTCTGTGGTCCTCTCTGTGTCTCGTTCCAATCGTAATTGACTTTAGCTGGAAGTGACGGGAGTAATTTCAATAATTTATTTTCCTTTGAAGCTGCCAAGTGAATATTTTAGGGCCCCCAGGGAGTCTTTTTTCTTTTTCTGTTTCAATCTCTTTTAGAGGGATCTGTTACTCATATTCTGAGTTCCCTGTACCCCTCTCTCAAACCTCCTCCCAGCATATCAACCTCTTCTGGTTGGTTGTATAAATTTAATTGATTTAAAAAAACTAACAAAAAACATACAATTAATTTAATAAAATTGTATTGTACTTTATTATTCATATTTAATAAATCATGAATCCTGAATTTAAGATGCTTCATACCTCGTGAATTAGAGTAACAGTATTGCCCAATTTTTTGGGGAATCTTTAATATTTTTGTAATATCCTGTATAGGGCTCCGAATCCCATGATTATAGAGAATAAAGGCTTTTCTTATAGTGCAAGCTAAAGTAAACCGACAAATCACTGAGAAAAAAGGATTAAAAAATGAAAATGCACTGTTCTTTTAAATTCCACTGATTACTTTATTAGAAACATGAGAATCTTGCAAAGCGTTTACACATAATTCACTTATGGGAAACTGAATGTACGCACGTCTGTTTTTGCTTTCTCGATGGTGCTGCTTTCTAATCTTCCTCAAAGTAAGGTTTTACTGATTTGTCATCCGAACTGTCACCGCTTACACAGAGAGTTCAAGTGTACGGTCACAGGAGCACATTACTGAAAACCAAAAGGTTTAACTTCTATGTTCTATGATATTTTTTCTAGTCAAAATAGGTCTGAGACGGAGTGTTCGCTGAATAACAAATGCAGATGCCTTGTGTTCCCTCTATATTGTCAATATGCAATGGCACTGAATTTTAGATGTAGGTGTGCCAAGGTACCACTACTGCTAGTCACCAGCAGATGTCAGCATAACAGACTAGAATCTGTAGACTGATAGTATTGAGCAAGTGAAGGACTGTTTACTTGTAGTATAGATGGGTTAAAAGAATTCTAGAATTTTGGGAAATATTTCATTCTTTTTTCCTTCTGTTTTCAATCTAGTTCAATTTCTAACCTGCTGCATCAATACATTTTATACATAAATAATAGAAAATCAGTAAAGCGGTGGTATTCTTTTGCTGCAATGCAAAATGCAAGTCTATACATAAGATAACAAAGACGAGCCTACACAGCTGTCAATCACCTGATTTCAGATTCTGTTATTATTTGTGGTATTTTGTATTGTCTTGTATTATTTGATGATGCTTCTCATGGGGGAGGGGGGGGGATTTATGTTGATATAAAGCTATGTTATCTCTGAGGTTTCTGTACTGTATTTACATTTGTCTTGTAACGTTTGTTTTGGGAAAACCTTTTTTCAAATAATAAATCAAAGCCTAATGTGGTGTGAGAATGTGTAGATGGTAACCCGGGGGGGGGCGGGGTTGCATGCTGTAAATGAGGTAGGGGTGTATCCGTAATCGAAGGCTTTTCCCCGGGTTCTGTAGGGCTAGCAGCAAGAAAACGAAACCTCCAGGCACATAGTGCGTCACAACCACACACGCCGTCACAAGTTATAGATATATAGGCTAGATGTACACATCCTTGCATTTTAGATGAGACCATTGCAGTCTAATATATATATGTACAGTGAGGGAAAAAAGTATTTGATCCCCCACTGATTTTGAACGTTTGCCCACTGACAAAGAAATTATCAGTCTATAATTTTAATGGTAGGTGTATTTTAACAGTGAGAGACAGAATAACAACAAAAAAATCCAGAAAAACGCATTTCAAAAAAGTTATACATTGATTTGCATGTTAATGAGGGAAATAAGTATTTGATCCCCTATCAATCAGCAAGATTTCTGGCTCCCAGGTGTCTTTTATACAGGTAACGAGCTGAGATTAGGAGCACTCTCTTAAAGGGAGTGCTCCTAATCTCAGCTCGTTACCTGTATAAAAGACACCTGTCCACAGAAGCAATCAATCAATCAAATTCCAAACTCTCCACCATGGCCAAGACCAAAGAGCTGTCCATGGATGTCAGGGGCAAGATTGTAGACCTACACAAGGCTGGAATGGGCTATAAGACCATCGCCAAGCAGCTTGGCGAGAAGGTGACAACAGTTGGTGCGATTATTCGCAAATGGAAGAAACACAAAATAACTGTCAGTCTCCCTCGGTCTGGGGCTCCATGCAAGATCTCATCTCGTGGAGTTTCAATGATCATGAGAACGGTGAGGAATCGGCCCAGAACTACACGGGAGGATCTTGTTAATGATCTCAAGGCAGCTGGGACCATAGTCACCAAGAAAACAATTGGTAACACACTACGCCGTGAAGGACTGAAATCCTGCAGCGCCCACAAGGTCCCCCTGCTCAAGAAAGCACATGTATAGGCCCGTCTGAAGTTTGCTAATGAACATCTGAATAATTCAGAGGAGAACTGGGTGAAAGTGTTTTGGTCAGATGAGACCAAAATCGAGCTCTTTGGCATCAACTCAACTCGCCGTGTTTGGAGGAGGAGGAATGACCCCAAGAACACCATCCCCACCGTCAAACATGGAGGTGGAAACATTATGCTTTGGGGGTGTTTTTCTGCTAAGGGGACAGGACAACTGCACCGCATCAAAGGGACGATGGACGGGGCCATGTACCGTCAAATCTTGGGTGAGAACCTCCTTCCCTCAGTCAGGGCATTGAAAATGGTTCGTGGATGGGTATTCCAGAATGACAATGACCCAAAACACACAGCCAAGGCAACAAAGGATTGGCTCAAGAAGAAGCACCTTAAGGTCCTGGAGTGGCCTAGCCAGTCTCCAGACCTTAATCCCATAGAAAAGCTGTGGAGGGAGCTGAAGGTTCGAGTTGCCAAACGTCAGCCTCGAAACCTTAGTGACTTGGAGAGGATCTGCAAAGAGGAGTGGGACAAAATCCCTCCTGAGATGTTTGCAAACCTGGTGGCCAACTACAAGAAACGTCTGACCTCTGTGATTGCCAACAAGGGTTTTGCCACCAAGTACTAAGTTGAAGGGGTCAAATACTTATTTCCATGATTAACATGCAAATCAATGTATAACTTTTTTGAAATGTGTTTTTCTGGATTGTTTTGTTGTTATTCTGTCTCTCACTGTTAAAATACACCTACCATTAAAATTATAGACTGATCATTTCTTTGTCAGTGGGCAAATGTACAAAATCAGCAGGGGATCAAATACTTTTTTCCCTCACTGTATATATGTATATGTATGTATGTATGTATGTATATGTGTGTATATATATATATATATATATATAAAGTTGGATTGGAATAAACCACTTGAAAAGTAATTAAGGATTAATCCCTTTTTACAGCAAGAACATTTGATGATTTGATAAATACATTATATAAATTGAATATACTAGATATCACTGTTAAAATAACGTTTCCTGAGTTGTACCAATGAAACCAATACAAGATATGAAATCATTTGCTGAGAAAAAGATATAGTCCATTAAGAAGGATATATTTATAATATGCAGATTTGGCATGAACACGTTCTGTATTTAAACATACATAATTACAGATTTAAAAGACTCTATTTATAATATCACACATTCCAATATTGAAGCAGCACGATGAGTGGTATTTTGTGAAGGGCATTTGACAGAAAAATCATTAACTAGTAAACCAGTATTGCTTCTGCCAATAAATTATTTGTAAGGTTTAGTTTATACAAAGTGATGTTCTTGGCAAGCAGGGCCTTCCCATTGAAAACTTTTTGAGTGACACTTCATAATGGACTCTAAAACCATTCCAGAAGGTTTTGTAGGTTTTTTGGGTAGGGGGTAATTATCAAGTCTTGTGAGCTGAATATCTCTGTAATTGTGCATATGTTTAGTTGAGTGGGATGGGCAATCCTCCCTGTCTCATAGACAAGTGTCCTTCTGGTGATCCAGTCATTGACAACTGTATTAGCCCCCTATAACCACATTTGCCAAAACCAATCTCACCAGTAATCACATCTCCTGTGGGCACTCTGTCTAGTCCAAATTTCCTGGTTCACAGTCTCCTTTTCTTGGTCACCATGGATGGTGTTGAGGATTAAGTGTAGGGTATGATAGGGAATTGGATTTAGGTGCGAGTTGCACAGTTGTATAGACCTGAATTAGAAAAAGAGACGGTTTGCAGGTCATCTGTCTTTTCTAGATGAACCTAGGTATTGAAGACGACAGATGTCTGATTCTAACACACCTAACAGTTAATCAAAAGAGTTTGAATGGAATTTGAGGAAACATACACTCTCAGATCACATGTAGGAGCCATAAAACAAACACAATAACGCACACACACACCCCTAAGAAAACGGTGGAGGCTGTTTATGCTGAAGACCTGGATTTGACAACTGTAGGCTTAGGTGGGTTTATTACAGGTGTCAGGGTTAGCCTGTTATCTGCAGTTAGTCAAACAGGATAATAGTCCCTTAAGTACATAATGATTTTTTGTATGTGGGTATCAAGATAGGTTGTCCATGTTTCGGCTGGTTTCTTATAATCCTATCATGCTGCTGTCATCTCTGCACTACTCACTGTATAGTTTAATAAAGGATAATGCATTGGATTGTCCTGGGTGTTTTCTTGTCAACTTGTTTACATAAGAACATGCAAACTGAAAAAAATAAGGAGATTAGGCTCATCTTTTAGTCATTTGTTTTCAAGGACATTCTTTCAGGATCCCATATAAGATTTTACAGCATGACGTTACTCCTGCCACCCCAATAAACTTTGTATAGTCTTGCAAATTATATGACTTCTACATGAGGTGAAAGAATGATTGGGTGAGAGTGGCATGCGATTTGTTCCCTTTTTTCAGTTATTGCTCTTAAACAGAAGTGTTTACAAGTTGCCACAGAGAGACAGGAGAGTACAGGTGAGAGGCAGCCATCTTGTTGTTTGACTAGTTTCAGACCAGTCTTAGCATTGCTCATTTTGTTTTAAGTTTGCCTAAATTGAAGTTAGCACTGTCTGTAGTTTGCCTAAATTGAAGTCAGTTCAGTTCAGCTGCTGAGTTGGTGAAAGTAAACGGGCTGCACTGTTTCTCAGTCACAAAAGTTAAGCAGTTGACTAGGAAACCGGAACCAAGGGACTTAAAAAACCTAACATTTAGAAGCATGTGGCCACTACAGTGTCAGGTTTGCAGAATGATTGCCTTCCTGGATGAAATCCTAGAGATCAAGGTTCGTGATCTTGAGGCTCAGCTTGTTGATCTGCGCTGTATTAGGGATATAGAAGAATTGGTCAATCAGCCCATGAGAGAGATGGTGTGCACGCCAAAACCTAGGAGAGTTGAGACCTCAGATCAGGACAGCGTAGAGAACTGCTGGGTAGGTCGTAACCACAGAAAAGGGCGCGCACAACACCTAGAGACACCCCAAGAGCTAGAATTGCCCAACAGGTTCCAACTGCTGGACACCGAGTTGGACAATGACAGCTCAGAGGGTGATGGGGGGGCAGTTGAGCACCAGAGCACCATGGTGCCCACTCCCCCCTAGAAGAGGGAGGTAGTTATAGTAGAAGACTCAATTCTTAGAGGTGTAGATCACACAGTGTGCTCTAGTGATAAGGAGACCCGCATGGTATCTTGCCTGCCTGGTGCTCAGGTCGCAGATCTCCCTAAACTAGTAGACAGGCTACTGACCAAAGCCGGGGGGAATCCACTGGTCATGGTCCACATTGGAACCAATGACATAGGAAAAGGTAAGACAAAGGTTCTGCAAGACAAATTTAAAGAGTTAGGAACAAAACTAAAGAGCATAAACTCCATGGTAGTTTTCTCCAAAATACTTCCGATATCACGTGCCAGGCCAGGGAGACGGGCAGAGATTAGAAAGTTTAACACGTGGTTGAAATCTTGGTGTAGGGAAGAGGGGTTTAGGTTTATGGAGCATTGGTCTTTCTTCTGGGATAGATGGGACCTGTACAAACCGGACGGTCTACATCTAAACAGAAGGGGGGCTAATGCATTGGGAAAGCGTATGGGCAGAGAAATTTAAAATCTTTTAAACTAGGGACCAGGGGGCAGGGAGCTCTGACAATGGGAGATGTTCCTGTAAGGAAAGAAAACAAAGGGAACCCGCTAGTAAGAAAGTCCTGAAATATTTGTACCTCAATGCCAGGAGTATAAGGAACAAGATGTTGGAATTAGAAGCCACAGTGCTGGCAGTGACTATGATGTAGGAGTGACGGAAACATGGCTTACAGAAAACGATGGGGATGAATACAAGTTAGAAGGATACACACAGTTTAGGAGAGACAGGCAAAATCGAAGAGGAGGTTGGGTATCATTATATGTGAAAAATTACATTGAGGCATTAAATCCCAGTAACAGAACAGAATATTTGTGGGTGAAACTTTTGAACAAGAGATCTGGAGGATTAATGGTAGGAGTGTGTTACAGACCACCAAATTCAGATATTCAGCAAGATGTTGCATTGTACAGTGTAATCAGGACTGCATGTAGCAAGGATGTGGCTGTTATAATGTTGGATTTCAATTTCACAAACATAGACTGGGAAAGCCCGGTTGGGACTACAGAGGCAGAAATAGAGATGGTTGAGATGGTAAATTACTGCTTTCTAACTCAATTTGTCAGGAACCAGAGAGAGTGCATGCATTGACTTGATCTTTTCAAATGACCAAGACAGAGTCAGAGGGACACTAGTTAGAGAACCAATGGCAAATTGTGATCACAACATGGTAGCTTTGAGGCATTCTTTCAAAAAACAAGGCCCAAGTCTAAAACAATGGTCTACAATTTCAGAAAAGCAAACCTTGAAGGTAGGAGGCGGCACTTAGAAGAGGTAGACTGGAGCACACTGGATACAGATTCAGTTGAAAGTGGATGGTTATATATTAAGAATATACTACTTGAGGCTCAGGAGAAATTTGTACCAAAACTTAGGAAATTGAGGACTAATTTAGACGAGGCAGGTCATGTCTTACTAATTTATTAGAATTTTTTGAACATGCAACTGCAGCTGTAGATCATGTGAAAGCATATGATATGATATACTTAGATTTTCAGAAAGCTTTTGATAAGGTTCCACACCAAAGACTAATCCTCTAATTGGAAGCTGTAGGCATTCAGGGTAATGTAAGTAGATGGATTATTAACTGGTTGATGTATAGGAAACGGAGCGTGTCGATTAGAGGAGTCGCTTCTAACTGGAGTGAGGTTGTTAGTGGAGTTCCACAGGGATTAGTACTAGGGCCTTTGCTTTTTCTAATCTATATTAATGATCTGGACTCTGGGATAGTTAGCAAACTTGTCAAATTTGCAGATGATACTAAAATAGGTGGCTCAGCAAATACAATCTTGGCAGCACAGGTTATTCAAAGGGACTGACACCTGGCAGATGAAATTCAATGTGGACAAGTACAAGGTAATACACGCAGGTAACAAAAATGTCCACTATAATTACACTATGGGAGGAATAGAACTAGATGAAGTATCGCATAAGAAAGACCTAGGAGTCTATGTGGACTCCTCACTTTCTCCATCCAAACAGTGTGGGGAAGGAATAAAAAAAGGCAAACAGAATGCTAGGGTATATTGTCAAAAGTGTAGAATTTAAAACAAGGGAAGTAATGTTAAGACTCTAAAATGCACTAGTTAGACCTCATCTGGAATACTGTGTACAGTTCTGGGCAGCACACTTCAAGAAGGATATTGCTGCTCTAGAGGCACTTCAGAGGAGAGCAACCAGACTTATTCCAGGTCTAAAGGGAATGTCCTACTCGGAAAGACTGAGGGAACTGAACCTTTTCACCCTGGAATAGAGGAGACTACGTGGGGACTTGATCCGAGTCTTCAAAATCATGAAAGGCATCGACCACATCAAACCAGAGGAGCTTTTCCAGATCAGCAGGGACACACGCACCCGGGGACACAAATGGAAATTGGGCTACAAGGCATTCAAAACTGAAAACAGGAGACGCTTCTTTACACAGAGAGTAGTCACAATCTGGAACAAACTCCCCAGCAATGTGGTAGATGCTGAAAATTTGGGAACATTTAAAAATAGACTGGATAGGATCCTTGGATCACTTAGTTATTAATGGACACCAAATGAGCACGATGGGTCGAATGGCCTCCTCTCGTTTGTAAACTTTCTTATGTTCTAAACAAACTCATCAGAAATGTGTCTGCCTTCTGAACTTCATTTTATATAATTTCTTTCCCTCCAGCCTCCATATATATATTTGTCTACATTTACACAATTAACATGCACTTAGAAATATTTCACAGTCGCTGACCAACAAGTGCTTAGATTGGGGCCATATCACTGCTATTATGTGCCACTTTAGAGTAATACATCTCTTGACGGGCCAGTTAAGTGTTGTAATGGCAAAAATTGGATGAAGGCATGAATCGGACACAAGGGAAATTTTATTTACTCCATCAGGGTTGTATATAGGGAGCTGACTGGTTTGCAAACGATTTTTGGGAGGCAATATGAGGTGAAAGTGGGGTAGGGGTTAGAATAAAAGCTATTTATGTGTCTGAAGTGCACTGAAACCCAGACAACACTAATAATAAAAAGACCTGGAAAATGATTTGAATCTTCAAAGGAATGTAGAAGGGAAAAAGCTTTATTTGAATTACTCTGTCCAGTGTTAAACTAGCTACACAACATTATCAAGAGCCCAAGACCACAATGCTATTGCACTGAACTGCCCTTTACACGGCAGAACCATCACTGTGCCAACCATTGCGGTCCTAACCGCTCTCTCTCTCTCTCTCTTATTCTTCACACTCTTCACACTCCAAACACCCTCTTTGCATTTCCCCTCACGTACTCTGCATTGTCTGTATGGAGGTGGGGTAGTTTATTCACTGTCGGCTGGCTGCTGCTTCCGCTCTGCAGACTGTCGAAGGCGTGTGCAGCTCCCAGGTCTGCGTATCTGTTCTTGCCCAAGCTGTCAATGTGTGAGGTTCTCGGGGTGGTCTGGTAGCTCAAAGAGGGGATTCCATGAGTTCCTCGCATACCTCCCGTCCTGTACCACGCCTCGCACAGTGTTAGTCTGTGTAAATTGAATTTATCATCAGCCATAATAGTACAACTGTACAAGAAATAAGATTATACCGTTTTACTCATCGCATTATAGCTTTGTAGACTCATTTTGGGATTTGGAGGAAGCTGACAATGATAAAGTAGTTTCTTGCCAGAAGCACAGCACTATTTCATACAGCGATGTCAGCCCATAAATTTGGTTTGTTAGATCAGATACCCTAAGTCGACACTTTATACTGGATATTTTAAAATACAGTGACTTCTGTGTAAGCATCTTGACATGTATACACAAGTATTTTTAGTAAAAAAAAACAAAAAATTTATAGGTTATCTTCTGAATGGGAGCCATTTATTTTCTAATGAAACCCATCAGTTTGCAGTCTTACAAAATTATTTTATCTGTAGAAACATATAGGCAGATGGGTTGTAAAATGGAATGGCAGCCAATTCTCTATTCCATGTTTGGTATAGTCTGCCTTTAACCTCTAAACCCATTTTGCTTATCTATCACACGAGTACAAAGCAAACAAGTCTCAATAGACATCAGAGTTTACTCTCTCTTTTCAATTGTTTTACCTCTATTGAGCAAGAAGGGGACAAACATTACATAGTTATTTCTCCATGAGCTAAAACCCAATGTCCTGCTCTTCTTTTTTTCCTTCTGATTGAGATATTTGATATTTTTCCATTTTGTCTACCTGAATCTTGGGGCACTAGTAGATTATAGGCCCTAGGAATGAGTGAGAATTAGAGATAGGCTGGTTTCCATGACGACAAATCAGTCCTGACAAAACCCTTGTGAATCCCACCTCTGACAGATCTGGCTGTCTGGACCCTGTAAGAGAGAGAACTCTCCGTTTACTTTGTTATCCAGGGTGCCAATTTAAGGCAATTCCAAGGCGCAATGTGAGTGTTCCTGAGGAATAAGGGAAACTATACTTAGAAATGTGCAGTAGTGACATGATGTGTATGAAGTGTTTGTGTGTTGTCTGTCAAAAAGTCGCAGTTTTTAGACGATACTACTCAGCAATTGTGTGCTGTCATGTTTTTCATTACATGAGGTGATCAAAGTAGAACCTTAGCAGCCAAGTTCACCGGATGGTATTTGAAGACTGAATCACTAGTCCCTGATAACATGAAGTCCCCAGATTGTCTCCTCCTGTTCAAAGGGGAAACATTTTCAAGCCTAGGTTAAAAAAAAAAAAAAAAAACTAGTTATAGCCACCAACAAGCCAACATCTACTTTGTTCAGAGAATGTCTTTGTGGTTTTAAAGAAGCTCTTGGGGATTTGGTCCGTCTGTGATGGAGTCTAAACAGTTCCTGAGCAGTGACCTTCAACATAGCACGTTTGGGAGATCCCATGGTTTATGCATCCATACAGTCACAGACAAAAGTATTAGTTAACATATATTTGCTAATTCATTTATTTCTATAACTAATTATATAATTGAGCAGTGTTTCAATCTAGTGAAGATTAATACAGATTCCAGGCAGATTATTTGAGACATATTTGTCTTCTAACTCCCTCTTTAGCAATGGACTTGCAGACATAAGTATTGAGAGCCTCTGTCCTAACCTCATTCAATCAACTGCAATCTTTACTACTTAACCCAAAGCAACTTCCATCTTCACAAGACCACATTTCCCAAGGTGTTACAAATACAGTATTTACAATAAGTACAAAATACAATAGGCACATATCCTAGTGCAATCTAGTTAAAGCAAGTACAGAGGATGAGGGTGAGAGTGTGATTATGGGGAACTGAGACAGAGAGGTTAGAAGAGGAGGAGGGAAAGAAGAGAAGATCAGATTTAGAAAGGTTACATTTGAGGTGATGGGGGTGCATCCAGGAGGACAAAGCAGACAGACCGGTTCAGATGTATAAGAGGATCAGAAGAGAGTGGGTGTAGAGAGAGAGCAGGAGGGGGCCCAGGACAGATCCTTGGGGTACACTTTCGAACAGAGGTTGAGATGTGCCATGACACCTTGTAGGCGTGGCGGGTGAGGTAGGTGAACCAGGCAAGAGCATTGCCCGATATTTCAAGGTTGACAAGGGAGGAGAGAAGAATGGAGTGATTGACAGTGTCAAGAGCCGCAGAGAGATCAAGGAGGATCAGGAAGGAATAGAGAAGCAGCACGAGCCAAACTAAATTTGGTATTGGTCCAATTTGAAATAAGCTAATCTCTGACTAAGAAGATCACAAATGCGGAAGAATAAACAGACTGCCAGTTGCAGCATTGAGACCACATTAGAATACTGTTTTCCTTTCTGCTTTTACCAGTTTCCTGGTATGCAAAAGGGCATTCGTAGGATTGGTAAAGATTTTGTTAAGTACTATAAGGGGTGGGAGAGGTCCATTATAAAGAAAATGATCAAGGCAGGTCAGTGACGGGTAGGGGAGCTGTTTTAGTGGGGTGAACAGA
This sequence comes from Amia ocellicauda, assembly GCF_036373705.1. Lineage (NCBI taxonomy): Eukaryota > Metazoa > Chordata > Actinopteri > Amiiformes > Amiidae > Amia > Amia ocellicauda. The sequence goes on from NC_089871.1 coordinate 21,836,920, forward strand.
TCAGAAACCAGATTACAGAGGGTCGAAGAGAGATTGGTTAGATGGAAATGGAGAGCTGACTGAATTGCACACTCAAGGGTGTTAAAGAGGAAGGGGAGAAGGGAGACAAGACAGTATGTTTGAAGACGGGTAGGGTTGAGGGTGGGCTTCTTGAAGTAGAATTACCGAAGCTTTGTTTGAAGGCAGACGGGGAAACAGCCAGAGAGGAGTTGAATGGGAGCAGAATCATTTTTGTTTGAATGATTGTGGAAGGGAGCCAGTTCATTATCAGGGAAATGTATCACTCAGGAGTGGATATAGGTCTTGAGTACATGGGGGGGATTCCATAATGTTATAAATCACCAGTACTTCAAACACTTTTCCTGTGGACAGCATCCATCACATTCATTGTGTGTAGTATTTGCAACTTATAAAATCTGGGGTTGGGGGGAGGTGAAGCTCTCCATGTATAATATCATTACATGTATTTTTTGCCCTCCAAATGAGCTACAGTCCCATTTTGAAAGGTGCTTATTTAAAACAAGAGGAAAGGCACTTATTTTCACTCTTCTGATAAAAAGGATTTGATGGAGGCTAGTTTGTTCCCCCGCCTTGCTAATATTCTTTATAATGGGCCTCCTCCACCCGTTCTATTATGTACTAGTACTACCTGTACTAGTTTTTCCCTCACGTTTCAAAATGAGAAATACAACTCTGTCAATAGAACAGCCAGCAGAAACTGGATTTTTAAAGATCTGTTATGTTTCAAATGCCCCTTTTGCTTATCAGGATGTATACAGGTACGATCTGAGAGGAAAACAGTATTTTATTTCTAATGTGGCCTCAAGCTGCGACTGGTAGTCTGCTTATTCTTCTGTAGTCAGTGTTTGTGAGCTTATCTTAGTCAGAGATTAGTTCATTTCAGCTTGGACCAATACCATGTTTTGCCTTTACAGATAACGGATCTTAGCTTATCTGGATAAAGCAGTCCAAAAAGTTAGAATGCAATGTGAAGAAAAATGAGTCTGAGGAGTAACAGGGGATGTACTGGACAATTGGCATTTTTGGATAAATGGGGTTTGCTCTGGCTTGACACACTGTCAGGGTTCACACATTTCAGTGTTCTCTATGATGTTGCCTGCTTTATCCCATTTAATTTTCCCATTTTCAACAGGGCAGTTGACAAGCTGGGTTTTCCTTAACAACTGCCATCATGTCTACAAGCCTTCTCTGAAGAATTGGCTTGTATCAACCTGGGAGTCCTAAGTTCAGAGCCCTTTTGAACGACTAACCCCAAGTGAGGTGCATTCATCTTAAGACTGTCAAGCCAGAACAGGACTCAACTTATGGTCATCACCCAGGGTCAAGGCTTCTGTTCTCTGCTGAATAGGAAATGCAGCCCCAGGCTTTGAGTGATTTTTAGGCCTCAGTGGTTAAATTATTAGTTGTGCTGGGAAGTCAGGCTTCAGTTTCTTTTCCTTTTTCTTTCTAGTTTCTTTTGATGGATTAAAGGTGTTGGCTTTCTTTCAAAGCACAGGGATTTTCTGTAGTATGTCTTTATTCTCTCGATACACCAGTTATTTTGTATTTAGTCTGTTCATCTGTTGTGTTCCCTTGTGGTGGGGAGCAATAGGCATGATCAGTGGCATCAGGGCAAGGCTCTCAGTAAAATATTTTTAGACTTAGTAGCAGGAGGTTCTCCATTAGTGCGTGTGGGTCTACTTATCATTGTTTTCAAAAAATACTTTTATTAAATAATGGCAGAAAAACAAAACCACCAGCAAGTGAGTCTGAACCAAAAAAGCACAGCACCAAACCAAATGATACATAGACAGATCTCTGGCTGTATATATTGATCGGTCTCTCTTTCAGCCCTCTCTTCAGAGCAGGGGCTCATTAAAAAGGGTGTGGTACCTGCCCAGGGAAATAATGGACTGATTGACCAACCATACATGAGATTGCAATTTGTGAACTTTGTGTATTCGTGCATCAAAAATGATACAGAAACTGTGGACGACAGAGAAGCATGAACAGATAGACAAATGAATCTGAGAACAAACCAAAACAGGTGACATGACTGAAGGAGTGAAACTGTTAAAATGGCAATGGTCTGGACACATTGCAAGAAGAACAGATAAAATATTGACAAAAGAAGCTATTGAATGGATGCCAAGAGATGAGAAACGACCTAGAAGATGATCATATAAAAGATGGGAAGATGAAATCATAAACAAGAGGAAACACCCTGGGGAGGCCTTTATCCGGCAGTGGATCGATATAAGCTGATGGTGATGGTGGTGATAGTTTAAGTGTGTGTGTGTGTGTGTGTGTGTGTGTGTGTGTGTGTGTGTGTATTTATGCTCCCAGTAAATCGCCTCCAACTGGGAGGTGCTGGAGAGGTGTCAGAGATGGTGTAGTCCCTGATATTCTCTGGTATCTGGCTCCACCACTGTGAGGGAGAGAGAGATGAACGAGGGGGTGATGAGAGGTAGGAGAGTGGGTGGAAGGTACAGCTAGGTGGTCAGCTGAAGAAGAGCAGAGAGAATTGGGATTATAAGGAAATCTGAGGGATTTGACATAGAAAGTAGCAGAGAAATGGAGAGAGTGATAGACAAGGACATGCAAATGTGGTTTTGGGCAGTATTTTTCATTTTCTCACCCGTATAAAGAATCAATATCAATAGTCTGCTCTTGCAGACTACACAGAATTATATATTTTTGTGTTAAAAAATTCAGCTGTAGACCAAAAGTATTCACACAAGTATTCATTTGAAAACGTGTTATTTGGTGATTTAAAATATTCACATGAATACATACATTTCAGTAAACTACTTATTTATCAATATATCTCTTCAAAGTTTGTTGAGCACTGCTGCTTTAAATATTCCATTTGATTGAACCGAATTAAAGCAGGGCATTTAAAATCAAGAGTGGAAGTGGTACAATTATAATTTTATATTTATATATTAATGGAATATTTATAATGGAAGAAGAAAGTGGTTTAACACATTGTCTTGTTGCTTGCAAGTGATGGTGATGAGAGACAATGACCTGAAGTCAAATCAATGACAAAAATAGATTCTTGATGACATTGTTAGTCAAGATGGGGGTGGTGGGGTTGTGTGTGAGTGTGATGGTTGAAAATCTGTATTTAAAATTATCAAGATTATAATTTTTTTCTTCTGTCTCATCTTTACTTTGGCTATATCCTATACATGTATTAATCCCAAGCTCACACTTTAGGCTGCCCACTCGTGGTTAATTATTAAGCGGATGTGTACGTTGCTGTTTGATCATTTATACATTTCTGTGCATTCAGATTTAACAAGCTCCCCGCAGAGAGTTTCTTTTCATGTTCTGGCAGTGTATCTGACCTTAAGACCATTTATAAAAACATGCAGAAAATCATGATTTTATATTCTGGGGATTGAGGCACTGAGTCACTCATTTTTTTTTTTTTTTTTTTCTTAATAAATAAAATAAAAAAGTAAAATAAAAATCTCCCACTATATTAATTTAGTTTCAATACAGACATCTCTACTTGTAAAAATATGTATGTTGTATCTGCATGGAAATCTGCAAATTGATGTGCAAAATGTACAGAATTATATCTATAATATGATCTTTTCAAATTAGTCTTTGATTTCATTAATTGAATTGTGCTGTAGTAAGTGATATATGCTGGGGTATGTGTGATAGGGAGTTGCTTTTCAATTTGTTAATCAGCAAATTAATTTGGATCTGTGTTGATCAGAAAATGCATCTGTAAACTAGTAAATTATATATTAATAGGGTTGAACATGCAGTATAAATAGGAGATTTTCTCCTGAAGGGGTGATACCAATACATAATAGAAATGGAAAATTGGATTATATTCCTTTAAAGGTCTTCATATTCAGCATCATATCCTACCTTTGTCAATCCTCTGGCAGGGGAAAATCCAGTTCAGGGGAGTAGTGTGTCCATGACTCTCCTCACGGGCTTGGTGACTGGAAGGATTGAAACTTAAACACCTTGGCGATATCAGAGCGATTAATTCATGCAGTGGGGTAGAGGATTTGCTCAGTCGCTATACCTGAAGCAGTCTCTGTGACTTCTTTAGCACAGCCATCTTAATCACTTCTAGTGCCTGCAGATGTGAATTCCTTATCTGGCTACACAAGCAGCTCCTGATCACCTTCTAATAAAAGTGGAGAAACAGTTACTGTGTGCACACCATCTATGGGGCTTGAATTGTTAGATGAAGAAAATGGAAAATCAAAATGGAGAAGTTTGTTTTATAAAATTTACTGATTATGTAAAAAAAAAAATAATAATAATCTGTAGGGAAGGAAAAGCTTTTTTTTTTTTTTTTATCCCACACTTGTATACGTGATACTGTAAACTTGCTTTTGCTATTTTGCAGAAGAAAACTAAATTTTATGCTCTGTGTAGGTTTCATTCTGCAGTGTCAAGGCAGAGTAGAAGATTCATATTTTGTTTGCTAAAATACCAGTAATTCCAGGCCAGTGAAACGGTCCATGGTAATGCACATACAATCTTTAGAATGTGTTATGAAGCGAAAATGTCTATGAATTAATCTAATTTCTTTTAATAATGTAAACTTGAACCCATTCCCATCGCTAAAGTCTGTGTTTTGTTTATTCTAAGATTTTGAAGATTCTTTCAAAGCAATATGTTACATTCAGTCCAAATAGCTTTGAGGATCTCATTTAAGTTTCGATAACTGCTTGGATACAAATAACCAATTCAGTGGAATTAGAACTAATGTATTTCTGCTCCCTTTTCTGTGTTTCAGCACCACCCCGATTCACCAAGGTACCAGTGGACCAGATTGGCGTGTCAGGAGGGGTGGTCTCCTTCGTGTGCCAGGCTACAGGTGATCCTAAGCCTCATGTGGCCTGGAACAAGAAAGGGAAGAGGGTCAACTCCCAGCGAATTGAGGTATAGTTCTTGAATAAACCAGCCTTCACCATGACTGCTGAAATATCTTTCAGATTTAATTCATAAACACATCACACTTCTACCAATTACATTTACAACAAATTCACATGTTCATGATACCTTTTGAAGGTTTAAAGTATCATAAGTGCTTTGATTTTGGATGCTAATTACATCGACATTTACGTTTCAGGTTCTTAATTAATACAATCTAAAATGTACTTGGAAGAGCATTTGCTAATGCATCTGAACCCTAGTCTGCATGATACGCTACAGTCTTTCCAAATCCAGAAATCCTCAGTCTCCTCCATCTTTTAGTTGGACTGCAGCTTTTTGCAGTTATTTGTATTTACTTAGTATTTGCTTGAGTAGATAATTGTAAAATGCTGAGTTTCAGAACCCCTCTCTTTTGGTTGTACTTTTTCAACAACCAGGCATCGGGCAGTTTAGCAGTTTGGCCCAGGTAGAACTAAGAATGCATATTGTGTGTGTGTGTGTTCAATCAAGGATAATTCATTACTATTACTCAATTGGTAACCTATGAAGAGTTTTGAATTGTCTACACCAAGCCACGGTTCATTAAACAAGTTCTGTTTGCTTAATTTCTTGTAATCTTGGCACCTTTAGCAGAGTGCCAAATGCTTATTAAAAATATCTAATTAAGAAAATTAGGGGATCAATCTGCAATTAAGAGGTCAGTTGCAGCAATGACCAGCACATATAGCATTTTGAACTGGATTTTGGAAATACTAATATCTGCTGAAGCTGTTAACTAAATCTTTCTCATTAAGTTCAAAATGTAGGTGAGGAATTCAGGGATCTCGACAACCACTAGGTTTTTGGTAGTAAAATGTCTAAAGAAGAATATAGCCTTCTTCCAATGATGTATACTTAAAATGTACAGGGGAATTGTAGCCATTTCCTTTTCCACGTTGGAGCCGTTCTTACCCATGTACTAAAATGTCTTATTTTGCAATGGTTACATGGATCTTAATGATAAGCAGAGTCCTATAATGCAGTGTTTTTACATTTAGACATTTAAACCCAGGATTGTTTTCCACCTTTTTGAACATGAGTTTTGATTGATATGCCATCTGGCTTAATTAAAACTTCTAACACTCTGAGCAGAACAAACATTTGGAATATATAAGTAACAAAGGGGTTGATTCTGTGTATGTAAAGTCAAAATATTTCTACTTTACTGTACTTTGACTTTATAAGAAACCGATGTGAATCTAAAACAGGAAATGTAAGAATGTGAAAGAAGTGATGTAAAATGTTACAAGCTATTTCTCTTGGTTTTGGATTGTTATACAGTTTTGGTTTCTAAGGTTCCCAGAAAGAGTACACTACCATGGGACCTCTGAAATATTATTCAAACTGTAGCCTATATATGGCGTTGTTTGTATTTCTCTAAAGCAAAAGTAAGCTGAATACAAATGATTTAAGTTTTCATTTTGTGAACCAATTATGTACAAAGTAAAATTGTCACCATGCTGAAAAATTCTAAATACCAAGTCTAAAGGCATGCAGCAGACACTGCATGGTGTCATCAAGAGATGAGCCAAAAAAAATGAGTGTTGTACCAGAACTTATTTGAATTATTTTAGTCTTGCCCTGGAATCAAATTGTCTGTTGGCTGCAAACAAAATCCTGGATACCCCAAAAAGGCTGGAAAAATCACGTACATCATGCACATGCACACACATAAACCCCTTACCATCAAAGGCTAGGGGCTAGGATATTTTAACAGGCTGCTTCTGCTCTGGGTTCCTTGAAAGCTGGTTTTACTGTTAAGGCCAGGGAATTCCTCTCCATCCTCACACACCAGACATGAAGTGGGATCGGTTTCTTGCTGGCTTGCATTTCCATTTCCATCTCTCTCGCCTTCTGTTCCTGATGTTCTCCTCACCAAGATGAAAGACTTCTGTGCCCCTGTTGCTTCTACTCTTCAGTTCAACCCTTCTAGCTAGTATCATAGTGTCTCAGAAAAGCAGCCCAGGAAGATAAACCCCAGAAGTATCCCTATCCTGGGGACTACGATTTGGTATAGGCTGCTCAAAGAAAATGTTTGCCTAGGGCATGGCTGTGTCTGCCTATGGCCAACTGGTCCCCTAGCCCATCTCTAAAAATGCAGAACGCCTGATAGGCCAGTCCATCACTGCTCCAGGGGTATGCTTATATGTCCAGTCGAGTCCCTGCTCACAAAGACCCCACACTTGTGACCACACACTTGTTTTTGACTCTTGAGTCATTAACACATGCAGTACAGTTAAAGACATAAGTAAAGAATGTGGTACAACAAAGGTGGCTTGAAAAAGGACTCCACTATGGCATTTCCTGAACTAAATCAGTGTGTATCCTTGTTTTATGCAATGTTCCATATACATGAACTTTAGCCAGTGTTATAACATCTCACACAAACCCTCAAACCTTTATTATCCAAATCAGTAGAATAACATTTGTGTGTGTGCTTGATCTCTGCATTTTCCTTCATTGGCTTTATAGGCTATCTAGCTATTTTGCTAACATCTGTCAAGCATTTCAGCACTGGGCAGCTTATCCAATAACTTTAGTTTAGTGGGTCATCTTTGGCAAAATGTATATCTTGGAAATGATTGGAAAACCGGCAAAGCCACTAAGAATCAATCTGTAGACTGAGAAAGCCAGACAGGGGAAAGTAAGAGACATCTTCCATTGACAGTGGCTTAATGAGGAAGAATAGAGCAGTGTTAGTGGGAACTCGCGCTCACAGGTAACCTAGGAAAATGTTCAGGAAATACAGCTGGTCAGGAGGCAGGTTTAATTGACTACTGAGCCTAGTCTGAGCACAATATTACCTTGATAAGTCTCTCTGAATAACTCATTCTGTAAAAGAGAGCACACAGAAAGAGCCATGTGTCCTTGAGCCTACAGGTAAAGGTATTCTTGAGTCAATTTCTTTTTAAGTTGATTCAATCATTGTGTTTCATTGCAATATAAAGAAGAGAGGGTGGTGACCCTCCAGTTCAATATGAAATTAGCTACCTTGGCAGTGTTCAGCCCCATTAATCAAATACCCTGTCTGATCTCAGGATTTGCTTCCTCTTGGAAAAGAGTTGCTGAAATCATTATAGTTTAATCATTTCATACAACAACTATGTGTATGACCATACAGTGAGATTGTACCAGTAAGTTTCAGTAAAGTATTCTAATTTAGAATTTGTGTGTAGAATATTGTAGTTGTCTGTACTTTTTTTTGTGAGAGTGTTTGTTTGTTGTATGACTGTGGTACTAGTTAGTTAGTTATTGAATGAGTGAGAGGTGAATATGTTTCTCTTAAATGATGGTAAGTAGTCAAGATAGACTGTTGGAAGTTGGGAATGTGAATGTGACCATCTTTTTTGCTTTGTTTTGTCTTTGCAGATGATCGAGTTTGACGAGGGGGCAGGGGCGGTGCTGCGAATACAGCCCCTCCGAGCGCCACGCGACGAGAATATTTATGAGTGCGTCGCGGAGAACTCGGAAGGGGAAGTGACGGTCACTGCCAAACTATCCATCATCAGAGGTAAGGTGAAGCTGAGCGAACTGCAGTTTGCATGGTGGTTTCCAATGTCATTCTGTGAGCAGTATCTATCTACAACAATGCAGGCAGAACCAGAATCAAATTGAAACTTTGTTTTGGATTAGATTTAGGCCCTTGAAATAGTATGGCTAGGTCAGTAGGGAGCAGGTTATGAAGGATATGCATGTTTTTTAATCTCTCCCATGCACCTGTCACACAGAGATTACATGTATCATATCATATGTCTCGAGAACGATATAATCTAAAGATTTTTAATTCCGGGGATTGCAAGAACATGGCAACCGAGATGGGGAAGGCACCCTAAGCATTATTTGTTCAGGCACTCCCCCTCCAAAAAGGGTTGAATAGGACTGAAGTTTCATGGTAATGCATTTACATTTTCTAAATACTTTAATACAATTTCCTGTTACTATTTTTACTGCAACATTATCATTTCAAATCTTTGAGAAATTATGATCTAGTAACTTCTCCCCATAATGCAGTCTATTTGATCACCAGAACAAACTTCAATCCAACTTCCTTTTCTGTCTTGGAGATTGCCAAGAAGCAAGAAAATGGGCTTTTTGATATTGAAAAATGACAGCTCGTGATAAGCGCCTATGTTTAAGAATTTGCCTAAACTCCAGCAATCCTTGGCATTTCGTGAATCCCCTCAAGAATGTGTATTCTTTTTGCTTGGCATGGTGTCAGTCCTAGTATATGAACAAACTGGGACTGTAGTGTGTTTTTTTGCCGAATTCTTGCCATCTGCTTAGTTAATGCTGAATTTTATACTTGGCAGTTTGTTTGAACTCCTGTCTGGGATATGGACCAAGCAGGGGTTATGGTAGGAAGCCCAATTTACATTAAAATCTCACTTTTGGCAGTGGGAGCTTCACTGTATAAGCCACACAGCCTTACACAGAGGGAAATTATTGCTGCCCATCTGTTACTTCCTCACGACTCAGTGTTGAACACCATGATGAGAATTTAGTTTCGAATTTTGGAATATTCTCCTGATCAGAGTTGGGTCGATCACTGTGCACGCACAAGAAACAGAAATGAGAAGAAACAAACTAGAAATATTACATTCAAATATTTTGGATTAATGATTCCTGTCAACGTGCAGTGTTTCGTAACAACTGATTTACTGCCGATTATACAGATTGACAACTTTTAAAAGTATTCACATATATATATATATATATATATATAATTTATGCAGGAGGGTGAATACTATATATTTTATATATGCAAATACTTTGTGGTATTAGGATCCCCCCAAACAATGCATGGAGATGATGCAGAAAAACTTGACATCTGTGATCTTCTGTGAGGGTCTCTTGGTAGTATAGTAAAAGCTCTGTTATGTGGCATTCATGGGGAATGGGGAATTAAATATGCCAATTATGAAAGTTATGCTTTATTTCACCAAATGTTCCAAGTACATAAAACTTCTCAATGCTACGTTTTTAATGTAAGGAATACTATACTCCTTTACAGAGGTACTCAGCAGTCAGTTGGGGAACAGTCTAAGTTGCTTGTAGAGGAGCAGTCGGGCGAGATATTCGGCGTCGAAGTCACGATGCAGCTCAAGCACAAAACGATCACAATGGCAGATGGCCTCTGTTTACAACTGAGACTACCACTAGTGACACCACTCGGCAGCATCCGGAAGCTTCTGGGACACAAAAGATCTGTGGGAAGCACACGGCAAGATCCCAGATTACGATTGGCATTTTTCTGGATACACGACAGAAACAATGTATTCTGTCTTTGATAGAAGATGGTTAATAGACCATTCCGGATATAATGCTGGATAACGCATCTTTGACTAAGTATTGACATTAATTTCTTATCTACTTCCATTCCCTTCTACTACATAATGTAGGTGTAGTCAGGCAGTGTGTTTAGGGTCACTATCATGTTGAAAAGTAATCTCTTCATCTACAAGTTGCATCCCAGAGGGTGTTGCATCATTTTGAAGGAATGTGGGATTTTGTGTTTTTATTAAATCTGTCATAATAGAACTATAAACCCACCCTTAACATTGTAACTCTCTGCTACACCCTAGGCACAAGAAGATTGTTTTAATTGAAGTGAACTCCCATGACTGAAAGGCAGGACATACAATACGATGACCATGTACCCATAAAAAAAAAAGTCTGTTCTGTAAGGGAGGTTTCAAGTAAAAATGTCACACAATGCAGCTGACCATATCCAATAGATGGAGAAAAAGAAAAATAGTAGCTACATAAAAAATAAAAACATGGTCAGATCAGGGAGGAAGCATTCACCCTTAAATTGAGTAATCCCCATAATTTTGCTAATCCAGTTGTAAAAAGAAGTTGTCTAATAAAGTAAATCCTATGTACAATGTAGGAGCATTTTGCCGATTTTTATATGCTCCAAAGTAGGAATAGGAATACTTAATTGTAATTCCTCTGAAGTTAGTTTAATGAACTGCTTTCCATTGCTTATTGAATTAGATTAACTAGAAGCTGAACAAACAACAACAGCTTTACAACAGGGCCATGACAGTGCTGAACATTTTGGAAAAAAGCCACCTTCAGGAGTTTTTCCTTTTTCTGTACTTCTCTCCCCACCCCTGGGAATAACCCTACACCCTCAGTTTGTTTGCTGTTTTTCTGAGGAATTGAACAGATAACGAAGCATTTATGTCGAACTGCACCTTGCATATAACTGTATGCCTAAGATCTGCCATCTGCCTTATTAACACATTCTTCAAGTCCCCCGATGCCACCTGCTTTGCCATCTTTTCTGACTGGTGGAGACTTGAGTGCCTGTTGCCACTGGCTGCTGCCGCTGTGCCAGTGCGTCTGCCAAGTCGCACTGGCGTTGACAGAGTCCAGCAGCTATTGTGGGAAACATCAGTTGAGGTCCCGCCATCTGCCACTGTTCCAGAAACGCAGAGCAGGGATTCTGGCTCCCCTGTCCTTGTCAGAGGCGGAACTAATCTCAGGTGCTTTTGTTGTGCTGCAAAAATTCAACTGTGACTCTAGCACAGGTATTTAGCCAGTGCTTTGAAGGGCAATTTATTAATGAGTCCCTCTTCCTCTCGTGACACATGCACGGCAGGTAGCTCCACTGCTACAACTACATCAACAACCCCTGCGCTGCTCTATATAAATCCCCTGTTACGTGTGACTACCATGCAGGTCAACCCCCTGTCATAAAAAAGATATCCATCTAAACTGTATTTTGGGGAATATGTCTACTCCATATTCAGGTGGAGGAGTGTAATTTGCCTTCCTATCCTTTAGTAGCTCCACCTTTGAGGAATACTTGGCAGCAAGGGTTAAGTACTCTAATGGTTTGACTCTAAGTGAAACATATTCTCCACTTAACTCAACGAGCGTCTCAAACCTGGCCAGTGCCAGGTTGCCTTCATCTACTGTGAGATCTCCCTGCCGACTCTCTGACCCCTGTGTCAGCTCACTGTCTGGGCTCTGCCTTTCCAGCAGAAGACAGTGGTGAGATAAATCTCGTTAGTGGGAAAAGTAACAGGAGCCCTGGCTCAATGCTTCTAATGGGCTGGTAAGACAAGCTGTTAATTGGATCATTTTGCCTCAGAAAGGAAGCTTGGTTTTGTTGCATTTAATTGGACTGTGCCTCCACTCAGAAGAACCTTTGTTCCCTTTCCATTCCACCTAATACTTTGCAAAACTATTTTGTTATTCCACTATTCACTTGTATTTAATCTAAAAGCAATGGGATTTCCAAAACGGATCTGAAAGCCTACAAGCTTGAAGGGCAGTTTTATTTTATTTTAAGGTGCTGTTTTGAAGAGTGCTGTCCCCCAACCCTATAACTAATTTAATCTGTAATATTGTACTTGGATATTTAAAAACTAGAATGCTTTGATTCTTAATTCTGGATATAACCATATACCTTAAATCATCATGGAGCAGAACACACAAACAAAAGAGACCTTGCAACACGAAGCCTTTTATTTTTTTTAACTAGTCTCATTGATCCTTAAATAATAAATCATAAAAAGAAAGAGTTTAGTTAACCCGAAGCAGCCCCTTGCAGAATACAGATGAATACAGCACAATGGAGGGTCTCCCCTGAGGGAAACTTATTTGCGATTGTGTGTTTTTCAGGCTTGTGCTGAATGATTTGGTGTAACAGAGCGTAACTGATTATTATTCCTAGTTAATTCCTTGCACCCAAAAGTGCACTAAAATGCATTATCATACATTAGAGTAGGGCAACTCAGAGAAGACCTTGCAGGGACACACGGGGGCTCTGTGCTTTTGTTCTGCATGCTGTACCTCTGAGGACTGGAGAGAGTCTACGGTTAGTTCCTCTCTTAAGCAGTCGAGGGAAGTCTCCCTGCTTTACTCACTGCCTAGCAGTCTGTAGAAATGGCTCATCCATGTCCGTATGGTTTATGAGAAGAGTTTAGGGTAGTGTTCCATTTAGTCTTACTAATACAATGGTTAACAGGATGTTCAAGTCACTAACATGCTACCATTTGAGATTTATAACAAAATGCATTGTTTATGACCAGCCTCACAGCAATGGAAGGGACCAGCGTACAGATGAACTTGCAATCTGAATCCACTTCCTGTAAAAACACTGCATAAATGCATCTAATTATGGATTATTTTTCAAATCAAATGCGTAGTACAAACAAATACAAGAAAAGAAGAAAAAAATCAACAACAATTGTCGTGAATTAATGTCTGTTGATTACTTTATAAAATAGGTCAACAGAGTAACAAGCTAAGGAGAAACATGCCTCCAAAACATTGCAGCTGAGTATCAGAAAGCAAGGTACAATTAAGGTATAAAAACTTTAGCCCATATTAAGGTGCCAAGATGTGCTTCTCCCTGGTCCTTGTTGGCACGTAGCCCTAATACCACCCCTCGTCTCCAGAGCCATTCATAGATTCCCCAGCTCAACGTTATCCCAAATAATCTCTCTGTCTATGGCTGATCCCCATCCTGTCAATACCGGGCTGTAATTAGTAGTTGTTGGTTGATGTATTTGGAGGAAGGGGTTGGGAGAGAAGCCTACACCAGCACTCTTGTCAGATAAGGAATTTGTGACTCCTGAACTTGTGCTCTGGTTAAGAGAGAACCTGCACATTGTAACTTTAGCTTTAATTAAATCCATATGTCTGTTTTTGTTGTTGTTGTTTTGTTCCAATTTGTAACTCAGTATGAGAATAATTTCCTGTTTTCTTTCCCGGTGTATTTTTCTATACAACGGTGATTTGGTATTTATTCAACACCATGTGTTACCAATCTAACTAGACATCGATTTAGATTAATGTGGTCTACCTGTACAGCCACGTATGCAAGCTGTCCTGGACACAAACGGTGGTAACATTGAGAGACGTTTGGTGTGCGCTGAAATGTGTCCATGGAAGTGTATTTCTCGTCTTCCAAATGAAATGTTTTGATTGTTCACAATACAATTGTTTGAAGATAAACATCCTTTACATGGCTGTTCCACCTCAACTGCAGTGATAGATTAATGTATTCAATTCAGTTTTCTTGGACAGGATGCCAGAGAGAGATTTTCCAATGCTATGAATAAAAAACCTGCTGTATTTACTAGCTATGATTAATTGTTAAAGATGTTGGTTTCAAAGATATTGTTTCAGCAGCTTCCATCTACTAATGGGAATGTACCTAATGCATTCCAATCCATTAAAATCTGATGCATATTTGTGTACTTGATCATTAGCCTATAATGTGTTCTGCTTTGATTGTGGCTTCTTTTGCTCTTTATTCCACCTCATACTTTGTGCAGCACTTCAATTCGTTAGCTCTGATCTAAAGCAGCCTTTAGCTAAAACCCCTCTGTTTAATACCTGCTAATGACCTGTAAACAGCCATAAACAGATGTGGTCAGGTTCTATCAAATAATTGGTGTCTGAGATTTTGACTCCTGGGTCTTAATTAGGAACAGATTATCCTTTGCATTTTCCTGTTGTTCAGTTTTTGGAAGCCTATCCTCTTGCATGGGGATTGCATGCTCCTCCTCCGTGCTCGCTCACGTGTCCTGTTACTTAAACATTCCAGGAGAAAATCGTCTGAAATGGTTTATCAAAGTAGTAATGTGGCCTAATTCCATAATGCTTTACCAATGACCAACAAAGCTTGCTGCCATGCTAGATTGATTCCCTTGTGAACTTCCTAGAAGTAGGGATTTAGAGGTCATCCCAGGAACAATTGATCCTGAAACATTAGTCTCGGCAAGATATATAACCGCATGAACAGAATACACAGATGCTCCTTATTTTCCCAAATTTTGGATTACCAATCAGAAACCATGATTCTGTACTTTGTGAAAAGTGAAGAGACCAAGCACATGCTGTTCGAAATGCCCCCTGTCAGAAGCATCTGCTATGTGTTGGCATGCAAAACCAGAATGCCCACAGCCCAAATATTATACCAGTCGGAAGGTTAGGTGCAACTGGAATTATACACAGGCTGAAGCAACAGGAGTCAATGATGATGACCGGAGGATAACTGAGCCATCTTTTACCCTACATTCTCTGGTGGGTCTTGGTCAACTGTGTGCTGGCACCTGCTAACGATAACCATGCTTATGAGAGAGAGAGAGAGAGAGAGAGAGAGAGAGAGAGAGAGAGAGAGAGAGAGAGAGAGAGAGAGAGAGAATACTACCCGAAGGGGGATGGGATGTTGGCATTACCATGGGAACTCATGAATGTACAGTCTAGCGATGCTGTCTATGGGCTGCTTTGCATTGCCACTCAAGAAGACCCCTTCTCTGCCTGCTTTAACTAGTACAACACAAAGCGAAACAGCCTCTTTTTGCTGGAGTCTATGGGCTCACGTGTGACCTTGCAGTCTTTGTACAGCATTCTCTTAACAGATAACCGTGGTTGTATTCACATTATGTCTTTATATTTCTGGTGGAGACTACTACCCAATGGGGGCGGGGTAGCATCGTGAGGGAAGCCGGCAACGGACATAGAAGGAAACCAGCCTTGAGGCCACAGCCTGCTAGGAGATGAGGCCTCAACAGCAGGGATCCACACACTAATAATCAGTAAAACAGGAGGAGGGGCCACAGGCCAAGCTCTACTGAATAAGAATAAACTGAAAATGGTGGGGGAGGGCCGGCAGGAACCAACAGAGACCTGCACACCAGCACAATGTAAAGCCAGGAGCAGGTCAGAAGTCATGCTGAACTGGAATGAAAATCAATCACATAAGGGGGGCAGGGGTCAACTGGCATCTTCACAGCACCACTCAATAACATCAGGAGCAGAGCTGTCAAGCCAGGCTCTGCTGGAAAACAAAGTTAACACATTGAAAAGGGAGAGGCAGGGAGTAATAGATGCCTGGACAACACCCAAAGAAGGGACCTAGGAGCAGGGTCAAAAGCCAAACTTCATGGGAACAAAAAATAACACACACTAACCGAGGCATAGGGGACCACAGGCAGATGCATGTCATGAATTAGACCAGAGACACGCTCCACTGCTCATTGTATACCAGTTAAAAAAAAAAAAAAAAAAAAAGCGGAAGCGGTTCATGTCTGCGAAAACCAAGGACAACAGCCTACCAGGAAGCACAGACAAAGGCTGGTAGACATGTACAAGTGTATAACCGAGGTGGGAGATGGGAAAACCACTTCTCAATCGCCCACATAGTACTGCCTAGTACAGGTCATGTAGCACCGCAGTGACAGGACAAGGCAAGTGCAAACAGCTCCCTTCTTTCATCAGTCTTCGTTTCTATGCTCTGTGATTTCCACATCTCATCTCAGAGACCATATTGGAACAAGCTGCATGACCTTTTCTTCTTTATTTAAAGATCTGACCACTACTCCTATCTTCTTCTGTTTGTATTCCAACTTGGCACAAAAGCCTTAAATGAAATTATGCCGAGAGGTATCTTTTCCAGACTAAGAATACAAGTGTCTTTTGAATCAATTAATAGCAACCCATCAAAATGTGGAATTCTAAAGCAAAACATTTAAATCAATATAGAATTGGGTATTGTACATTGATAACTGGAATTAGTTTCTCCTGTGCCTGGTTCACAAAGCATGCGCAAGAAAGGATGAGACTATACACAGTTCTATATATATGATTGTGAAGTGTTCATTTCATTACGGCTGTGCTCTGTAGCTCCTGAACTGGCAGTTTTCTTTAAGCTCTTGGCTACTTGTTCCACAACTTTGTGAAAGTGATGTGAAAAGGGGAAAGTAAGAGTGCGATCGCACAACAGAGCAGAAGTCGGGGGCGATCTGAAAGCAGCTCTGATGTCATTTTCCTTGCTCCTTGATCTCATCATCCGTGAGGCTCCTGAAGTGACAAGTCCCCGGAGAAGCTGGCGTGGGGATTTTCACAGCTTTGCATCAATTTCCAGCAGCACCTTTAAGAGTAATTCAGAGCAGATTTGGTAAGGTGGATAGCTGTGGCCCCTTGGAATCCTTTCATCCAGCGAACCTGGAAGCAGTAATCAAGCGTGATTGTGGATAAATGGCTGGAACTAAAATCGCTGGGGTGGTTGTGTAACTTCCCATTGATTTCTAAAGCTTGTTCAAGCAGAGGGGCTTCAGTAGTTATTTATTTCCCCCACCTCCTTCTCTTTCAACCCAATGAAAGCCAGGGAAGTAAGAAGCTTTATTTGGGAACTTTAAAGTCTAGGTACACTACATGTGATCGATTTGCTATTAGGAAGGCGAGGATAATGGGACAAAATGGGAGTCTTACTTGCCTCCTGAATTGTGGTGCAGCTATTGTAGACATTAGTTAACGATGATAACAGTGTTTGGGACATCAGAAATATATGTACTAAGTATCTAGACATCAAAAAGAGAATATTGAATGAGGGAACTTTCATTCAATGGAAAAGTTTATAACAAATCAAAATTAGGACACACGTAGGGTTAGATTGAGTAGGCCTGTTTTACTCACATATTTAACTGTATTATTTGCCAGTTTGTTACACGATCCTGACATTCTTTTATGGAATGTCTGAATTCACACACATGATGAAGATCAGGCTATGCCATGAAGTCAAAGGTCACTCATGTACTTTGACATGTTTTGTTCATCAATAGCATGGAGCAATGAGGCGATATTATCCAGTTTTAACTGGTGGTTTGAACACAGATCTGTTAAAAAAAGATTAACTTCAAACCATGCTTAGTGGTTCACTGTGAATGAGATGCACAAGAGCACCAATCCTGGGAGAATGACTGTTCTTCTTAGAGTTCACCACATGAATACATAGAGTCAGGAGGAATCACTTTAGCACATCATGGCAGGGATAACACATGAATATGCATTGCTCACTCTGTGATCTAGGTTTGTGTGGCTGAAAGGTGAACCGTGTCATGCTATATAACAGATGGGTCAGAATAGGTGGCTACAATCTTTTCTTTTTCTGATGGTGTCCAACTTCTA
Source organism: Amia ocellicauda (assembly GCF_036373705.1). Classification (NCBI taxonomy): domain Eukaryota; kingdom Metazoa; phylum Chordata; class Actinopteri; order Amiiformes; family Amiidae; genus Amia; species Amia ocellicauda. The sequence continues at coordinate 21,854,809 of NC_089871.1, forward strand.
AAGTAGAAACGGCCATTATCAGAGCTGCCTACAGATCTTTTGGGATGTCATTTTCTACAGCACACTCTTTACCCATGTATTTTACCCAGCACCATTTTTATATCAATTTGTGTACTAATTTGTGTACTAAGGCCTTGAGGGAAGAATAGTCCAATTAAAATAAATTATAAACAAAACACTGAACATACAGGGACATAATAAATACATCATATATACTCTATAATATTTCTTACAAGCCTAACTGTTCAAATCAATCGTCTGAATTGCTTTTCCCGCCCAGGCTGCAAGAAAAGATACTAATAATAACTATACAGTGAGGGAAAAAAGTATTTGATCCCCTGCTGATTTTGTACGTTTGCCCACTGACAAAGAAATGATCAGTCTATAATTTTAATGGTAGGTGTATTTTATCAGTGAGAGACAGAATAACAGCAAAAAAATCTAGAAAAACGCATTTCAAAAAAGTTATAAATTGATTTGCATGTTAATGAGTGAAATAAGTATTTGATCCCCTATCAATCAGCAAGATTTCTGGCTCCCAGGTGTCTTTTATACAGGTAATGAGCTGAGATTAGGAGCACTCTTAAAGGGAGTGCTCCTAATCTCAGCTCGTTACCTGTATAAAAGACACCTGTCCACAGAAGCAATCAATCAATCAGATTCCAAACTTTCCACCATGGACAAGACCAAAGAGCTGTCCAAGGATGTCAGGGACAAGATTGTAGACCTACACAAGGCTGGAATGGGCTACAAGACCATGGCCAAGCAGCTTGGTGAGAAGGTGACAACAGTTGGTGCAATTATTCGCAAATGGAAGAAACACGAAATAACTGTCAGTCTCCCTCTGTCTGGGGCTCCATGCAAGATCTTACCTCGTGGAGTTTCAATTATCATGAGAACAGTGAGGGATCAGCCCAGAACTACACGGGAGGATCTTGTTAATGATCTCAAGGCAGTTGGGACCATAGTCACCAAGAAAACAATTGGTAACACACTACGCCGTGAAGGACTGAAATCCTGCAGCGCCCGCAAGGTCCCTCTGCTCAAGAAAGCACATGTACAGGCCCGTCTGAAGTTTGCCAATGAACATCTGAATGATTCAGAGGAGAACTGGGTGAAAGTGTTGTGGACAGATGAGACCAAAATCAAGCTCTTTGGCATCAACTCAACTCGCCGTGTTTGGAGGAGGAGGAATGACCCCAAGAACACCATCCCCACCGTCAAACATGGAGGTGGAAACATTATGCTTTGGGGGTGTTTTTCTGCTAAGGGGACAGGACAACTGCACCGCATCAAAGGGACGATGGACAGGGCCATGTACCGTCAAATCTTGGGTGAGAACCTCCTTCCCTCAGTCAGGGCATTGAAAATGGGTCGTTGATGGGTATTCCAGCATGACAATGACCCAAAGATGTGTGCAAACCTGGTGGCCAACTACAAGAAACGTCTGACCTCTGTGATTGCCAACAAGGGTTTTGCCACCAAGTACTAAGTCAAAGGGGTCAAATACTTATTTCCCTCATTAACATGCAAATCAATTAATAACTTTTTTGAAACGTGTTTTTCTGGATCTTGTTGTTGTTATTCTGTCTCTCACTGTTAAAATACACCTACCATTAAAATTATAGACTGATCATTTCTTTGTCAGTGGGCAAATGTACAAAATCAGCAGGGGATCAAATACTTTTTTCCCCCACTTTATTTGAGATCAGCTGCATGCCACTTTCTGTAAAGACTCAACTAAATAGTATGCTTCCCCCTCAATCTTTTCAGTCCCTTTTGCACTCCTTTTACTAGTGATGTAGACTTTGAGTAATATGCTCTTCCTAATACAGATCTTCTCATGATCAGATCTGCATAGAAAATGACAAATAAAAGAACAGCCTGTGATTTGGCCTATTTGAATACTTTTGCAATTTTTGATATTGTGTAATGTGCACTCACAAATGATATGCAAATACGCTAAGGGGGTACTAAACATATAGTATTTATTTATGTTTGTTTTTCATTTTTGTAAAGATCTGACTGCCAGGCTTTGCATTAATTCCCCATGAATCAGTGATTCTTGTAATACTGTCTTGTCATTTTGCAGTCTGTTCAGTTTGATAAGTGGTATATATTGTCAAAATACAACATACAACAGTGTAATACCATTAAGGCAATATACCATTTATTTTTTAGTGGCCTTTTACAGACAGGGCAAGGTCTATCCCAGACAGACTTAAATCATTTGCTTTGATTAAAATGGCCCCAGAGTTGCCTGTATGATGGATAAGTTTACAACGGACTTATTCAGCTTTGGGCCCCATGTGAGTAAAACAGTAGCAACAGTAGTCTTTTTAATGGAATTGTACCATGCATTGTCCATTTCAGACTTTTTTTGCACTTTGTTAATTCATTTATAGTCCACACTTGATTAACTATATTTTAGAAGTGTAAATTATAGAGTAGAGATTATTAATACTTGGAACACCATGTCTCTACTGCGTTTTAGCTTAGTCGTTGAACCCTTATGTTTTTGTTTTAAATACAGTTAACAACCGTATGTTCGTTAAATGACAACTGTTAGAAATGATCATGAACTCTGTTTAGTTGTCTCAGTGTCCAGGTGTCTGGAATGTCAAATTGTCAAATTGAGTCTCCCACGCTGAAGTAACTATGCTTATTTAGAGAGTGTAATTGAAGTACAGTGTTACTCCCATCTGTGTGTGTACATCACTAATTGCCATCCTATTTAAATGTGTTGAGCTTTTTTTAAAGCAGACTGAACAGAGTTCTATTTGCTTAATTTATTGGAAGCAACATGCTTAAGTGCAAGAACAAATAAAGAAAGCGATGGGATAAGAAGTAATTTAGAAAATAGGTCAATTAAGGGACTTATATGCCTCAATAATTTAGAGATCGGTTGGAACAGAAACAGAAGAGACAGGGGACCAGGATGTGTAGAGGACCAGTCAACACAAAGAAACCAGCCCTAATCAGGACAATTTCAGGACTAGTCGTGCGTTTCTTTTGCGTAAGCTTCAAGAGGGTTTTTTCTTTATATTCTACTACTGAGAAATATAGGTTACTGCATCCCTGAAAACAGTTTGGTGGAATCACCAGTCCTAAGAAGTGATTGGGCAGCAACTGTAAGTGAACTTGGATCTTCTTTAGACTACTGGACAATGGCAACTGGGTAATATTGTTAGGGTGGGAGGTCTTGCTTTTCATTAAACCGCCACACGTCAGTAAACCCATTAAAGTGATTAAGCACTGAAGCCAGTAAACTGCAACTGTTCATTTTAAGAGAAACAAAACCCATTTTTTGTTTTGTCGCTCCTCCCCAAAGCCATCCATTGAGGCAAGGCTGTGGTCATTCCTACTTTGGTAATTTTCTGGTTCATTTACATTTACATTCCACAAATCCGTGCCTCTGTGGCTTTTTGCCTCGACTCCCCATGCCGCGCATGTCTATCTGTGCTAATTGGCTCACGCGCTTTTCTCTGGCAGTGTCATCGCAATTAACAAAAATAAGCAATTACTGTACTAAAGAGCACATTTGTGCATCCTTTATGCAAAACATGTTTAATTTGATGATGCATTTAACAAGGTGCAATAGTCGCCGCTATCAGGTGTGTAATTACACAGAACTAACAAAGCATTAGATGGAATCATTATTCCATTCAATTTCAAACCAGCAACATTAACATTAGTGTCTGCCTTTTTAAAATTGTGTTAGTTTGTTTTATTTTTAATCAACCACTTTGTGTGTTTTCTGCATTAGATCACATGTAATCAAGATGCAAAATATTGTCCCTTCATGAAGAATACAAAATGAAAAATGTGCTTTGTTTCCTGTTGCACACAATGAAAGAACATCACGATTTATTTTATGATCAAAGCTAGTGAAGTGATGGTGAGAGGCTGATACACTAAAGTCTAAAGAAACTCTCTTCATATGACGACTGTTATGCTTATCATTCATACATGATACATGAAGGACTTAATACAGATACATTTAATATCTGTAGCATACAGGTTTATTTTAATGAAGCCAGAATCATGAATTTATAAGATAAAGGTACTATCCTCCCTCTAGAATACAGATGCTAGTGAAAGAAAAGATGCACTTTGAATTAAAGTTTGACTTGCTACATAAATCTTTCTGGTACAATGAAAATCTACATATATAGCCTAGTTCATACCTTTGATTTCAGGAATTCATTTTGGAGTCAGCTGGGGCCAGTGCTTTTTACACTTGTACTCCTGGCTTTGAAACTCAATTCCACGTAATTCAAGACCCCAGCACAACTGTTTTTTCTCCTCCATTTTCTTTTCTTTTTTCATTTTATATTTATTAAGAATAATATGAAAACCTGTGTTCTGTTATTTATAGCTTCAATAGACAGTGGATATGAGTGATGCTGTTTTTGTTGCAAAGCACATTGGGATGCTTTGTAAAGAAGAGAGAACTCAAATTGTATTGCAGTGTATAATTTACCACTGTCCTCTTCCAGTAAATGAATTTCACTTCTGTTCTCGGATTATATGAGAACCTAAAGTGACAGCAATTGAGGCACAGCCTTTCCCCCAAGAGGGGAGGCGTGCTGTATTTTAACTAACTGTTTTCACGGTTGGCCTGGGTGGTGTGGAGAAATGTGAGAATTTTGCTGTTTTCATTGAACTGGTTTAAAAAGCAATTGAACAATTCCCTATAAAGTACAAATTTTTTGGGGTATATGTTAATACAATACTAAAAAATACAGACGGGTTTACGAAGCATTTCACAAAATCCATTGTAGCATCAGTGCTTTTCACCAAGGGGATAGAGTGAGCATTACCAACAGAGACAGGTAAGCCATAACCAGGGAAGCCTGACCTTATTTCAGGTCTTTAAAGAAAAGTGATGTTGAGCAGTAAAAACACTGAAGGAGAATATAAGCTGTGTGCCGGGGTGGGGGGTGGAGGGGCCTTAGGGCCTAGTCACACAGGTCTTCACTTTTATCAATGGCTCAGATTGTGTGCCTGAACAGTAGGCAGAGCATGGGTGTAAATAACAGGAACTGGCAGCACTTCTGCCAAAGCGCTGTGTTGTGCAGCCGGCCCAGTGATAAATGGAGCAGCCCCAGGGCCTTCCAAGACAACCTGGAGAGGAGAAGATGTGTTTAGGGAAACAAATAAACCGGGGGTAAATAAATAAACGAAAGCAGCATTCAACTATGGGCACAGGCAGAAGTGTGCGAGCTCTACAGAGTGATTTTCCACTGCCAGGCATGTGTTGCACATAGGCCACGATTGCATGCTCAGTACAGTCACAGGTATTTTGGCTGTACAGACTGGAAGGAGTCCAATTGGGGTTAAGCCATAAGCAGTGGTTCTATGGATTTTTTAATATCATTTTAGTTTTTTCCAAAATTGATATTTTTCTGAATTAATTTGACATTTCCCCTAATGGAAGGTGTGTTTCGAGTGCATGCATTGCATGAGAAGTGGGATTCCGTTACCCCCTTGTTTCTTCAGTCGTGGCTTTTGTTACCCACAGACAGCATAGGGTCGGTCCCAGCCAGCCTGAACTAATTTGGCCTGATTAGAATTCCCCAGAGCCGCATGTCTGATGGACAAATCTGATGGCTGACTCTGAGGTGGTGTCAGGAGAAACTGAACCAGTGGTGCAAACTGTGGAGAGCTGGAGAGAGAGACTCCTGAATGGATTCACACCACAGACTACAGCAGAATCGTTTTTCAGCCCATCTTATTGTGAATAATACATACACACATTTAGATTTGGAGGGCAGTGGAACTAGAGTTTTTAACAGACTATATTGTCTATTTTTAATATTTTTGTCTGCTTCTGAAATATTTGTCTGGGTGCTCACAGGAGGATGTAATTGTTTTGAAACATCAAAGAGTAAATAGGTGAGAGAACCATTGGGGATTTGTGACCACAACATGGTTTTTCTTTTGAAATATATATTTTTAAAGGCTATAGGCAATGTAAGACTTCTACAATTCTGAAAAGGCAGACTATGCAAGAATGGGATGCAGCTTCAGAGAAGCAGACCTGGGGTCAAATGCTTATAGAATCAGTAGAAAATGGATGGTTACATTTCAGAAATATAGTGTTTGAGGGGCTGAGCAAATGCATCCATTAAACTAAAAAAAAGCCAAGCAAACAGTGGGCTAAAGTAAGTGCTTTAATAAAATTATTATAAAAACTCCAGAGCAGAAAGCACTTTCTAGGGCATATAATACAAGGGACATTGAACAAAGAAAAAGTTAACTGAGCTGCAAGCACCAGAAAAGAAATACATATATACATTGCAAAGCAGTAAAAAACAAAAAAAGGTTCTCCAATATTATAATGGTAAAAAAGGCCTAAACTATATTCATATTCAAGAAAAGATTGGGGGTAGATTTGTATAATCTCAACATGGACTAGGAGTGCTCTTTTCTCAATTATACTCAAAGGAATGAGGGATGCTGTTCATAGTACTAACCAGGGACTATCAACAGATATGACAAAGAAAGGGGGGCTGACTTTTTATACATTGTAATAGAATACCCATTCACAAAAAGACAGACTTGCTCGCTAATTATATCATCAGTCTTTTGTGTTACATGTAAAGTTATGGAGATGTTAATTGGAGTTCAACTCTATATGGGAACCGGATTCAAAGGGACTGTCAGCATGGCATAGCAAATGTATCTGACAATGTAAAGTTATTAAATGATACACTGCCTTAAGTTGGCATATAGGCATCCAAAAGTGGCCAGCGTAAGCTCAGTATTAAAATCTTCTTCAATTATAATTCCAGTGTAACTGATTTAATATGTAATGTATTTCTTTATTTAATTGACTGCAATTCTCTACCAGAGGGCAATTAAGTTAAACATCACAAGATTTCTCATACTTCAAGCAGGTGTATTTTACCAATCTTTAAACAGATTGTGTCTGTATTTGTGTCCACATGTTTAGTTTTTTAATTAAATTCCTTGTTGTCAATATGTGCAAGAAAAATTGAATATGATTTACCTTAAGTTATTATTACCATTATAATCATTATCATCATCTGAAAATAACAATTGTGATAGCTTTCCTGAAAATGTGTTAATAACAAAAGTAAATTGTTATGTCAACATTTTGTGGAAAACCTATTCATATGGTGCATACTGTAGTATAGTCTTTGTGCAAGTGCTCCATGTTTTCTGAAAAAGATCTGCAGATTAATTCAACTGGTTTCATTACGGAAAATTTAATGTTGTGATTTAGTTTTCCAAATTCATTAGTTATCGTAATGTAATGTTAATGTACAGTTTTTATTACTAAAAATATGTCTCAATATATTTAGTCTCTTAGACAAATGTTTACACTACTGTGTGATGCTCCTCTATAAAATCTACTGATGATTGAACATGTTTATTCAGTACTGTGCTATAACGCAGATCTTTATCTTCCTGATTGCAAAGATACTCTGATATGTCTGCATGTTGTATTTCTTTTTGACGAGCAGCATTGATCTGTAAATATGTGTGTAAAATACTGTCAGATTTTGTAGTCAACGTGGAAGAATTTGTAGGCAACATTTCAAATCATAATTACTCTTACTTTCAGTAGTTCTTCATACATATATATATACACTCACCTAAAGGATTATTAGGAACACCATACTAATACTGTGTTTGACCCCCTTTCGCCTTCAGAACTGCCTTAATTCTATGTGGCATTGATTCAACAAGGTGCTGAAAGCATTCTTTAGAAATGTTGGCCCATATTGATAGGATAGCATCTTGCAGTTGATGGAGATTTGTGGGATGCACATCCAGGGCACGAAGCTCCCGTTCCACCACATCCCAAAGATGCTCTATTGGGTTGAGATCTGGTGACTGTGGGGGCCAGTTTAGTACAGTGAACTCATTGTCATGTTCAAGAAATCAATTTGAAATGATTTGACCTTTGTGACATGGTGCATTATCCTGCTGGAAGTAGCCATCAGAGGATGGGTACATGGTGGTCATAAAGGAATGGACATGGTCAGAAACAATGCTCAGGTAGGCCGTGGCATTTAAACGATGCCCAATTGGCACTAAGGGGCCTAAAGTGTGCCAAGAAAACATCCCCCACACCATTACACCACCACCACCAGCCTGCACAGTGGTAAGAAGGCATGATGGATCCATGTTCTCATTCTGTTTACACCAAATTCTGACTCTACCATCTGAATGTCTCAACAGAAATCGAGACTCATCAGACCAGGCAACATATTTCCAGTCTTCAACTGTCCAATTTTGGTGAGCTTGTGCAAATTGAAGCCTCTTTTTCCTATTTGTAGTGGAGATGAGTGGTACCCGGTGGGGTCTTCCGCTGTTGTAGCCCATCCGCCTCAAGGTTGTACGTGTTGTGGCTTCACAAATGCTTTGCTGCATACCTCGGTTGTAACGAGTGGTTATTTCAGTCAAAGTTGCTCTTCTATCAGCTTGAATCAGTCGGCCCATTCTCCTCTGACCTCTAGCATCAACAAGGCATTTTCGCCCACAGGACTGCCGCATACTGGATGTTTTTCCCTTTTCACACCATTCTTTGTAAACCCTAGAAATGGTTGTGCGTGAAAATCCCAGTAACTGAGCAGATTGTGAAATACTCAGACCGGCCCATCTGGCACCAACAACCATGCCACGCTCAAAATTGCTTAAATCACCTTTCTTTCCCATTCAGACATTCAGTTTGGAGTTCAGGAGATTGTCTTGACCAGGACCACACCCCTAAATGCATTGAAGCAACTGCCATGTGATTGGTTGATTAGATAATTGCATTAATGAGAAATTGAACAGGTGTTCCTAATAATCCTTTAGGTGAGTGTGTGTGTGTGTATATATATATATATATATATATATATATATATATATATTCATTATGTAATTTATTAATATGTAATTATTACTTAATTTAATCAATTTTTTCCCATTACACAACACCAAATCTTCACTTCACAGAAAACTGTCATCACATAGTTGGTTTTGCTTCATTAACGTGTAGCCGTATAGGAAATTAAAATACACAATCTTGCTTTAATGCAACAGTAGGAAACAAACTGTTCATTGGACTTTAAGTCAGTATGTTTTGCTGGTCTGGCTGTCTTGTGGGCTTGTTATCTTGCTTCATGCATCTGCTTTGTAAAGAGTTCCGCTTCACCTTTTTTTCTATTGAGACATCACAAGAACACATTATCAGAAGGCTGGTCATGTCGACACGGACAACGCTGACCGTCAGGTGCATTTCTCCAAGTTAAAAATACACAAAACAACAGTGCCTGATTTGAATAGTCACTAGTCTGCTGTATTGGAGAGGAGTCTGAGTGCAACCAAATGATTATCTAGGCCCTAATAAAGATGTCTATCTGCACTCTGCTTAGCATGTCTATAACTCAGAATGATCAGAGTTGTGCATTGTACTCTGAAGATAAAACTTAGGGCCTTCGCAGAAGTTCCTGTTTGGAGGGATTGCAGATACGTCATTGGGTAAACAATATAATTTGTGGTGTTTCATCCCAATTCAGCTGAAGTGTTTTGGTAGCACTATGGAGACTATACCTAAAGAAATAGGGAAGATTGGGATCAATTGTAATCTACAGCAGTGAATGGCTCTTGTAAATAACTCTTGACGTGTAACCCTTTATCTTTTGCTAGTCATAGTGTGAGCTCCAGCAGCAGTCTTGTTCTGTAGCTTGTTCCTGGCACATAATTTATTTAAGAGATAAAGTACGTTTATTTGACTGTTTTCACCAGGACTGCCTAGTGTGGTTGTGGTAACTACCTAGGCTATATTCAGATCTTACTGGGTGGCACACAATTGTCCTGAATTCCCAGCGCTTTAGGAACTCAAATCAAATGGAATTGTTTCCTTCTTTCACAGTAGAATGACCATAGCTGAGGAACCACTGTGGGATTCAGTACTTCATCAACATCTAGTTCGCTTAAAAGTGGAATCAGTTTTGGCTACAAGAGAGCTCTGATAAAGGTCCACTTAAACCCACTGCCTTTCAAACCCATCCAAATCAATTAACCTACATTACAAAATTGTCTCTGCTACACTATTGAAGCTACTCAAAACTTTACCACATTGCAGTATAACTCAGATTCATCCATTGCACAGGTACTGGACAATGTTATCAATATATAATGATATAAGTGAGCTGGTGAAATTTAGTCTTTCAAAATGCTGATTGAACCAGGCAACTGAAAGAAGGTGAACTAAAAACCAAGTCTTTGCAAAAAACAGTTTCTGTGTCAGAGATGCTTTTCTGTTTTTACCGCCACACAAGCGAGCCGAACAGTGTCCAGCAGTGCAGATTAAGGGACCGAGTGTCGATCGAGGCAGCCGCTGTTCTCTTCTGACAGACTGGCGCTGATGTTGTCCAAGGTTATCGGGGGCTCTGGTGTGGAGGGCTGGGGCTCCCCATGGCGACGGCAGACACGGCATGCTCCTTCTCGGCTGTGTTGTCGATTTATTCTAATTGTGCTGCTCTGGGCTCAGAAGAGTAAATGGAATTGACCATCCCTGGAGACAGCTGTGCCTGTAGATTAGTTAAATGTCTATTTATTTAAAGGCTACGGTAATGCTTTGTTTTTTCCCCTTTTTTTTCCCTCTGCCCTCACTGTTGATCCCTGTTCTTGGTAATATTAATGCTTAGCATTTAAACCTCTCTCTGGCTACTGTCTGTAGTAATCAGTTAACCTGATTACAGTGCTGATTAAATTCAATAATTTGAATGTGAATTAAAGTGAAAATAATAACCGGAGCAATAATAAGATGACGAGTGAATATCTCCACATCAAGTGGACACAAGCTTCCGAATGTTTATTTGGTTTGGCCTATTTTGTAAATGCTTTTTTTAATGTTATAGTCCAGATTTGTCTTTTGGAAAGTGACCTTTTTATGGTTGTTGATACTCAGGTGATACATTAGTTGCCAGATGTGAGATATGTAGTTTTGGAGAATAATAATTTAGAATAGATATAATAAATATTGTCTAATGCTACGTTTCATACTATCAAATGAATTGGCAAATAACATTATTTAAAGGAAGGGTGCCAATATTAGCATCTACAATTGTATATGTTTCACTTAAGGTAGAAAATGAATGTATGCACATTAGTTTGTAATGAGACAAAGTGCAGATTAATTAGCAAAATATAATTTTATCCATGGCATACCCCCAGCAAAGGTAGTCATGTAGCCTGGGCTTTTATAACGTACTGTGATAAGCCAGTCAGATTAAAGGATTTTGCACCTGTCACTTACATAATGGAATTATGACAGAAATAATTAATGACAATTAACGATAATGAATGTGTCCGTTGTCTGCTTTCTGAAAGCAAAAAAAATAACGTCACAAACAATGTGTTTGCTACTGATTCAGCTTGTTTTTACACATCCAGCTGCCGGTCGGGTCATCTGCAAAATAAGATTCTGCTCGGGTGATGATAATAACTCTATTATTACTGGCAGCTTAACCGTCTCTGAGCATCGGCAAGCTACCGAGTGAGGTCAACTATAAGAGGTGGTCCAAATGTCAAGCCTTCAAAGCTCAGCAACACAGATGGTAATTGCATTAGGCAGAGGATTTTGGGGAATAATGATAATAAAATAACCAAAAATCCAAATCCATTAACAAAATAGAGGACACCTGAAAAAGAAAAACACAAATCTTGAGAAAGGGCACTTTTAACAGGAACACTGCTAATTATGGCTTTTTACTGCACAAGTATTAAAAAGAAATTTGAAGTCCTCCCACTGAGGCAATTACTGTAGTGTACTTAGTTCCAGACCAATTCTGCAGTTTTGTAGCTTTTGACATTGAGAAGATTGTGCTTATAGCCACTAGAAGATGCAGCTGAGCTTAAAAGCTCTTTCTTATTACTAAAATCTCTTGCATCCATAACATTATTATTATTATTATTATTATTATTATTAACATTTCAATTCTGAACATTGTCCTGGCTCTGGTAGATTTCAGGCACATTTAAATACAAAGCACTATACAATACAGAGAGAGAGCACTAATGCAATGTGATCAGTTGGCATCCATTTTAATTAGACTTCCCCTTCCATATATGATTTGTGTCCAGCAATAGAGAAAAGCATTGCTAAATCAGCTTTATGCTGACAAAGACAGCATTGAAAAGTGTGTCACTAAGTTGCTTGTCAGTGCTGTAGAAACTGAGAATGGCTTCAGCAGCTCAGTGGAGTGGGGAAAGAATAGCATGGGGTTGGTTGGGACTCTGGAGTAGACATCTGCTGCTTTTTCTCTTTGACCCCACACATTCTGCAACCGTTTTTTTATTTTTTTATCAGCAGTGTTAAGCAGCTACAGGAAAGATATCATCGGCAAGTTCATGGAAAAGCTGATGGCATGGCTTCTTATCTCCAAAGAAAAGTGATTTTTGATTTCTGCCATTTCCACCCTCTTAACAGATGTGGGTATCTATAATGATATCATAATTGCTGCGTTTCCTCCACCCACTGTACTGTTCGCCCTCCTTTTCTCATCTACTCCACTTCAGGCAGTGAGAGAATCCACAGAATCCAAGTTAAATCTGTTATTCCCGATTCACTTTAATTAGGCTTTAAATGAATTCTTCGTGGCACAATGAGAAAATTAACTGTTTTGATTTGGCAGAGAGTAAATAAATCTGCAGTGCTACGCATGTTTTCTTCACATCGTATGCAAAACAGTGGACCCCTATAAGCAGGCAATCATACTCACAGCCTGCAACACAAAATATAAACTCTCACACTCTATAGTTTCTCCATGGTATTGACTTCAGGAATGTTTAACATGAAAGCCATTGTAGAACAAAGCCTGAAGCTAAAAATATTAGTGAGAGAATATGTTTGGCTAAGAACCAATATTTGTTGTAATGTTTAACATGCCTCACTGTACAGCACCCTCAACTGTGTGTGGCACCATGGTGGGTTGGACCCAGTGCCTCGGAAACAGGGAGGCTGAGTTACAGTGCATTAAGTGTGTTTATTCTGTGGTGCGCCGTGCTCAAAACAAAAGCACATACGCATATAACTAATGATACACAAACAAGACAAACCACAACCATACAAAGCCTGTAATCTATAATAGATGTAATGTTCATAAACAAAGTCCGCCACTGTGATTGATCCATTATGCTCCAAGCTCTTCCCACTTCTCTGTCCCTTATTCACTCCAGACACGAGTGGATTGTCTGTGAACGGCCTTTGATAGAATGCTTCCAATATGGACCTGCTTTAGCAGACAGGTATTTGAACAAACCTTCAGGAATCCTTTCAATACAGTGCAAATGCAGATGGAATAAATCATACAAATAAAATGTATGTATAAAAAAAGATTAATTAAATCTTTGATGTTGTAACAAGGGGGTACAAAATGAAGGACCTCATGCACTAAGCAGCAGTAACATGTTTTGTATGCAGTAACCCCGTTACTGCGTGCTTCATGCACCTGCTGTATTCACTAACCAGCTCGCACTCGGAAGGTAATGCCTGCTAATGAATGAAACGGCTCGCGTTATTTGTGCATATTATTAGCGTATTGAATACAGTGGCCACTGGTTCATTTTTGCACAGTGTGGCTTCCCTTCCAAGACATTTGTTGGAACTAAAGAAAAAAAATCAACCTTTCATAATACAATTATTTTTCTAAATGGGGGTTCATGGAAACAAATCTGTGAATACACTGATATATTTTCAGAAAACTGTTCTTAAAATAATTATGAAATCAATTATCACTATGAAGTATTATTTGAAATCTCTCATCACGTAAATGTGATTTTTCTTCATCAGGAACGTACATGCAAACAGGCATTATGTTTATGGCAAGCCAAATTATCATTTAGAGATATCTCTAAATACATTTAAAGATATATTCAAATATTTAAAGATATCTCTAAATTGTTTAAAGATATCTATAAATCATTTAAAGATGTCTGCAAACGATTTAGAGCTATCTAAATAAGGTGCTTTTTAAAGATATCTCTACATGATTTGCAGATATCTCTAAATCATTTAAAGATATCTGCAAATCATTTAGAGATATCTTCAAATAACATCCTGTTAATTTAGAGATATCTGCAAATCATTTCAAGATATCTTCAAATGACTTCCTGTATTTTGGCTGAGATTATCACTTCCTGTTTCCTTATTCAGTTACATAGAAATGAATGAACAAGTTAACAGGAAGTGATAATCTTGGGCTTCATACAGGAAGTCATTTGCAGATAGCTCTAAATGATTTAGAGATCTGCAAATCATTTAGAGATCTTCAAATCAGAGATCTTTAAATGTACTTTTTAAATGAGATCTTTAAATGATTTGCAGATATCTTTAAATGATTTAGAGATCTGGAATTATTTGAAGAGATCTGGAATTATTTGAAGATATCTTTAAATGATTTAGAGATATCTCTAAATGATAATTTGGCTTGCCATATTATGTTGTGATATAATATGCAGACTGAAGAAAAAAGACAAAATACAAAAGGAGACGGGAGAAATTAAAATACTGGTAGAACAATGCAAGACACACACACACACACACACACACACACACACACTATAGTGAAACTGCTCAACAAAATCCAGGTTTGAGGATAGATTCCACTGAGTTCTCTTTAGGGATACACAGTACAAAGGAATTTTACATCAACATTCTTTAATAATCGATGGGTGAGATTTCGATACCACATCTAAACCGTAAATGCTTCTCGCAATAGGAATTGTGAAATTTATATTATTCTGCACTTGTACTGCTCTTTTGTGTGAAAAAGGCTCTGACACGTCTTTCATATTCTTTGGAAACTGAGAGGCTTTTTTCTGGTTAAACAACAATACGGCAACCAATCTACCTGCACTTCCTTCAGAATAATGACCTTTTTCTGCATTTTGCATAGTATTTTGTGCTGCAATGACGCAGTACATTGATTATTTTTTTAAGGAGTGGAGATTAATCCCTGTGAACAGGCCGAGCTGACTTTGCAAAATAAAATTAACTAAATAACCTTCATTTGAAGGTTCCAAATACAAAAACAAAAACTTTGTTTGTGATTTTAAATCCCTAGCCTTCTCAATGAAGTGATAGCCTGCAATGTTTAATTAGTGTATTCTGATAATCTGCAGGTGTGCAATCATTACATCTCTGATATAATTCCATTATATACACAAAGATATTTTTAGACACTCTGTTTTCCACCTAAATATCTTTGTGTATACAGTGGAATTATGACAGATTTAATTGGATTTGTCGTGTCAACATCAATCAATTCTCTGTATGAGCATTTAGTATACTTATTCTTTTTTTTTAGAAAACATTATGTAAACTAACACAATATATCTTTAACATAGACTTATAACATGTAAATAATATTTACTAACCAGTGTAAACAGACATACATACCAGGGTTCATACTTACAAACTTACAAGATGCTTTAATATTTAGTCAGAAATGTGGTACTACGACCAGGATTTTGGATTTCGGTCATTGTATGGTATCTGTAGCTGTGTGTATGTATGTATGTATGTGTATGTATGTGTATGTGTGTGTATATATATATATAATATACAGTTACCCACCCTCACCCCACACTGAGCTATTGTCTGCACCTCCTGTAATGGATGGTTTGCAGTTATGTTCTCAATAACTTGCCATGTTTCTGGAGTGCAATCTAGGGCACGGCGCAGTTTTGTACACTGAGAAGATACAACCCAGATGAAGGAATGGTACATAATGGTATATAGAGTGTGAGATATGATGTTCATCTGCACAGCACAGGAAAGAGGCTTAATAATTTAGGAGATGAGAAGGCAGCAGTGAATTATGGGGAGCTTTCCTCCCAAGCGGAGACAAATTGCTTTTTCTTCTACAAAGCCATTTTGTATCCTGCATGTGTAACACTCACCGTAGTAGTGGTAGGACATAAGCTGCTTTCTGGACATGGAGCTCTTATCTTGCAATGTTTTGGGGGAAAATAAATTATTCCAGTAAGCTCTTCTCTCTAATAAATTTCAAGATTTAGTTTTCGTCATTATTAGATATCTTGCTTGATCTGTTTTCCCCATCAAACCTGAGAGAGTTAGGGTGAGTGCATATCAAACTCTTTTCGTTGTGTCATTGTTATCTTTACAGAGGACCTGCTGCCTCCTGGATTTCCTAACATTGACATGGGCCCCCAGCTGAAGGTGGTTGAGCGAACTCGTACTGCTACGATGCTCTGCGCGGCCAGTGGCAACCCAGATCCAGAAATCACCTGGTTTAAAGACTTCCTGCCCATCGACCCCAATGCCAGTAATGGAAGAATCAAGCAACTCCGATCCGGTAGGGGGTTAAGCTTTGACACCACCAGCTTTTCTTATTGTAGTTAAAAATTTAAATAATAATGAAACAACTAAGGGATATAACTAAAGTGTCTGTTGCAGGTTTGCTTGACTATTATTGAAGCATTTGACCCGGGCAAAAATGAATAAATAATGATTTTGTGACTCATCAAGGTCTTGCTGTGAAAGAAGGGCTGAGAAAACAGAAAACCATTACCAGTGAGAAATGATACAAAAGTGGATCTAAGTATGCATTAGCTTATTGAATAAACCTACTAGATTCTGTCAGTCCATTCCATCAGCCACTGTGTGTGGTATTGTGTAGGTATGTAGAGCAGCCAAAGATGTCGTTTCAGTGCCATTGATTTCATCTTTAATGAAAGACCTAGTAAAACAATGTCAAATTATAGATCTAATTAATTACAAAGGGAAAGGTTGCTCGGGGCAGTAGGAGGTTAATATTTACGGGTCGATGCTTTGTTACGATTAGGAAAATCCAATGCATACTTTTCAGATTCATACTGCAGTATTAGGCAAAAGTCCACCCTGATCTGGTGGGTAGACTTGGGAGTTTGTTTTATGATTAGGAAGAACTTAAACTGTGGCTGGCATCATATATTTGATGATCATGTAATTGCACGGTTTACTTTCAGAGTGAGCTTATACTGGAAGAATCTTATTGTACAGTGCTTCAATGGCAATGGCATTGCAATATTTTTTATGGAAGTCTAGAGAGCCATCGGAATTTCAATTTTCAATTCTGTTGATTGTTTCTTGTTTTCTTCTTTGAGTGGCTCTGCCTGTACTCTCCAAGAGGAAATATTAACAGCCATGTCTGAACAGCTGTTTTGACAGAAGATCTGGGATGGGATGTAGTGTACCATAGCAAGAAAATAAGCAAACAAAGTTAAAGACAAAAACAAGATTATGGTTGATTTGTGGACCCAAAATAAATACATGAAAATGGTAACGTTTGGATTTCCATTAAACGGCCCTTCTTGACAAATACACTTAATAGGTCTTGGATTGGATTGGATTGCATAATTCATTTTCTTAGTTTGTTTTTTAGAGAATGTCATGTCCCATTGAGGGATACAACTGACTTTGGAAACCATGCAATAACTCACAAACTTTTACTTTTGTTATTGCAGGGAAATAGGCAGTGTTGGGATTCATTACTAAAGTATTAAGAATTTTGTGCTGATTTTAATAGCTAATGTTGACAATTCAGAAAAATGTCCTGTATTTGAGACTTAGTTTGAAAAGGCTTGGATTAGGGTCTCCGATTTAGAAATGCAAGGAATTAATTGAAATGCAAGAGAGATGGCCACTGATTTCAAACAGACTTAGGATCGTGATGTGGGACCACCAAATTTGGAAATGGCGAATATAATTTGAGAACAGTGTGGATTTTGGTCCTTGTAGCTCAGTAAGATTCCCCTCTGTAGAGCTATTAAGACCAGTTTGAGATGCTCTGGATTTATCTTGATCCTCTAATGAGCAACAGTGCGTCATCATACAGCAAACAAATTTGAGTCAAAGGGTGAAATTGCAGCCTTCACTGATGTGGGGGGGACAGTGGAGAGGTGAAGTTTCAGTTGGACCTTTGAAAGCTCTCCAATACATTTTATTAAGTTTGGATGCATTTCTGGCTGTTGGTTTTGATCCCAGATTTAATGTTGCGTTTGTCTTGTGTCTTTGCAAGTCCGTGTCTCGTGGATCCCCCGTCTCTTCATGTCCTGTGGGTCTCTGTGTCCTCTTACGATTTCAACTATTCCATTGTCCTGTCCTCTCTGAGCCCAGGGTCATGTGCTTTCCATTCCTTTATTCTTCTTTGTTTTTTCTTTGGTTTACTGGTTGCTATTGTGTCTTTCTATGTTTTGTTTTGTCATGGGTCTGCAAACTGAAATTGTTCTCAACAAGAATCCATACTAAAACAATCTTCTAAATGCTTATAGAGGAACTAACAAAATGATGTGTACCAGAAGGCCAAAATCATACATTTAAACTTGGCACTTATCAATAATTGACTGAAAATGTGTTTGGCAGAAAGTCAGTTTGTACTATTAACTTATAGGTCTACATTGAGTGTATTTTAATATTTCACAGGTAAATAGGTAATAATGGATACTGAAATGCATACATGATTTTGACCTTCTGACAATATTGCTAATAAGAGTTAATATCAATATTACGCATTTTGTACAAATGAACACTGCCATCTGTTTTAACATCTTAAATTGGGGATGGAGGCGTGCATATTTCTGTTTTGTTGTTGTTTTCATACAATTTTAATGTATTTCCTGGACAATTATATAGTCCTACTTCTCCCTAGAAATCTAATATGATAGAAGCTCCTTATTTATTTATGTGTACATATTTTATTTATAATTGTAATGAACTGTAGGAGAACGATCCCTTTCTACCCTTTCTAATGTCAGGTAAATCCAGCTGCAGCACCAGGTTATAGAACAAAGCACTGATGAACATTTACTGTGTATGAGGTACAATGAATGAATTAAAAATCATTATATTGTACAGCAGTTAGTGTTAAAATGATATAAATTACTTTTGAACACAACAAAACCAAACCCTCCGAACAGAACTTTAGCACTTCCCCAACCCCTATCTTAAAATGTAATGTTTTTTTTCCTTTTTTGTGTTGTTATTATTTTCAGAAGCCTTCGGTAAGTGTATCTCTAAAACAGCCCAGCAGCACCCCTTTCCTCCGAAGCAGATGGCATTTTAACAGCTTTTAAAAATGCATGCCTTGCCTCCTCTCTCTCTTTCTCTCTCTTGTTATGTCCCTCCTATCTTTCTTCCGTCTCTTCCTTTTCTAACTAACTTCCTAGACAAACCTCTGCTGTTCTAACACTTCCCTAAACTACCGAAAAAGAAACGAAAACAAGAAACGAAACTGAAATAAAGATCATAGGACTCTGCCTTTGTCACTTTTTTTTTATTCTCAGTGTACTTCCTCACAGCACTCTCACTGCCCCTAAAAGTGTAAATATTCATGCCTGCCAAAATGAAGTTTCCTTCATTTCTTTAGAAATCATGCATCCATTCATTTAAACCTTTGCTAAATGCTTTTGTCAAAAAGGTTTTAAAGTCCTAGGTTTTCAAGCACAAACAAACCCTTTCCAGGTAACCCATGCACGTTTATAGAAAAACATGTTCCTAGTCACAATACAGCTCTCGCCCTCACTCAATAAACACTGTCATCCATACTAACAATCCTAAGGGAGAACATTTTGATTAATGAAGCAATATGGAATTCAGAGCTTTGCTATATGCTTGTACAGATAATTGGAGAAAAGAGTATTTTTCTCATATCTTGAAATGACTGTAAAACGGGCTGGAGTAATGACAGATGAAACGGGATTTGAACTTTCATTGACCTCTACCTCTCTAAAGGGTTGGTAGCACTGACTTGCGTTGCAGTCTCCCAAGATAAATATTATTTCAATAATAATTTTTTGTGCCTCTGCTTGCCTCACAAAACAAAACATAGCACTCATAAGCTTTTTTTATTCAGCTCAACTATCCCATTGTGCTCTCCAGCTGTTCTGCTAAAGCACTGGAGATTTGACATTTCTTAAGATTGCATTCCCAGTTTTATGACTTTGTGTTGCCTGTTCTTACTCAAGATTTAAAGGTAGAAATTTTATGCTATATACTTCTATACATTTGAGTCAAAAAAGAAAAAAAAAAAGAAAACCTTTGTCAGGAAACTGGGAAAAAAAAAAAAATATATATATATATATATATATATATATATATATACACTCACCTAAAGGATTATTAGGAACACCATACTAATACTGTGTTTGACCCCCTTTCGCCTTCAGAACTGCCTTAATTCTACGTGGCATTGATTCAACAAGGTGCTGAAAGCATTCTTTAGAAATGTTGGCCCATATTGATAGGATAGCATCTTGCAGTTGATGGAGATTTGTGGGATGCACATCCAGGGCACGAAGCTCCCGTTCCACCACATCCCAAAGATGCTCTATTGGGTTGAGATCTGGTGACTGTGGGGGCCAGTTTAGTACAGTGAACTCATTGTCATGTTCAAGAAACCAATTTGAAATGATTCGACCTTTGTGACATGGTGCATTATCCTGCTGGAAGTAGCCATCAGAGGATGGGTACATGGTGGTCATAAAGGGATGGACATGGTCAGAAACAATGCTCAGGTAGGCCGTGGCATTTAAACGATGCCCAATTGGCACTAAGGGGCCTAAAGTGTACCAAGAAAACATCCCCCACACCATTACACCACCACCACCAGCCTGCACAGTGGTAACAAGGCATGATGGATCCATGTTCTCATTCTGTTTACGCCAAATTCTGACTCTACCATCTGAATGTCTCAACAGAAATCGAGACTCATCAGACCAGGCAACATTTTTCCAGTCTTCAACCGTCCAATTTTGGTGAGCTTGTGCAAATTGTAGCCTCTTTTTCCTATTTGTAGTGGAGATGAGTGGTACCCGGTGGGGTCTTCTGCTGTTGTAGCCCATCCGCCTCAAGGTTGTACGTGTTGTGGCTTCACAAATGCTTTGCTGCATACCTCGGTTGTAACGAGTGGTTATTTCAGTCAAAGTTGCTCTTCTATCAGCTTGAATCAGTCGGCCCATTCTCCTCTGACCTCTAGCATCAACAAGGCATTTTCGCCCACAGGACTGCCGCATACTGGATGTTTTTCCCTTTTCACACCATTCTTTGTAAACCCTAGAAATGGTTGTGCGTGAACATCCCAGTAACTGAGCAGATTGTGAAATACTCAGACCGGCCCTTCTGGCACCAACAACCATGCCACGCTCAAAATTGCTTAAATCACCTTTCTTTCCCATTCAAACATTCAGTTTGGAGTTCAGGAGATTGTCTTGACCAGGACCACACCCCTAAATGCATTGAAGCAACTGCCATGTGATTGGTTGGTTAGATAATTGCATTAATGAGAAATTGAACAGGTGTTCCTAATAATCCTTTAGGTGAGTGTATATTTATATATATATATATATATATGCATGCATACACACACTGATCAGCCATAGCTTTATGACCACTGACAGGTGAATAGAATAACACTCATAATCTCATTATCATGGCACCTGTCTGTGGGTGGGATATATTAGGCAGGACATTTTGTCCTCAAAGTTGATGTGTTACAAGCAGGAAAAATGGGCAAGTGTAAGGATCTGAGCAACTTTGACAAGGGCCAAATTGTGATGGCTAGACGACTGGGTCAGAGCATCTCCAAAACTGCAGCTCTTGTCGGTTGTTCCCGGTCTGCAGTGGTCAGTACCTATCAAAAGTGGTCCAAGGAAGGAAAAGCGGTGACTCATTGATGCATGTGGGGAGCGAAGGCTGGCCCATGTGGTCCGATCCAACAGACGAGCTACTGTAGCGCAAACTGCTGAAAAAGTTAATGCTGGTTCTGATAGAAAGGTGTCAGAACACACAGTGCATCGCAGTTTGTCGCGTATGGGGCTGTGTAGCCACAGACCATTCAGGGTGCCAATGCTGACCCCTGTCCACTGCCGAAAGCGCCTACAATGGGCACGTAGCATCAGAACTGGACCACGGAGCAATGGAAGAAGGTGGCCTGGTCTGATGAATCACGAGTTCAAGGTGTTGACTTGGCCTCCAAACTCTCCAGATCTCAATCCAATTGAGCATCTGTGCGATGTGCTGGGCAAACAGGTCTGATCCATGGAGGCCCCACCTCGCAACTTACAGGACTTGAAGGATCTGCTGCAAACGTCTTGGTGCCAGATACCACAGCACACCTTCAGAGGTCTAGTGGAGTCCATGCCTGGACGGGTCAGGGCTGTTTTGGTGGCAAAAGGGGGACCTACACAATATTAGGCAGGTGGTCATAATGTTATGGCTGATCGGTGTGTATATATGTATATATATATATTTATATTCTAGAATTGAAAGTTTTTTACTTCTCAAATTTTAAGTAATCAAATTAATTTGTAGAGTATAAATAAGATAAGTCTTAGCCTTATTTATCTTTCTGCAAAGTGAGAATTGATACTGTACCACTTTAAAGTTTTTTTAAAATGTTTAAATCAATATTTTTACAGAAAAAACAACTTCCATAGCAGTTCTAAGTTTCTCGAATTGCAATTTGTAGTGCTGTATTGCATTTGGTGAGTTTATGCCCATGTGAAATCATGTCTCCATTTCTGTTCATTTACAGAGACATTTTTAACAATTTTAAAAATGCAGTTAGTTGTAAGAACTTTATAGCACTGAAACAGTTTTGACTGGATTCACATTTTTGTGCCCCTTCCGTTGGGGGCTGCAAACTTCACTCCTGTGAGTTCATGAGAACGGCTTCAGAGGTGGCACTGTGATTAATGAGTTCTCCCTCAGGATGAAATGGGTAAGCAGTGAAAGGGGTTCAGCAGTTCAGGTTCTCAGCGTACATCAATCACAGAATTACAGAAACGGCTAGATCTCAGCACAGTTCTCAACGTCTAATCCATAGGGCCAAAGTCTGAGCAACATTTTGTTTTGAGAGGGTGGGGAGAGTTCACAGATTAAGCTTTATAAACTACTATTATCACATCACATGAACCACCTAACTGGTTTTCCTGCAACAAGAAAAGTAAGATAATCTATTCCGATTGATACATATTTCAGTTATGTATTAATGTATTTATAATCACATTTTGCTGCAATCCAACCTTATAAAAATATTAATCTAGCTGGCTTGTTCAACGGTTAATGCTTATGTTTGGTCTGACCAAAAAACACAATTACTAAAATACTTTTAAAAAGAGCTAAATAGGATGAACACAATTAAAACCTTTATTTTTCCTGCATTGAAATTGCAGTGGTAAATGGATTAGAAAGTCAGTTCACCCACAATGAACATTCATACAACATGTTTTGATCATTTCAGGTGGTTAAAAACAAGTGTTTTTGTAAAGCCGAACTGGACTTTAAGATAAACTACAACATGACTATAATGCTTATCAAGATTGTAATTAATGGAGATATGAGCTTCAGTAATGGACATTTTAGAATTACAAAAAGTTGCATTTCATTCCATCTCTTTAAGATGACTGCTTGATCTATAAAGAAAAGAAAGATTAATATTCACGCAGATGTTCACACCAACTCATTTGATATTCCTTTAATATACATTTTATTTTGTTGGTTATGTCATGTAAGCAGCCATCTGTAGGCCAGTAAGCTCTGATCCGATGTGATTTGATGACATTGCCTATGTTGTGCTTTTAATGCAAACTGAAAATAAAGAACTGGAATGAAATGTAGCACTGCATTTATTTTAAATGAGATGAAGAACAGTGCCATGCGTCCAGTGCTAGTGGATTTGACTATTAGATACCAAACTTTGAAAGCCTGTGGGACAAAGACGTCGACCACTCCAGGTCTATGGAAATATGCCAAGACTAATAATTGTCACAGCAGCCTTGTGTATCCTTTTCACACAGTGAATAGGCTAGCAGACCAAGCCCTGGAAAAGGGTTAATAGGTTTAAGTCTACACGTATAAAAGGCAGTTGAACCTTCTCCAGGTGTCATCACACATTTTAAGCAAGGAACTTAGAAAAACAAAAAACAAAAATAACATTTCAGGTCTGACAACAGACTGTATGAAAAACAGATGCAGGGGAGGAGATCAATATGTTTTATAAAACCGCTTCCAGTAATATTGCAGTATTTTCATAGACTTGATGAGTGCAATTCACTCGCCTTGCTCTGCAGTCTTGGAACACATCAGTCGGTTCCTCTCCACAGATCTTCAGCCCTTCCTGACAAAGCCAGACTGTCAGACATTTCAAATCAGGGCTGTTAGCTTTTTCTTGTCAAGGAGTGTGTCACTGGTGGCTAGACAGATTTGTAAGCATCTAAACAAAAGGTACAACCTTACACTGCCAGTTTCATTGAAGAGAGGCATTGTGTGTGTTTGAAACCTATCAAATTATAAATAAACTAATGAATAAAGGAGCTGGCATGATTCATTAGGGAACTGGGTAAAAGTGGGTGGTGCTTATATTGCAACAGGGCATGCAGAAATGATCAGCCAGTCTTTTGCTGCAGTAAATAATGCAAATGCTTGAATAACTGAGTAGGAACAAATGAAGAATAGTTTTGAACTGTTTTTAGTTATTATTAAAATAGTTGGCACAGAGAATATATAAAAGTTGATAGTCTTCCAAAATATCAACAGAAGAAGCCCTACTACTACTACAATAAATGCATAGACAATTTAATTGAATGCACAAATAATACTTTTTCAGCCAATACACATATAAAGTCCCATAAAGTCTATGGAATATACTTAATTTACAGGAAAGACGTGTACATGGTCTTGAGCAATTAATCTTGATAAGCTTTATATAAGAACATGGAAAAGTTTGTCAAAACATTTGGTAGACTTTGTTCTATTCTGGTTGGTGGGTACACTATAATTATTCACCAAATTCCCATACATCTGACATGCACATACTCATTAAAATGCATCATTCATTTCACGTCCACACTGTTTAGACTAGGAGCACACATCTAAAGTGTCAGTTACACAGTGAGAGTGGTCTGGGGAGCAGATCTGCATTGCCAGGTTGCCACTGGTACTATAAAGTCAGGCCCAGTTATCGAGACATGGATGGAAAATGACATCGGCTAAATCTTCTTTCCGCAGATGGATGGTCATTCTGGCCGGATTGCCATCCCTTTTATAGTGGCGGCGAATGTTTTGCCTCCCCTCACACTGTTAACAGTCGGCATGCCCTTGTCGGATGCCCTTGTTTGATTAATGCTAAAGGTCAGCGGGGACTGAGTGAATTGAGGCCTGGTGCATCCCTATGACCTGTGCAGAAATTGCCAGGAGAAAGGATCAGAGCAATGTGAACTGACCAGTGGTTTTCTGGAAGCCCAGATGCCTCCAAATTTGCTTTACCTGCCAGTAAACCCACAAGTCTCCATTGTCTGTAGGTGGCAGGAGAAAATCCGAGTGATGGCGTTTGCTGTTATCACCAAAATTGTGTAGATGAAATGATCAGTAAACTTAAAAAAAAAAAAAAGCCAAATTGTGCAGTGTTCTCTGAGTCTTCATCTTAAATAATTAACACGGCGATAACGACTCCACTTTTCTCCCACTATGTGAGAGATGATTTAAAACGTCATGACTGTTTTGGGTTTCCCTGAGGACTATTGAGGAGTTCTGCCCAATAGAACATTGTTTTATAAAGAATCGACACAGAAATAGCCTTTCAGATCCTCAAGGCAGAACTTATATTTGCATACATTTCTGAAGAAGAAATAGATGTAGGGCCTTTCCTCTCATCCTGTCCATTCCTGGTGTCCTGTATTGATGAGGAGAAAAAAATGTGCAGTCTTAGTTTTTGCAACCCAAGTTTATTTGATCCCTAAACAAGGCAATCTAATCAATCCGCCCTGCTGTGAAACAGGTTTCATGGCATGAGCGGCAAGCAAATTCTATATATATAACTACATATTTTTAACAGACTCCTGATTTTGCATATTCCTACTTAATAAACAGAAACCTCCTCCCACCCTGCCCCCCCACCCCTCCCAGCGCTAATACCTGTTAGTACTAGTACGTTATAATCCTTTGAGCTAACCAACCTGCTTCATTAACCTTTAACCAATACCTAACCTGACCTAACCTCCTTAACTAGTTCCTAACCTTTAACTAGAACCTAACTATGAATCTACAAATGCTGCCTTAAAAACTCTAACCAATTAACCAGTCCCACTCCATGTTTTCTTGGAATAATTTAAAAGTATAAACTGTTCAAAATGTTTTGCCCTTTTCTTGAACATGTCCGCAGTGAATTACAAACCCTACCATAGTAAACAATTTTACTGCCAAACCAATCTTAGTTTGTCTTCTGCTCAGTATGTTTACCATCATATGTACAAATAGGCAGCTCATCAATTCCAGACTGTCAGATATGTGGTTTTTACTGTTTGCCCACCAAAGTAAGCTATTACTGTGGTGTACATGACATTATTGTAAATCAGAGTTAAAATATTGCATTATTTTAATGTGTGTGTGTGTATATATATATATGTATGTATGTATGTATGTATGTATGTATATATATATGTATGTGCATATCAAGATATACGTCCTTTATATATTGTCAGCTTTACACTGAGGTTTGGAGGATTAGAATATGTATTGGTGGTGTTTTTGAAATATGGCCAGTTGAATTTAAATAAATAAATATATCCTTCCTGTACCCTAGAAATGTTTTAATGAGCTTGAGCTTTCCATAGCCACATTTTAGTAGCTTTGCAGTTTCGGCATTGAAAGAGACATTTATAATTAATTAAAAAACTTGTCAGGTGTCACCAAGAGAAAGGTGTGCCGTTTTAACACCGTGGAACATCAAGAACTGGGCAAAACATCCTTCAGACAGGATTGTGCATCTCTGATTGCTGGTTGAAAAAGGACCATCTGTGTGTTTAAAAAAGTTTTTAAGTGACTGCCATGTTAAAAGTTAGTCTTTTTATAGATTTTTAAAATGTCTGGCTGTGGACCCTCTTCTCTAGCTCATGTGATTCTTTGATATCGTAACAAATATGAACCTCTTCCTGTTTTTCACTCCTGGCAAATTACCATGCCAGTCAGTCAAGTCTCGGACTTCTGGGGAGGATGTCAGCCCTAGGAAATAACACAAGACAACCAACACGCCTCGTATACATAGGATTTCCAAGAAACAAACACAAATAAAATACAACCAGCATTTGAATAAGGCCCATCGAGAGAGTTGGTTTTAAAAGAGAAGTGACACAATTCTAAAACACTAGACACCCAGTTCTGTTTTTATGTATGTTTCACACACTTATACTATATTTTAAGAAAATTAATGATAAGTAAAGAATGATACAAATACATCTGAAATACAACTTCTCTTTCTTAATCTTTCTCACTTGTTCCACACTTCCACAGCCATTTGGAGGAAAGCTGTACCTCCTGCTTCAGCCCTAAAAGCACATCCTTGTGATTTCCACAAATAAGATTAGTGGAACACTGTGGAGGATTACACCTTATCTTTAAATAGATCACAGCATAATACAAAAACACATATTTATTTTTCTGAAATTGAAAGAGAGCGCATTGATAATAAGTGAGATCAAAAAGCTGTAATTTTCCAACAGGAGTTATTAATTTTAGGCCTAGCATGTGTGTGCGCATTGAGGCAACGTCAACAGCAGGGGTGTATAAAAGACAAAAACGGATGAACAGATGTCCTACTAGCATAAACTGAAGGCAGCATAAAATTGCACACATTTTGTTTTATGTGGTGACTACAAGAAAAAGACTTTGAATCCCTTTTCCTGTGTCCCAGTCAAAGCACAGAAGTGATAAAAAATGAATTGTAAATCTTTGCAAGACCCGTGATAATAAAATGTCTTCAAATCTGATCTAGGGTCCTTTGAAAAACCAGCAATGCGAGTCTTTTAAAATACAAGTCACATCAGCACAAATAATAACACTAATAATAATAACAATAATAATAATAAATAAAAAATCATAATTTTTCATAACAATTGAAAAAGCAATTAATTAAAAAGTAACAGTCAATTAACAAAAAATTACTCTTCTCACCTCTTTTTGTTTTTCAATTGTGTTTTTTGCAGAGGGTACTCCTATAAGAGGTAAGCAATTAACTAACAAATTAACACATAAACTAAACAAGCTGAAAGGTGAATTCATTTTTTTAAAAGGAGGCAAAAACGAACAATCTTCTGGAAAAAATATTAATTATTGTGTTTGCGTGTGCGTGCGTGTGCGTGTTTTCGTGTTACATGATGTCTTCCCTTGTGTTCCTTGTGTTTCGCTCTCTTCTCACTTCCTGATCTTGGTTCTTGATGTCTCTTGAATTCTGTTGTTTGTTCCTTTTGATGTGTGCGTTAACTGGGAATTCATACTGAAAGAATGGGCAGGTTTTCTTTTAACTGGTGAATCTCTTTTTAAGGGCAACATCAGCAATTTAATATATCTCCATTGTAGTCAGAGTTGGAGGCTACGCACTCGTTTGCACACTCCCAATTTGAGCGGAGTTGGTATGCGGTACAGTGTGTCATATCTGCAGAGGATTCATTTTGAAAACCAGGACAGTTCAAATAAACTGCACTTTAAACCCGTCTGCTTGTTGATTTGTTTGAAAACTAGACACATTTCAGCATTATTATCTCCCTCATCTCTTTGAGATAATGACAGAAGAGTATGGATTTATTGGTCTCTCCATCAGAAAACTAAATAAAATCACAGAAGTGCCATAACATTTAAAATTTTGGCATTCCAGCCATAATTCAATATTTAGTCTTTCTCAAAGCAATTTTTGTTGGCCGGTTGCAGAGGGTAAACCATTTTTGTTTTGGTCCTTAGACATTGAACTTGGCGAGCTGGTTTTATTTTCTAATATCTTTTAAAATTGACTTATTACAACCGCCACTCCCCCCACCTCCCTTCCTGTATGTTTATCTGAAACACAAGCTTACAATACTGGAGTGGTCCATTCAGGTAAAACAATTACACAAAATTGTTATTTTCCTGCTGTTATTTCTGCTAATTACTCTTGCTTCACAGGCTAACAACAGGTAGGTATGGTTTCTGTTTTCCTTTTCATTTGTATGCATTATTTTTCCAGCTCCAGGTATGTGTTGAAGACCTGCTGTAATCATTTTGTTCTGCATTTATGAATCTGTGATAATCAGAACCGTTTACCTGTTCTGTGTCCTGAATAAAAATATTAATGTAAAACAAATCATACAATATTTCTTATTTGGATACATAGAGAAGAATATATGATTGTGTGGCTTGGAATGCAGTATCTACTGAGCTCCAGTATCTCACCCAAGGTCTCTTGAAAGTGGAGAAGTGTTTCCATCAATGAATCTCTCCTCTAATCTGTTCACCTGTGTATTACAATGTGATCCTTCCAACGGGGTAAAAACCTACAATAGATTCATTGTTATATGAGATTTTGTAGGTCATTTCTAGAAGTCGCTCTTGTTTGAACTCCCTTCAGAGCTGCAGTGTCCTGTTCTTGTAAGGTGGTGCCCCCAACTGAACATCATATCAATTTGGTCACCATTTTTCAAAAATAACACTTTGTTGCACGTTGCTCAAAAGTAAGACTATCATGCTCCAAATTGCCTTTGAGCCTGCCTAGAGAGAAGAAAAAAAGAAGGAAATGAATGATAAGCAGTAAATAACAAATCATATTGTAGGATGGAAATTGAATGTGACTCATGAACTTTAGATTAGCATAATAGGATTAGTGATCTGCAAAGGCAATTTACCTTTTAGCATAATAGCTGAGCTTGACACAGTGACTCAGGGCACTCATCTGCGGTGCAGGCTGTATTGTGACGGCAGCATTTTCACAGGTGATTTGCATTTCACTCATTTGCCAGTTTGTAGTCAAGTATGAAGTATGAAGGAGGGATTCTGCTGTTCCCACCTTCATTCATTGGGCTGTTTTTTGTGGGCAGCAGAAATCCAAAAAGACATCCAGAGAACTGTGTTTGGGTCCTTGTGTGAAAGTGGTTTAAATGTGTCGTCTTATTAAAGAGATTTTCCAAAGATAAGCTATGAGGAAAAGCAGACCTTCTAAGTCACTGCACTGTAGTATCTGAGGAACATTAGGCAGCATCCCACACTGCTATTCAACCTCATGAATTCTCACCATGTCTCTGAATCACATTATTCAAATAGCATCGAACACCCACCGACTCTTCCAGCGAAGCAGAGGACAGACAAATGACGACCGCTCTGCCCTGTGTAGTGTCTGTTCACTTTTAAGTAGAGTACACTCAGTGTGCTGTGGCATATTTTTTGGATTGTGTGACTGATTCAGAGAAGAGCTGGAAGGCACAGGTTGGCATTATAGTTCACCCTAATTTGTTGACTTTATTAATTGGTTTGTTCAAACTGGAGGGAAGAGATACAAAAATATCACACGCATATGTAGAATACATTTCAGAACGTCCAGTTGTTTTCTATGGTATTTTATCCATATTACCATTACAGCAAAACTGTTTTTTGAGTGAAATTATCATAAATGATCATCATTTAGGGTTATCACAATTTTAGACAAACTGGTAATATACTTTCTTGAACAGGTTACAGTGCTTCTTTCTTGCAAGTGTCACTCAAGTACTTAAAGGTTAACTAAGTTCAATTGCTAAGTTAAATACCAGGTTAAATACCATTTATATCAGGGGAAATAAACACAATGCCTATGTTTACTATAGGTTTTTGGAGTGCAGTTTATTATGGTAACATTCTGTATTTGCTTTTTATTCACAGTATTCTATATTTATACCCTGTTATTCCTGAATTTCAGAAAGCATTTTAGTAGATCCAACACTGTGTCTTTTCCTTCAGGGTAACATGTTTTAACCATACCAGGACTTGGAAATAGCTCTTCAGTTTATACATTAATTAATCCCAGAGATAGGGGTTAAATGACCCAGAAACCAACCCCTTCACTAGACAGGGACAAGCAGTCACATCAATTTTGTATTTCCCACTTCTCTGGCCTGGTCACTTGTATTCTAGGACAGATCTTTAGAAAGAAACCAAACTTTGACCTACAATGAAATGGCAGAAAAAACAACAACATATAAAACTACGCAGTCTTATGCACTTTCGGCTCATTGTCACATCATTGATGAGTTGTTTAAAAATAATAAGATGGGAATTAAATTAGGGAAGAGCCTAGATGTATGTTTTTGTATGTACACAGTTATGCTGATGTGTGTATGACAGTGTTGAACAATGTGATCAGCAATGCCTTTTCCTGTATTCACTGCCTCCAATCCTATGTTGTAATAGTTTAGATTAATAGTGAATTTACCTAAAAGTACTCTTTCAGATTTAGCCACGGATCATTGCGGTTTTATGAGAACATTACAAGCCAGCAGATGGAAATTTACATCAATTGCATTACGCCCGGCCCCCATGCCAACACTTTAACATTAACGACCTTGGTGCAGATTCGGAGCACTTTCATATGACAGGAGGAGGGAGGGGGCGCTGACAGGCTGGCACTTTCACCAGCTTTACAGCCTCTTGTGTTGCATCTTGCTAGTCAGTTTTTCTGAAGGGCCTTCGAGGTCTCTGTCCTAACAGGTGTTTCAATTGTTGCCATCCACTGGTCTTCAAAGTCAACTTGTGTCGAGTCTGGGTTTGTTTTTCTATCTGGAATATTTTACATACTGATTATTTGAAATACTGAAGAGCTACTACACCTTATAAGCTATAATTATACTAAATTGTTTTTAGTTGTTTTGAGCCAGAGAAATATGTTAATATAATATCAGTGCCACAGTTATTATTTGACATGGCTGCCACCTTTATCCAAGGTGACTTGTTGCGTTCATCAAAACACTTGTCAAAGTTACATAGTATTAAAGTTTTTTATATTGTAAAGTGTAAAGTGTAATTGTAAATCCAATTCCACTTGAGTGTTAATTAAGTTAGACAGGACAGTGAGAAGAAGGTGGTGGTGGGGGAAGTGTTTGGTAGAGCGGGCTGGCCGACTCTATGCTTGTGGTGTAATTAATCAACAAAGCCCCCCACCCATCCTTGATAAACACCAGTGTATTTGTTCATTACATCACAGAGCAGCCCTCTAATTAAAACACCTGGCTAACAAGTGGTCACGCATGGCTCTGTAGGCTCGGCCTCCATGTCCTGCCCTGCGTCTCTCACACAGTAACAGGTGATGAAACCCACTACTGTTTCTCTGCGTGAATCACAAACACACTGAACACACTGCTGATTACAGGTGCACAGTGTTGCCTGGTAAGTTAATTGCCTCAACGTCATGATCCGCTCGTTAAGTCAGTCCTATGAAATGGATCAAAGTGATTTATATAACCATTACATCAGCTACAGTACATATACAAAGTCTCCAATCCAATCGTTACCATATATCTTAACTGATCAATGTATTTACTATTCCACAAAAAATAAAAACTTTATTCTCAAAAGGTGCAAAGTAAGAAGTTGGTTACACAATAATATAACCATCATTGTTTCCAGTTCACTCCGGTAGTTTATATAAAATGTATCATATATCCACTTTATACACCTTAAAAAAATAAGTGAAGTAATTTGGTTATGTAAATCTGGCTTTTAAAATCACTACACACCCTTTCATATTATTTTTTATCTTGTCCCCATTGGAAATTTTGCTGTTAATCTTGTCTGGCACAATTCAGGAATGAATATGTAAATTACTTAAGGGGAGATTAAATTGTTGTTGTAGTTGGTTTGACAGGTGTTTATAAGGTCAAAAAAATATGAGGAGGAGAAAAAACATTGCTTATTTATTTCAGATAAGTATTAGCATAGAAACATTACTGATCTGCTTTCAGCTGATATTACTTAATAGTTATTCTTAACTGGATTTGAATAGCGGATTCACTGTTGAGGTTTGTGAATTTTGCAAGGTGTTAGTGCCCATTTTTTTGCCGAGGATTTGGGCATTTGACATAGTCTGACACTCCCACATGATCTGACCAGCCTTGGACTAGGTATTGTTGGACTAGTGTATTTTATAACTTAAATCCATGCAGGTCATAACTACATTTAACAACCTAAGGCCACGATGGGTTATAAATAAGAGACAACATTTTGGCCCATCTTGCTCATCCACTTTCTACACTTGCCTTTGTTACACATGCCAGTAACAGCTGTATAGAGAAATCTAATCTCATTCTCATAGGTGCTTTCCATTCATCAGATCACTAGCCATGCTTCTGGGTGTAGCAGTGTAATGCAGGAGTGGTTGGATGCAGTTTTCAGTTACATGGCGTGCAGCGGAGCTGTGAGAATGTGTCGCACTGCCACACAGACCAAAGCAGGAGCACTCCAGCGGATCTTCAGCTTAACTGTGTCATGTGAAGTACTGTTGATATCGGTTGGCAGCTATTTTAATGCATGGCCTGTTTTCCTTCCCATCACTCCAGTAGTTCAAATTATTTCAGATTAGCAGTAGGCACAAATGCAAGCATTTCAATTATGGCTTCTCTTTTCTCATAGAATTGAGTTGAGTTTTGGATTCGTAACCTTTATTAAATCCAGTAATAAAGCAGTAAACACAGATTTTTCTTTTTTTCTTTTCTTTTTTTAGGGTTCACATCTACAGGTGAACTATCAGAAACCACTATATGTATATGTATATGTATATATATATATATATATATATATATATACACTCACCTAAAGGATTATTAGGAACACCATACTAATACTGTGTTTGACCCCCTTTCGCCTTCAGAACTGCCTTAATTCTACGTGGCATTGATTCAACAAGGTGCTGAAAGCATTCTTTAGAAATGTTGGCCCATATTGATAGGATAGCATCTTGCAGTTGATGGAGATTTGTGGGATGCACATCCAGGGCACGAAGCTCCCGTTCCACCACATCCCAAAGATGCTCTATTGGGTTGAGATCTGGTGACTGTGGGGGCCAGTTTAGTACAGTGAACTCATTGTCATGTTCAAGAAACCAATTTGAAATGATTCGACCTTTGTGACATGGTGCATTATCCTGCTGGAAGTAGCCATCAGAGGATGGGTACATGGTGGTCATAAAGGGATGGACATGGTCAGAAACAATGCTCAGGTAGGCTGTGGCATTTAAACGATGCCCAATTGGCACTAAGGGGCCTAAAGTGTGCCAAGAAAACATCCCCCACACCATTACACCACCACCACCAGCCTGCACAGTGGTAACAAGGCATGATGGATCCATGTTCTCATTCTGTTTACGCCAAATTCTGACTCTACCATCTGAATGTCTCAACAGAAATCGAGACTCATCAGACCAGGCAACATTTTTCCAGTCTTCAACTGTCCAATTTTGGTGAGCTTGTGCAAATTGTAGCCTCTTTTTCCTATTTGTAGTGGAGATGAGTGGTACCCGGTGGGGTCTTCTGCTGTTGTAGCCCGTCCGCCTCAAGGTTGTACGTGTTGTGGCTTCACAAATGCTTTGCTGCATACCTCGGTTGTAACGAGTGGTTATTTCAGTCAAAGTTGCTCTTCTATCAGCTTGAATCAGTCGGCCCATTCTCCTCTGACCTCTAGCATCAACAAGGCATTTTCGCCCACAGGACTGCCGCATACTGGATGTTTTTCCCTTTTCACACCATTCTTTGTAAACCCTAGAAATGGTTGTGCGTGAAAATCCCAGTAACTGAGCAGATTGTGAAATACTCAGACCGGCCCGTCTGGCACCAACAACCATGCCATGCTCAAAATTGCTTAAATCACCTTTCTTTCCCATTCAGACATTCAGTTTGGAGTTCAGGAGATTGTCTTGACCAGGACCACACCCCTAAATGCATTGAAGCAACTGCCATGTGATTGGTTGGTTAGATAATTGCATTAATGAGAAATTGAACAGGTATATACACTCACCTAAAGGATTATTAGGAACACCTGTTCAATGCCTTGTTGATGCTAGAGGTCAGAGGAGAATGGGCCGACTGATTCAAGCTGATAGAAGAGCAACTTTGACTGAAATAACCACTCGTTACAACCGAGGTATGCAGCAAAGCATTTGTGAAGCTACAACACGTACAACCTTGAGGCGGATGGGCTACAACAGCAGAAGACCCCACCGGGTACCACTCATCTCCACTACAAATAGGAAAAAGAGGCTACAATTTGCACAAGCTCACCAAAATTGGACAGTTGAAGACTGGAAAAATGTTGCCTGGTCTGATGAGTCTCGATTTCTGTTGAGACATTCAGATGGTAGAGTCAGAATTTGGCGTAAACAGAATGAGAACATGGATCCATCATGCCTTGTTACCACTGTGCAGGCTGGTGGTGGTGGTGTAATGGTGTGGGGGATGTTTTCTTGGCACACTTTAGGCCCCTTAGTGCCAATTGGGCATCGTTTAAATGCCACGGCCTACCTGAGCATTGTTTCTGACCATGTCCATCCCTTTATGACCACCATGTACCCATCCTCTGATGGCTACTTCCAGCAGGATAATGCATCATGTCACAAAGGTCGAATCATTTCAAATTGGTTTCTTGAACATGACAATGAGTTCACTGTACTAAACTGGCCCCCACAGTCACCAGATCTCAACCCAATAGAGCATCTTTGGGATGTGGTGGAACGGGAGCTTCGTACCCTGGATGTGCATCCCACAAATCTCCATCAACTGCAAGATGCTATCCTATCAATATGGGCCAACATCTCTAAAGAATGCTTTCAGCACCTTGTTGAATCAATGCCACGTAGAATTAAGGCAGTTCTGAAGGCGAAAGGGGGTCAAACACAGTATTAGTATGGTGTTCCTAATAATCCTTTAGGTGAGTGTATATATAATTTGTTTGTGTTTGTGTTACTTCATATAGTTTCATATAGATTGTTTCATGCAAGATAATGCTCTTTCTTTGCCCCTACACTTTGAAGGCAGCCTGTGGTGCCATTGGCCATTCAGAGACTTTTAAAAGCCACAGGCAGTCAGGAGTAAGATGCAATTTCTTAGGATACACGATCAATAATAATTTTAATAAAGGAAGAAAAAGCGAGAGAGAGGACATCAAAGATGTTAGTTTCGTTTGGATTCCAACATATTTAAACTGCTCAGGGCTTTTATCATTACAGTCAGAGCGTTTCATTGGCTGGGAATGCATGGTTGAGTGAGGAGAAGATGAAATTAGATTTTTCAATCCAGGAGCCATACGTGCTCTCACACAGACGGATAGACTGACTAATATATGTGAGGTTCATAGAGGCCTCCAAGGTGTAGACGTACATGTGCGTACACACACACACACACACACATTCACTGACTCACAGATTTAAAACCTCTCTTATTAGTTTGATACAGGTCTGTACATCTATATCCATAAACAGGAGCATACACTGAAACACATACCCCTACACCAAAACCAAATTAAGCCTAAATCTGATACCTGCACACACACACACAAAAAACAAATAAAATTCAAACTGCAGTATGCACCTGTTGCTGAAGGAATATAGATAGAATTTTATATTAATCTTAGCAACAAACCTAAGTTGTTGTTTTTTTTGTTTAATTATAATATTTTCCATCAGAAAGATTTATACGAATCACTATCACAGAATCTTGGTCAGTGGTCTACACTGGAATGGAAAACCACAAACTCCTTGAACAGGGAGTTCAATGAGTTTGTGGTTTTCCATTGAATTTGTCTGTGTATTACCTTTGATCACCTGCAGTAAACCGCATGATTTTATTTTAAAAAGCAAAAGAAGATTGAGATCTGTGGTGTTTTGGTGCATTAGGCATCTTCAATGTCTACTGTCAAAGTATAGACTTTTAGAGCTCAGTCAGGGTGTGCTTCTGAATAAACCTGGAACCAAACAGCAGTTGACTGGTTTTGTGATTTCAGATCCGATTCACAGTAAATGTCCGTAAGGGCAGATAACCAAATAATCATCTGTGTATACACTCTACAGTGATTTGCTCTTGCTTAAGGACCAAGCATTTTGAGTGGGGGGTGAGGGATGATTTTTAACTCCATTGCTATGACAATCACTGACTATTTATTTATTGTAGCATCCTGAAATTCCAAAACATTACCAAGTGTAGAAATACAATCCGTACAAAATATAATAAGCATACATCTTAGTACAATGAGCTACCAATTGCAGATATAATACATTTATATCCTAGGTATCAGCTATAGTGAGGTGTAGGCATTGGAGAAGCTCTTTATGTATGTGAAATTCAATCCCTTCCCTTTAAGATGATATACATTTCCAGTATCATCTGAGATGTATGATACTCCTGTGAGACAACCAAAAGTGCATCCAGAGAAACCCACTTCAATAAGTGTATTAACAGCATACCGGTCCTTAAAAGGTTTCGAAAGTCTGGTTTGAAGTCTTCTCTGTGCCGGTTTGTGTGTATCTGAAGGGTAGAACTCAAGTTTTAGATTCAGCATGTAGGTCTTTTGATCCAAGCTTGACAGTAATCATTTGAAATATGTGCATGCTACAGATATGTTCAATAAAATTGTGTATGTGTAATGTAGAGTCCACAGCTAGTATACACATTTTGACAAGCAGCACTAAATAATTGATAGATTCCGCTCCACAGGAATTTAATCTGAAACTGACTCTGATCAGTGTTGGCAATGTTAGAAAGGAGTGTGAAATTTTTTAAGATTGGAAAAAAGGGGAAACAAAAATGCAGTCGAAGAAAGAGAAGTCACCCTGACTCACCAAGCTATTGGTTGTAACAAGGGTAATTTAATTAAAGTTAAAAAAAATAAAAATTAATTTGGCTCCCATTTAAAATTCTGGGGAAGAGTTCTGACGATAATGGGCAGAAAACCTGGCATCTTGAAATAGCATATCAGAAGCATAGCATCTGCATTCTCTCTGTACTACACTGTTGTGCTTTGAAAGAATGGCTGCAAAATGTATAATGAAGTCTGTTGGGATGTCACAGAAATAACTGGTAATGACTAACAAAGTGTGGCCCAAAATAACAAGGCTTTGAAAGCAATACATACATTCTGACATTACAAATTCTTTGTCTTTGACTTCTGGTGCCATATGCTATTAATATGGTTTGCACCTAATGTCTAAAAGGGTGAGTTTACAAACCCTGCATGGATGTATATTTACAACAACACTTTTTAAGACCAACACACTCATGAGCAACAGAATTGTCCACTCATGAACAGCAATAGAAATACTGCTGCTCTAGAAAGAATACCAAAAGGAACATTTGGACCAATTCCTGGTCTGAGTAGAACATTGTACTCAGATGGTTTTAAAGAACAGATTTTCTCTTTAGTCTTGATTACTACTCAGGGTGAATAATGATACATGATGCCAGGGTCAAGAAAGGAAAACAAGGGTAGGAGTATTCAGGACAGAAAATAGGAGATGCCATGGAAACTGGAATACAGAATACTTTAGAAACCTTTGTATTTGTCCTGTTGGCGAGTTCTGTCACTGTTCCTGGTGCCTTTATCGTTGGCAGAAGTCATTGAAATGCAGTGGTGTTCGTCACGTTTCAAAGGAATTTAAATTCACCCCCATACCACAGAAAACAAAGCTGGTATTGCTGCTCACAGATGGAGTTGGTTACAATTTTATTACTTGAACGAACGCAGTGTTGCAGGCAGTTTTACATTGGGCTTTATACCCCACATGTGGGTGTTCTGAACTGTCCTCAGTGACACCTGTTACAACATGGGGGGTGGGGGGGCTACAAATCCCTCTCCACCAACAGGCATAAACTGGTAACACGTTCAAAGTGAATATTGTGTGCCAATAACTACAAATAAATACATCGAATTGGAGAGGTTGTGTGACTGTCAGGAGGAGAATTAACAGAATGGCTTAGCTGCTCCCTCGTGCCCTTCCAACATTGAATAAATTGAGCTGGTGGAGAATGCTGATTATAACCAAAGCAAAGAACAAATGAAACCAGCCTCAGATGTATTTTAAATCGGCTAAGTACAGGAATTGGTGTCGGGGGGGGGGGTCTAGTAGTGGTTTTGAATACAGAAAGGAAAAATTAAATTACCTCCAGTGCAGAATGACTATTGCTGGGTTTTAAACTGCCAATAGTGAAGTCCTGGATGATAGGGTAATGATGAACAGTCAACAAGTGCATCATTTAAGTAGCTCAGAATATTTTTCCATTGAAGCCTGGTAAAAATGAATGCAGGTATTTGTAGGCAGCATTTACCCCAGTACACACAGAAGGACTGTGATAGTATTAAAACTAGTTTCTGCCTAACTAGTCTATAGAACGGCTTGCCTCTCTCCGTAGGTATACATTGATTTGGAAAGGGTGTATGCCGTGTCTGATACAATTCTGAAGAGGAATAAATGATAGTTAGTTGACGGGCAATTCTGTATTGATATGCACTGACTGGCTGTTTTTAGTTTTGTTAGTTTGTTTGATTGTGTGTTTCGGTTTTACTACATGACCTTTAGTTTGCTGACAAAGAAGCTGGTCTTCAAGAGCCTGTTGGAAAACTGCCGCCCTCATTATGGAGAGATTCTCACTGAACCAAACTCAACTTCCAAGCATATTTACTCTTCTACTTGGGTATGTTAATAATATAAAGAAGTTCTGAGAAGAAGATTCCCTGTTGCTTGTTAGTAGGGTTCTGTGAGAAACTTCTGGAATACTCTCTAACCCCCTGCTGCGCTGTGAAGTGCGTTTCCAAAGTGCAACTGATAGGAGACCGATCCAAGTAGTGTCCTCGACTCAAAGGTGGTCCCCTTCTACCCTACCATACATGAATCGCTTACATATGTACTTGGTGTTTGCGTTTTTCACTGTAATTAGCATTTGCCTCGCTTCCCTTTCACCTCACTCCTTAATAAACATTAAACAAACTTCATGGGTTTGCTTGATGTTATGTTCCTTTATTTTTCCTCTCTTCATCTAAAAGTGACTTGCAGCTTTTTCTTCGAGGTTCAATCAATCCGCAGTTTATGATTGTCTGTATGACCGCTTCCTTTTCATTACTTTAAATTGAATGTGATGTGTGGGCAGCATTGGTCTTGAATTGGTATTCTTAGGTCTTTGTTTTGTGTTTTGTTGCCTGATTGACACTGTCATTTTGAGTCTCTAATGCAATGTACCCCTTTCTCTCTCTCTCTCTCTCTCTCTCTCTCTCTCTCTCTCTCTCTCCATCTCCTGTCCTCTGTTCTCCCCAACCTTTCCCTTGGCTGGGGTATTTTTTCTTCTTTAGGAGCGTTGCAGATTGAGAACAGTGAGGAGACCGATCAAGGCAAATATGAGTGTGTGGCATCCAACCTGGAAGGCGTGCGCTACTCCTCCCCTGCTAACCTTTATGTGCGAGGTAGGGAGCACCAAAGCCCTGGAGGTCACACACCTCAACCAATCAATCAGGAGTTCAATAACTATAGTAGCTAGCCACCCCAAAACTGCTAAATCGCCTTGGTCAGATGCTGGCAACAGCAACCCCCTTTTCATAACTTTAATCCTTTAATTTATTTTAAACAAAGCAATTGATTTGTTTAATACCTTTATCTTCTTCCTATTTCGTTTTTTCTTTTAAAGCTCTAAATATGCTGATGTGAAACAGCCCCTGCTCCCCAAATTAAGTCCTTTGTACACTTGGCGTTAGATGGTCTGAAAACATGGTCAAGAAACAATTGAGTTTTGGGAAATATCCCACTTATGCTTTTTGAGCCCGAAGGTGTACCAGTACCATCCTATGTGGTCACAGAAGGAAAGGAAATGCAGCAACAGCTGTGACGTCCAAATTCAAAGTTTTAATTCTAACCATTTTGTAATATAAAAGTTAAAGGCATTGCAAACTTTAACACTACAGACCAACACCAGCAGGCGGTGGGTAGAATTATAATACATCAACACTCTAGCATGCTTCAACTACACCTTGCTGTGTTTTGCAAATTATGTTTTTTGAGTACGTAAGTATCTTAAAGGTATAAATAGTATATATAGATATATATACACACACACACACACAATTCAGTTTGGGTCACTGAAACCCCCATGTGTTATCCACAATGAAAAATGTTGATGTTTACTGCTCTGAAGTAACATTCTTTTTAGTCAACCGCCTTACCCCCAAAGTGGTAGAAAATAATTAAAATAAAAAAATAAAACCCATTAGGGCTTTTCATATCCAGTACTTAAAGCAGTGTGCATTTTTCTGGGCCTATGAGTTCATATGTTAGGTCTTAGGTTCTAATCTGCTCTTAGCCCCTTAGGAAGAAGATGGTAAGTCAATGTCTGATTTGGTTTGTGAATTAGTCCCTAAAAAACTGATCTTGAATTGAAATCCTAGCACAGGACCATTTGCTACGTTGTGGCTAAATCAAACACTTGAACACATCTCTGTGCCAATGCCAAAGTCCTGATGATTGCTGTAGTTTGTTATTCTATAGATCTAGGGTTTTGCGTTTTTTCCTGTGTTCCATGTTGAGGATTTCTAAACAAACGGCATGAGTTGTTAACCTCATTACAAAGCATGGAGAATCTTGTTTTTAATCTTTACTAATGCGAGGGAATGTGAATGTATTGGGAAGCTAATGTACAAACTGATTTGTAAGATTTTTTTCATATGGTGCATAATATGGGGTATAATATGGGGTGGGGGGGATCTTGTGCACAAAGATATTAAACCCAGACTTCTCTCGAACTGAAGAAACAAAAGTTAATACACAGATACTTTAAAGATATGGATTATTTCTATTCTGCGTATGAAACAAGAGTGTCATATTTAGTGAGTCTGTACCAGCAGAATATCAAATCAATGTATTTCCTATGAATGAAGAACAGGTCTGAGCTTACAAAACAGCTCACAGCTCCATTGTTTTGGTTTATTTATTTTTGTAATTTCAAGATTATTATTACTCTTGCAGCTAGTCTAACTGTGCCATTGAATATGACCAAAAATGTGTCACTGATATTGCCAGTTCATTTAACCTGACGTTCAGACTGAAAATACCATCTTTTTTTTTACATGTGTTTCTCAAACAAACCCAGCTTTTACTGCAACATTTCGGTCAGGATCCAAAATTCTCTGTAACCACACGAAGCTGAAACCAAAGTGCTCCCAAGCACTTTCCAAAATGAACAAGATAGGGAAA
The DNA here is from genome assembly GCF_036373705.1 of Amia ocellicauda. NCBI lineage: Eukaryota > Metazoa > Chordata > Actinopteri > Amiiformes > Amiidae > Amia > Amia ocellicauda. Next base: position 21,896,820 of record NC_089871.1, read on the forward strand.
TACTGTGGCACGAATGCATTGTTAAAATCATTTTCCCTTTTTAAGTGCTTTCAGTTTTCAACTCTGGATGATAACATACAGCTCTGGAAAAAAATAAGAGACCACTTAACATTGATTTCTGAACTTGGAGTGGTCTCTTAATTTTTTCCAGAGCTATAGATGCAAAATATTTTGGAAAATGTAATGGAAATTGGCTGGAGACTGTATTTCTGTCCTTGTCGAGGGGTAATCCACTGCATGTCACTTCTCCCCTCACTAAGTCTCTGTATTTTCTTTGTCTTTTATATTTTAAGGGGATTGTAAATTCAAGGCACTCCCTCCATCATAAAATATTGACAACTCTACTGTATTTTGGAATCGGTAATACTATAGTAACACAACTCACTATAGTTACAGAGTCCAAAATACTGCTTCGCACTGCCTTTAATGCTAAGTGTGTGGTGTAATTCTTAAAAGTGAAAGGAAGTTATTTTTACAGCTCGGAAAGAAAAATAAGTTTAATCTTTCTACTGTCTTTTTTTTAATAAATATATATATAAATATAAATATAAATATATATATATATATATATATATATATATATATTATGTACACATTTGTATTTTAGGTTTTGGAACAAATTATACTTGAAATTAACAGCTACAATACTCTCCCAGCATAAACTGGTTGGCAATGTTCAGTCTACATTTTGTGAAAATATTACAATTGGGCTTTAACAATAAGAAAAGCAAACATCAAAAGTTGCAACATAAGAACTGCCATTAATTGTAGCTGCTAATTTGAACAACTGTGCTGTTTTGTTTGTTCTGTTTTTTGTTTTGTATTTTGTTTTCTTGTTTGTTTTTTCTTTCTTTTTTTCAAGCAAATTGGCCACCACGGGAGTCATTTAGGTGGCAAAATGATTGATGATTTTAAGGATAAGGTTGAATATACTGTAGTGGCCGCTAACTTCTATCAATGGTCTTTTCAAGACAACAATGCGACCACTTGGTTAATTTGTTTGTTTTGGGTAAAGCAGTCAGGAGTGCAGGACAAGTTTTGAATGACCAATGTCATTTCTTATATTAAATATATATATATATATATTTATCAAAGCAAGAAAGCAAAGGAAAACGAAAGAAATGTAGCAGCTAAAAGCCTTGAGGTGGCCTTTTTTACTCTCTCTGTGTTTCCCCTATTTTTCTCTTCTCCTCATGTCATTGTGTTCTGCATCAACCCCTTTACATCCCTCAGAGCTTCGAGAAGGTTGGTGTGTTTTTTCTTTTTACTTTTTTTACCCACATTTACTTTTTTTTACATTTGTTGGAAAGCTAAATTTAAGTAAGAGGAAAAAAAAGAAACCAATACAAAAAAATATGAACAAATTTAAATATATATATATTACAGAAAACCCGCTTTGTCCGGGTTTTATTTTTTCTTTGTTTTGTTTGAGTTTGCATTGTGGGGCCTTTTCTCTTTGCATCCTTTGGTATTGCTGCTGCTGCTGCATCTGTTGTCATGGAAACCTAGCACTTGGACATACAGGGTCTGATGCATGATGGGAGAATGTAACTGTTCAGCTTGCATGCCTCTTCTTCAAATTCCTTTGGGCTTTTGTTCCTTTCTCGCATTTTGTTGATCTGTTTTGCTCCGTTTTTTTGTTTCCCTGTCACTGTTTATATTTTGATTTGCTTCTTCAGTCTGTGCCTTTGTTTGTTTTAGTCATTTTGTTTTATAACTCCTTTTAGTTTGGTTGGTTGTGTGTTGGTTGTGGTTCTTTTGTTTTAGTCATGCTGCTGCTCCCCCACCCCCTCACTATATAACAACAATATGAAAGGTTTAAATTATATGTAATTAATAGCCAGTGTTCCTGTTATCTCATTAAAAGCAGTATAACCATGTATAACTACAATATTTGATTGGACTGAATTTGTTTCAGATACAATTTCACACATCTCTGGAATCTATTTTACAGAGCTTCATGGATCAATATCAAAAATAATGACTCATGTTTATGTAACAGTGGTTTTTGAATGAGATGGGGTAGTTAGCTCTTTCCATGCTAATGACTTTTTCAGATATGCCAATCCTAAATAATCTAATTCTGATGTCTGGCCATCATCAATTTGATGGTTTACTGTAACAAAAATTCTAAATATAAAGATATCTGCATTAGTTACATTGTTTACCCAAAACAATGCCAAGACTGATGTTAAGTAAACAATAAACCATTGCCATTCTGGATAAAAAATAGCTATGCAGTGATTTTTATTAATTATTACAGCACTAAAGACACCAAAGTAAATGAAGTCATCAAGGATAAAACACTCTCAACACTCTAAACTAATCATTTAGTTAACTGGGCCCTATGTATTATGCTTTTCAGAGTTTATACATTGGCCTGATTTGTATTACAAACAATTAAAGTGTATGATCTACGATTGTGATGTAAATTGGAAATCAATGAGAATAAGGCAAACATTTGAAGCCAAAAATAATATTGAATGGATGTGCCAGATTCATGCAGAACTGTCTGTTATAATCTGTGCTTTAAATCTTTGAATAAACTGAACTTTGAGAACAAAGATTTCAAGAAAAAAAGCATTGATCAAAAACTGAACATACTGTAATCTGAAATATAGTGCAATAAGCAACTGAAGATGGACACTTTTTGTCCCTAAAGAGAATCAGTAGTGTCCGTTTTTACAAAATGTTGATACAGATGGCAATTTATCTTCAACATTTATTGTCCTGTTTAAATAATTGTTTCCAAATGAATAATTTAACTGAACCTCAAGCACAAGTGCTTTTTAAATTAAGAAATAATTAAAATAAAAAATAAACAAATGATGTCATCGGAAAATAAGAGTATGTCAGGCATGAATAAATAAAAACAAGAATCTCCATCCATTTTAAAACTAGTTCTCTGCAAATTTAGCTTGTGTTGACATTTCAAATGCATGAGTCCTTGTATTTGAGAAGTGAGGGAACAATCCAGGGTTTCTGTAAAGGAGAGATTGTGGTTGTGTGAAAACTTGTCCAGCATCTCTTAGCAATTACTTCAACAAAGGCAAAATGGGGGTTTTCAATTATTTAATGCAGGTTTAAGATTCGGTTCCCATTTCTTCAGAATATTAATGCAGGGAGGATATCGAGAACTCGGAGCGAATGGGGCTTTTCTTAGCGCTGTCAACACAGGACTTGGCAGGTGGAGGGTATAAATAATGAACCATTTGGCAGACAGAGCTGGTAATTCAGAGTACCTCGAAGGACCTGGCATTTATCATCAGTACTTCATTTTTTATATCCACTTCACTCTGGGTGACTGCACAATAGTCACCTTAAACCTGTTTAAACCTTAAACGTGAAAAGCCATGGCACATGAGAGGAAAACTCATTTTCAGCCAAAAGCCTGGGCCTTAGTTAATTGTTTGTCCATTTCCACACACCCTCTGTGTACAGTACAATACAATAATGGTACAGTATTTATGTTTGTGCTCTTTATTGATTGTTTTTCTATTTGTGGAAAACAAATTATTACAAAAGAAAATCACAAAGAAAACAAGAATTTCAGGCCCTGTTAGAAAATGAACACTGTTGTTTTTTTCTTATTTTTCTTTACTTAATTATATTTAAGAAATCCCAGCACTGCTTTAGTCAGAAGTGGGAGAGAAGCAAAATGCTTTGAGAGAAGAAAGAGCAAACCCAGGTTTATACTGGATTCCTTTAATGGGAATGTTTGATGCATGTTTGCCTCTTTCTAAAATTGCTTCTGAAGAAGACAATTCACAGCAACCACTTGAAGACCCTGTTTAGGCCGACACCTTATTTTGGCTTATACAAATTCAGTAAGACTTTAAAATAACATGTGACTGACCCAGTTTGAATGTGTTCTGTATGGACTTGGAGCTTAATGAGTGAGTGCATAGATGCACAAATACAGTTTAAATGTAATTGACAGTGTGCTTCTATAATGTTCCTCCTTTTGTTGTCGGTGTCTCTGGTGCTCTTCCAATCGGATAAAGAGCTATACACAACAATAATGTCTGACAAAAGCATTCATTTGCTTTTAAATAGTACAGCAAACTATTAAAATAGCTGTTATGAAGGCATCTGTGGCATTTGGCCATTTTTTCAAGTTGCTCTTTCTTTGGCTTATTAATAATTGCTCCATGTCCATCCATCTCCAAGTAGATGGCAGCTCTGTAAGTGACACGATCTGTGGCAGATGGCAGACATCTTCCGACTGAGTAGATCAGTAGATCAGTCATTCAGAATTAATTGATACATTTATTTTGATACAACTGATGCGCTAGTTTGTGATAACTGTTTTTTTGTATTGTACTGTACTCAGGATGCTCTAGCCATGGCTTTCCACTAGTGTCCACCAAGCAGCCTTTCAAATATTACTGCGGATATCTTTCGGGAGCTGACCAACTCCTCCTCTTGCTAAATTTGGACAGAATGCCCAGTTCTTGGCTGCCTGGCTTTCTAACTCAGATCGTTGTGTTGCAAAACACTAGAGATAAATTAAATGGGGATAGAGGGGTGGGGGGCTTTAGTTATTGTGAATATACTATCAGTTACTCTATTATCCCTATTACTTCATCACTAAAGAGATTTGCAGAAATTCTGCTGCTTTCCTTATGAGTTAATTGTGTATGAATGTAATCTGAAAAGATGATGCAGGAAGACTGTGCTGTATATATCCTCTAATGTACACTTAACCTAAATGTCTGCCTGTTTTATTTTGCATCTGCTTGCATGCTATGCAATTAGTGTGTTTGTATGTGATGTTGGGAACTAAAGCTAGATTACACCTTTGATGTCGTAGCTTGTCAAAAAGGCCAACCTGGAAGCCAGTGACCCAATAGGTTAGGATTGTACAAACTTCTCAAATTTCTCTGCCAGCTATCATCTTCAACAGACTAGTTGTACAAATGGAAAATAATACAAGTTTGACTTCATTTTAATCACTGTCTTAACTTGAACAGGTGGTAAATCTGGAATCCAATTCACGATGATCCTGTTTGCTTAATTCAGTTGGTTGCTAAACAACAACACTTGGAACCCAAAGGATCTGTTAAAAAAAAAAAAAAAAAATGTAGACATAATACTGACTTTATAGATCTAAAAGCTGAATGCATAATACCACAGAGACTATACTGTGTTGACAGATTTAATCAAATCAATGTATATATCCATATTGTATGGATCATTGTAATAATGCTGATTATTACAATTTATTCTAGCTTATTCACTCTACAGTCCAGCACAGAATCTCTTCACTTAGGAATCCAATATCCCGGATTACTGTAGTTATCTCTGAACAAAAAGATCTGTCTTCACGGCCTCATTTTCTGTTGTGTAAAGAGGGTGTAATCTAAGCTTTAAGGTAACACTAAAGGCTGCACATTATTTTGGCTTTCCCCTTCATTTTGGGACAGGACAGGCTTGCTCGAACTGTCTCGCCAAAATGGCCGATAATGTCCGCCTTCTAACCTCCGTTTGGCACACCTTTTTATCTGTAGAATAGTGCAGCGTTCTGGCGTTCTCTCTTGACTGCTTTTCACCTCGTCAACGTACACCTTTTGAGTTATTTTTTCTCTGCACCGGGGCTTGAAATGGGATAACCTGATGACTTTGCTGGGCCTGTCGGGCTCCTGGTCTTTTGAATGAGGACCTCTCCATTCAATTGAGATTTGAAACACCATAGAGCCATTTTAAAACAACACCACACAAAAAAAACAACACCGCACAAAACCATGCCACTGACATTTCCTGCCAATTCAATTCCAACTCACCCAGAAACTTGAGAATTCTGCAATTTGTTCACAGCATGACCGTTTCCTCAAATCTCTTGTGACAACTGTGTAGGACTTGCAGGTGACACCCTATTATGGTTCATGCATTCTTGTCATTTTCAGGCATATGGTAGCAGCTATTCTCTTTTTCATTTCCTCTTTTTAAATATTTAAGAACCCGAATGTCTCCAGAAACACAAAATGCCAAGCCTACAATTCTCAATTTGTGAACCACTAAAGATATTGTATAGTTCAGACCTTTTGTAAAGTCCAGCAAGGATTAGGGATGGGCAGAAAGGACCAAGGATGGACATTTAGAATCTCATGACTAGCCATCTATGTCCTACATTCATAAAACCCTAATAATGATTTATAATCCTTATTGCAAGGGGCAATGATTGCTGTCACTCCCCTTGATGCTTGTGTAGGTACTCTTTCTACTCACATGTAATTAATATGTTGCTGCTTTGGTAAGTGCATTTTAATTATGCATACAGTATAATGGTTTATTCTCTAAGGGCTTCCACTGTAGAAGTACAGCCAGGATTTAATTTCATGTCAGTGATGTTTAATATCACAAAACTGCCACTGAACCCTGTTCCACCCTGAGACACTTCTTCTAATTCTTTCTCCTTTTTTGTGTCATAAGTAGGGGAAGGTAAGATGGTGGACCAAACCAAACAGCAATTTTCTTTTGCTAACTCAGCAGAAAGAGGAGTCTGTAGTATATCAAAAACAGAAGTAATGCTCTTTTAAATGATACTAGGATAGAGGATCCATCCTGAAAGCTTTTCTTTATGAAATAATATTGTAATATCTAATAAAGCATAATAGGCCAGTCCTGTTTAGAATCTATCTGGCTGACCTCTTAGAGAAGGATATACTTCCTCCATTTAAGTAGTATTATTTCTCTCAAAGCTGTGGGTTAAACTAATCTTTTTGGATGATAAACTAACAAGGAAAAAACAATCTTGAATATGTATGTAGAGTCCATCTCTAGCTACAGTCCATTGTTTTGTAATTGTTCTGAATTTTGTAATTTCAGAGATCTTTGATCATCCAGCGTATATGTGCATACACGACATTTTAAAATGTCGGTGGCTTAGCCATGCAAGAAAAAGCAGAAAAGGTTTCCTCTTGTCCAGACTTGGGCTCGTGGATTGTAAAACGAGAAACTGTGATACGTACAAACTTTTAAGACAGGATATCAGGCTTGGGATTGCAGAAAGGGATTTAATGTCTCGACTGTAATTACACCAACTCACAGCAGCTAGTCAGCATAATCAGCGCTCACATCCAAAGGTGAAAGGCTTCACATCCCCTTCTCATAGCCTCATTCACTGAACCACAAAAGCTCATGGACGTAAACAATATGTTTTTCATTCAATGAGAGAACACAGGGAAACGTAAGTGCCTGTAGGAACCCAAATCTTGGACGCAGAGCTCACAAGAGCAGCCAATTGGGCATTTTTTATCCTTTTGCTTTATCATTATATATTAAACAGTGGTTTTGGCCGCTTGAGACCCAGACATTGACGGGGACCTAAAGGGCGTGACTGCATGGTCCACATTTCTCTGCACTTGAAAACTCAAATATTGTCCCAGAGATGTACATCAGTGCCATGCTAAAGAATATACCTTTGCTATGATTTGTGCAGTGAAGTTTGCGTTTCATTTACCCTTTTTTAACTTTATTTTTTTAATTTGATTTCCCCCAGAAGTTGCTAGACTTGCACATGGGAATGGCATGCTTTGGATGGAACCTGGGTGGTTGTTCGATTGTACCAGTTTACTGTATCTTTCTATTCTCTTGTATCAGCCTGGCGTTGGTTGCACCCTATTATATCTTGTGTGGAACCTCATAGAACTATAAGACCCATGCATGTTCCTGTGAGAAGGAATGGGCTGCCCTTTCACCTTTGTGGTCATGCAAAACTATTTAAGAAGGAACAGGGTAATCTTTTTTTTTTTTGTTTTGTTCATTTGGTTAGTCGGTGTGTTTTCATTATTTCTGTTGCTTTTGTGGGGTGAGATTGATTGATTTGATTTTACTTTAAAGGGTCTGATCTTGTCCAATCCTTAACCCTACCAGTGTCAATGCAGTGAAAGTCGAATGCTAGTTCACAGTTGTGTGGGTACATCCATTAATGACAAATTGTCAAAGTGTAAATGTTAAATGTATATAGTATTTGCACACAAATACAAAATCATAACAAATGACTTGAAAGTCCTATAACAAAAGCATTATTTTCAAATAACTGGGTTAAATAATTTGATTGGTAAAATATATTAATTCAATAATATGTTGTAAATCCCATATGGACATAGAATCAATTTTTTAAGCATATTTGACTGATATATTGTTTTTCACAAAATAAGATCATTTAATATGTTTTGGCGGTCATGTTCAGCATGTAAGGCACTATAGCAAAAGGCATCCAGATTTTAAATAGGTTTGTGTGATGCACAATATGATAATGAACATGATCTTTGTAGTGTAAGATGTCAGTGAGCATCTAGAAGTAATATACTTTTAAAATGACTGCAGTTTTGAATACTGGGCACACATCTATAGATAATCCTGAGGAAATACATGCCAATAAACAGTTGATTTAAATACTTTGTGATTTAGTGTAGTGAGCACAATTTGAATGTAACATGCAAGGGGAACAGCTTAGCCTTAACCCTCTTGTGTTTGATGCTCTAAGAGATGGGCCACCAGCTATACATACATCAGAAAATGTCAACTTGTCAAACTGTACATGAGTGATTTTTATAAAAGAGCACTTGATCTCTGTGGAATTCGAGCTGCTACATGTGTGCGTTCTACTCATACTGTCACATGAGCACGATGTACAGAAAACCACATCCTAACTCATTTAATTCCTGTATGGAAAGTAAACCAGTTAATCAGTTATGTATTGTCCTTCAAAGTGACTCAGTCTGTGTGAAATAGTCATTGCCATTAAATACAGAATCATTCCCTCATCACGTAAAATGTCTGCAATGTGATCAATGTCAATGTGATAAATGATACGCAAATAACTAAACATAGCAATTTAACAGAACCAAGCACAGTGCATGAATGCATTTCTCTACATATCACTTTTTCAGTTTTATGTAATTTTTTTATATATTGTTTAATTGATAGGTTTTCTGTATTTATGTTTTATAAGAATGTGATTCCCCTTACCTTTTTCTTATTTTGCAAAGTTTTTACATTAAGATAAAATTATCTAAACAGATGCAAATTCTACACTGTCATACTTTTCAATTCCTTCAGCCTTTGTTGTCTCCATTTATTCACTAGAAGACATTACAGAAACACTGACACCCACACTAATTATTATAATTAGTCACATTATACGAGTTGAACTGCTGTATTGCTGTTTGTGTATTCCACAAAGCTTTCATAGGAATTGAGTTTGATTTCTTAGACTTGGTTTTCAGGTTTGTCAGCAGTAAACTATGATCTCACTTATGCTTAATCTCCAACATTCACCACATTTAAAATCAAACATGTTTGAAAAGCAGAACAACAGACTGCTGTACTACCACTGTGAAAGCTGGAATTTGAAATAGGTTTCATATTAATATTAAAAGCTCAAGTAAAAGATTCTATTTTAATGTTTTCTAAAGGTGTTGACACTGTAAGGGTTAAAGAAAGCTAAAACTGGTAAACATACTAAGATTTAAATCAGGACATGCATAAAGCATCGCTGGCCATTATTTGTGTCCATGTTCTTCTGAATGTAAACTACAAAGCTGCTGAGGAACTAGTTGATCAATTAGCAGAAATAAGTTTAGCACAGTACTGTATATTCATATATGTGGTGTTTATGATCATATATCTACATGCCTGCACATACACAAACACACTATACAGGAGAGAATATTTGATGCTGTTTTTATGTGGATGTTTGTGTTTCTACTTGATCTGTTTCAAACAACATGCTGAACTCTTGAGCAGTGAAACCCAGTTGGGTCCCATTAGTGTCCAATAACGTGCGACTCGGTTCTTTTGCACAAGACCAAGACCGAAAGTTCCATTTCCTTTCAAGCCTCGATGTGTGAGACCTCAAACCCACTGAGCACATGCTTTTCTTTTGGTTTTGATCGGAAATCACAGTCTCCTTACTCTCTCTCCCCTTCCTCTCCCTCACCCACTCCCCCTTCTCCCCCCACACCCCCATGGGTATATTCTCTGCGTGATTGCGTTAAGTCTGTTGTCTTGCTGCTTGGATCGTGTACTGCCTTGTGTCTCGTGTGTGTCTGTCCTCCCTGTCAGTCTGTCTGTCTCTAACTCCCCTCTCCCTCCCTCCAGTCTCTCCCACCACCTGTTTTCCATGCGGTCCATCTGCACGTCCCCTCTCCTCCGCATTGCCTCTCGCCACCCCCAGCAAAGCCCAACTCCATCCCCTCTTCTCAGCACACACAAACACACACAGACATATCTACCTACCCTACCCTTGTTTACCTTCCTTTCATTTGTGTTGCAGACATTAAGATCATTTTTACAGAGCTCTGTCCATCTTTAGGAGAGAATAAAAAGCACAAAACAAATCACCCTAACATTAACGCAACATTGCACTGCTTCCTAAGAGTTTGACACATATGTGTACTTTAAGTCGAAGCAGTTCTTACTATAATGGTCAAAGTGCTGCAATAGGTGAGTATTCAGCTCTTCTGATGTTTTATGGGAGGTGATACTGGCCAACCGACACAATGGCGGCAAAAGCTTGTATTGACTCCTGAGCTCTGTGGGGAGGAAATTAAGGAAACTGATGTACTGTGAGAGTCCACAATGAATTCTGCTTTGGATCAATGCAACCCTTCCATTTTGAGTGTCAAGCCCTTCAGTCAGTGCCATTACATACCTCCCTTACAAGAAAATGTCATCCCGATAATCGTAGAATGCCCCAGAATTGCCTAATAATTATAATAATACCAGAAACGTATTTAAAGCTGTTATGTATAGATTATTAACCATATTCTGTTCAATGCTGTGAGCAAAATATATTGATGTAGACAAAGGAAAGGCTAGCATTCTGATGTATCAAAATACAAACAGTTTTTTTTGCTCATTAGATACACCACTTTTAGAACTTGATTCTTCAAGACTTTGTATTTGAAAGTCTATGAAAAGCTATTTCACTGTGCACACAAATAGATAGCCCCCCACAAAAGTGTTATGGAAATGCGGTCTAGCATGAAATCCTGTCCCAAAGCTTTTGTTGATGGAGTGACATGTCTCTTGCATCTTATTTTTAATGTGAGGCAGTGGCAGGTTTCAGGGGTGTTATGGACATGTGATCCATCTGTGCAAGTATTTATTTGGTTGACAGCGCTCTGTAAAACAGCCCCTTTCACTTATCCCTGTTCAGATGCATTCCCAGTCATAATTACCTCCTGTGTTCAGGTCTGAAAGCTGCATCCACTTCTCTGGAACAGGGATGCAGATCTTTTGTAAATGTAGTCCAGCATTTTCTATCCATTTCCTCTTTTTTTTTTTGTTTGTTTGTTTCTTTGTTCTTTAATATTACTACTACAATTAATACTACTATTTCTAGATATTATCCTCCTATAGATTTAATTTCTGTTATACTGCCAGGGCTAGGATGTGACAATGTGCTCCTATCACATTGGGTCACATTCGTTGAAGAAGAAGAAAAAAAAAAAAAAAGCTTACACGACATTGAAGTGGGTTTTCCCCTCCTCCCTCCTTCCCCCTCCTCCCTCTCTTCTTTTTCTCTTTATCTCACTCTCTATTTCTCTCTCTCTCCCTCCTCCCTTCCTTTCTTATCTTTCTCTTTTTCTCTCCAATCTTCGTCTGGGCATGCTAGCGACCCTTCAGTTATATTCCTCTATGCATTTTTATCTCTCTTTCTCTATTTATTTTCTTGTTTATTTATTTGACCTACTATGCATGATGTCTGTGGAACTGATAGCTGCATCTATCAATGGAACCGTGTCAGATCTTAAAAAGGCTTTGTCCAGTTGATCTACCCTGAACCACAAAAATCTGATTAAAGTTTCTCATCTTTAGCCCAAGCAGAAGTAGAAGGCAGTCATCCATTTTAAACTAAGGGACTGCTTAATAATAACATATACTATAATTCCTGCAATGTCAGGAGAAGAACTGTAGCAGAACATTTAACATTAGGCACTGGCCTACCTCTACCTCCTGTCCAAAGGAAACTACAGCACTTTCCTGATTGGACGAGGTGGTCTCAGGTTACAGGAAGTTACTGATGTTATGTGGAAGGAAACTACAGATTTAAAAATAGTAGTAGAAGTAGTACTTATGATCTATGCTAAGGGGTCATGGGATGGGTAATCATCTTCTATGTAATGTAACTGTAATGCAATATTTTCTATTAATAAAAAGATGAGAAACTAATAATAGATTTTTGTGTATTTAAATGTGCTGTGATGGGTCAAATATTGGTCAATGGAACCTTGTTGCTATGAATTGTTGCTTTAATGTCAATCTTTATCGTTGGTGAAGCAATTTTGTAAGTTAGTTTTCTTTTAGTTTGTTTTCATGGATTTTGTTGGTTTCTGGTTTTCTTTTATCATTTAAAAACAAAAAGCATCTTTCTTTAAAAAAAAAGGCTCATTGTCTTCTGCTTGTTTTGTTACCTTTCTCTGTTTCGTCCTCACCAGTCCGTCGGGTGCCGCCACGCTTCTCTATCCTACCCACCAGCCACGAGATCATGCCAGGGGGCAGCGTAAATATCACCTGTGTGGCAGTGGGCTCCCCAATGCCCTATGTCAAGTGGATGCTGGGAGCAGAGGACCTTACTCCGGAAGACGAGATGCCTGTTGGGCGCAATGTGCTGGAGCTAAACAGCGTCCGCGAATCTGCCAACTACACCTGTGTAGCCATGTCCAGTCTGGGCATCATTGAGGCCGTAGCCCAAATCACCGTCAAGTGTAAGACCACACCTGCATATTGGAAGTCTGTTCTTTTCATGTTTAAAGAAAGAACTGTCTTTGTGAGCCAAATGAACAGGATATATTTTGAAACCTAAACTGTATCCCCTTTTTCTTCCCTTCACCCAATTTTTTCTAAGCCACCTTGTCCTGTGTTTGACGCTGCCATTTGTTCTTTTTATTATAATTTTCTTTCCAGCAAATAGGAAAAGAAAAAAGTGTCTCTCCCTTCTAACTACTTTTTCTTGTTTTCCCCTTTCTTGTCCATCATTTTTTGATACAAATTCTTTAAGACATGCTCTCGAATGGATAAAGCTTCCTTTCACATGTGTAGTCTCTGGTTGTATTTATGTTGTATCTGAAAAAAGGGGCACCTGCTGGTCGAAGTTCCTTTCTACAGCTTTGTTGATTTTTCTCTTTGTCCCTTTTAAAGAAAGAGAGAATACGTAATACAAGGCAATTCGCCATTTCGGCACAGCCTACTGTCGAGTTAGCTTCTATTGTGATGATCCGTGTGTTCTGATGTTCCGGTGTTCCTTGAGGTTGTGTAATGGTTTCTCGTTTCCTTCTGCTCCAGCCCTGCCCAAGCCTCCAGGGACACCTATTGTGACGGAAACCACTGCCACAAGTGTCACCATCACATGGGACTCGGGCAACCCCGACCCGGTCTCCTATTACATCATCCAGTACCGCGCCAAGTCCCCAGACAGCAAGTTTGAGACCATGGATGGGATCACCACCACCCGCTACAGCATTGGCGGGCTGAGTCCCAACACCGAGTATGAGATCCGAGTGTCAGCTGTCAATACCATTGGCCAGGGCCCCCCAAGTGAACCAGTGGAGGCTCGCACTGGTGAGCAGGCCCCTGCCAGCCCCCCACGCAACATCCAAGCCCGCATCATCAGCTCCAACACCATGATGGTGAGGTGGGACGAGCCCGAGGAGCCCAATGGCCAGATCAAGGGCTACCGGGTCTATTACACCATGGACCCATCTCAGCCCATGAGTGTCTGGCAGATCCACAACGTTCAAGACAGTGTGATCACCACTGTGCAAAGCCTGGTGGCCTCTGAGACCTACACCATCCGTGTGTTAGCCTTCACCTCCGTAGGAGATGGGCCTTTCTCAGACCCAATCCATGTCAAGGTCCTACAGGGAGGTGAGATGCTTATTTTGCTTGTGCTCTTGTTTTGTTAGTTTATGCACTGCAGGCGCTCACTCAAGAAATGTATTTGTCAGATATCCAATGTAAAATATTATCTTTCCTACAAAATGTATAAATTAATGTTTGAGAAGATATATCGGATATTTTGATGATGCTCATGGTTCATTCATTGACTGAGCACATGGGTGTATTTGGACTCTGTTGCAGTTGCCAGTTTTAAAGTCCCCCACCCTTCGTAGACGTGCAAATTGTCAATTAGCTAAGTGAACCACTTCAACCACTTCGTAATGGCAGTGGGAGTGTGTTCCTCAGAACATAGACGCAGTTTCATTTGATAGTGAATCATAACTGGATTACATCCAATATATCTTAAAATAAAAACATGAGAAAGATGACAGGCCTGTTAATCATTTATCCTCATTTACTTACATCCATATAATTAATTGATCCAAGGATTTTATCCGTGGTTTCTTGAAGGATCCTAGGGTGTCTGCTTCAACAGGGTGACTTGTTCCAGACTGCCTTCACCTTCTGTGGAAAGAAGCGTCTCTTGTCTTAAAAGCACTGTGTCAGATCTTTTCAGCATCTGTTCTAAACTAAAGGTTTTGCTTTGTTGGTTCCCAGTCCCAGGGCAACCGACCAAGTTTCAAGTGGGAGCCGTTTCTGACACCAGCATTGAGCTGACCTGGGAGCCAGCCTATGATAAAGAAGGGATCATTAACTATGAACTGCACTACAGAGAGGGCAAGTTTGGAAACAAGGTAAAACTGCATGATAAAGATTTCTTACCTTTACAACCATATAGTGTTGGGAAGGGAGATAAAAAGGTCAGGAATTCCAACATTCTTGTTCAGTTCCTTAAAAAGAATAAATAAATACATCCACCCACACCATTTCCTTAGCAAATCATATTAATGTTTCCCACTGTTAAAGTTTCATAGGCCTTCCAGAGGAGGCCAGTCTATCATTTTTTTTAGCACCTAGATTTCGAACTTCGAGTGCTAACAACATGAAGCCCTCCAGAACGCTCATCGAAAGTAAGCTGATAGTAGTTAACTGTGTTCTTTTTGTATTTATGAATTTATGATTTTATTGTTTTCCCATCCAGGTCGTGAATACCTTTGGCCCCACTTCCTCATATACGGTGGAAAATCTGCGAGCCAACACAGAATACTTCTTCTCAATCGCTGCAATCTCAGAGAAGGGGATTGGTGCCTTCACCAATGAAATTGCGCAGAAAACGTCCCAGGCCAGTACGTTATCCAAGCCTTTTTAAGTTCCTCTGTATTTGGTTTGAAGGCAGCCAAGATAAGGCAATGTTGGGCAATGCATTATCACTTCAGGCAAAACACCTGGTCAAAACCTACTAGCTTTCTTTGCTTTTGTGTTCCGTCAGAATTTCCAAGGGGGGCATACAGTGCATGTTCTCCAAGTCAGACAGTATATGTTAACAAATTTTTTCTTCTTTCTCAGGATTAGGTTTAACTAGGACAAAATCATAGTTGCAAAATAAATCTTAGGTTTTTAAAGAAAAGCTGTAGGTTTTGTACCAGATCTGTGCCTTTTAAAAAAATTGTATAGTTATAATCTTGATGCAGAACTCCAATCCCCTACAAAGAATCAAATCAAATGGCTTTGAAGGAAAAAAGAAGAAAACTATTTCACAAAAACAGTTCAACCTCCAATAAGAACACATATTGAATATGATTTTGGCATTCCATCATCTTGTCTTGGATTGAGCCTTGGTTGAGGTTTTTAATTTTTTATGAATGTGCAAAAATGATTAATCTTGAACTGAACTGAGTTTGAATTTCTCCTTTTCCACGACTGGTATGTTTGAAATGATCTGAAGATTGCTGACCAATGTTGGACTTTCTATTCATGCGTTTCCTTTATATATGCCTTTTTATTTTTATTTTTTAAGAAAGGGTTTAGCATAAGTTATATACAACGTATACATAGTGTGACCATTTTGTTTAGTTTAATGGATTATAATGATGTACCTCTATTTAAAGGGAAGTTTTCACTGAATGCGGATGCCTAAACCGACTTTTATTTAGTTGATTTACTTTGGTTTATGTGTTCTGTGTGTTATATCCTACAATCAATAACAACTAAAAATGCTTATGTGGAGGGGTTGATTCCAGACAAGAGCAGTGATTTTTATTTTGTTTTCAACAGCAAGTGCACTTTTCCTTATTAAATTCACAATTTCATTGCTCTAGACTGCCATGACTTTCTGAAGCACGTCTCTTTGGGGGAGGGGATCTGTTAATAGGGCCACAGATACTACCACCATCACAACCAGGATGCCAGTCTCTTGGGCTTTCTTCAGACCATCATTGCTCCCATGGACAAACTCCCCAGCAGGCATTTTAAATTGCTGGCTAGTGCCTGTGGACTGATACCTACAGCCAGGGCTGAGGATGGTTGAATTGAATTTTTCTACAACAACCTAAGTCTTAACGCTTGGAATTTGGTATGGTGTTGAAGAGAAGAAAAGAAAAGAAAAGCAGAAAAGAAAAAGCAAAATTAGTGATTTAGATGAATGTCTAGAGGACAAATTGCAAATCTGCTTTGTGAAGTAAATCCAACCAAAACTATATACATTTGAAATAATCATGCCTGGATTTCTCCTTGCATATTCAGTGGAGGAGAAATAAAGCTCCTTTTCCCTTATATTCCAAGATATTTTCAGAAATGACTGAAGAAGTATGATATTTAAGGCATGCCTCTGTATATCGCCATAGGAGAACACTTATAGTTACCATTTGGGGTTAGGAAAAAGAAAAAGCTCTGATCAAAGTCCAAAGAAATGGTCCTTATTTTCCATCCTTTGCCTAACTGTTGCAGGTTTGCAGTGCATTGAACAAGAGTGCAAAGGGAAAGTCATGGTAGTAGGAGACCCTCTTTAACACATTCCTGTTTTTACCAGTGTAGCTTGTTGGCTGTAACCAGATGGGGAAATCACACTTGACCCCAATCGTGATTGTTACTAGCTTTAGCAAGTGTAAATATCTTAATGGTTGGGCTGCATGCATCACTCTGCTCCAGCAAGCCACACCTGTCATTGGAGCTCTAGGTAACTATTCACTGCATCCCTGGTTACTGGAAAGCCTAGGCATGAAGTACCTTGTATGTCCATCCATCGTCTATTGTGTGCGTTTTGTTTGTGTGTGTGTGTATGTATGTATATATACGTGCCATGGTGCCTTTTATTTATATTGCATTGGTTCAGAACGGTACAAAGCACAGAGACATGGATTGGATCAGATACACTTTTCTTTCTCTCTCTCTCGCTCGCTCGCTCGCTCGCTCTCACTCTAACTCTCTCTTCCTTTGAAACTACTCTTCATGGAATGGCTTGACGTCACCTAGCTTTTTATAATTTTTTTGTATGTATTTATTTACGGATTTATTTGATTTAAACACATATGGCTTGCGACACATGAGGAAGAACTTTTGGTCGTTGCTGTCAGTCGGTTCTTATGTGACAGTCAGCACAGCACTTAACAAAATATTGTGAAACAAAATCCATTAAACTAAAGGTAAAAGTAAGTATCCATGGGGCTCGTTTTAGCCCACTGCCCGAAATGACAGACTCTGAGTGCCTTCTGTTAATCTTTGTGACATACTTTTGATAGTGTGGAGTGATTTTGAATCTTAACCATTTGGATGTTGGATTGTATTTAAGCCTTTGCCTCTACTCTCCTTTGTGTAGGAAAGGCTGTGGGCCAAAGATATGCTGCACCTTTTGGCCTCTTTGAATCCCATTTAAAGTCTAACAGAAAGCAAAGATGTGTTTAGTGTTCAGTATTCTTTCATCAGACCATATTTTAAAAAGGTTTGCACTTACACATTTGCACATCTTGCTTTGTAAAAGTGTATAATTTACTCTTTAAATAAAATAATAATATGCTTCGATCTTCACCCCTACCATATATTTCCAATATCGTCTTTACTTATTTTATTATCGGTCATTTATAGACTAAAGAGAACTGCCTTTCAGATATTTTCTGACCCCCTCAGACTTATATGTGTCTTAAATGATATAGACAATATGTAGTAATAGATCTGTTGTTGATTACAAAGAACACATGGAGGTTTACAGTGTGTTGATGCCATTGAGCACTTGAAAAATAAATCAAACTCATTCCACACTATCCTTGTCCCTGTCAGGTGGACTTATTAACTGCCTCTGAAGACCTTAAAAAAAGCCGCTTTTATGGGACTGAACATGGGAGAGCTAAGCTAGCCTTATGAGCTGACAACAAGTGTTTCAGTTTATTTTCTATAAGTATCTTGTAAAGCACCTTCCCTGGGGAATTGCATTATGATGACGTGACTCCAGAGTCTGCACTCTGGCAGGGGTTAAAATGGCATCTGTTTTTCTTATTAAGGAGGTCAGGAAGGTCACTCAGGCTTGGACAGTCATTTAAAAAAGTTTAAAAAAATTAATAAAAAAAAAAATGATGCCTCCAAGGTAAGTGTTTGGCTGTTCTCAAGCTGTTTCGCACATTCAGTCCACCCTGCTTTAACTTTTAATAACGTCAAGTAACTGGCTGCTGTTGCCAAGTCAGCGATATTGATGATGAAGTTGCACACTGGAGCATTTTTAGGTTTAGTTTCTCATAATTACACCTAGGGCACAAAAGAGAGCGAAATGGAGAGAGATGTGGGGGGGGACCCACCTAACCTAATGGATGGCGATCCCATCCTTTTTTTGGTTGTTTTTGGTTCCATTTGAAATATAGGTAGTTAAAGCTGATGTGTTTTAATTAAACCACATTTCAATGTATAAAATTAAGTGTAAATGGTAAATTTTGCACTGTAATGGTAGTGAAAAAAAAATAATAAGCTCCATATAATGTAACTTTTTGGGGGACAGGTTGCATATTCAAGAGAAGAGCAGAATTAGAAATCACACAAGGACGTGATCCTGTTGTATTGAGTGTAAATGTCATCAACTTCACTTCCAAGGCTTTTATTGACTAGGCGACACCTGTGCTGCCAGTATCTTGGCAGGCATGAACCTCACAGTTTTCCCATAGTGCAGTATTAAATCCATCATCATGCATATTTTCAAATTTCATAAGTACTAAATAGTGCAAAGATTAAGCTTGCTCTTGTTTAAAAGTAGAGACTTAATTTGAACACATAACATAGCTTAGTATAAGTCTATTCTACTCTACACTCGCTCTCTCCTCTTCTCCCAGGTCTAAATGCAATTATTTTCCATCTGCTCTAAAGCCACCTTCATTATAAATATACACCTCACTGGAGCACTGTGGAATTGCTTGGCACACAAGGAATTGCAGTTTCTGTAATGAGGGCGGAATTTCTATTGGCAGTAAAACCATCCTTTTTGTAAGGCAAATCAGATATATTTGAACTATAATGGGACAACCATAAAAGACCATAAAAAATGAACATAGAAAAGAAAAGGAATTGGGGGTGGGTTATAGATCTATAGCCATATTTTTCCTACACCAAGCAGTCTGGACTGTATTGCGAACGGGAAATGTTTGGTTAAAAAAAAAAAAAAAAGTAAATAAGGACTTGAGATATTTCTTTGAAGTTGAGTGTGACTAGAGGCAGCTTTTATGTGGGCCATTACGCCCACTAAGGGCAAGCATAAATCATATCCGACATCTGCGGTTGGTTAATTCCAGCCAATTTCAGTTTAGGGGAATGTCTCTTGATTCCCTGTGATTATTTTTTTTGTGGATAATGGAAATAACCCCCCTCCCCCACCTCCACCCCCATACTCTTGCAGCACCTCGTTCCTTCAGGGCCTGCTATAATCACATTGTTGATATTTTTTGTAATGCACTTCAGCCCCATGTGTTGACTTTTATAGTACACTACCATACTTCCAGTCCACTTTCCCCAGTTTATATCCACAGTGACACAGGAGGTGTCGTTTTTGCTAAAGGCTACGGCTTACAGTCACTAACACCCCCAGTTGAAAACCAATCTGAAGGGAAATTGTGACTCTTCTGTTGTTACTGTGGATAGCAGTGACTCTACATAAGACTGCACCTCTGCACCCTTGGAGAGGCTCAGAGGAGCTATTCAGTTGGTAGAAGGTTGAACCAGGTGTCCATGTTTGAGACAAGGTCTACAGTGTCCACAAGCAGTGAACAAAGCACTCAGTTCTGTGAGTGGCTGGGATCCTCTGCAGCGGAAAAGAAACCAGGTTAGTCTCGACTTGAGGAGGGTTTGGAAATAACTGATAAGAATACCATTTCATAGCATTTAATGAATTTCACGCTTTTGCAGACCTATCCTTCATCAAGCTTTGTTACGCCCTTAGATTATACCTTGAAGCTGCTGTGCAACTTGAATCTCCTCTCTTACAGTACATGAAAGGGTCTGATTTTTAAATGCCTAGGTTTAACTAAACAAGTAGACTCTTTGCAGTTCACGTATGCCAATGCCATTTGTGGTCACAAGCCTGGTAAACAGTGTCTGTTATAGCAAACAATCATATTCTGATTTGCATCAAAGTTAAACAAAACAAAGACTTCTACTGATCAGTTATTGTAACACTGAAGTGCCGTGTATTCCAAAAAGAGGTAATCAAATAATGTATTAGAACGGACAGCTCCCATTTTGGCTGTGCCCATGTTATTAACCAAACCAATCAGATCCAGTGTAGAAGGACACACCTTTCCAGCATATAAAAGTCAGTTAAATAACATATCAAGGACAAGTAACAATTTCTATAGGTGTTAAATGCATACACCTGATTATTTCAGTTTATACAGCTGTATAATAGTCTAATCAATTGGATGCCACACACTTTAGTGAAAACAATATTTTAGAACTGATAAGTAGAACTGATTTACTTTTATATTTTTTTGTAAGCTTTTAAAAGCAGGAAGATATTTGTTCAATAATGATCAGCCTTGAGATGAAATAAGAAAATTGTGAAACTTCAAGTAAAATATCTTTTTTTTTTTTTTTAATCTGTACAATAAACTGAAGAATTCAGTTAGTCAGTTAAAAGACTAGAATCCGTGTTTGTACAGAGAGAATCACACATACAAAGATTTTGCTTTTGAATTCAAAACTAAAAGCTCCATCAATGATTTGGACATGATACAATATGGACATTGTCCTTCAAGTAAGATTTCTGTGACAGCTCTGTAAATCTTAATCGAGGTCTCCCAGGTTCCGGTCTCTTTTCTGGTCTTGTTTATTCCTAGATCAGCTTGCTGAAACATGTTACCTGTTTTTTTGACAGATGGCACTGAATGCTTGAATAACTTTGAAATTGAAGTTAGGTAGTGCCATAACATCCTTTTACTGCTTAGTAATTCAGACAGTGGTAAAAAAGGCATACAATATTTAAATTAACTTTACCTTTTGAAATGTTTTTGTAGCAATTACAAAACCATACTAATCAATATCATCATAAATTGCCGATTACCTGTAAACATGTTCTTAACTGGCTAGCAGTGTACTCTCAAACCATTTTGATAACAATGTAGCTACTCTGGCACATGATTTAGTTAGCCATGCTATATTTCCACAGTGCCATAGAAAACAGCTCGCATATCCTCTTAAGTTATAAATCATTTTATTATTGAAACATACACAGGTCTTCAGAAGTTCTAATGTATGAGGTGGGGTTCCATCATGTTATACTCCATACAGCTGAACATTTTGCAAGTAAGATGCCAGAGCTTCAATTAGCTTTAATTTCCAACCCTGGCATCAACTGTCTTGTGGACACTTTAGACACTTTAAGTTTAGAGTGCAGTCTGAAACAAAGCTAATAGAATACACATGATAGAGAGATGAATTCAAATGTTTGTATTTATTAATTCATTTATTTAAAAAAAAGTTCTTCCAACCTACTATTAGCATTGCAGGAGGTGCAATTTCTTTTTGGGTTCATTTTAATGCTTGTGTAGCTCTTCTATGGTATATAGTGGAGGAAGGAAAGGGTTAAAACAGACCAGTGCCTCAGAGGTTTTTCTGTTGGCACTTGGTAGATGGTGGTAAGAAAGTCTGTAAAAATTAGTATTTGAAGAAAGCCAGGTACGTATAAATGCAAAAGTCGTTTGTGTTTAATGTTTTTGTTTTATTTTTTAATTATAATTATGTCCTTAATTTATTCTTACTTTGGATTTAATTTAACATTTCCTTTCTTTCCATTCACTTCAGTTACCATGAAATTAACGTGACAAATCCAGTTTCAGTTTCTTTCTTTTTTATTGTTTCTGGAATGTTTCAAATTGATTTTGTTGTTACAGTCGGTGCTTTTAAGTTGCAATTGATTTACTTTCCTTTGTTGAATGCTTGACTTCAGGTGGTTTGTTTGTGTTTCAGTTGAAAACATTCTTATAATAATAATAATAATAATAATAATAATAATAATAATAGTAAAAGTTATAAAAATATATGAAAACTGTATTCATAGTGTTAAACATTGTAATATATATATATGTGTGTGTTATGTTTTTATTGCATAACTCAGATAAAATGATAGGTCTATCATTTTATCTGAGTAATGCAAATAAAAACAACATTTGTTAATGTGCCTATAGACATAATACAATTCTAAAACATTAAGAGGTAAATCTATTTAAAATCAAATGAAAAGACTTGCATATCGATGTAGAAGCTCAGAGATCCATGTCACTCTGTTGAGTAATCTACAAGAACAGGCCATGATATTCAAAGGCTTTACAAAATAAATGCATATCTGGGATCCAGCACTCCCTGTGATTGACTGAATAGATGGAATAAAGCATTTGGTTAGAGGAACACAGGCCATATGGAGAGGAAAGTGTGTTCTGATTCTGATATGAAACCTTGCAGTGCAGTATTGGAGACACCTGGCAAACACAAGCTTCGTAGCTACTGGGCTTTACTTACTCTGGCTCAATGGAAAGCAGATCTTTCTCAGAAAAAGTCCCAAAATATCCAGCAGATCTGGCCTAAAAAAAGTGTATGTTATTATTAATTATTATTATTATTATTATTATTATTATTATTATTATTACACATTATTTTGTATTAATTTATTTTTTCCTTTTAAGTTTGTGTTCGTCCTCAGTCAGTCAGTATTTTTTTCCTTTAGTTTTTTTTTTATCATTTTCTTTATCTCTCCCATCTTTTTGTTTTTTGTTTTTCAACCCTCCGCCCCTTCCTCCTTTTCCCCTGCCCTCCCT
This sequence comes from Amia ocellicauda, assembly GCF_036373705.1. Lineage (NCBI taxonomy): Eukaryota > Metazoa > Chordata > Actinopteri > Amiiformes > Amiidae > Amia > Amia ocellicauda. The sequence goes on from NC_089871.1 coordinate 21,919,889, forward strand.
CCCTCCCTCCCTCCCTCCCACCTTGACCAGAGCCCTCAGCCCCCCCTCAAGACATTAAGTGCTCCAGCTCCAGTTCCACCACCATACTGGTAAGTTGGCGCCCACCCCCAGTCGAGAGTCAAAACGGTGCCCTGGCAGGGTACAGAGTGCGCTACCAGTCCATAGGAGGAGAGGACATAACGCCTAAGGAAGTGACAGAAATCCCAGCCTTGACAAACCAAATCCTGCTGGAGGGGCTCGAGAAGTGGACCCAGTACCGTGTGACAGTGGCGGCCTACACTGCCGTGGGGCCCGGCCCAGACAGCGAGCCCATCATCGCCCGGACAGACGAAGACGGTAATGACGCAACTCTGTTCGTTTCTGTGTGGGACTTGGTTGGAACCGTGTTGTGTGTGCTAGTCGGCGTGTCTGTTTGTGGTGTTTTGTTTAAGAGCCGTTATTTTTGGAAGTAGGGGATCTGTCCCTGAATGCAATATTCATTTTACCCAAGGGGTTTGGTCAAGGACTGACCTCAAGGCACTTTACATAACTCTGAATTTAAGCGCCAAAACAGAAAGATCAGTTTTGGGGATTTATTAAATTACATTCTAATTCAAATTATCAGGGAATTCTAAAAACTAAAAGAATTAATTTTTTTTAACACTATTATACACTGTTATTTTTGATAAAGACAATCAAACTGTTAAATAAGCACTGAAAACAAAGTGACAGTTGAATGTATGTTATCTGATTTCATAATTGTCTGGTTAAAAGACGTCCTGTGTTCCACTGAGTTCATGAAAAATGTCAGGAATACATTTCTAAAAGGCCACATATTTGGAAAAAATAGAAAAAAAATACAAACCATATTATCCATTGCAAAAGATACATTCATTCTTAAATGACAGTGTAGCATGTAGTAACTAAATTGTGCCCAACAACCGTGAACTGCAACAGTTGTGAGGAATATTTGAATGCTGACATTTGAATGTTTAACCGTATTACTAGAACTAAGCACCTCCTGGGGTGGCACTGGCCAATCTTCCAGCCCAGTAGATGACACTGAGACCTTGGGAGTCTGCCAAATTGAGCTTGAATTGGAATTTTGTTGGAACACTTGAATAAGTAGTCATGATCTCCAATTGCCATCTAAACCATACAGCTGTACCACAGTCAATGTCCTTGAATTTTTCATTATTTTCCTTTAATTTATTCCAGGCCAGTACAGACCACTTCTCTGATATGGCATCAAGTTGAAATACCTCCTGGGTTGCCTTTGTGTATCTCTCTTTGTCTCAGGCACCAATAATGCTTTACAACAGTTCCCCAGTAAATGCAGGTGTTGAGTAGAATAATATACTGGTTGACAAAACATTACATAACTACTAAACCAGTGTAATATGCTTTTTCTGAAGTGGTACTATTCTCCCCGAAACCAAGTCCACACTGTTTCTTAATATAACCTATATATCTTTTTATATAAAGGACATCAAAGAAAGAACACACACACACACACACACACACACACACACACACACACACACACACACACATATATATGTGTATGTATATATATGTATATATATGTATATATATGTGTATATATATATATGTATATATATATATATATATATATATATATATATATATATATATATGTATATATATATATATATATATATATATATATATATGTATATATATATATATATATATGTATATGTATATATATGTATATATATATATGTGTATATATGTGTGTATATATATATATATATGTATGTATATGTGTGTGTATATATATATATATATATATATATATATATATATATATATGTGTATATATATATATATATATGTATGTATATATATATATATATATATATATATGTGTATATATGTATATATATATATATATATATATATATATGTGTATATATGTATGTATGTATGTTTTTAAATGTCAATCTTATATGACTGTGTATCAAAAATAATCCAAACCGTACATTTATGAAGGCAAAGGAACTGAACAAAACACCCTGATTGTCAAATAACAGTAAAAGGCTTGCAAACTCATATCCTGTTTTGTCAGTAGTAATATTGTATAAATCACTAACTGAGTGTAATAAAGACAAATCTGTGGATGTATGCGTTTCTTCCTTTTTGTTTTGTTTATCTAGAGATTGCAGGCCCTCTTGGGAAGAATATGTTGGCAATTGTTTCCAAAAAAAAAAGTGATTTGTTTAATACCATTGAGAGTCTGTAACAGAGAAAAATTGCCAGCACTTTTCTATTTACCTTTTTTTTGGGTGCGGTTGCATTGAAATAATAATAATCTAAAATACTTACCTACAAATGTCAGAGATCATTCATAAGAAATTGTACCTGCATTTTCAATCTCTATCAGAAAACAGGTACTGACATTTTAATCTCAGGTCCATAACAACAATTCAAATGTGCGACCCAACCGTCTGCCAGTGGGACAAACTTATTGTTTTTTCAAATACAATTCCAAAAGTCATAAAACAATACATTGTTTGTCAGGATACTGGTCAATGCTCAATTCAATCAAATAAAGAAACAATATAGATTCTGTATTGCTGAAATAAAAAGAAAATTAACTAAAATAACTGTGAATTGAATACTATATTGTTTCACATTTTAAATTTACATTTTCCCATAGTACATGATTGTGTAGCCTTTCAACATATTTAGATTTTTATACTGTCAAAGTCATGAGTTGAAGGGTTGCTGTCTAGAAAAGCTTGAAAGGGGATTCAAAAATGTGTAGGGGAAGATTACTCCAAAGATGTACAGACAACCTCCAAAGATGTACACCCCCTGCATTATTTGAACATTTTTTTTATTCACCATATATACATAAATGTTTGTTTTTAGTTAATGAATGTTTACAAAATAATATATATTTCTGTTTAATTTTGTTTCCTCCATTTCAGTAGTCAATGTTGAAATGGGTTTCCAGGAATTAAACCATTAATCATTTATAACACATAGGGGAAAAAGGGTTCTCCTGATCTTCAGGGACCAATTAGGTTGTAAGTGTGGGATCGCCTGTATATAAGGCTTTATTTTAATATACTGTACCTATTTAATCAAATAACTGAACTACCTGATATTCGTGTTATTCTATAACCCTGTTAGTTTTAACAGTTTGAAACCTATTCATATTTATAATTATATATTTTAAAGGGTCAATTACACAAATATCCCATGAGTTAATTTGATACAGAATCGTCTTTATAGGAGAGTGGGTCTGTGTGGGACTATAGATGATGATGATATGTGTTGAACCAGATTACGTTAGCAAAAGAAAACATTCTGTAGTATAATATCAGTCTAAAAGAAAGATTTATAGTCTTGATTTATTTAAGGTCAATTTATTTAAAGCTTAAGGTCAATTTGTTTTTTTTGGCATTAGATCAGGTAGGAATCATTTCCTAATAAATGGGCACCTTTAACACCTCTAACAATTGTAATATGTGAATTGCATTTGCGCCGTATTTGATGTATGTGGTTAAAGGCTTGTAATACCTAGAATATATTAATGTGTGTCTCAAAAGCATCACACAGATGTCCATAATTGAGTGGTGTGAGGAATCTATCATTCCTGTTTCTTGCAATTCCTTAAGGTCTATAAACTGTCAGAGAAATCCTTTATCTCTGAATGTCAAATCTGCACAGAAATGCCAGGTAACTTGTTAATTGCATGCAAATAGACACAGGTCCTTGCAGTGGGAATCACCCTGAACATCACTGCAGAAACGCACAACCAACACCTCCACACAGGCCACCAACCTGAGCCCGACAGGCGGTGGGAAGCAAAGCTTTGAGAAGTCCACAAACCATTGCCAAAGCATATTGGGGCAATCAGTTCAAGTCCAGGTTAAATTCTATACATCTCTTTCTTTATCAAAAAGTTCATTATAAAAAAGTGAATGTTTCAAACCCAAAAGACCGTTCTTAGCGCTAATTATGATGCACGTTCCACAATCCCCAAAAATAATAGTGAAAGGACATTTTTGGATGTGGCAGAGAATGAAAAGAAAGCAGACCCTGATTTAAAAAGCATCTTTCTCATATAAGAGCAGAGTGATTGATATGTTTATCATTAAAGCTGCACTGGTTTCTGGCCTGTTTGATTCAGAGAGGGGTCTCCTCTAAGGGGATTCAGAGATCGTGGCCATCAAGCCTCAAACAAAAATCTCATTTAATTTGTCCTGTTCCACTGGGAAATCCCTTGCATGCCTCTGCAAGCACTGTACAAGCAGAGATAATTAAAGTTGTCTAATAAAGTACAACACAGCCCCTCTCAATTGCCCCCTTTAGCCACAGAGGGGCCCTGATTGATTCACAAGACAAAAACAGCCGGCACCACCTTTCTCTCCCATCCATTTTTGGTTATTAGAAATGGAATTTGTGCAGTATATTGTCACCCAGGGCTGAGAAAATGAGAGAAAATTCTGCCCAGATTTTAATCTTTGGGGGTGTTCAAGTAAATTTATTACTTAGGATCTGAAATGCATAAGAAAGTTGTGATGGATGAAGCAAGTCATGTCTGTCTTTGTCTGACTGTTAGACGCTTATCCACACAAGAACCCCATCGTGTTCCATCTTGAAAGTCCCCAGTGACTCACAGCACAGCTTTATATAGATCCACACGTTAAATAACACTTCCCACTGGCAAACCAAGGCCTTTTGATTTCTTTAAATGTTTATCAGATTAAGACTATGGAATAACAAAATCAAAAGGATTTTTTTGTTGTTGTCTAGAAAAGTATATATTTTTCGTGTAACTGTTTGACCTCTCAGCTTTTGCTTCTGAGCGTGAACAGCAGAGATCAGGTCATTCCCTGAGGCGATCACACCTTCACTCTGTGAGGGACTGTGTTGATTGTCCTCCCCCTTCATGTACTTGTACTGTGCATTGATTTTCACAAGGTGCAAGCTGGGACCACCACTCTCTTCAACCAGAGCTGGATTTCCAATCCCATATATCTGAAAAGACAAACAGATATCCCTCTAATGCAGCTGAGTCTGTCTTTATTTTAAAAACCCTCTACTTTTGATCAGCTGCACTTTTTGTTTCAAAAGAAAAATCCATGAAAATGCTGAAATACAGATTATAGTGTTTTATTTATTTGCAGACTCTCTTATTTTGTCTTTGAAAATTTACATTTCTAAGAGGATCGTAATAATTATTATTATTATTGAAATAAATCAAACAATTGTCTTAAAAGAAACCATGTGTATTAAAGATCAATAGGCAAGGTATTTATATAGTTACGTAATCCTATGGACTACTCTAGTTGTCTGGTAAAAAAAAAAATGTATACATATAGTGCAAAGATGCCATGTAAATATGATTTTTAAATCCTAAATTATGTAATAAATGTGTAATTGCCAATATAAAATTCACACAAAAAGTATTGAGACAACTGTTGGTACTCCTTTGCCTGTAGCACAGGTTGAGCCTTTAATTTCAGACTGTTCTGGTTCACAGTTAGACATGTCTTAGTCATGTATGACTGGGATTCTCCACAGGCGTTTCAGACACAACAGACCAAGCACTGCAAGAAAGATTCCAAAGCATTACGATAATGAGGCAACAAGTGCAGTAGGTGCTAAAGGGAGGGGCAGTAATAATTACATAAGTAGTATATGGAAGAAATTTTTTAAAATAACATAATAGTGCATAATAACAAGAGTGCTGAGCAGCCCATGAGAATAGGCTGCTGTATTACATGTATAGTTACAACAGATGTGTCTTGAGTTATCGCTGGAAGGTGGTCAGGGACTGTGCGGTCCTGACCTCTGTTGGAAGGTTGTTCCACCACTTAGGGGCAAGAGTTGAAAAGTAGTTGATGGGAAGTGGATATGTAATTATTCTGGTGCAGGTGGACTGGTGTGTCCTGGAGGGAGTGTTTGAAGAAATGAGATTCTGTAGGTAACTAAAGACAGTCTGGTCGAGACAACAGTAGGTAAGAGCCAAAAACTTGAACTGGATGCAAGCTGAGATTGGGAGCCACTGAAGGGGGGGGGGGAGTAGTGGACTAGCATGTGTAAATAGAGACTGAGAGAACACCAGACGAGCAGCTGAGTTCTGGATGAGCTGGAGGAGGTCATACCAGGGTCATAGGTGACTCCAAGATTCTTAATGGAAGAAGAGGGTGAGAATGTGATGGATTCCAGTGGAATTGAAATGGAGAGATCAGTAGAAGATGAAGAGGAGGAGTGAAAAAGAGGAGATCGGTTTTGGAAAGGTTAAGCTTGAGAGGATGCGAGTGCAGACGGACAGAACGAGATATGAGAGGTTTTATGGAGGAAGGGGAGAAAGGAGACCGGATGGTGAGTCTGAAGAGAAGTAGGGTAAAGAGTGGGTTTTTTGAGGAGTGGAATCAGCAAAGCTTGTTTGCAAGCAGAGGGGAAACAGACAGAGAAGAATGAGGAGTTGACAATGGAGGAAATGAAGGAGAGTAGGTCAGGAGCCTGGAGGAGGTGAGCTGGGTGGGGGTTGAGGGCATACATGGTGGGTTTGTGGCCTTGAAGCAGAGAGGAGAGAAAGAATAGAAGCAAGGTAGGTCAGTAGGTGACTCAGAGGAAGCACATGCTTTATTAGGGAGATGTGGAGGAGAAAGCGAATATTGCAGAGTTTGTGGATGTCAGTCATTTTAGAGATTAAGAAGGAAGCAATATTATCTGCAGAGATGGAAGTGGAAGGAGGAATGGGGGGAGGGGCAAAAATGGGTGAGAAGGTGAAGAGTTTTCAGAGGTTGTTGGCAGAGGATTCAAGGAGTGTTAGAAAGTAAAACTTTTCGTCCGAAGTAAGTGAGGACGAGGAGAATGTAGACCGAAGTGTGCTAAAGGTTGAGGGCAGTTGGGACTTTGGTCTGAGGGGCTGGTGTGGGGCAGGACAAGAGGTGAAAGGATAGAGAGAATCAAGGGAGGAGAAAGTATGGAAGGATGGAAGTAGCACAGTTGAAAGAGAGAAGGAAAAATTAGGTAAGAGTGATAGCTATGGATACAAGGTTGAGGTCCAGCTGGTGGCTGTAGGGGCTGATGGAAAAATTGATAGAATGAAGGAGGGGAACAAATCTAGCACAGTGGGAGGGGTTGGAAAGATGAATGTTGGAGTCACCCAGGAGAATGGTAAGGTGGGAGATCTAGGGGAGGGAGGAGAAAAGAAAGTCCAGTTTATCCAGAAAGGTACAGAGTGGACCAGGGGGATGGTAGAGAAACAATAAGAAGAGGTGGAAAGGTAAGTTCAATTGCATGACATTTTGTTAGTTGTTGTTAGTTGTTAGTGGAGAGTCACCTCTCCCCACCCAGACAGACAAGGAGAATGCGAAAAGACAGAGAGGACAGGGCAGCAGGGGTAGTCGAGTTCTCAGGGGAGATCCCGGTTTCTGTGAGAGCTAGGAAATCCAGAGAGAGGTGGGAGGCAAAAGTGGAGATGACATCAGCTTTGTTGGAGTTGGAGGGGAGGGACAGAGAGATGAGGCTGGAAGGATTAGGGAAGCAGTATGAGCAGGTGAACAACAAGAGAGAGGGGAGAGGAAGACTCCTTGCTGGAGTCCCACAGCTACAGTCCTTGTCCTTTGTACTGGGGTCCTTCAAAAGGTCTGTGCTGACTGCTGGTGCACAGGTCCACAAAACAAATATATATTTTCAGAAGAGCAATGAACTGAGTTCTCGCACATTTTTTTTTTTAATCAAAATAGTAGGAGATTGTTTCAGTGAATATAAAAGGTTTAAACATTAGATTGTATTATAATATTGCTTTGCCAAGTGTTAGTTCTTCCTAGCTACACAATTACAGTAAGTAAGCTGTAAGTAAGTAAGCCTGAGCTGCTTTCTGTAACTACATTCCCATACCAAAGAGAATATAGAAGAAAAGCAGACCAACATCAAACTAATCGGTGAACAATAACCTTCAGTAGAAGGTGTTCACATTTTTTGATTGGTCTATTGTATGTAGTTATGAGAGTAGTTAAAACATACTTATAATTGGAGGAGGTGAGAATGCTTATTTCTATTATAATGGACACTTTATTCTTGATCAGAGTGTCTAAAATCTTAATTTGTGTCTGCAGTACCGGGAGCTCCCCCTCGTAGGGTTGAGGTGGAGGTGCTCAATTCTACTGCTCTGAAGGTCATGTGGCGCTCGCTGCAGCCTGGACGCCAACACGGGCAGATCCGAGGGTACCAGGTGCACTATGTGCGGGTGGAGAATGGTGAATCCCGAGGACTGCCCCTCATCAAGGACGTCATGCTGGCTGATGCCCAGGTAGGCATGGGAAAAGTGGGGTGGGGCTGGGAAACAAGGTACAAATTCAGTGTAGTTAGAATGTATTGATGGTGTTACATTTAAGTCCTTAAGGCCTATATGCTTTCAACTCTCACATAGGGCTTTTCCACCGACAAGGAGCCGGTGCCAGTTCGGAGCCGGTGCATAATTTGGAACCGGTGCCTAATTTGGAACCATTCCGCGCTTTTCTACCACAAAAGAACTGGCTCCTGGCCAGCACGGAGCCACTTTTTCTGGCACCAAAAACTTGCTGGTCTGTAACCAAAGAACCACGGGGGCGGGGTAAAGACGTCTCCACAAAAAGTTATTTGCTGGAGTTCAGCCACCATGTTTAAATTGCCAGCAGAGACGCGAGCAGTGAGGAGAGTTTTGATTTAAAAATGAGCAAAATCAGCAGCAAACAGCGTTCTGTCGAGGAGAGAGACACTTCAGTAACAATATGGTCTCACCAGGTCAACTAACTAGTTAGGAGTTGGCAAATGGCAGCAATGAGAGACGACTGAGCGCACCTTCCTGTGAAAGGAAAGACATGTTGCAGCAATATTATAATGATGGAGAGTTAATGCGACGATATAGATTGAACAGAAATGTTGTTTGTTAATGAACTGGACATTAACGGGTCCTTACGGGCAGTTTCTTCCGCCACTGGCAGAAATGCGGTGTTACGCTGAATCCAGTGCCCCTATGAGTCATATCCCTGTTTGCTTTGCGCATGATTAATAATTTATGAATAAATTCATTTTCTTAGCACATGGCAAATTACACAAAACATACATATTTTACAGTAAGAGAAGATCAAATACACACTAAGCACTATTAGAGTGATGCGCTTTGCGATCACACGCCAGCAGAGTGCTGACAATGTATTATTATTATTATTATTATGATGTATTTCTTAGCAGATGCCCTTATCCAGGGTGACTTTCAAAACATAAGAGCATTGTTGTGGTGTCTGGCAACAGGGACAATGTAACAGTGATTTGGGACCATCATCACAGACTTCATCAATAAGCATAATTTCCCATCAAACCATTAACATCACCTGAGATCGTACAACAGTTTATTGATCTGCCCACGACTGCGCCGCAAATACCCCCAAAACAACCGCATTCATAATCAATAGGCTACCCTATAGTCATCGTTTTTTAAACAAGAATAAAAGTAAAAATACGCCACAAAATGAATTAAAATGTATCCACTCATACAAAGTATATTCATAGCGAACTGTGTGCGCGGTGACAAATGCATGTTATATTGTATTTTATTCAGTACAGTAAAAGTGTCTGAAATATCGGTGTAAATCCCTTAATGCATCAATAAAAATAAATAAAAATAAAAGGTTATCTTTGCATATTCGTATAGTTGTATATTCTGCTTGTCTACATGTGATCTCGCGTTTTTTTTTTTTTTTTTTTACAATGTATCTGTGCTGTATGTACACGCTGAATGAGTTTAATTTTGATGCTTAAATAGGGTTTCAAATACGCAGTGCGCCGTGGTGCTGATTATTATTGCTGTGTGTTTCTCTACTTCTATTCCGTGCTTCGGAACACCCACATCCAGTGACGTCAGCGTCCGGTTCCAAAACCAGTGGAAAAGCAGGCCGGTTTTGCAAAAAGTTCAGCTGGTTCCCAGGCCGAGCACCAGCTCCGGCTCCAGCACCGGCTCCTTAGGCTTATAGGCCATCATGTTTCATGTGGGGAGCCTGCATAGAAGTTAGAGGAGTGCCAGAAAAAGTTATTGTGGAAATGTAGAGTAGAAACTACAAAAATGTCTTCCACACAAACTAGATCCCTGTGTTTTGTGATTGAGATATTTTTTAATAGTATGCAGGTACTATGATGATGACTACAATGTTACCAGTGGGGCCACATATACACCGATCAGCTATAGCATTATGACCACCTGCCTAATATTGTGTAGGTCCCCCTTTTGCCGCCAAAACAGTCCTGACCTGTATAGGCATGGACTCCACTAGACCTCTGAAGGTATGCTGTGGTATCTGGCACCAAGACGTTTGCAGCAGATCCTTTAAGTCCTGTAAGTTGCGAGGTGGGGCCTCCGTGGATCGGACTTGTTTGTCCATCACATCCCACAGATGCTCGATTGGATTGAGTTCTGGGGAATTTGGAGGCCAAGTCAACACCTTCATCAGACCAGGCCACCTTCTTCCATTGCTATATGGTCCAGTTCTGATGCTCACATGCCCATACGCTACAAACTGCAATGCACTGTGTGTTCTGACACCTTTCTATCAGAACCAGCATTAACTTTTTCAGCAATTTGAGCTACAGTAGCTCATCTGTTGGATAGGACCACATGGGCGAGATGCTCTGACCCAGTCGCTCAGATCCTTATGCTTGCCCATTTTTCCTGCTTCTAACACATCAACTTTGAGGACAGAATGTTCACTTGCTGCCTAATATATCCCACCCACTGACAGGTGCCATGATAACGAGATAACTTCACCTGTCAGTGGTCATAATGTTATGGCTGATTGGTGTATATATTAATTCAAATAATGTAATCCAGTTCATATAGTATTTATTCTCTTAATAGTCTCTGAAACATTGTATACTGTATAGGCCAAACAAAACTAACAGTTTATCACAGGTATCGTGAGGACATTGCAGAATTGTAAAATGAAAGCACCAGTAATGAAACAAGCTTCAAATATGGTGAAAAATGCAAATAATGACAGATGTGTCACCTTTATGAAGTGGAAATATCTATCAAAGGAGATTGAGGCTCTACAAAGCAAACACCTTCATGGGGATGCACACTCTAAAATATGCCAGGCTTTTTGGAAGGTGTTTTGTCCAATTCAAGCGTGTTTGAACAATGGTGCAATTACATTATAGAAAACTAGCTACAGTTGTTCCAAGGTAAGGGTTTTCAGAAATTCTGAGCAGACACCAGACAAAAATGTAACAACTTTATAAGAAAAGAAAATACAGATTAACCAAGAGTTCCCCTCTCACATTAATGCAGTAAAGAACTAAAGATTGTGCATAGGAGACCCCTTTTAGTATCCCCCAGAGATGAAAAATTACAATCAAAAGTGACAATCCAATCATACAAATATAATTAACATATGTATGATATTTACAAATACAATTAAAATATGCATGAGTTTATTTATTACTATTGCTATTGTGTGCAGTTCGTGACCTTCATATATGTGACTTAATGGCTGACCAAAAGGTTTATCACCCTTTATTGGTGCTCAGCATAATCCAAGGTGGCAGATGTTTTTTGCCAAATACAGGCTCCCATAAACACATGTGCTTTACACTGATTGTGCTGACAAAGAAACACAAAGAAAAGAGACATATATACATCCCCAATGAAAATAATAATACAATACCCCAATAATTTAGACAGCTGTACATATTAATGAACACAAGGAAATCAACAGCATAAAGACAGTTATAATGTAAAGAAAACAATAAAAGTAAAGATCCCATTAAAACAGCAATAGAATTAAGTTTCTCGATGGTTTAATGTGTTTTTCTTACCGTATCTTGTCAGTTCTTACGGTGCAAAAACCTGGGTTAACACTGTCATATTGCTTCAGTTGTTTAAGTAAGGCACCTGTGTATAGTGTTCTTAAACCTGTATGCTTTGCTTCCCTCAACTAATAAAAACTAAATACATGCTCATCACATTTTGGGAAATTGTTTAGAGCAGAGTTCTCAATACTGGTTCTTGAACACTGGAGTCCATGTTTTCCAACACCTCCAGAACTGGGAAGAGTAGTTTAATTGGTGTAATGTTGTAAGTCGCCCTGGATAAGGGTGTCTGCCAAGAAAATAATAATAATAATAATAATAATAATAATAATAATAAATCATAAACAATAATTAGATCAATTTGCCAGTTAGCTGCTGACCTACACCCCCTAGACCCTCTTCCCGCACTTCCCTGGCCACCCATGTGAAACCTGCCATGTCTCCCACCCCCATAAAGGGCATCTCGCACCCTCAGGGGGTCCATGCACCATGGTTAAGAACCCCTGCTCTAAAGTATCTGATCTCCACCTTTCGTACTAGAGCTCCAATCTGTCAGTTCTTATTGCAACCTTCAGTAAGTGTTTACAGGTCTACTAAATTGGATTGGAGAGCTACAGAATCTTCTGATTTAAAAATAAATACAACGTCCAGAGTTTCTGTCTAACAACTCCCTATTCACACCTTTCAAGCTTGTCAGATTCTTCTCATTTCCTTTTTGTTTCCTTCAAACCCCAGTTTGACCTCTTATCCCAGCAGTCATGGACAAACTTCTACAAGCCACTCTTGTTCTGACTTTCTCTCCTCTCTCCTTCCTTTTCTCGCTCTTTCTCGGGTTAGTGGGAAACTGATGATACAGCTGAATACGTAAGTACGGTGTGCTGGGTGTAATCATAACAGAGTCACCGTGGATAATGCATCACCTGACCTTGTGTGTGGTATAGGGATATTAGCTAATTGCTCAACTTGGGGAATACGATAGGGGCAGGGTGTATTTGACAGGGGACTCCTCAGGTCATCATTCCCCAGTGACTCCTCGTGGCCTCGCAGACACCTGCAAACAATTGCATTAGACTGCTTTTGTGCAACATAGTCCCTAAGTTTTTTTGCACTTAGGATACACTTTTTATGTACATTTATTTCAATTGAAAACTCCTTGTGTTGAGCCATAATGGCAATCTTATTTAAGCAAGAAAAGTGGCTCGTTACTGTGTGTGATGCTCATCTAGTGTAATTTACACAGTAAGAGTCTTTAAGTTGTTCTCATAACTGCAGACTCGGTTAAGAGCGATAAACAGCTGTGGAAAGTGATGCAGTATCCATTGACTACCACCCCTGTGATATAGAGCTGTGTGGTACTTTGTGTTCCTCAGTGTGGTGATTTCGTTTTTTATTTGCTCAATGCAATGCATTTTTAACTGTAATGGAATTGTGCAAGGAAAAACAGATGGGTTGAAAGACTTTTTTTTGCATTAATTGCAAAATATTTTCTGTTTCCCCTTGTTAAATGTAAACCACATTGGGTAAGGATGTGTAGAATATGAATTAGAATATTACATTTGTTGAAAGAAGTGCTCGTTTCTTGGGATTTCATGCAGTGTGCTATGCATTTTCCTTATTTTCCTTCCCAATTTCCATAAGCTATCCTCCCTCCTCCCATCCCCTTTGACATGCATGTACTGGGTAGATAGAACCCAGATAATATACGGTTTGGTTTGGTGTTATCTGTGTTTTTGGGGCTGTACAAGTTTATGCCCGTAAGATAAATAATTAGAGAGGGTTAGTCTGAATTTTTGGGCAATTAAAAGTGATGCAGTTGCATTTTGTTTTTCAGTTATCTTATATTTCTACCAGTGTGTGCAACATTTTTTTTTCTCTCAAGCTCTACCACTGCACAAATTACTTATCTATATATTTACACTTTTGCACTGCCAGTGAAAAATGAACTGATGCAAATGCTGCAAAAGACTAACAAACAGAACAAGTACAGAACAGAACAAAATATGTTAGTGTGTGTTTTCCTTTCCAAATGTTCATTTTTAACAATCTATTTCAGGAAATGCACTTGAACTTCTTAAGAATGTAGATGCACACTAGTCTGTTTTTGGGCACAATTCACCAAAGTTTTAAGTCTCATTTTAAATGAGGATCTGGAAGTGCAGTGGGTACTGAAAAGAAAAGGAAAAAAACACACACACACACACACCTTACTTGCACAGTTGGAGAGTGTTTGCATCTCCACTGACAATTCCCTTGTTCTCTTTAAAAGGAAATGATCATTGCTGGCCTTCAGCCTGACACTACTTACTCCATCACTGTAGCAGCCTACACCACAAAAGGGGACGGCGCTCGCAGCAAACCCAAACTGGTGACCACCAAAGGGGCAGGTGAGTGCCGTGACTTAACCCATTTTTACCACACTTTCTTCCTGTGCATGTGCATTAAAGTTAGCTTGCCTACTCAGATAAACTGTGCCCCATGGAACAGCGACATTTGGGACCTTGGAGGAAAGGGTCTTATTATGCATACAAGCCATCACAAGTTGTCACGGTAATCCACACTCGAATGTGCACTGTCATTATCTAAAGGGATTGTGTGATTGTAGTCCCATTTTCAGTGTGTACTAAATTTATTGCTTCACAGTGCAGAGTTCTCAACATACATTGTTTTTTTTTTTATCTGCATTTAGCAGGCTGGTGCAACGTCATATTCTCTTCTTGAACACTGAATGGTTTCATGGAGTTGTGTACCAGGCACAATCTTTCAGGCAGGCCATATTAGACACAAATTTAAAAGTTTCCAAACTAGAGGAGTCCATTCGACCCATTGTGCTCGTTTGGTGTCCATTAATAACTAAGTGATCCAAGGATCCTATCCAGTCTATTTTTAAATATTCCCACATTTTCAGCTTCAACCACATCGCTGGGGAGTTTATTCCAGATTGTGATGCTTCTCTTGTGTGAAGAAGTGTATCCTGTTTTCTATCTTGAAGCCCAATTTCCATTTGTGTCCCTGGGTCCGTGTGTCCCTGCAGATCTGGAAAAGCTCCTCTGGTTTGATGTGGTCGATGCCTTTCATGATTTTGAACACTTGAATCAAGTCCCCACGTAGACTCCTCTGTTCCAGGGTGAAAGGGTTCAGTTCTGTCAGTCTCTCCGAATATGACATTCCCTTCAAACCTGGAATGAGTCTGGTTGCTCATTAGCTTTACCCTGTATTTTGATGTTTTTTGCAATGTGATTTTCTGCCATCAATATTAAGATTCCTTTTGCACTAATGGGTCCTCCTTTGAATGAAAGTCTTGAATGAACTTCTACACCCATAAGCGATCCCTAATTAAACATACATGTTATATATGTTAATTTCTATATTTTCTATAGACATAAATACATATATTTTACCAGAATAATAGAACAAAATGACTTGCATGTGGTCATAGATGGACATAGTGTCTTATTTTGCAATAAGATATTTTTGGAGATCTTTTGGCACAGTTTCTGTTGCCTGGGGGATGTCCTGTGATTGCAAATGGGATGCATTATAGACATCAATGATTTGAAAAGTGGTTTTATATTTCTAATGTAACTGTCAGAATCAGATGGAAATCAGGCGCTGGAGAGATCATGTTTTTTAATAACAGGTCTTTCAGCTGAAACTGGGAGGCAATTGAGCTTTCAAAGATTTAAACGGTGGAAGCAGCAGTCAGTGAATATTTCAACTGGGCATGAGAGAATTGGGGGACACTAAAAAATGGAAGTGTAACAACTTCAACATTTGTATAAATTGTTAAGGCTCTTTCGGTGACCTCCAAGCATTACGGTTTGGAGATGTGAAGTTGAAGGCAGCATTTTAGATTTATTACAATTCATTGAATTCTATGATTATGATTTTTCTCCTCACAGGATGAACACTGCAATTTAAGAGAGTTACCCTTTCAAACACTGATAGCAGAAGACATTATGTCCTGAACATTAAGTTAACATTCTGTTGCTTCTATGTCGGTGTAATTGAGCGTTACAATAAGGATTCCTTTAGCAAAATCTGCTGTGATAATTCATGAAACACAGGAATGGCTTAGTGATTAGTGTAATGACAGGCAGTTAAAGTAGGGGGGAGTTGGGGAAGTACTGTAGTATATTGTTAAAACCAGGGCTTGTGAGTGACTGATAAAGTAGACCACACTTCAGTAAGAGACCCTAGCATCAGTAGCACTTTGTTGTTGTAATTACTTTATGTATTTTTTATTACAGAATTTTTGCATGAACACATTTACATGTAATTGTTTTAAATGCTCATAGTTGATTCATAATTAACATATAATTTCAGGGGGGGAGTGGCTCAGCTCTTGTTTCACAGTGTCATATACAAGCACAGCAATAGTTATTAACATATTTTCACAACTGTTCTTGCATCTGTGTTAACAAGTTTATCTATGGTCCTTGTGATCTCACTTCAAGTATGACAAAAGTAAAACCATATGCAGTTGCTCAGACATTGTGCAAAAGGCAATTGGCATTTGAAAACCCTTTGGTTAGATTAATTTGACATCACTATTGTAGGCTTAAACAATGGAAGCATGCTTGGCTATCAGTTACTTTAGCAATGTCTGTTCTACTGTGACTGAGTTTCTAGTTTCTTATAGCTATCATTCTGTTAAACTAAAAAACTCTTAACCTGCCAAAAACAGATTGAACCATATTTATGGAAAGAGCTTTATGCCCTTTCATGTGACAGCAACAGTATACAATTGTGGATTGTGCAATAAATGTTGATCTTTTGCTGCCGCTTTGCGCTCTCTAACAAGTTAATCTGACATCTCACAATGTTCATAAAGCACGTGTTTTAACATTTTGATCAGTTTGAGAATGTGTGTGTTTTGTGTGTGCGAGTGCTACTACATACTGACAAAATACACTATGCATTTACCCATATATGTTAAGTGCATTTTAAATATATGTAATGTAGTCAAGCTAAATGAAGAAACCTAAAAAGCAAAATGATTCAGATTTTCGGAATCTAGGACTGCGGACTCATTATCCTTGACACAAAAAAAAATAAAAAATAAATCTGATTATTCTCAATATTTCGTTCTTGGTTTTTCAGTAAGATTTCCAGGGGATCTCATAACTAAGGCCCTCTGTTTTACATGACAAACTTTATTAGGCTTCACTTCATTCCTGCCAGATGGCCATATAGTCTGCCTAATTAAACCGCATATTGATTAATAATCTCCAGATTCCCTCTATCATCTCAATTAGTCATTCTATTAAGCCATATTGGTGCGTTGATTAAGCGGCAGAAGCTATTGACATTATTTACTCATGCATCCCTTTATTAGAAATAAGTCTTATTCAATATTATGAATTAGAATGTGTAAATAAATAATTTAAGAATTTCAGTTTCATTTTAGTAGGCACAAATACTTTTTCAACAGAAGAGCAGAAAAACAGCCCTGATTCCCGGACCATTTATATAAAATACTAAAATCATAATAATACCAATACACGATCAAGGCATACAATGATATCCTTTGAGGTTTACTGCATTTGACTTGTAATGCAATCATCATAGCCGACAAGCTGCTTGTAGAATGTTTAAAAATTGGAAAAATGACCACCTGAGAGAAGCAATCCAACAAGATGGCTGTACTTTACCCATAAAGTTGCCACCTGAGCCATGCAATAACATGATGGGGCACTTCGTATTCTGCTGCTGAATGTCACTCCAAATGCATCTCTCTTTATGCAGGCTTTGTGAAAGAGGAAATGCACATTTCACTAAACACTGTAGTGTTAAAGGGGAACTAGTGCACTCACCAAAGTGATTGGTTTATAGCTAACACTTTACAATAGGTCTCCCAAATTACAGTTTATTAACATAGTAGGTACTCAGTAACTACATATTAGTTACTCATAAGAACAATGTAATTAAGCATTTGTTAACATGTAGTTACTGAATACCAACTATGTAATTAGGGAGACCTATTGTAAAGTGTTACCGTTTCATATGTAAGTAGGAGTGCATAAGTAAAGTATCTGATTTTTCTGTTCTATTCCAAATACATTTAAAATGATAAAATAATTATTTTAATCACGATCATGGCTAGTATAAATATCCCAAAGGGGAGCTTGTTTGTGTTCAGGAAGTAAGTTTCAACACTTAACAGATAACAGAGCACATCTAAAAAGCCTGTGATTTGTCCCAGCAGCTACATTCAGTAGTACTGTGGCCAGATGACGCTGTGTTACCAGGATACTTTTTGAGACAGGACAGGATTTAAAATTAATAAATAACGGCAAAGTCTCTACTGATAAAATTGGCAATATAATGACTTTGAATGAATTTAGGTTAAAATGAAGAACTATTTCGTAATTGAACACAGTACTAACAGTGACACTGTGTGCTGCTTGCGAATAACTTTGCATTCTTAATATTATCTTTGTAATATATGTCACAGCATTGATGCTGTGATTTCATTATTTTATATAAATTGTTCTGGAAATCAGTGCTTAAAATATATATATATATAGTGTTCAGATTGTGTTCCTATTAGGAAACTGAAATGTTTAAATTATTTATATACATACACTATTGAATGAAACATATTGATGACTAAATAAATGTAGTAGATGCTACCGCTTAATCAGTGCAATTAATAGAAGGTAAATTAGTGGTTATTATTCAATTAGTGATGTAATTAAGGAGACTACATGGCCACCTTGCACTGGGATTAATGAAGTGCAGCCTATGAAAGATGGGGCCATACCCGTAACTTATAAATGTACAGGGTCACCTAGAAACCTTATTGAAAGACAGAATGACAACTGATTAATTTATATAGTTTAATAAATGAAGTTCCTTAAAACAAACAAAAAAATGTATATTTTGTTGCCATTTCAAATTTGTACAAATGAAGAATATGGCATTTGCTGAAGACACGTTGTGTGCCAATGTGGAATTAGAATTATTTGGACTGTGGGGTTTTTCTTCAACCTTTACTTGTACAGAATGCCAAAATGCACAATATTTAACATTTTTCTTACACATCAGTTTTGACAACAAAGTATGTATTTTAGCTTTAACATAACCTATATAATATGTTTCTGATCTCGTTATTTGTCAGTTGAGAAGCCAAATTGCTTTGGGGACCATTCTCAAGCTCGAGTACTGAGATGTACACCGATCAGCCATAACATTATAACCACTGACAGGTGAAGTGAATAACACTGATAATCTCATTATCATGGCACCTGTAAGTGGGTGGGATATATTATGCAGCAAGTGAACATTTTGTCCTCAAAGTTGATGTGTTAGAAGCAGGAAAAATGGGCAAGCGTAAGGATCTGAGCGACTTTGACAAGGGGCAAATTGTGATGGCTAGACGACTGGGTCAGAGCATCTCCAAAACTGCAGCTCTTGTGGGGTGTTCCCGGTCTGCAGTGGTCAGTACCTATCAAAAGTGGTCCAAGGAAGGAAAAGCAGTGAACTGGCGACAAGGTCATAGGCACCCAAGGCTCATTGATGCACGTGGGGAGCGAAGGCTGGCCCATGTGGTCCGATCCAACAGACAAGCTACTCTAGCTCAAATTGCTGAAAAAGTTAATGCTGGTTCTGATAGAAAGGTGTCAGAACATACAGTGCCTTACAGTTTGTTGTGTATGGTGCTGCGTAGTCGCAGACCAGTCAGGGTGCCCATGCTGACCCCTGTCCACTGCTGAAAGCGCCTACAATGGGCATGTGAGCATCAGAATTGGACCACAGAGCAATGGAAGAAGGTGGCCTGGTCTGATGAATCACGAGCCTCCAAATTCCCCAGATCTCAATCCAATCGAGCGTCTGTGGGATGTGCTGGACAAACAAGTCCGATCCATGGAGGCCCCACCTCGCAACTTACAGGACTTAAAGGATCTGCTGCTAACGTCTTGGTGCCAGATACCACAGCACACCTTCAGAGGTCTAGTGGAGTCCATGCCTCGATGGGTCAGGGCTGTTTTGGCGGCAAAAGGGGGACCTACACGATATTAGGTGGGTGGTCATAATGTTATGGCTGATCGGTGTATTGCTGGGATTCCACTGAAGAGCCAGTTATATAATTAACCACTAACCTTTATCACCTGATGCACCTAACTCTGTGAACCTTGAAATCCCACCAATATTAGATATGTAGACACTGCCATGAGTAGAATTAGGGTTCAGTGCCCCCATTATATTAATAGATCCCCTCGCTGAATGCCTAATATCTCTTGACACCCCAAGTAGGATTTTCTCTCAGGGTTACAAGAACTTACCTGCCTTCAGTGTGTCCTACAGTTTTCCCATTTGGTGATTTTGAATCATTTTGGAGATGTAAATGCCAAACATGACTGACAGCTTTACTGACAGTGACTTGTTCAGTGCAACATGTGTGTCTCTGTGTAAGCAAGGGCAGACACCAAACACACACACACACACACACACACACACACACACACACACGCCAACAATAGCTGTGACTTTCCTGCTTTCAATTATTCCTGCTTTATTTTCCTGACTAACATTCTATATCCTCATTACCACATCGCCCCTGGGAATGGAGTTTACATCCTGGCGCTGAGACCCAGGTTATAATGAAGGCGACTTGGATAAGATTTAATGTAGGTAAACCTGCCGTCTGGTCACCTCTTGTGCAGGGGATGAATTAGCCCCATGGCCCCAGGCGCTTCTCATTTTAATTGGCTACTTAGTGTTTGATAGACCTGTTGGCTCCATGACTACACGAGAGAGGTTTTTGTAAACCCATCTAAGCGAAGAGCAGATAAATTCATCAAGTTTGCTTTTGCCAAAGTCAAGTCTGCTGAATAAGAAAACACTTTAGACAATAAAAAAGAGGTCCATATCGCCTGTAAAATCATAAGAGAATCAGATGATCGTTAATTTAGTTTTGTGCTTAAAATATCAATATGGCTAAATGCTCTAGGTATTTGAATGTAATGTGTTCACATTGTTTTTCTGTGCCCTTCCATTATTAAAGCATTAGAAAAGTTTCAAAATGAGATTTTGATTAGAAAATGCTTTAAGCATAAAACAGAGCTTTTTAACTTTCATTATGTATAATGTAGGACAGTGCCAGATTTTTTATTTTTTATTTTTTAATGGGGGGGATGAAGCAGTAAAATTATCCTCTTTCAAGATGAGAAGGGCAGACAGGCAGAGACCCAGACAAAGAGAATGAGTCTGGAGAGGAAATAAGTGTGCGACCCAATCCCTATGTCAACAGGAGCCCTTAATTCCTTCCCTGATACAAAACGTGCTTCTTGCCCTGCTGTGAGGGATTGAGGCAAGCTCTAAGTGAAGGAGGGGAGAGGCAATCAGGGCACATCTGACCCCTGGTCCCTTTGCGAACAACAAGTCCTTCATCAACACATCCCCTTTCATGTTGTGAAAAGCATTTTTTTCTTTTTTTAAATATGGAATCTGCAATTATTTTCCCCTTTCACACCCCTCAAAGGATTACTTACTTTATATGTGAGGGATGTAGACCAACAGACACCCACCTCCTCAATGTCCCCCTGTCCCCACTTCTTTTCACACTGTGGGTCCCTAGCTCAGACAACAGAGCTGAACTTGTTTGCCTAAATCGATTCACTGCTAGATGCTGTCCTCCCCAAGATGTTTCCACTCGCTTCGATCTACAGCTTCTCTTTCCATGTCAGATCAGCAAAGTTTATTATTTCATCTTCCCATTTTTTATATGGTGTTCTTCTTGGTCTTTTTTTCATCTCTTGGGATCCATTTGATAGCTTCCTTTGTCCCATCTTTTATATAAATATACAAATCTACCTACATTCAGACAGGGAATCTGCTTACAGTTCTAGTTACGTTGACCCTAATAATAATCTCTGTTGTCAAAATAAAATGGATGTCTTGAATAAAAGCATTACACACATCCTTATATGTGTAGATTTCTAAGAATACACTGCCTAGAGGATCAGAGGAAAATATCAGGGGTTAGTGATAGACATATACATGAGAATATCAGTTTGTTTTGCTCTTTTATTATTGGTTCAAACTGAGGGGTTAAAGGAAAGGGAAGCGAAATAAATTGTTGTCACTGTGCCCAGCACTACATTAGCATGTGAGTGCAGTGACATTAGTCTCAGAAATGTGGTGAGTCCCATTACCACAATAGATTTCCCTTTGCCTAGAAAATTACTTTACAAATCTAATAAATCATTCTGATACCAGCTCTGTGAGGCTCTTCCTTCTCTGATTCACTGGTCCTCTCCATGCCTTGTCCATTATTTTTGACTCCCAACTTTTTGTCTCTCATATCACAGACACTGGGAATTTTCCTGTTAGTATTGGGAGACAATCTGAAAGTGAAACATTTCTGTTCTCACATGAAATCTGGATCCTGAAAGGTGTAATCTGTCTGCAATCCAGCTCATAATTTTAATGGTAGGTGTATTTTAACAGTGAGAGACAGAATAACAACAAAAAAATCCAGAACAATGCATTTCAAAAAAGTTATAAATTGATTTGCATGTTAATGAGGGAAATAAGTATTTGACCCCTTCAACTTAGTACTTGGTGGCAAAACCCTTGGTGGCAATAACAGAGGTCAGACGTTTCTTGTAGTTGGCCACCAGGTTTGCACACATCTCAGGAGGGATTTTGCCCCACTCCTCTTTGCAGATCCTCTCCAAGTCATTAAGGTTTCGAGGCTGACGTTTGGCAACTCGAACCTTCAGCTCCCTCCACAGATTTTCTATGGGATTAAGGTCTGGAGACTGGCTAGGCCACTCGAGGACCTTAATGTGCTTCTTCTTGAGCCACTCCTTTGTTGCCTTGGCTGTGTGTTTTGGGTCATTGTCATGCTGGAATCCTCATCCACGACCCATTTTCAATGCCCTGGCTGAGGGAAGGAGGTTCTCACCCAAGATTTGACGGCACATGGCCCCGTCCATCGTCCCTTTGATGCGGTGCAGTTGTCCTGTCCCCTTAGCAGAAAAACACCCCCAAAGCATATTGTTTTCACCTCCATGTTTGACGGTGGGGATGGTAGTCTTGGGGTCATTCCTCCTCCTCCAAACACGGCGAGTTAAGTTGATGTCAAAGAGCTTGATTTTGGTCTCATCTGAACACAACACTTTCACCCAGTTCTCCTCTGAATCATTCAGATGTTCATTGGCAAACTTCAGACGGGCCTGTACATGTGCTTTCTTGAGCAGGGGGACCTTGTGGGCGCTGCAGGATTTCAGTCCTTCACGGCATAGTGTGTTACCAATTGTTTTCTTGGTGACTATGGTCCCAGCTGCCTTGAGATCATTAACAAGATCCTCCCGTGTAGTTCTGGGGTGATTCCTCACCTCAATGATCATTGTAATTCCACAAGGTGAGATCTTGCATGGAGCCCCAGAGCGAGGGAGACTGACAGTTATTTTGTGTTTCTTCCATTTGCGAATAATCGCACCAAATGTTGTCACCTTCTCACCAAGCTGCTTGGCCATGGTCTTGTAGCCCATTCCAGCCTTGTGTAGGTCTACAATCTTGTCCCTGACATCCTTGGACAGCTCTTTGGTCTTGGCCATGGTGGAGAGTTTGGAATCTGATTGATTGATTGCTTCTGTGGACAGGTGTCTTTTATACAGGTAACGAGCTGAGATTAGGAGCACTCCCTTTAAGAGAGTGCCCCTAATCTCAGCTCGTTACCTGTATAAAAGACACCTGTGAGCCAGAAATCTTGCTGATTGATAGGGGATCAAAAACTTATTTCCCTCATTAACATGCAAATCAATGTATAACTTATTTGAAATGCGTTTTTCTGGATTTGTTTGTTGTTATTCTGTCTCTCACTGTTAAAATACACCTACCATTAAAATTATAGACTGATCATTTCTTTGTCAGTGGGCAAACGTACAAAATCAGCAGGGGATCAAATACTTTTTTCCCTCACTGTACATATTTTGTTAGTATGCAAAACAGCCATTTTCTAGCATGGATTCCTGAAATCTTGCTCTCAAAGAGACAAAGATATGCACTGAAGGCAGGATTTTTACATCTGAACAATAAACAGAACTTAACATGAATTATCATAAATAACCAGAAAATCAAACACTGCAAAAATAAATTATATAAATTAGAATGTAATATAAAGGAAAACTTGCATGTTTTAAAAATAAGTACATAGAACACGTTATATGATCAATTTCACAAATAAATAGAAACAGGTTCTCCTCAGTCCTCAATACTGCCAAGTCAGCAGTGGCAGGTTATAGTGCAGAAAGCACAGCTTCTCTGCATTTTCTCCAGAAAGAGAGCTCCGTCTGTCCTCATAAATGTTCCCAACAGTACTGAAAACCCTCTCACTTGGGACAAAGGAAGGTGGGGAGCAGAGGTATCTCCTTGCCAGTAGAGACAGTCCCTTAAAGCAGCCACTGTTTTGGCTCCACCACTCAAGAGGTGCAGGGCGCTCCAGTTCCAGTGAATAATAAATAAATAGCAATAGCTGGCTGTGTGTGTAGCTTAATAATAATAATGTTTGTTGCTCCTCTTTCTTTTCCTGTCATTGCTAGGCGTCACAGAAGGGTGTTTGGCTTTTAGGTGGTTAACATACCAGCTATAGATTTGTGGTAGTTTAATTGCACTGCACATATTATACACTTAACAGTGTTTTCATTTACTTTGTCAAAGTATTTCCATGCAGAACTTCTCTTCGCGTTCTTGTAGCACAGATTTCCCCAGATCTGCAGAATTCCAGCAATCCCATTGGTGGAGCCGTGCAGATCTGCACAGACCTGCGAAATCTGCGCTATGCAAACGGGACCATTATTAAGTTATGTTCTAGTTTAGCCAATCATGGACAAGAAATAACTCCCACCTTCCCATCAATCTTCATTACCGCTACATAGAGAGTACAGACTTTACAATAAAATCTTTTTTTTTTTTAATTATTATTATTATTTTTAATCACTTTAATGTTGGATTCTCTTGTCGATAGTGGCCATCGTTAACGAATAGTCAATTGTTTTGTCAACATGCGTGGGGTATTGACCAATGGCAAGGACGTTACTATGGCTAGAGATTTTTATTTTTTTCCCCAATCACAGACTGTGCCTTTACGACTATCTAGCCCTCTGTGAGCCCAGATACTGCTGATAAGAACGCAGGAGTCAGGTTACACGCGTGCATGTATAGTATTTATTTCTTAGCAGACGTCCTAATCCAGGGCGATGTATAATACTTATAAGACAGTATTTGAGTGGAAAATGTGATGTCCAGTCAACAAACATCAGTCTTCATCAAAGATTTAGTGATTTAATTTACTTGTCAATAAAAATGTGCTTCAAAGCCATAATATACGGTAATCTTCAGTCTTGACGAGAATAAACACTAACGAAAACCATGGATACTCAAATGCAGCACAGCTTTCAAAAATACTTTGTTAGTTTAAAGGGTTTTAGAAAAACATTTATAATGGTTTATAAGCCCTACGTTTCTCTTTTTTTTTCACCATGGCGCCGCTGTGCATGAGAATCACTTTAGCTACCAGTGGGAAATTAAAACAGTTTTAAAAATCTATACGGTGGTAAATACACATAATAGCTACCATAAAAACACATAAACATGCATTTATTTTTTGTCTGAAGTCTGACAAAGGATTTTATGGTAATTTGGAAAATAAATAAGTCTCACTGTTCAATGGGTCGAATGGCCTCCTCTCGTTTGTGAACTTTCTTAATGTACTAATTACAATTGATACTGTTCAAATTCATTCGAAATGAGAAGTGTCCATCTGGAAAGGGCTGCCAGGTGGGGCATTTTTTACAACATCTACTGAAAGGGTTAAACTATCAATTTGCCTTGCTATCTGTCACTCTTTCGTGACTCAGTTATAATGTTATTGACAGGGAATAGTAAATTATATGGCCAATATTTTATGAACTTTTCAACATTGTAATTCACGAACTAGTAAGCAATTTACCGTAAAGTCAGCAGTCTCTTCAGAACCCTGGATCCTCTGCTCTTCTGTTCTGCTTGAATCTACATGCTGCATGGTAGGGTTGCAACAAACCCAAAACGAGGTAGACTTACAACAACCAATCAAAGAGCAAGGGCAGTGCGGCTGCGGCATCAGCACTTGATGAACAAAAATATAGAATGCGTCCATGAAATATGAATCTTTATTGGTGCCGATACCGATATTTCTGAAAAAGGCAAATATCAGCCGATAATATCGGTGCACCGATATATCGGTGGGGAACTAGTAATATTGTCATCAAATCAAATGTAATTAATTTCCATAGGCTTGTTTAGAAACATTAAACATTTGGAGAGAATAAAGAGTTGGGTTTGTTTGCCAGAACTGTGAAACTTGTGCCTTAATGTTCAGAGCAACATCTCAGTCAAAAGACCTTTGACAGTAAGACCAGCTGAAGAATTCGATTACAAGGTATTGTACAGGTTATTGATTTTGAAAGTTGCTTGGTAACTTAATCTGGAGGTGGCATCCCTTTATGAAGAGAAGTAACAATGTGGAAAGACACTGTATGGTTTAGGTTCGTACATTGAAATATACACAGGGCTCACACTGTAAAGAAGAAGGTTTTACTGCTGATTTTATTGCAAGAATGTTGTCACGGACTCCATTATCCTCCCAGCATGCAGCTGACTGCAGTAGTTCAGGCCTCTGTGTCCAGTAGCGAGATGACAAATCTGTTGGTGAGGAATGTAAGGAGCCTCCGTTACATCAGTGTATCTCTGCAGGGTCTGCGCACTCTCTCATTAAGCTCTAGCCAGCCAGTGAGTAAATGCCTGTTCGACTACAGCCTTGAAGGATTAAAACTCCCATTCCCAGAATAATATCAAATTAAATTCCGCAGGGTGAACAAGAACGGCCTTGTTTTCGTTTTCTCATATGCTGTAATGAGCAGCCTGCCACCACAATGATCGAGCTCGTTCAACTGGAAGATATCTCAAAATGGCATCCATGAATGATACTCACTGCAATTGGTAACCACCCCAGCCCCCCTTTGCTGGGTACTCAGGCAAATCTGATGAAACCTCCTTGTTCATAACTAGTGGCTAAAGGCAGGGAATGGTTTTGAAAATTGGTGTTGGTATTATTGGTATCAGTATTTTTCTGTAGTATTATTATTTGGTGGATACTCTAACTGTCAGAATCTCTTGTTTTGCATACTCCCAAAGACATCTGCAGGGTTACTTCATTAGCAGTGTAACATTCAGCTCCTACAACATGTATTAAATACTGTTAATAATAGGAACTGTCCCTATTGAACTCATCTGAATTGTGTATTGTCAAAGCACATTGCTCAGTCTGTTGATTTAAGAGTCAGCATTACATTATGAATGTATTGCACTTGTATTTAATCACTTTGAGTATCATCTTGATCTTAAATATGCTCTTGAATCAAAAGGTCTGTTAATACCCCTGGTGGCAAGAAATAGTTAAATGGCATGCATGCAGATGTACAGTAGCTAATTATTTTGCAATTGTCAAGATGCATTTTGCAAAGAAATGGGGGTGTTTTATGAAGGAATAATTACAGTTGTATCTGATTTGCATCCAATTATTAATTATGAGATGTATTTTTGATTGTTGTTTTCCCCCATATAATCTTTTAATGAAAGATAATTCAAGAAATGAAATTTAAATTAAAATCTGCATATTATTTTAACGAACATTTGTTAGCTTTGTGCTTTGTGCTAAATCCTTTTGTTCATGTTTTTTGTGTGTGTTTCAATCAAATTTAATTGATCTCGAAATTAGGCAAATAATGACAAATCTCACCACCATTCTCATCACACCAGAACTGGAACATATTTCCTGTGTACCGTAGGTCTTTGACATCTACAGGATGAGTTCTTGTTTTCACGCTTTGCATGTGTAGCTCAGTAGTATGGAACCACAGGTATTGTATTGGGATTGTTATTGTAACACTCCCCAGTGTAAGAGAGGGAATATCTCACATCAGCTCTTCGTGTCATAGTAACCTCTACTAAGCAGGAGCCTCTGGTAAAAAAATAAATGGGGTTTACCCAAGTCCCCCAGGGTTCAGGATCTCTGTAGCATCCATTGATTAGGCGAAGTGGATGGAAGGAACATACTGCAAGGTACTTGAAATTAGAGGACACTTTTCTGCATGCATCCTCTTTTTGCTCAATTGTTGTTCTGAGGGCAATGCGAAGGGTAAGGGCAGACCGGAGAATCCACACTGTGGAGACCGTGTAGGAATACTAAGCAAAGAGTCCAGTAATGACCACCATTGTTTCTCCTTTTTCTTCCTACAGTTCCCGGCAAACCAGCTATGTCTGTCCAGCAGACTTCAGAGAACGCAGCCCTGGTCAGGTGGCAGCCAGTCAGCCAGCCTGGGTTGGAGGTCCAGGGGTACCGGCTTCAGTTTGGCCGTAAAGACATCACCCCGCTCGCTGCTCTGGAGTTCACAGCTCAGGAGCTGGAGTACACTGTCAGCAACGTGCATAGGGGTGCCACATATATCTTCAAGCTCTCTGCCAAGAGCCGCTCAGGTTTTGGAGAGGAGGCCTCAGAGGAGCTTAGTGTACCTGAGGAGGTCCCGAAAGGGTACCCTCAAATCACTGAGGGCTTCAACGTTACTTGCTGCTCGGTGGAGTTCTCCTGGCTCCCTCCGGTGCTGGCGGAGAGAAATGGAGTGATCACACAGTACACAGTGGCTTACAAAGAGTCAGGGAACCCAAATAACCCCAGCGAAGTGACTCTCCCAGCCTCCCAGTCCAGCTTGACTCTTAACAGCCTGAGCCCCAACTCAGCTTACGATGTGAAAATCCGAGCACACACCAGTGTAGGTCCAGGGCCCTTCAGCCCCCCGATCCAGTATCGGACAGTGGCGTTTGAGACAGGTAGGGTTTGCTTATTTCTTTCTTAAGGGGAACCTGGAAACTGATTTACAAAAACACAAAACAAAATGCTGGGGAGACTCACTTCACTAACTAAAAAAGGTAAAAGTCAGTACCGAGTTAAGCTATTGAAAGGATGCACATTGATCATAAGGTAAGTGTTAACTTGCAAGACACCTCTTCTCCTGCCCCTCGCAGCACACTCGTTTATTACTACCTCACCACTACCCCCACACCCCAGTTGCTAAGGTAGGGTTTATTTGTTGGTCACTTCCAATTTGTTTGTTTTTCTACTTTTAAAGTGTCAGGCATGGCATCCCAAGATGCACTGCTAACAGTTGTGAGCATGCTCTGTTTTTTGGTCTGTCCTGTCTTTGCTGTTGTGTCTATTTTGGCAGTGCCCATCCCAGTATGCTTTTTCCAGGTCTACAGGAAAAAAATATATTTGGAGTAGTGGATTCTTTTTTAACATAAATTTCAGATTTTTATTGCAAGAATTGAACCAAAATTTTCAGAGTACAAATGTGATTGGAGAGGTGCTTCCAAATGGAATGCAACACTTTCAGAAATGTCCTTCATGGGTCCGTGTTCATAAGTTCTGTCGTCTGTGTTTAATCTACTGCCGATTGCCCCCCTCACAGTGAACCAACGAGTCCTCTCACGGAAAACCTGCAAATCTTGAGGAAAAGCTAAGAGTCGCCAAAAAAAACTAAATAACACAAGGGAGACTTACCGAAATAATGATTGTATCTTTCTTCTTTCTTGGCCTTGGGGACCTCTGCATCACCTAACTTTCCTTCTGTTTTTGTGTGTGTTTTTTTCTTGGCAGATGTCCCAAAAAATTTCAGAGTAAAGCTGGTCACCAAGACATCAATCTTGCTTACCTGGGAGTTTCCAGAGAGCAGATACACTTATCGGTGCACAGTAAGTTCAAGGGCAGCGTGAGAATCTCTCGGAGTCACGCTTGATTAGCTGAGTTCTGCTAAATCCTTGTTTGCCTGGAGAATTCAATTTAATTCATTATAATTTTATATTTTATTAGATTGAGTACAACAGGCAAAAACTGGAAGTGGATGCCAGGGTTACAAAGGCATTGATCACCAACTTACGGCCCAACACAACTTATGACTTCAAGATGACCAGCCAAGAGGACAACATAGGTGGCCTGAGACACAAAGTACAGGCTAAAACCGCCCCCTCCATCCTGGTCAATAAGCCTGTGATTGACAACAATCGAGACAGTGAAAGAACCCTCACTATCATGTTCCCCTCCCTGGAAAACAGAGACATGGTCAAGTAAGAATCATCCAATTGCCGATGATATTTGTGCATTTTTCTTAATAATAAATATCCCATGTGTCTCTGCTTGTTTGACACTGGTAAGATCAATAATTGTCAGATTGAGACCTGTGCCAAATCTCAGTGGAACTCACCCTCCATTCGCAGATGAAAAACATGGCACTTGATCGAGGGGTTTATGTTGTGTAGAACAAAAATACATTCTTGTGAATTGTAGTTTTGTGGCTCATGGGTGAGTCAAGGTTTGTGTCATGGCATTTTCAATACAGTCCTTGTACTATACAGATGTATTTTTTATAGTCATTTAATTATAGGTAGGGATATGTTTGCTTTTGTATTGTAAGCCAGGATCGTCACGCTTCAAGATTGTGCTGCAGCTGAGGAAATTAAGTAATCCACAGAAAAAAATAATAATAATGTAACACTAACTGTTAGAGAAGAAAAACCTTCCTTCTCTGAAGGTGCATAGCATAATAATTTGGAATATAAATGTAAAACTGTAAATACAGTGAGGGAAAAAAGTATTTGATCCCCTGCTGATTTTGTATGTTTGCCCACTGACAAAGAAATTATCAGTCTAAAATTGTAATGGTAGGTGTATTTTAACAGTGAGAGACAGAATAACAAAAAAAAAAAACGCATTTCAAAAAAGTTATAAATTGATTTGCATGTTAATGAGGGAAATAAGTATTTGATCCCCAATCAATCAGCAAGATTTCTGGCTCACAGGTATCTTTTATACAGGTAACGAACTGAGATTAGGAGCACTCTCTTAAAGGGAGTGCTCCTAATCTCAGCTCGTTACCTGTATAAAAAACACCTGTCCACAGACGCAATCAATCAATCAGATTCCAAACTCTCCACCATGGCCAAGACCAAAGAGCTGTCCAAGGATGTCAGGGACAAGATTGTAGACCTACACAAGGCTGGAATGGGCTACAAGACCATGGCCAAGCAGCTTGGTGAGAAGGTGACAACAGTTGGTGCGATTATTCGCAAATGGAAGAAACACAAAATAACTGTCAGTCTCCCTCGCCCTGGGGCTCCATGCAAGATCTCACCTTGTGGAGTTTCAATGATCATGAGAACGGTGAGGAATCAGCCCAGAACTACACGGGAGGATCTTGTAAATGATCTCAAGGCAGCTGGGACCATAGTCACCAAGAAAACGATTGGTAACACACTACGCCGTGAAGGACTGAAATCCTGCAGCGCCCACAAGGCTCCCCTGCTCAAGAAAGCACATATACAGGCCCGTCTGAAGTTTGCCAATGAACATCTGAACTGGGTTAAAGTGTTGTCGTCAGATGAGACCAAAATCAAGCTCTTTGGCATCAACTCAACTCGCCGTATTTGGAGGAGGAAGAATGCTGCCTATGACCCCAAGAACACCATCCCCACCGTCAAACATGGAGGTGGAAACATTATGCTCTGGGGGTGTTTTTCTGCTAGGGGACAACTGCACTGCATCAAAGGGACAATGGACGGGGCCATGTACCATCAAATCTTGGGTGAGAACCTCCTTCCCTCAGCCAGGGCATTGAAAATGGGTCGTGAATGGGTATTCCAGCATGACAATGACCCAAAACACACAGCCAAGGCAACAAAGGAGTGGCTCAAGAAGAAGCACATTAAGGTCCTGCAGTGGCCTAGCCAGTCTCCAGACCTTAATCCCATAGAAAATCTGTGGAGGGAGCTGAAGGTTCGAGTTGCCAAACATCAGCCTCGAAACCTTAATGACTTGGAGAGGATCTGCAAAGAGGAGTGGGACAAAATCCCTCCTGAGATGTGTGCAAACCTGGTGGCCAACTACAAGAAACATCTGACCTCTGTGATTGCCAACAAGGGTTTTGCCACCAAGTACTAAGTCGAAGGGGTCAAATACTTATTTCCCTCATTAACATGCAAATCAATTTATAACTTTTTTGAAATGCGTTTTTCTGAATTTTTATATTGTTATTCTGTCTCTCACTGTTAAAATACACCTACCATTAAAATTATAGACTGATCATTTCTTTGTCAGTGGGCAAACGTACAAAATCAGCAGGGGATCAAATACTTTTTTCCCCCACTGTATGTCAGTTAAGTGGTATCAGTTTTCACTTTGATTGTACTCAATGTTCAGTAGGTATAAAAGAGAAACATGTTTAATTGAAATAGGGCCACTTTCCACCGTGTTAAATTACCTCTACAGCCCTATTGAATTATCTTTCTTGTCTTTTCACTTAAATAAACAAAGCATGTTTCTTGGCCTACTGAGGGCTTCCATACAATACAGTCAAAACACATTGAAGCAGTTGTTCTTGAATGGAACTTCTAAATGATCTCAAGTCTGTATCAATTCATCAACCACACTGGGCACAGCTGGAAAGGTTCTATTAATATAATTAATTGGAATGTGATTTTTAAAACATCTACTGGAATTAATTATTGAATAGAATTGTTATGTTTTCATACTGTTTTTTGTAAATGAATACATGCTCCACCCTCCTATATGGAACAAATGTATATTTTAAATGTTAAAAATGTAATCCTTATATTTTTCATATACCAAAATTGGCCTCTTTTTGCAATTACTTACATTGTATTCTTTTATTTATATATCCTGTTGTATAAGTTGAAAATATACAGTGCAGGTTAATTTCTACAATATATAACCTATACATATCAAATAAATATACAATAGTCATAGGAAGTGTTCACCCCCATTGTATGTTTTCACAGTTGTTGCAAATTGAAATTTTCCCTTTGATTTATACAACCTACTGAACACTTTGAAGAGGCAATATTTAGTTTTATTGTGAAACAACAGTTAATGAAATACAAAAAACCTGAAGTGTCTTGGTTAGATATGTATTCACCCCCCTGAGTCAATACTTTGGCAGCAATTGCAGCTGTGAGACTTTTGGGTTAAATCTCTACACAGTTTGCACATCTTGTCCAATATTTGCCATTCTTCTTAGTAAAATTGTTGGTAAAATAAAGTTGGATGGATATTGTTGGTGGACAACAATCTTCAAGATTTGCCAATCTTCAAGTGTGGCCAGATATATATATATATATATATATATATATATATATATATATATATATATATATATAATTTTTTCTTTTTTTTTGGGACCACAGAATCTTTTGACAAATCTTTTTGCAAATTTAATACTATTTTATTGAATTTAGTATTTTCTTTTCATCAATAAAAACAATTCGATTTTTAATACTTATGATTAAAAACATTGACATATCAATCCTTAAAATCACTTAAAAAATTTTAAAATCTTTGTGATTTTAACAAAACTAAAACAATTAACTTTAAAATAAACGTGCTCAAATCAAATAAACAAAACGTGATAAAAGCAAAAAATTGCACACCAACAAAAGAGTCAGATACATTGAAAATAACTGAAAATGCATTGAACAAATTAAAAAAACAATTAAAAAGGAAAAAATAAAAAACAAACAAAAAAAGTCCAATGCATTTTAAATTAAACCCAAAACGGTCAATGTATCTGACAACAAAATATAACAAAACTATACCTAAAAAACCCTAAACAATGTGATTTAAAAACAACTAAATCTTTAAAAACAATTAAGATTCATTATTTAAAATCTTCTTTTAAAAACAATCATTCTTAAAATCTTTAAAAGATCTTTAAAAGATCTTGGACTCGGGCTCCAGCAGGGGGAACTAACCGTCCCCGGAGGTGGGTCCCATCATGGGATCCTGAGCTCCCCCAGATCTTGTATGCGCCAGTTCTTAAAGGCTTCCTCCTTGCCCCTCTGATGGACCTCCAGATTGACGTAGTCTTTTACAAACACCATGCCCCTCCGCGCGATGACGATCGGGTCCAGCTCCTGCTTATTAAACAAACAGATGTTCCGTCCCTCCCACAGTGCCTGCTTCACTGCGCAGACGACACGCCACCAGCACCTCAGGGTTGATGTTGAAATTCCACTTGCCGGACCGTATAGGATCTGCTGGGCGGTCGCCCGCGCAGGAACGGCGAACCTGTGGAGGAACAGAGAAAACAGGAGCCAGACCCTGTGGGCGGAGGGGCACTCACTAAAGATGTGAGCCTCCGTCTCCTTCCCCAAGCAACCCTTATAGGGGCAGGTGTCATAAGGAGCTATGCCCCTTCTGTGCATGAACACTCGGGTGGGGAGACACCGACTCACAGCCATCCAGGAGACATCTTTCTGCGTGTTCGTGAGGCAAACGTGCGTAGCGTTAGCCCAGATAAACCGGCAGGTTTCGGGAGGGAAATCTTCTATCCGGCTGGTCTCCTGGGCAGATCTCATCTGACTACAGATGGTCTTATAATCCCAGGAGGCCAGCACGACTTTGTGGAGGCCTACTTCGAGCGCGAAGGCTCGGAGCGCCCTGTAGAACGGCGGGGGATCCCACGAGTGCGGCCTGGTGTTGTCCATGGCGCAGAGGCCGAATGGTCTCAGGCTGCTGGCAAAATAAAAGCGGTTCATGAAACTCACTTTCTTGCCAGCAGCCTGGATGTTCTTGACCACATAGGCCAGCCCCTGCGCCTTTATCAGCCGCACAACGTCCGGGACCCCCCTGCCTCCATCCAGGGTACCCTTCACCATCTGCACTCTTTTCAGCCTCTCCATTTTGCTCCCCCAGACAAACCGAAATATAATTCGGGTCACTAGTTTTGCGATAACCTTGTCTGGGGGGAAGATCATTCCTACGTAGAGGAGTATCGGGAAGAGGATGGCCTTTACGACCAGCACCTTACCAGCCATCGTCAAGGTCCTTGTGCTCCAGCCGTGGATCTTCCTTTGGACCTTTGCTATGGCCTCCTCCCAGCTCCGGGTGCCCGTGTTGGTCCCGTCGATCGTGATCCCCAGAACCTTGATAAACGGCTTCACAGGGAACACGGTCGGCGGGCCCCGGCCGACAGGCCATGCCCTGGAGAGGTAGACCTCGCTCTTGGCCTTGTTCACAGCGGCCCCCGTCGCCCTGCAGAAGCCGTCCAGCAGTTCCTCGACCCTGGCCACGGACGGAGCGTCCGTGCAGACCACGGCCACGTCGTCCATATAGGCCAGGGCCTTCAGTTGCTCTCCGCCGGAACCCGGGAGATGGAAACCTGTCACCCGGACGTCCCGGCGGATCGCCTGCATGAACGGCTCCAAGCAGAGGACGTACAGCAGGGCCGACAGGGGACAACCCTGCCGGACCCCCGACCTGACCGGAAATGGTTCGGTCAGGTGGCGGTTCACAAGGACCCTGCTGCTTAGGCCGCTGTAGATGATCTTCACCCACTTCCTCAGGCCAAGAGCGAGACCCATCCTCTCCATAACGAGCTGCAGGTATTCGTGGCCCACTCTGTCGAAGGCTTTCTCCTGGTCCAAGCTGATTAGGACCAGGGGAAGCCCTCTCTCGTTCGAGTAGGCCACGACATCCCTGAGCAGCATGGCGTTGTCGGCCGCCGATCTCCCCCGGGCACCACAGACCTGGTCGGGACCCACGACTTGAGGGAGTGGCCGCTGCAGCCGGAGCGTCAGTGCTTTGGCCAGTATCTTGTAGTCGGTGCACAGGAGGCTGACTGGCCGCCAGTTCCTCAGATCTTTTGGGTCTCCCTTCTTGTGAAGAAGGGAGAGGATACTTTTCTTCATCGAAGGGGCCAATCTGCCCTCTCTGTACATCGACCCCAGGACCTGGCCCAGATCTTCCTTAAGCACCTCCCAAAAGATCTTATAGAACTCAGCAGGGATCCCATCGGGACCCGGTGTCCTTCCAGAGTTAAGACTCTTTATCACCTGGGAGAGTTCAGTGGTGGTGATCTCTGGATCCTCCTCCTCCTCCTCGTCCCCCTCATTGCGGGACTCCAACAGGGACAGAAAGTGATGGATCAGATTTTGATCCACCACCTTCTGGTCGTACAACTCCCTGTAGAAATCCCGCACCACTGTCTCAACAGCCTCTCTGCCCTCCACCTCTTGCCCCGAGGAGTCGATCATGGAGGACATTGCAGGCCGCCTCTCTTTCGTTTTTTTGAAGAAGAAGCGGCTGCATTTCTCATCGTCCTCCATGATGCGGACCCTGGAAAGGACCTTGATCTTTTCTTGCTCCTCCCGATAGAGAGCGGAGAGACTCAGTTTGACCCGGGCCACCTCCTCAGCTAGGTCGAAGCCTCTGAGCTGTAAAAGACTCAGGCGCTGGAGGCGGGCGTTTAGATGGGAATATCTCGCCCGCCTCTCGCGAGCTTTCCGTTTCCCCAGCTGAATGAAGTAGCCCTTGGTTCTTTTCTTCATCATCTCCCACCACTCTATGGGAGAATCAAAAAGGTCCTTCAGGGTCCTCCACTCCTCGAGGCGTCTGCTAAAGGTCTTAATCACACGAGGGTCATCGAGCAGAGAGCAAATTTAAAGTGGGATTTTACCTGGGCTTTTTTCAGAAATGGCTTCCTTCTTGCCACACTTACCATACAGGTCAGATTTATGGAGAACCTGAGCTACTGTTGACAAATGGAGAGCTTCTCCCATTTCAGCCATGGAACATTGTAGGTCTTTAAGGTTCATCATTGGCCTCTTGTTGTCTTCTCTGACCAATGAACAACTTCTTACCCAGCTGCTCAGTTCAGGAGGATGGCCTGCTCTGGGTGGTGCTGTATACCTTCCACTTCTTAATGATTGACTTGATATTCAATACCTTTGAAATCTTTTATACCCCTCCCCTGATCTGTGCCTTGCCACAAATTTATCCCAGAGTTGTTTTGAAAGCTTGTTGATCTTCATGGTAGTATCTTTGCTTTTAATGCACTATCCAACTGTGGGACCTTACAGAGACGGGTGTATTCATTCTTTAAACATAGTCATTACTTTTATCGGACATAGATGGACTCCATTCATCTTATTGTGTTAATTCTGAAGCGAAATGGTTGTACCTGAGCATATTTAGGAGTGTTATAGCAAAGGGGATGACAAATATCAGGTTTAGATTTTTCATAAAATAAGAGGCCAATTTAGGCATATGAAAAATATACAGATCACACATTTCTACTATCTATTAAACATATATATCTGTACCATATGGGCCCTTTAAACATAAAATAGACAGATATACAGAAAACTAAGAGTAATGTCTTGCTCCTACAGAAAACTAAGAGTAATGTCTTGCTCCTTGTTTTCACTCAGTTCAGTTATGCATTAATAAACAAGTAACCAGTTGCATGGGTTCTGCTTGAAACATTCTGGTAGGTTTCTGCTAGTACCTTCAACTATTTGTATTGGGTCAATCACTGGGATCTCGGTTCTGTCCCATGGTATGTTTTCATCATTGAAGTTGATTTTAAAATGAATAGGTGTGATGGTGACCCAACATTGCTCTTTTGCAGGAATGTCTATGTGGTAGTTGTCCCCTTGAAGAAAGTGCGTGGGCTGATTGTCAGGCACTGGAAAAACCCAGATGAAATGGATCTTGAAGAGGTGGGTATACTTGCAGCTGGATAACAGGGTTTAGCTGGTTATTGTAGCGGGGGCCAATGACATATCACCATGTTTGTAAAATGAAAAGCAAGTCATACAGCAGGAAGACCAATCTCATTGGCAGTACTTGGCAGTGATGGATCAGTGTCACTTGGCCTTTGCATTCAAAATTAACAGCATTGCCTTAATTCTGAGTTACCACCCAGCATAGTGTGCATGCAAGAGATGAAACCAATATGCTCCTGACATTATCCTCCCTTTTTATGTAATGGTGAACCCCTTAACAGATTATTTTGTTAATATCATTATATGTTTTTGAACAGGGTGGCACTGACATTAATACATGATTTTAAATAATATACATATTTACATACATAATGTACATATTTATGTAGAAATGTCTGTAGAATGTGTATATTTATATAAAGAAAATGGTAAGTCTAGAATAGATTAAAATATGTTTTCTTAGCTTAACATTTATGGCATTTCCTCCTTTGCCTCATTTTGGCTGTAAAGCCAGATTAATTTAATTTTAGAGGCAATTGTTTACAACAGGACTGAGCAGAATAGCCTCCCTTCATTCTTCTCTCTGTCGTTCAGCTCCTTAAGGACATCAACCAGCGCCAGCGACACAGGCGGAGCATGCGGCATCTTCGACAGCTTGACATTCAGAAGCCCTACATTGCCGCCTGCTTCAAGCCCACATCACTTCCCTCCTACTTCACAGTAGGAAACCAGATGGATTACAATGGCTATGAAAACAGAGCCCTGGAGCCTGGACAGGAATATGTCTTCTTCCTTCTGGCAGAGCTTAATGTGACCACAGTGGTGAGCACAATTCACCCCGCGTTTGTTCCAACATTGCCAGTTCGTAATTAATAATGCATTTGTGTCTGTGTAGATTCAAGGAAATATGTTGATCTCTTTATATATGAATTGCTTATGTAGTCTCTTGCCTGTGGTTTATTTGTGCACTTTACCTTTTATGATCAGCTTCAGTAGGACCAAGTAAACAGCAGGTTGTATGCGTATGAACAAAGCGATTATCTGCTGTTCAGCCAATAATTGAGGCAACGGGGTGAGGAGAGAGGAAAGGAAAGGGTGGCAGGTTTTCAGCGGCTTGAGGAAAGGAGAATAGCAGGAAGAGAAATGTGTTGGTTCTTTTTTTGAGATAGTAAAAGCTGAAGAGAAAAGGCAATGCCCTGAGAGGATCTCCAAGGGATTAAACTTGTAAAAAGCCTGTCAACCAGAGGTATGAGATGTTACACTGGTGGACTGTGGCTTGGAGTCCCTGGTGGCTTCACAGACTTGGCTGAGCAATAACAGAATTTGATGGAGCAAACTTTACCAGAGAGTCTTTGACCTTGAACCTCAAAAAAGGCTTCACTCTCCCTGGGATTGACACCAAATTTATTTTCTCCATTTCAATTCAGTGTATTATGAAATCATGGAGATTTTTCCTCATGATAAGATCAGAGATACCAGTCGCTGTCCTACATTTGTTCAAGAATGGGGTACAGTACTTTAAATTGTTCCTGGACATATCAGTTTGGGTACAAAAGGGGAAACACACCTGCTGCTTCTGTATTTATAGTGTTTAAATAAGTGTTTGGTTCTCATTAAAGTGTTTATAGCAGATGTCCACTTGAATGACTATAGTATGCTAATAGTGAGCGTACAGCACTAAAAACCTAACAAAGGGGCTGATGATCTGATTTAGAATAACACTAATTTTGAAATAATCTGTCAGTTGTTTTTCACAGGGTCATGGTATGTGAGTTCACCACAATTTACACAAGAAAAGGAGCATTGACAACTGGTGGCCATTTTGTTGATTATAGATGCATCTAAACACTGGATATGTGCTTGTGTGCTTGTAGAAAATGTTTGCCGCCAGCCCATACACGGACACAGTGACCGCTCCAGAAGTGCACCCCCAGCCCATGGACAATGGAGATGGGCTGATTTGGGTGGTGGGACCTGTGTTGGCCGTGGTCTTCATCATCTGTATTGTCATCGCCATCCTGCTCTACAAGAAGTAAGTACAAAGCTGTCTGAGTGGCTAAAAGGCTTAAAACACTCAACTGGTGATTCCACTTTGGAATGCACTTTGGGCCCTTTTTTTCCTGTATAGAGTGCTGTACTTTTCTTTATAGTGAGAAACCATTTTCACACTGGCACTAACAAAGGTACACATGTCAATTTATATATTTTGAGATCTATATAAAAAGCATTTATACAGAAATAAACATGCTTAATATGTTATTCCTTAATAACATGATCTTAATTTTACTGGACTGCACCTATTTAGACAAGAGGGGCAATTTACCTCAATCTCCTTGGGTCTCAGTTGCAGCTCAGCTCATTGTATTTCCTCCACCTGCCCTTGGCCCTGACATTGCCTGGCCCCAGAGTACCTAGACAGGATCCATTCGTCTCCCCCCTGGGTTTCCAAGCAAACTTCAACTGTCTGTTCCTAATGCAGATAAGCTTTATCTAGGACTAGACAGCTGCTTTGTGAATTCAAATTATCTTTATTGATTTTCTTCCCTTTCTGTGTTTCCCCCCCTTTTTTATTCCATTGCTTTCTTTGGAAACAGCAAACCCGACAGGTAAGGTTCAGCTATACATCATAGTACTGCTTCATACAATATATTTGTGTACATACACTATGCATTTCTACACTGGTTCTGAAATGGCAGCAGAAAAAGCAGTGTCCTTTGACCAGAAACTGTTATTCTGCTAACAAATGTCATTTTCTCTGTACAGAACACTTCCTAGACTCCACTTTAGGCAGTATTGGATTTGGCAGAGACTCAAATTGCTAATGCAGCTTTAACTAATTGTGTTTTGAAGCTCCTGAGTGGCTCAACCAATAAAAGCTCTATTTAGAGTGCAGGTTGGCTCCTGTACTCCCACTATCACAGCTTTGATTTTGGGCTATATTATACCCGTCTGTGACAAGGATTCCCCACTGGGGAGTGCACCATTAA
The DNA here is from genome assembly GCF_036373705.1 of Amia ocellicauda. Taxonomy (NCBI): domain Eukaryota; kingdom Metazoa; phylum Chordata; class Actinopteri; order Amiiformes; family Amiidae; genus Amia; species Amia ocellicauda. The sequence continues at coordinate 21,960,313 of NC_089871.1, forward strand.
CCAAGGACTTCCAGGATTTCCTTTGCTTGCTGCTCAACAGCTACCTCTGTTGATCATCAAGCACCTATGAGTCCAGAGTATTATCCCTGAGAGCTGCATTAGTCCTCCCTATGATGCTATAACTTCAGTTTCTGCTGAGGGTATATTAGGAGGGTATAAAAAGTACATCACAGAAAAGGTTGGCCCATGTCGTATGTGCACACATTGTACTGTCTTGGCAGCCACAAACATAGAAAGACCGAAAGAAAGGGGAAAAACAGATTTTAGTGGTTTGTCATGTTTGAGCATCAATTGTGGTGGCACAGTGCACAAACATTAAAAATGGGATTATACACACATCCACCTGTACACACAAAACTGGACCAGTTTGCATTGGAATTTGCAAATGAACCAAGAGTTTAAGATTTCCTGATGAACAGGCATGTTATGAATGCCTTTTTTTTCTCCAATGTTTTTTTTTTTTTTTTTTTTTCATTCAGCAAACGGAAGGAGTCTGAGCCACGCACTAAGTGTCTCCTGAACAATGCCGAAATCACGCCCCACCACCCTACGGATCCCGTAGAGATGAGAAGAATCAACTTCCAGACACCAGGTACCACTTTTGCCCATAACAGGGCAGCACAAATGCTAGGAAATGCAAACGTGGGAGCTTTGGGTCAAGCTGGTAAGAGTGTGGTAATATTTTGCAGTCATGCTTAGCAAGTGGAAAAGATGTCCTTATTATGTGATGCGCTGCAATCCTGTGGTAGTGTCATAATTACATTTTGAATATTGGAAGCTCTGTTCTGTTGAGGAAAACAATGGGTTTAATGGCAGGTAATGTTCCTCCTTTAGGCTTGACATACAATAAATAGGGAGTTCTGCTACAGACAACAGGATGCATAAGAAACTTTCCAATTACTGTTTTAAAATGTTAAGATGTTACATTTTTAAGGAGAAGAGGGAATTAGGCAACGATTTTTACAAATAATAAGAGACCTAAAAGACAAGCACAAGGACCTGTCAGGACCCTATTGACACATACAAGTTTTTTCTCTAAATTATTCAATTTTGGAAAGCTGTTCCTGAAACATCCTGGCCATGATTTTGTAAAATGAGTTCAACCTGTGATCACATAGTACATTTTTCCAGATCGATTCAGTCATCAAATATAATTATTTTTGTAGTCAGCTGGAATTGACCATAAAAGTACTTGCATCTCTGCAGCGTTAAAATCTCTGATGGCTTCACTGCAATTAAGCAGAGTAACCTCAGTAAAAATACAAAGCGGAAAGGGTTTAAGAATAACTCTATCAGCCAGAAGCAGTTTATCATTTACAGCATCTACATGTTAAATTCCACCACTTGCTAGACCAAAATACTTAATATATCTGTGAGTGTTTTATTTATATATTGTATTATAAATAACACTGTCTTCTTGTGCCTTTTATTTCTCCAAGTACATGCATTCCCATTTTGGATTAAGGAATTGACTTATAAAGGTTAAACATTGTAATTGTCCTCTCCCCCACTATATTTCAGCTGTTTACTAGTTTCAGCTTTGGACATTTTGTGTGACTGGAATCAAGTCCTCTTTTGCAAAATCACAAAAACGTGACCTTGTTCTAGTTCCTCTTCTGTGTGGTTTGTCATTCCAAGGAAGATGTTCTTTTAAAGATTTCTTCGTTAGAAATCTGTTGTCTATTGATGCCCTTGTAAGTTGTATGTCATTACCCAGGGTAACAGTTCCTGCTTGGCAATAGCTTTACATTACTAGACAACCTTGTGAACTTAGCGTTTGCAGGAGGCCACAGCAGTTCAACACCATGACAATAACACTGAAAGGAAGAGAAACGGATCAAAAAAGAGAATAAATGATGCGAGAATTAAATGTTTTTTGTTAACATGCATCTAATTCATCGAAGACACTGGGGTTAAATTTATAAAGGATGCCCTAGATTACAATCATTAATGAGAGAGATGATGTTGTGTCCCACGCAGTCCCACTGGGGTTTTGAGATCTTCTAAGGTCGAGGTACAATAGAGTAGGGTTGTGTGCGTTTTGGGTACTGCATTGTAATTTGTAACATAAAAGAAATCCCAGCAAAGCTGCCTTGCGAGATAAAAAATGTATTACCACATAACTCGTTTTCCCAAAACATCACAAGACAACCTTTCTGTTCCACTGATGGAAAAAAGTTCTGTACAATGTTTTTTTTTTTTTTTTTTTGTAGAGAAAAATATAAAATATCCTCAACTTCTGTAATGTAGGCATTCATGTAGTACAGTAGCTCAGTTTATCAGGCGGATTCTTGTGTTTTCTTAAGGTCTCAAGTTCTTCCCCACAGTGAATTTTCATTGCAGTTATTTCTGCCCCTTATCCTGTAATTTATATATTCCGATTTTTTTTTTTTTCTTTCCGATATCCACTTAATCATCTTCTGCAGACTTGACACATGATATATTCTTCTTCATTACTTCGCACTTTACTTTGACCTCCAACCTCCCATTGACAATCTCCCACTGATTCCTGGACCCAGGGTGTCTAATTTGCTTTGCTAACTCTGTTTGTCAGTTGCTTTCCACTGTATGTACCACCCATCCATCTTTGTACCACAGGCAATCAATCAAAACCAGTAATTTCAAGAGACAAGTCACTTGAAAAGAGTTCCACAATTACTCTACAGGGATGGTGCAGCAAAGATGATCACATTAGGCCATGTAAAATATCCAACACCGGAGAAGAATTCGAAATTAAGTAAAAATAAATGACAGGCCTATTCCGTTTAATGATTTGCAAATTTAAACATAAGAAAACATCATCCTTTTAAAAATGCATCTTATTATTCCTTTTAAATTATCGACTGCTTTACAATTTACAATTTATGTTGCATCTGATCAACACTAACATAAGAACATAAGAAAGTGTCCAATCGAGAGGAGGCCATTCGACCCATCGTGCTCATCTGGTGTCCATTAATAACTAAGTGATCCAAGGATGTGGTTACAATGATCAAATTGTATCCACTCCGTTTGAACTTCCCTTATGCTTTGTTTTTTTTGTAAAGCCTTCGAAAAATTTACATATAATATTATATCTCAATGTCTGTTCGATATCCGCTTTCTCTGACTGTGGCTTTGGCATATTTCAAATAATTAATTGCAAGTTTGACCAGACACCATTTATAGATCCGTGCTTTGTGTTTACATGCCACTCTGTTTACCTTGTATCATTTCTCTCCTGTTATTTTTGCATCCTTTTTTTTAAGCCCCTCTTTCCCGCGGGGATCCTGCTTGCTCACTGACCTGTGCTCAAAGAGTATTTCGGTTATTTCGCTGGAAGTTCGCTTCAAGGCTATCTGGCTAACGAACGAAAGCAAGCGAATGTGATCTCTCAGGCGGTGGCAACGTTTGCGTTCTCATGCTGGGTTCCTCACTGAAGACAGCCCCAATTGTCGTTAGTTCTTCAACCTCCCTGCATGCCAGCTCTTCAGACCCTGCAGTGTTAGTCATGTAATATCAGTGTGTCTGATAGACTGGGGTTTGTCTTAAATGTCTTAATGATCTAAACAGTGTATTTAAGTATGCTGCTTATTACTCCCGCAGGCATCCACCCAGCCTCGTGATTCATAAATTACCTCTTTATGCAGAAAACTTAGGCCCCTCTTTAATTAGCTTTGTCACTCCAAAACGGTATAAAATTATATAAATACACGCAAAAACACTGAGAAGGACCAGGGGTCATCTTGTTTCAATTTGGTCCCCACATCTTGCACGATTAAGAGACCATGCAATGCAATTTTCTGTTTTTTAAGCTATTAAAAAATTCCAAGCATTACTTGAAATATGCCCTAAAAGTTTTACAAGATTAATGCTGGCTTTTTTTTTTTTTTTGCTTCAGCCACTGAGGTGGACAATATGACAACAGGTACCAAGCGATTTTATTTCCTGGTCTATCAGTTGATGACACAATTCCAGGTGCAGTTTGGGTTTTGCTTGGTTTCCTTCCATATGAAAAACACGGGGGGCAGAGCCTTCTACTTTAAAGCATGCAGGAATCTCTTTATAGCACATTATATTGGAATGGTTCCTTTCAGGAGTGTTGATCTGTAACATGATGAAGCACTTTGCAATGTTTGTAAGAAAACATGGGGGGGGAAGAATGCATAAAACCCAAACTACCTCTAGTAGATGGAGCCACAATGAGCCTGATGTGCCACCCTGCTACCTTAATGTCTAACCTCGGGGCCTCAGAAAGAAATTTGGCTTACAGTCTGTACTTAACAATGGGCATTAATTCATAAATGTATTCTTCATTTTCGCCTAATTAAATCCAGCACATTATTCAGGGAGATGACAGCATTTCCATTGCTATCCTCGGGCAATTGTCGCTGGGGTTCTTGCAAAAAGATAGAAAGGATGCCTCCTTGTAAGCGAGTATAATCCATTCAGAAGCTAATATATCACAGAAAATGTTCCTGATGCTCGGCCCATGCACCCTCCTTTCCTACCGTTTTCCATTCGTCTTTGAGTGACGCCATTCTGGTGTGTCTTTCACAGTCACCCTCTCATTATCATTTTTAAAGGTTCATCCCTCTTCGGGGGAAATTTAACTAAAAGTGTAAGTCATGAATTCTGTAGAGAGAGGCTGCTAATAGATATGCTAAGCTTTGAAAGAGAACTTTGTATCCAAGTTTATTGTTGAGAAATTCTATCAATTTAATGCTTCCCTAGGTTGTAAAATGTTCTGACAGTCCAGATAATAACAGTCTGCCAATGTGCTTATGTTGTGAATTCCAGCAGGTTGCATTGTCTTTTCTCACAGCCTGGCTCACAATAGCATTCTTCAGTAAATGGTAACAAAGTCACCTGTTCAAACACAAACTTTTTAAGCATTGCTAAATGTGTCTAGGTGAGTAATTCTATAAATCGATAGTTGCAGAGAAAAACATGTTACTCACAGTATGTTGCTTCCTTTTTCACTGAAGGACTTGAAGCATGGGAGGGTCCTGTTGAATAATGCAATCAAAAAATGAAACCAAAAAGGTACTCGCACCCAAAACAAGAACGAGGTGCAGATTCACAATGTAACAGTCATTATTAAAAGTTAAGAAAGGTAAAACACATGCTTTCTTGTGCTTGTAGAAAAGACTTTAAGCAGAGCACTGCTAGCAATTGAATATTGAGACAAAAGTTCTGTATTGAAACCTGTAAAGTAGCAAAGATTTGAACATGTTTCATGTGCCTCCTGTTGAAATAAGCTGAGCTGAACACCCTTGCCATAGCATAATGTAACAGAAATGAAAATTGTCCATTACCAAATACCAAATGTTCTTAAAAACTTGAATGCATTTCAGCAGCAGGCTGAACACGTGCGAAATGCGTGCCCTTTCAACATATTGACCCATGCAATAAAGGCCATTGTTGTGTCGATTTCTCAAAACCTACTAAAACACTTCTTAAACAGGCAGAATCTGAAACATCTGTTTATTCAATTAGTATAATGATTTAATGGCCCCTGTTTATGAAAGTTCTTGCCTTTTTTTTCAGTGAATTTAAATTGTCTTGCCTAAACAGTGTGCGCTTCTCAAACTAAACAAGGGTAGAAGTTGAAGACAACTTTTTTCGAAGTGGTTTGGAGAACAACACAGCTGTGTAGTTTGGTGTCTCACACTGCTGAGTTGTGGAAATAACAACTTTGATAAATAGGGGCTGCAGAGCATGAAGTCTATTAAGTGTATGAGGTATTGTTTTTTATTTGTTAGTTTGTTTTTTGTTTAATTGTTTTTTATCCAGAACTATGTTGGCCTTTAATTTGTGTTTGTTTCCCCTATTATTGTTATAATTTTTATTTTTTTATTTTTTTTCCATCAGCGTTAAAAAAAGGTTTTCTTTCTTTTTTTATGTTTGCTATTTTTCACAGATTCTGGTCTCAGCAGCCCCTTCAGTGAAGCCGATTTTGACTTTGAAAGTTAGTTCCTATATGTTTTAGTTCCTGTGTTTGTCTTTTGCACTTTTTAGTATTGCCCCCTCCCCACTTGTTATATTTTTGTTTGTTTTAATTTACTTTTTCTTTTTGTTTGCCAACTCAATACTATTATTTGAGTTATTGCTCCTTATTTTGAGTTGCTGTGTTGTCACGGGCTGTTCATTTATCCTGGGTGTCACGCTTTTACCTCCCTACCACTGCTATTGTGATATCGTAAAACAAACAAATTTTCTTAACAAGAGTCCTCCCCTACTGAAACAATTCAGCTGAACTGATGGGATCTTTCTGGAGATGGAGGAACAATTATAGAAGCAACAGTTTAATGCTTGCCCTTCATTGAGTTATTTATTTGTATCTATACAATTAATTATTAATTAATATTGTCTGGGATTGTGAAATGAATTTGATGAATTTGAAAACAGGTCTCTGAAAACACCAACGTTTAGGTTGGTTTATTTCTTTTTGGTATGCAATTAAGTAAAACAAGAAAAAAAGGATATTTTGAATTTGTTCATGCAAAAGATAGCACTGAGCACTACTAACACAATGTACTAGATAATACTTTTTATATGTAATAGATAGGGAGGTAGATAGATAGAAAGATTGATTCAGTTAGGTTTTAAAATACACTTTAATTAACAATTCCAAAAAACAATTCATACATAGAAAACATACACCAAACCATATAGACCAAAAACAGTAAAATGTTAAATAGAAATTAGAAAAGATAGAAAGATAAATAGAATGTGCTAATTCAAATGTAATTATAGTTAATGTTAATGCAAAGTTAGCTATTTCCTTATGGCAATGCACAGGCAACATAGTCTTGCTCTGGATTAAGTCCTGCACATAATATATTGATCATGTGTTTCTTATATTTTATTTTCTCCAAACAGTTAGTACATTACCCCTGTCTGCAACATTGATATGTCTTTATCTAGAGCTAAAAATCAATTTAGTTGCTGGGTTATGCAGGTTAGTCTATATTACATTTTATCTGCACAGTTTTTTTTTTTTGAAGGTCCAGCCAGGAAAAGATCCAACACTCTCATTATAACAATCGAGAAGGGGGAAAAATAGAAACATATCATGTCAAATTAATTGGAGAATTTCTCCAACTCAGGAAGATGCTAAAATCTGAACCTGGTGCTCACCAGTTTTGATGAGAGAAATTCCAAACGTATGTCTCTTCCTACATTTTAACTTTTTTTTTTACTTTTTAATTTTATTCTTAAGACAAAGAAAACATGAAAAAATCTCCAATGTAAATATTGTAGATCTCAGTTTATAATTAACTCTTGTGTTATATTAAGATTTCTGGGTATTACTCAAGTCAAACATTGCAGACTGCCGTGTGAGAACAAAATGTAATAAGCCAACGACATGCCTAATTGCATCCCAAGAATGAACAAACTACAACAGTGTTTGCAGACAAAGAAGCGGTGCAGCTAAATTGAATCCCAGGTTGGGAGATGGGAGGAACAATACAAAGAGAAATTTAATTTGTACTTTTACCTTATGGATTTCGATGCAAAAGAATGAAAGGCCTGAGTTTATAATGCTGTGACTCCATAGCCAGTCAAGCATTGGGTGGCTCCAGCCAGCGATGGAGTTGCATTGCTTTTGTTTGTTTGTTTGTTTGTTTGGATCATCCTGAAACAGTCCTGTCTTTTCATGGTACAAAAGTATCCTCTGGTTAGATAATCTGGTCAAGATAAATCTTTGGTGTAATAAAACCAATTATGTAGCCCATCTGCCCAACTCTAGGGTTCCCATAGTTCACAGAGATCTTAATTACATCACAGGAATGTAATTATTTAATAATTATGTGTTTATATAAAGAAATATGTAATCCTTAAATTATTGTTTAATAAGTTTGTAATTATTTTGTTATTAGAAACTCTTTATTTCCTTTTATTATTTTTATTTTATTTTTTGTATTTATTAGCTCATTATCAAACTCTTAATTTGCTATTGGTTATAAACTGTATAACACCGTTCTGAACTGTGGTGCTCTAGGACCAGAGCTGGGCCCCACTAGTATAACCAATAGGGCACCAATGGGTAATTGCATTTATACATGTTAGACCTGTGGAAGTATATAATCCATCATTTGAGACTTTGACATGATTAACATTCAACGATGTAGTCTTCAACTCACAGGAGATTCAGCACATATTTAAAATTACTTTTCTAAACATGTCTTCACCTTTATCTGAATTCTACATTTGCACATTCAAGATTAAAGGAGTAACCCACGTGATACAAAATATTCCAGGGAATTATGGGATTTATTTTTTTAAGAATCTGAGATTAAACATTTCTTACAGTAGATGTTTGGTCTTAAATAAACCTTCAGTACTAATGCTGTTACTCTTCATAAGTAAATATATACATTGTATAACTGTTATTATTACATAACAATAATACAAGTAATTAATTCATTAGATAATTAATTCATTTTATGGTGGGCCTTTCTTTGTGAATTATTTGTATGATGTGGGTTCCTTCCCCCCAAATGGGAAGCCAAATTATGGCTTTGGTGCAGAAGAAACAAAATGCAAAGGTTAATTGAATACTGTGGGTTTTAGTAAAACAGATCTCTAGTTTGATCCCCATCAGTTATACTCTCAGCTGGTTCCACACACCCTGATGATCACTAGTCATGGACTACCCTACTTACAATATCACTGGGTGGTTAAAGACTAGTGATAATGTTGGTCTGTGAAAACAGCCCTGTGTATTTATTTATTAACAAAGCTCCCTTTTCTGCTAATACAGACTGTTTCAAAGAGACTCTTGATTATTTCCTGATTAATAAGCTCTCAAGCTTGCTAATGGTTTGTTGCCACCACATTATTATTAATCTTTTTCTTTTGTTGTTCACATGATAATCTCACTGTCCAACTCTGCAAAGAATGACATCATGGTTTAAAAAAAAAATGCTCACATTCAGACACACACATTGACAAACAAAATGCATGCTATTTCATCTGATCTTTCTTGACCTTTATTTTATTTGTTTACTGTGCAGTGTGTTTCTGCAGATGTTCAGATGTACAACCTGAGGACTAAAATCAAATGCTAAATTATTGGATTCAGATGTTATAGGAGCAGAAATATATATTTTTTTAATATCTGTTTTTAAATATGTTTTGCAATAACAAGCCGCCCAACTATGAGAAGCTGAGACCTGATTTTAAGCAGGTTAAAGGAGCATGTTTGTGGGGAGGGCAGAAGTCTTATATAAGAATGCACACATTGCTGCACATTTTGTAATTCTCTCTTTTAACCCATGGAATTCCTATATTAATATATTCTTTATCTTCCAAAAGTACAGCTACAAAATAATAACAATAATTTAGAAGCAGCTCAATACAAATGGTTATTCAGTATATAGAATGACACAATTGTGCCCCTTCTGCAGTGAACTATTATTTTGATAAAATGGTGGTGCAAAGGAGAGATTGTTTTTAATGTTGGAAAAATGATGACTGAATTTGATAGGCTAGATAATTGAAAGAGCAGAAAAAGAGAAAGAAAACAGCACAGCCTTACAAAGTGACCTTAATACAAGGAATATTTTAGTATCTGCTGTCAAAACTCCCTTTTATTATTCACAAAGGGGCAGAGAATGAATATCAATACAAATATAAGAAAGAAATAAAGAAAGGAATGGTGTTGTTCAGAATACATTCTGGCACATCATTAGTGTCCTGCTCTTTCATCACTATCTTAAATATTTGGCACAGCTTCTGCTATTTATCTGCAATAAATTCGGTGTTCCTTTTGGAAATGTAAATATCAAGGTTTGAAGAGAAAACATGCAGTATTATTTCAAGGGATTTTTTTAAATGTACAATTACATTAATGATTATTTTTTAAGTGATTCTGGATGCTATTTTCAGGCCAGATATAATTTTCAGCCCTGTGAACAAAATTGAAAAAGGCCAATTAGTTGGAGTGAGATCTTATGTTAAACAAATTAGCAGTAGAGTGCACGCCATTAATTTCGTTATCCTTTTTGTTACAACAATCTTGAGCTGTGCTGTTCTTACATAACAGCCCATTAGGGAAAAAGTGAAGAATAGGTGGTGTTTTGTTTTGTTTTTAACTTAGTTTTTAAATCCTAAACCAATTAAGAGTTGACGATCATGGATACCCCTAGTATTGCAGGATACATTCTGCTATTTGAGCATCCTGACTGTTCCCCCTGGAGAATGAACTGGAAATAGCCAGTGGCAGAACTTGAGACCTGGACTACACCAGTGCATGGTGCGATATGTGATGCTGAGTGGGCCATCGTGGTGCAGTGGCTCTGTGGCAATCCTTCAACTGACATTTGAAACTCAATTTGTTCCATTATTTTTTTAAAAGAGGAATTCAATAAATATTTGACTTGGTATGTATTTGACAAAAATTATCACCCGTGTGATTTTACTCATTTTTCCTCTGTTAGAGGAGCTGAATTTAAAAGGAAATGAGTCAGAAATTGTCCTTCTTCTGAATTTGTGCAGGTCAATTTTTATTCTTTTTTTTAATGGACCAGTGTTCACCTTGACACGATCTTCATTTTTTATTAATCAACCTGTTGACATTGTGGTCTTTCAGACATTGTTTTTAGTTAGTAGTGCTCTTTTCCGTTTTGCATTTGCCATTCTGTGGCTTTTTGTTCCCCTTCAGTGTGCCATGTAACTGCCTCCTAATATCATCCATTTAACAAAAGGTTACACAGAAAATCCTTGAATATTTTGCACAAAACATATTTATTTTACCCAACGTAAAATTAACAGAAGTTTTATTTAATCTTAGAATGCTCAGTTCCATCTCCATCAAATTTGGGAGAGACCTTGATTTGTCCAGAAGCAGTAGTGTATTGTGTAAAAAGGGACAACAATCACACAGTCATACATTTTAAATCTGAAATGCTGATCACAAAAGCACTGGAATTCAGTTGTTTTGTTTAATTAAATGACTTTCCAGTGTATTAAAGGTAATTGACTAATAGCCACTGTTTGAAAATAGTATGCCTGTAGCAGTTTCTCAGTCTACTTACACCATAGTGTTCATATTGCAAAAAATGTGATGCAAAATTCTGCTTCTCATTATCTTTGACTGCTCAGCCACCAAAATTCAACCAGTAGTTGGGGAATATCAAAGAGAAATAATTAAATTAAACAAACAAACATAAATAAGTTTCTTGTTAAAGATGTCAAAATCTCTATTGGTTGAATTATTGAACAGGTGTAAATAGCATAGTTCTGTAGTTGAGCCATTTAAATCAAAATCACCTTCAAATTCAGCTTTATCAATGTCAGACACATTTGTTGGGAACTCCTATAGATGTGGTGGCATACTGCTTTTGTGCATTTTTTTTTGTGTGGGGGGGGTATAATCATACCAAATAACTTTGGGTCAGAAAATACAGTGCACACTCAATAGCTGTAAACGTCTATAATGATTGGCAAGTGTGGCTAAATATTTGTGGTCAGAGCTGACCGGAGTTATTTTTGGCCAAATTGTTGTCAGCACTGTGGAGCCAATGAAATCCCATTGAGCAAAAGTAATCAGTTAAGTTATTTGACACACTTGATAATAGTGAGCTCACCATTGTCCCAGTTATGGTTAGGTTTACTGGGTGGCAATGTTTTTTTGTTTTTTTTCTGATACGAGTGTGGTCTCAACCCTGTCATCAGTTCCCCCTGACAGTTGTGCTCTCCTGCATTTTGAGATTGAGATGTTTGACCAGACATTTAGCCTGAAACAGATGTAACAGCATTTATTTTTCTTATTTCTTTTTGGTTCTGTTGATTCTGAAATACCCACTATTGATTATTAAAAAGGTATAAAAAGAGTGAATAAAAATACACACAAAAGTGAAAATTAAAATGAAATTTAAAAACTGATGATGTCATGCTTGCTTGCCATGCATTTGCTTGGTTCACTGAAACAGACCACACCGCCTCACTGCATCGCACTGTCATGTTGTTAAGAGCAGGGCTCGAAATTCAGTGCAGCTGCTTGGTAACTGCTAAGACCAAGGCTTACAGCGGATTTACAGCTAGGGGAAATTAAATATCAGAGAAAGATTGCTCACATTTAAAAAAGGACACCAATAAAGAATTGATAGCACAGGCAAACCCTTAAGTTAACTTCTTCTGTGTTCACAATCAATTCATTTCTTAATTTGCTCATTTGTGTCCAAACAAACAAATGACACATTTTAGTGCAAAGTCCCCGCAGACTATTCAGTGCTGCAGATCACAAACAACATAGCTAGTGGTAGATGGAAAAGCATTCTCTGTATTTCAAGTTGCCTTTGAGCTACTAAGAGTTGAAAGCTATTAATGCTCTGCTTTTAATCCTGCGCCTCACGTTCAGTATTCTAAAAGGTACCACAATGTCTCGCTAGAATACTGAGGGCAAGAAACAGGATTGTGAGTGCCCCCTTATTTTCAATTTAGAGCTGCATACCCCTCCTGTGAAAAATTGACCTATGTTGCATTATTCGATTTATGCTTCATATTTTCCCTGTGTAAATGTAAGAGTGTGGTAGAATGTGCTCCTGATTTCCAATCATTGTTGTTTCTTTATTTTCTTTCTCTTTCCTGTTTTCTGAAATGTATTCCATTGCTCCTTAAAGGAACAGCCATGTTAGTCATCATGTCCTTGTTTAGCTGGGTTGCTGCAGGTGAATAATAGCTCATTTTAGCATCGCTGCACACTAGAATACTTTGGAGAACGGAGATTTTTTATTTATTTTTTTTTATTTATTTTTCTTGCAGCATAAAAAAAAAAATGCTATGGGCTTGTCAACTATGCCTCTCTAAAAATGGTAATAGCTTTGAGATTTGTTTCACACCTAAGCAATCACCCAGATTTTTTTGAGATTTTTTATTTTCTCTCCCCTCTTCCTGTCATGCACTGAGCCCCATGCATATTAATAATAGCAGTAGGGGCAAAGGATAATGGAATGAGAATTTCGAGCCCTGACCTAATTCCCTGTATCCTAACATCACTCATGAACCATGTGGATGTGTTTTTTTTCTTTTTATCTCTGCCTCTCTCTCTCTCTCTCTTTGACTCTTGTTGTTAATTTTGCTTGTCCGTCACCTCACATCCTTCCCTCTCTGACAGTCTCTCTCTCTCTCTCTCTCTCTCTCTCCGGGGTTTTCCTGTGTGTTTACAGGCATGCTCAACCACCCCCCCATCCCCATCGCTGACCTGGCGGAACACACTGAGCTCCTAAAAGCCAATGACAACTTGAAGCTATCCCAGGAGTATGAGGTACATCTCCTTCCTTTGTTTTTGTCCAGTATACCAGCCATTTCTTGCCTTGCCATTGCCTGTGCTCCTCCTGTCTCCAGAAGGAATTCAGGTTGGTGGATGTTCAGAATCTTTCTTTTTTATATATAGAGCTTTGTTGAAACCCACCTCCATCAAAAAAACATGTCAGTGTTCGGTAACCAGACCTAAGTAAGTGATGGAGTGATTTACTGCATTATAAATAATGAACTCTATGAAAGAGTTGAAAGATGTGGTCGTGATGGATGTTGCATTTATTGATCTGGCTCCCTGAGGTATATCTCAAAAGCTCTGATTAAAAAATAATAACAGCTACAAAAAAGTGGGGTGAATACAGAATCTAGGTGGTGAATGTTTCATAATGAGAGTTCAAAGTTTCCTTCCACCCCCGTTTTCCTGAAACGTTGACTTGAATTATTGATTTACTGGTATGAAATGCTGTATTTATAACCTTGTAGGGGCTTCAAGGGTATGCTTAAAAACAAACCCCATTCAATTAGGCAGAACGCCAGGCCTACTGTTCACCCTAATAACCTCATAAGCAGCTGTTGCTGACATTTAGACCATTGGACCTTCAGAACGGCCTGTCAGCCAGGGCTGCTGAATACCAGACCCAAGCCTGCATGTCTACGGAGGCTTTGGGAACCGATATTGAACTTGATGCTGGTTTAGGAAGTGAAATGGCCCCATTATCACTTAAGACACTTTGAGACAGGGCAGTTTTTGTTGTTTTTATGGATAGGTGAAAGAAAGAGAATTTAAGGTGCTGTTATCAGTAAGAGCTGGAGCAGGCCCAACAATGCTAGAACTACTTTTATGCTGTAAGCTCCTTTTAGTGTTGTGAACTTAGTGTTAAAGAAGTGGGTGGCTGATGTGTTTCAGCTGCCTACAGCACACCACGGTTAAGCACAGGCATTTGAACCATTGAGTTAAATTAAGTAACAGTTGGCAGTTCCAGGCAAGAAAAGCTAAAAAAGAAAAGACAAATTAAAAAATAATACATTACTGTTGGTGTTCTGGACAGTGTGCAGATCTCTTTTGGAAGAGTGGATTTGTAGATGATGCGTGAGAGCGTTTGAATCTGCATTTCAACTGTATGAACTACAGTGGTGCTGTGACCTGGGGCTGAGGAGACAGATTACTGTCAGTCATGAGGAGCTGAGAGTGAGACAAAGTATAACATGCCACATTGTGCATAATAAGACTGTTATTTTGACTGTTGTTGTCCTTGCCACTTGTTGTGGTTATTAACAGTAAGGCTTAGCTTACATGTAGTAGAAAGTGAACTCATCTAAATACTGATAGGGGATGATGGGAATGCTACCAGTGAACACGAGGGAGTAACTTGTTCTGTGGAGAAAGAAATAAACATTTCTCTTGAACAGGGTGTAATGATAGTTTCAATCAGGGGGTCTCGATTTAAAATATTGGGTTTGTAAAGATTTTGCAACTGCTGTCAGCTATCCTTGGTTATAAATGAGCCACCCGCTGATTACAAACCCAACTCTGCTAAATCAGCCCTCATTTGCATAAGGCACTATCTGATTCGTTCTTCCCTAAATCAAGGAATTTAATGAAAAAAGTTCCCAGTTAAATAGGTGAGGGGAAGAAATCAGTGGGATCAAATGAAGACCAGTGTTATGACTGGACAATGCATCCTGATGTGAGTTTACTCTGTGTTATTTATTTATTTATTTATTTTTAAATAAAGTCTTGCAGTTAACATCACTTTAAACAATAGAAACTGAGACATATATCTTAAAATATTCATAAGGAGACACCCAAGCACTGGGCGGGAATTGTAATTACTTAGCCTGCCATTTGAATATGTCCTGAGAAGTAAATGGCCAAAGTAAAGGATTAAGCTTTGATAAATTGCTGCTTGCCAGAGCCTTTTCAGAGTTGAGGCAGTGGCTTCTGCATTCATAGGTCTCCTGATTAATTGGCTGCATTGGGGAGGTAAATGTGTCTGAGTGGCTGACTTTAGTGGGCCAGGCAGTTCTCGGTTGGGGCTGCTGGGGGACATTGGTTGCTGAGGAGCATTGTGGAAGACATAGAAAGCTCATTTTCAGTACTGATATAGATAGATAGATAGATAGCAGTGTTCAGAAAGGCCTGCATTATGACTGGAAGTAAAAACACTGAAAAACGTTGAGGACACTGCACTGTTATTTCACATTATTTCAGGTAATGACAGTGGGCAAAGCAAATCCATGAAACCCCTTACTGTGGCTCCCTGTGGGTCAGCTGTGCTCTGGGTAAATTAAGGCATTCTGCAGGCTAGAAATGGGAAGACATTAGCCTGGAAGAAAGCTCTGAATCAAAGTAAAGCAGTAAATTACACTGACATGAGAGAAGCATATTTATTCACAATTCTCATATTCAGAATGCAGCAGCATTTGTCACGCTGGTGAGAGCCCCACATTTTTTTATTTGCCATTCCCGGGGGAAGGAGATACCACCTTTATCAATATTATTATTGTGATCAGTCACTGTCCAGAATAATGATTTTGATAATCCAGTGCACTATGGCTTAAATCATTTAACAAGTGTGTTTTGGTAAAATTCTTACTGTCCTGATCTTTTAATTCATATAAAGGAGACATTAAATATAGATAGATAGATACAGGAATAGCTACGAAGCAGAAAAACCAAGCGTAACCAAAACTGAAATTGAACTGTATTGTAATTCTCTGATTATGCTGGCCACTTTTCAATTTAAACCGAAAACAGCAGCTTTAATGGTTCCTGAGCCCACCAGTTTGTTAATTCTCCTCTCTCAACGTGACTGCTAATCTCTTGTGTTTGAACCTCCCGAGGCTAATTTGTCTTGTGATCTCGACATAAAAATGTGAAAAAACATTGCTTAATCTCATTGTCTCAAAATCACTAACTTAGAGATCCCGTCCTCAATGACCCGCTGTAGGGTATTGAACTGTAAGTCCCTGTACACATCAAGAGTTTGTTACAGATATACTTCCAGTGTCTTTCTATATCCTGTCCTCTTTTTATTCCTTTTTATTTAATTTTGTTTATGATGCAGGTTACATAGAGATTGTGGGATAGAACATGGAAGATGGTTAGCCTTTTTAGACAGCGAATTATTTGTGTTGAAGTGACAGGGTCTTTCACAGGGACACAAGAAGCTTCTAGAAAAATCACAATCCTCCACCAAGTGATTAAGCTGGAATTTGCAGTTGGGTTAATTTAATTTCATATGGGCCCTTGCCATGTATACCTTGTGATAAAGGTGTAAAAAAAATGCAAACGTGGGAAGTGACGCAAATGGAAACAATTAATTTTTGTATACGTTTGTCTTTTCTTCTGTGTAAATTGCACAAAGCATAAAACATCAAGTGATTTTTAGAGAGACAACAAACATGTCTGCCTGTCTCTTCTTGCAGTCCATTGATCCCGGTCAGCAGTTCACCTGGGAGCAGTCTAACCTGGAAGTCAACAAACCTAAGAACCGCTACGCCAATGTCATCGCATATGACCATTCCCGGGTCATCCTGGCTCCTATCGAAGGTGAGTGAGCTAAAGCCCATGTTCTGAGACTCGTGGAGACCGAGGTAGGTTTGCCAGTTCACGTCTAAGATTGCCCTGTATTTAGTTTAGTTTCCCCAGCTGAGTTTTAAAAGAACTACAGGTGTTTTCACTGCATTGTGTGACATACATGCCCCCCACTTCATATTTCCAGAATTGGCAGTATAGTGATAAGGGCTTTTAAATGGCTTATTATTATTACTAAATCAGGCAGTACTTGTCCTTCAAATGGGCTTCAGTGACCGTAGAGAAAAAGCCATTCCTATCTGTCTTCTACTACTAAGTGAGTTTTTTCTTTTTCATTGATTGCAACCAAACTTTTAAAATTCATCACAGAATGGAAGGGGAAAAAAAAAACGAAAAGAAAACATCATACATAAATTAATCTTCTCCAAAATTTTCATTTTACAGTGCAATGATTTCACCATTAAAAAATGCAGCAGTAAGTCAAGTGTGATGTATTCTTTTCTGATCAACTAGGTACGACTAAAAGAATAAATGCATTTCAGAACGTGGAATCTGTATTTGTTATTTTAGTTTCCCAGATTGCTAACTTATCTTTACCAAAAGCACTGTGTAAGTTTCTAATGACAGTTGTGTAACTACTTCACAATGAACACCAAAACGGTTTAGCATTTTTCTCAAGTATCTATATATAATGGACAATATCTCTTATTTTATAATTTAAGTACATGTATCATAATATTAATAATACTAGTGATAATAAAGAAAGAATTTAAATCTGAATGAACTTCTTTTAGTGGAAGTTGCTGTTTAATTGAAATCGAGTGTGTTTAACTCTATTAATGTTGCTGGGGTTGGATAATTACATGGAGAGTGAGCTTCAAAATGGTGTCAGTGTTTTTAGTGCCAATGCCCCCCTTTTCCAAGCTCCAGAAGAGTGAAGAAGCTACTTTACCAGTGATTTATTATGCCAGTTGTCTGACACCATGTCATAGAAGGAGAGGAATAGCCCAGAGAAGGCTGCTTGCAGGCTCTTGGACTGATTTACTTCAAGGCCTGAGTAATTCCATCTTGTAGCACATTCTGAAAAATCTCTAAATCACTACTTTCTCCTGCCACAGCCCAGACCTGAAATGTCTGTTTCCTTTTAGGGGATCATTTCTGTGATGGATTTAGGACACAAACCTCCATACAATTTTACTGAGCAGCAGAGCAATGGGCTTTAGCTAGTTGCTTGTGTTCACACACTCTCCCACACACAACAGCAAACATGCTTACACACACACACACACACACACGCACACACACACAAACTGCCCTTCCCCAGTCTGCAGTAAATATTGCTGCAGAGAAATAAGTGTCTGGAGAGGAGGTCTGCTGCTGGTGGCTTATTTTTCAAAACCTCTGTGTAACCAAACATGCTTTCTGTAAAACTGAACTGCCTTTGTTTTGGAAATGTAATGAGATGTACAGTGGCTATAGGTAATATTCACACCCCCAGTGTTACAGCCTGAATTTTGTATGCGTTTAAATGGGATTTGTGTTTCCTTTGATTTACACAACCTACTAGACACTTTCAATGCAAATGAAGTCTTAATTATATAAGTATTCACGCCCTTTGCTATGACAATCCTAAATAAGCTCAGGTACAACCAATTGCTTTCAGAATTCACACAAACAGCTGCATCAATCTGTGTGCAATGAAAGTGGTCTCGCACCCGTCTCCAGAAGGTCCCACAGTTGGGTAGTGCATTCAAAGCAAAGATACTACCATACAGACCAATGAGCTTTGAAAAGAATTCTGGGATGAAGTTGTGGAAGTTATTTAATGCTAGTGCCAAGCCAGTCAATTGGACCATTTTGGGAGTTACCATTTCAAGTACTCTGTATTTCAGAATGCAGTTTGCTTGCCCATTCATGACTTTTCCTGAAGGCATTATTTATCCTAATGGCATTTAAGCTGCATAACCACAAAAATTAGATTTTAAGCAGGTTTACCTAAATTCACCAAAGAGCAAGGTTCTAGATGAGATGCGTGCTTTGCACATAAAGAATACAAATCAAACAAAACTAGAAAGTGACTTGAGAGCAGTAAGGTGACATTAACTTCCAGCTGCAGATGTGTGTCTCTCCCTTTGCATTTCATCAGACAAACACCTGTCAGCTCAGCTCAACACAAACTTTGCTTGGGAACCCATTCATCCAGAAACAACATTGACTATTTAAATAGCAGACTAGATTAAAGATGTAATAGATGTAACAGGAGGGAGTTGCAGTAGTCCAGGCGGGAGAGGACCAGTGACTGGACGAGTAGCTGAGTCGAGTAGTCGGTGAGGAAGGGACGGATCCAGCGTATGTTGCTCAGGAAGAATCTTTGTGTTGGGACTGAAAGTCCAAGAGCTGACGGTGGACCGCGCGCTCGAGAGTCTTGGAGAGGAAGGGGAGTAGAAGACTAAGACTAGAAGACAAACTTATACTGTATTATATATAATTATTATTGCCCAGTTGTTTCAGTCATGCGTGAGATGGCAATTTCAATAATATATAACATATGTAATATATTGGTCCATTTTACCAGTTTTGTTGCTTGTACTAGGTGAATGCTTCCTATAGCCACTGTAACCCCACTGAGCCTGAAAACAATTAGTATAAATCAATACCAGTGATAATAGAGACCATTTCTTGAAAACTTACTTTTCCCCTTAGTGTGAAAAGAAGCAGCTGGCCTGCCAGAGTTCACATTTCAGAGGTCATGCGTCTGTTTCCTTTGTTTCCTGTGTTAGATATGAGGGTTTTAGCAGTGAGCCGGAGTTTGTTCATAATTATGAATTATGAATCTGGAAGAAATAAATAGGAAAAAAATAAATGCCAATTCAAATTTTGTTTTACAAAGGATGGAATTAACAATGTAGAAGTTTTTAACTTTTCCAATGCAAATGCAAAACAAATGCTTTACTATTGCTTAGGGGTTAAACTTTTATTATAATATTCAAGAACAGTTGGAAATATTTTGCTCTGCATGAGCCACACAAGTTAAAGGGTAAAATAAAAGCATAGGCCCCTACTGATGTAAAAGTGTGAATCAATTTTCCAATGAACAGTTGTATGGAGAAAGCTTGATTACTAGTAGCTTTACGTAGCTTCACCCTTTATTTCTGAATTAAGATGTTTAAAAAAAAACTGTCAATTATTGATTATAATGTGAAAGGGAAATTAAATATAGTAAATAGATCTTTGTGAACTTTTCAAGGCCTGTTTATACCTTTTAAAAATCCAATTTGTTTGGTCAGCGCCCTACTATACACGACATTTCACCTGCAGATCAGTATCCTATGACCACTTCATTATATTTGTTAGTACAAGAAGAACGTCCATTTCCCTGATTCTGTCTGACCTACAGATTTGTTCCTAGGAAAGCCATTCAAAACAAAAAATGAAATTGTGCTTCGGTACTTTCTTTCCAGGTGCAAAGATATTTCATGACTCTTTTACAAACACATGCAGGGCCAGTTCTGGGAAGCGGTAGTGTGAGCTCAAGCTATCCATTTCAAGTAGAAGAAATATACAGAAAGTTCTTCTCTACACATACTGTAGGCTTTTGTAGATGTACTTAGTGCATGGTGATACCCCAGAGCTGATTTTATTCATATACTGCCATCTAATTGAAGATATTCATTACTGGGGGAAGCAGCTCTGCCAGCCGGGTTCTGATGTAGACAATACAACTTTCTTCTTTACTGCAGTCCTGCCCCCACAACCTTCTTTTTGTGTTATTTTTTGTAAGTTTAATAAGCTGCTCAAACACCCTTGATTAGAATATGAAATGTTTGGCATTAACCAGGGGTGGTTCTGAGGGAGGGCCAGGGAGAGCCGTGCCCCGGTGACAGAAATGTATGGCCCCCCCTAATATTACAACTGGCCCCAGCCAGGCCCCCCAGCTCAAATGGTCTAGAACCACAACTGGCAATAACCTATACAGATGGGAATGTTTTACAACTTTCTAAACCAGTTCTGCGTCTCTGTTTTGACCAGTAGGAATCACCGGAATCGACTACATCAATGCCAACTACATAGATGGCTACCGCAAGCAAAATGCCTATATTGCCACGCAAGGCCCTTTGCCGGAAACGTTCGGAGACTTCTGGAGGATGGTGTGGGAACAGAGAGCTGCTACTGTTGTTATGATGACCAGACTTGAGGAAAAATCAAGGGTAAGAAATAAGAATGAAATTAACATGGAAGAACTGCATGCAGCATTTTCTCCAGGTGCTGAATTCAGTGGATATTTTGTCACGCAAGCCAGATGATTTAATAGAGAGATGAAGTACTTTATAAAAAATAAAATCAAAATATGAAGTTTATAGCCAATAGGCATTTAAGTAGACATTTTAGCGCTTGAGAACAGTGTGAGGACTTTTTTGAAGAATGCATTAAGATCTTGTCAGATATAATTAAAATGACTGACTGGGATTGAATTAAAGCAATGGGAAACATTAAACCTGCACTTTCCAACAATACCTGTCCCCTTCAATCAATCTATGTAAAACTGACACAAACCATTAGAGATTAAATGAATCTTTATTTTGTGGCACATAGGATTTCAGACGAGCTGGAACGCTGCTTGAAGGAAAATATTTTGCCAATTTGATTAATAACCAATCACTCACGGGAAGTTGTTTTGTTTGTATGCAATCCTAACAGCTTTTTTTCGTTTTGTTTTTCTCTGCACAATTCTTCCCATCTAGACTACATATTCAAAATGTAGAACTGAGCTGTGGTAATGACCGAACTACCAAACGCTCAAGAAACTAAGAGAATGATTATTTTGACATTTAAGATCTTCAGTTATTTTCCCCTGTCCACACCAATTTGGAATCACCAATTAACAACCTCAGAATACCACCAGGACTTCGTTAAGGAGGCTTTCCTCTTCTGAAATATAAAATGTTAATGCTATACAATATTTTATGAGCTGCAAGAATACCCACAGCCCAGCTTTTACAGCAATGGGAGGATCTGATAAATAAATAAATACAAATGAAACTGTCATCAATCTGAGGTGCTCTATGATTTGCTGGTGTGTAATATGCAAATACAGAAAATACTATGAAATACAGGCATCTACCTAGAATGACTTTGATGCTTAATGGTCTTTGGTGAGTCATAAACCAATTGATTTGGTTCCCAGGTAAAATGTGACCAGTATTGGCCGAGCCGAGGGACGGAGACATATGGGATGACCCAGGTGACCTTACTGGACACGATTGAGCTGGCCACCTTCTGTGTGCGCACCTTCTCCCTGCATAAGGTAGGACAGAGAGCCAGAACTGCCTTTTACCTCATGATTGACAAAAGGGGGCGATTCTCTGGTATGCTGTAGCAGGGATCAACCCATTATTCATTTCAATGGGCTGTGAGACGGCTCCCTGTGATGATATTTCATAATGCCGCCGCTGTGCAGAACTGAAATACCTTTTCGCAAGTAAGTGTATAATGACTTTGCTTGGGTTAGCAATGGTAATGCTTCTCCTTAATGTTCAGAAATGAACTCTGGTGTGCTGCCTAATAAGTTAATTTCATGGGTGTGATTTGAACAGAAATGCTACTCTAAATTATGGGGGCTCTAATTCCCCTTCGAACACAGCAAGCTTGTACATTGTTTGATTAAGTGTTAATGAATTAAATGATTAGCATTTTGCATGGTGCAGTGCTTTCAATTTGGAACTCTTTAGATTGAACTTACACATACTATAAAATGTGATGGGGAACCTTGGGGTTTTGATCTGTGCAGTATATAGACATCTGTTCAATCTCTCTTTGCAACAACACACTTTGCACTATGAGGGGAAATTCTCTCTTGAATTACCTCCCAGTGCAAAGTGCTTGACTAAAGCAGTTCTGGTTATTAAAATGGAGACGCCCAACATTCAAACAGTGAATGACCTTGAGAACAAACCTCTTCTTGTCAGACAGCGATGATAAAACACTAAAACTACGCATAAGGATGAACAAGTGGGGTTGATATGGGGAGTGCAGAGGGTACATTTGTGCTTTTCTAATAGCTTTTCTCACATTTTTTCCTTTTCATTTACCCAATCAATCATCTTTTAATGTCTCGACTGCTAACAAAAGGCACTTAGCTAAGCAAGCGGAAGAAACCATTATAAATAATAGGGGTCCGTGTGTCTTTTGCTAGCAGTCAAGCAAACCACGACCGTTTCCAGGGAGGTTTTAACAATCTGAAATGCATTAGGTTCTCAGCTAAATAGCTGCTTTCTTAAATCATAATCTTACTTTGTGATGCTGTGCAGTGAGGCAGCATAACCCCCACCAATTGATTTATTCTTCAAGTGGATTGGTTGTCTTTGAGGGGTTTTAAGTACTGGTTAGTTTTTGTCATCTGTTTGATGCTGAAATGTATATCTTACCTATAATTTACATTCACATTTTCACATTTCACCCAAAATTTGTCATTAGTTTTTTTCTGTTAGCACTTATTCCAAAATTGAACCCTTGAAAATCTGTATTTCCATCAAAATAAAAAAGCATCTCCCCTCCCAACTGATGACTATAGTTCTTTAATAAAAGAGATTACCCTTTGAGTCTACCGCTATATTGCTTTAGTCTTTAACTGTGGTCTCTCCATTCTTACTTTACATTATCATTTATTCTGGGGACTAGATTCTACAGCATGACTGGTCAATTGTCATAAAACAAGAAAAGAAAAATGTGCACAATTATTGTTCAGCAACATTTCCAACAGGATTTGGTTTTCTATGCATCATTATTGGCACCATCCACTTGAAAGTTGTTATACAAGATAGCCTTGTTTAATTTTCATTACAAACACACTAAAACATTACTGATCAAGAATATGCCACATAATATTATGGGAATTACATTATATAGATAGTTTAATAGGTAATATAAATACTGTTTTGTTATGGAGAAGTCTGCTTCATTCATGTATGCATTGCTGCAATGGACACAAGTGCACACAAAAATCATGTGTGAATATTGTTGAAAGCTTTGATTACAAAGGTCATCTGCTGAATAAAAAAGAGAGAGAAGGATATGTATGTGCAGTGAAATTCATAACTATATCAATATTTTCAGTTTGTTTTTATAATACAAGAAAAGTTGCAAGTTCCATTTTGCATGTTTGGTTTTTAGTCTAATCGACTGTACAATTTAGTCTCTAAGGAAAGCAGATATTCATCTTTAACTACATGGCTGGGTAGCTT
Source organism: Amia ocellicauda (assembly GCF_036373705.1). Lineage (NCBI taxonomy): Eukaryota > Metazoa > Chordata > Actinopteri > Amiiformes > Amiidae > Amia > Amia ocellicauda. The sequence continues at coordinate 21,984,340 of NC_089871.1, forward strand.
GTTTCAAATCAAAAGTGACTTATTTTCTTGGTGTGTTTGTTGTTATGGTATTACATTGAAGTCAGGGCAACTTGGAAATGCAAATTATCAGGAAATATTCAGAATATATACTCCCCTAAAAGATATGATTCTGACCTTAACTAGCCATATAGAAGTAGTCATTGCTGTTCTGCAGATTCTTCAGATGGTATTTGCTTTTAAACAACTTTTGCTGTCCACTGCTGCCAAAACCTTAAACATGGCATAAGATTTTCTAAAGTAATAATACAGTATAGTATTGGAGTTCTCAGTGTTTTAACTGACTACACACTCAGATAAAGTGAGGAAAAAGAGACGAAAAAACTTTTGAATTCAAATGAACAGGGTTCTACTTGGCTTATCTAAAGCTCAAGTCTGTCCATATTTTTGAGAGAGGTCATTTTGCTTTTCCGAAAGAGAGTGACTAGAATAATCCCATTCTCGGTCACAGAATAATGTCTTTAGTCTGGAACAAGGTCGACATGGAGAGAGATGTGATTGGAGAAAGTCAAATCAAATTCATAAAATGGAAAGTGAAGACGTATGGAAATGAAGTGCGAACGGAGAACAGGAAGCCTTTTCTGCCACTTCATGAACTGGGTTCTGTAGGAAAATATCACTCCACCAAAGAGAAATGCTTTATCACATTCTAGTAACTGTATAAGCAACCAGACCAGCAGTGTGGGCTAAATGGTTTCCTTTAGTTCTCTTGTGTTTGATAGCAGACAGATGCATCATTATTGCTAGGTTGTGCATTATTAGTTTCTTAATAGGACCTTGTCATTTTGTCAATTAATACAATTGTACAGAAGAGTACACATTATAATTAGTTGACAGTATATAGTAAACACAGACACTTTAAAATCTCTTCTAGTATTGTGACTGTACCAGTAATTCTGAATAGCAGAAAACTGTATTTCTTCAGTAGATATTGGTATTCAAAAGGTAGTCAGTCATCTTGAGTTTTGAAACTGGTGCTTGGGGATGGTAAGATGAAGCTGACTTTAAATTAGGAACATCCATATATACTGTGTATATGACAGTAATTTTGGATTTGTCCTGGTTGAGGAGAAGTCAGATGAATTTGCTGATTACCTCATCATATTTGCGCACCCAAGTGGAATGCACACTGAGTTTATTCAAATAATGTTCTCTCTGAAATGAGGATTTCCAGAATGACCTCTCCCTCCACGGAGAACTGCAATATTAGTTAAAGCAGACATGGGGAAAGCAATCCAGACCTCTCACCGTGCCTGACATTTCTGAGATGTGTATGAATATGTACCTAGTGTACCATTTTGTGCCAAAATATTGGACCTAATTTAGTTTTTGAAAAGGCATTATTTTAGTAATGTTTTGGTTTTGAGGGATATCTTTGTTTATGAGAGGGAGCAGGGGTTGAGTTTCGGTAGGTTATAGTCCAGATTTTCTTTGAGCATGGGATGGTAATGGATAGGACCCGACAGATATATCAGAACACCGATATCGGCTGATATTGGCCTTTTACAGAAATATCGGTATCGGCATATATTCCACCGATTAATGCACCGATATATGTTCTCAAACTATTGGCTTAATATGTTTTTCAAATGACCATAACATCCTTCGTCAGACTTCAGACAATAAATAAACACGTTTATTTGGTTTTACAGTTGTTATAATTATTTTTTAACATAGTTATGGTGCTTTAGTTTTCGCTGGAAGCTCCGACTCCACAGTGCTTCTCGTGCGTAGCGGAACCGCACACACCCACTGAAAAACACAGGGCTCATAAACCAATAAATGTGTTTACTAAAACACTCATAACCAATAGAAAGTGCTTTTGAAAGCTGCGCTGCATTTGGTTATCCATGGTTTTGATTATTATTTTCATCATGACTGAAGATTACTGTATACTATGGCATTTGTACTGAAAAGTTAAATTGCTTTTCAAAATTCACAATAGCATTTAAAATAAAGAAAAACAGTAAATGCTCGCTGAAGATGTTAACTGGATATCAGCAAACAAAAACTCTCCAAATGCAAGAGAGCTCAGATAACAGTAAAACATCTAAAGAAAATTAGTGAAAAATCTCTCAGACAATGTTGAATACAATTGAAACTATACATTATATTTATAAAACTATTTCAAATCCTACATTGTGTTTTGGCTAATATGCAAATATGAAACCTTTTTTATTGCAATATGTTTAGCATACGTATTAAATGCAAATGCAGCTGTGCTGTGCTGCCTGCAGTATAACCTGCCCCTGTGGCATCGGCAGTGTTGAGCACTGAGGAGGACTTGAGACCTGAGAGAACCTGACGCGTGTAAAATGCTAATATAAGCTAGACTAGCACTTAACACTATCTTATTATTTGCTCTATTGTGTAGAAAATGCAATTTGTTCTATTTGTGTGTGAATTGCTCATATACCTTGGTCTTTGTTCTAATGTATAGCTAGAACATGCATATTTTTATATTTTTCCTTTATTCTCCCTTATTCCAATTTAATTTATTTTTACAATGGTTTGTGGTGAAAATTAATGTTACGTTTATTATGGAAAATGTAATAATCGTTCCTTCAGTGCATACTTGACACAATTTCTCTTTGACAGGGAAAGGCTTGAGGGATCCATGCTAGAAAATGTCTGTTTTGCATGCTAACAAAAAAAAAACTAAAATTTGCAGATATATCGGTAATCGGGAAATTTAGCTTCCCAATTATCAGTATCGTTATCAGACCCAAAAAACTTCTACCTTTAATCCTTAGATCCAATCAAGTTGCGGTTTGCCGATAGAGAATATAACGCATGATCTGAGATAGTATGATTGCTCATCCGACAGTTACATTATTCTGAGCAGTAGCAGTCTAAATCTGCAAATTGCAAAAAACAATAAAAAGCTATAGCACTGCACTTCTCTGCTTGTCTTTTTTATTTACTCCGGGTTTGGGAAAATGAATGCCACTAAACGAAAACCTGCAATATTTTCATTGCCACGTCATTAAGATTCACACCAAATGGGGGATTAGTTATAATGAAAACTGAAGCTACAGTTGAGGAACCACAAGCACTACCTAATGTGAAACTAGGTCAGTTTTACTTTTAATTGCAAAGTCTTTTTATTCATTTATTCCAAGAAACCTCTTTTATCAGAAGTAAAATAATACACATTGAAATACAAAATCTGCATAAAACTGGAGGGCAAGCCAGTGTGAACGGAGTTATAGATCTTGTTTTTCAGACATCACAAGAAGAAAAACTTTTACAACACTTAAGCCTGGATCAAATAAAATCTTAAACCTTAAACCTGCCTACCAAAAGAAAATAATTTAGATTTAGGTTTTTTTTTGTTTTGTTTGTTTGATTTTTTTTGTTTTGTTTTGTTTTTTGGGGAAAGGTTTCTTCCTTACTTAATGCCAACCCTTTAATTATCTACTTTTTTAATTATTTAAATTGCCAAACTGATTTCAAGTTATACATACATATACACACTTTGGTTAAAATAAGGAAACTAGTACAAATCCTTGATTATGAACATGCAAACTGAAACAGAAATGTGCTTTATCTTCACACCATACAGATTACCAACAAACTTCACCTCTGTGTTATCAAAAAATGAATTTTCTATTATAATGGGGAATACAAACATCACAGGTAAAATGGAGCAAATTAATTTTATAGTACATTTAGCACTTTTCTTTTTGTTTGAAGTCATAGCCAGATTTGCAGGTGAAGCTTCTTTTGTTGTAAATCTCTTTGAGATGGTCGGGCGTGACAGATTACTTAAGAGGTTTGTTTCGCTGGATTCCTTCTCAGGAATTAATTTAATCTGCAGAGCTCCAGATAATTGAATCATGAATACCTGTTGGTTAGAATATTTTTTTCTCCAGTGTAACACTGAGGCCCCCTCATATATATCAATTTGGTTATATTTTTGCAGCTCTTTGTTCTTGACCCCATAATAAAACATTTGTGCATTCAGGTGTAGGAAGAGGGTTGAATCTTGTTGCTCTTTTTTTGAATTTGTGTTAATACTAACATCTTATAAAAAAAAAACATTTATACCTTGAACAAATCCATTGTGAAGAATGTAATTGTTGCCCTAAAACTAGGACATCGCACCAGGTTCCACACAAATAGGAGGGTATAGGCTTATATAAGCATATAAACACACAGTTACTCTTGTAATTCTTTGAAGATAAGCGATTCCCCTGGTATAAAAGGAAGGTCTTTGAATCTAGATGGGATAACAATTGACATAAAATGTGAATAAATAAGTGGAAATTCTGAAATGAAACACACATGATATGTATAATTCTATTTATACTTTTCATTCCATTTTTTTTCTAAAGAAAGGCTCCCAAATATCCTTCTTAAATATATGTTGTAAATTTTCTTTGATATTCCACATCTCTTCATATTATGACACTGGATGGCCTTTTTTGTTATTCATTCATTTTCCAGCGTCTGGACTTAATTTCTTGCCTTAGCATTTGCAAAGAGGCTTGTTTGCAGATTCCTTCATCCTGGAATGGTTGAGGGATATGTAGCAGAAATGTTTTTTATAGTTTTGTTTTTTCTTTAGTTTTTTACATTGTCTCCATCTTTTCGATTCTTGTCATTACCGCTGACTCTGTCGCACAGTGCAGTTATGACTTTACTGTAGATCCAGAACTGAAGAGCTTAAGTGAACTGCCCTCCCACAATCTTGCTTTACCCCACCTACAGAAAAATACTGGTGCACATGGGTTCTCACAGGTTTGTTCTACATGATGTGTGATATTTTCATTGTGCGGAGAGTCGCTTTTTGCTCCCCAATGCTCCATCCCAGCAACACATTTCTGAAGCCACCATCTCACACTCTCTTCACCGATGCTTTGAACTTGGCTGGTCTGTCTGAGGAGACTTGTTGTTCTCCATTTTCCAGAATGGCTCCAGTGAAAAGCGGGAGGTGCGACAGTTCCAGTTTACAGCATGGCCGGACCACGGCGTTCCAGAGTACCCGACCCCCTTCCTGGCATTCCTGCGCCGGGTTAAAACCTGCAATCCTCCAGACGCAGGGCCCATTATCGTCCACTGCAGGTGAGCAGTGTTCTATGTAGTCTCACTGCTGACACAGACATTTTAATTTTCGGATAAAAGATTCCCAGGATGACTTTTTTTCCCACCAAAATGTGTTACACTTTCATCTTTCTGGCTCTATATTATATATGTGGTGAAGAATGATCATGCAAGGGGCCTGTTTGTTCGGTAATCTCAGGAGACACATGACTTTGGCAAGACTGAGGAGCGGTATTGACTAATGGGTATAATGTGTGCTGGGACCTTGAATGTGAGCATTGAAAGGGCTGGGGATTGGGGTGAGCTTTTGTAATAAAAAGGTGCTGTCTGTGACTGTGTGAGTATACCACTGGCACTTTGGAATAAGGTAGCATGGCTTTAGGGGGTTAGGGTTGGTGTGGGGGGTGGTTGTACTGTCAAAGGGGTTATGGGTTTTGTGCTCCTGTGACTGGCATGCTTTTGTGTGCCGCAGTGCCGGTGTGGGCCGCACGGGCTGCTTCATAGTCATCGACGCCATGTTGGAGAGAATCAAGCACGAGAAGACGGTGGACATTTATGGGCACGTGACCCTGATGAGGTCGCAGAGGAACTATATGGTGCAGACAGAGGACCAGTACAGCTTCATTCACGATGCGCTCCTGGAGGCAGTGGCTTGTGGGAACACGGAGGTGGCGGCCCGCAGCCTGTACACGTATATCCAGAAGCTCTCGCAGATTGAGGCCGGAGAGCATGTGACGGGCATGGAGCTGGAGTTCAAGGTAACTGGGCGAGCAGCAGCCGCTGCCGGGTGACTGGTCCTCATACGCATTAGCAGTTTGATCATTAGTAATTGATGAAAGGGTATTTTTTAATGAACACTTGTTTTCAGGAGGATAGGAGTGGGTCACCTCATTTGAGCCCTTTACTGAATTGCAGGAGTTCTTTTACTTACACATTGATGGGGTGGCAAGTATAATAATTTGCACAAGCCAATTTCAGTGTTCTGCTTACTTGAAGGGCTGTATTCTGTCAGCCGCAGTTTTTGTGAAAGATATAGTTGGAAGAGGCTGGAAATTGCTTTCTGATTATGTAAAATAAAATGCATTACTTGCTAGTAATATGGTTAATATACATTCTTTTAAGTATTCATATAGATCTGAACCTATCAATAGCCCCACACTCTGTCATTCTTGTATATAGTATATAGCTATAGATTATTTGTCAAGTTAGTTTTAACCAATGTTAGATGTATCCATTTTTCTATAAACAAGTCCCTGCCAAACAGCAGTCTTTTTTTTTCTTTCTAATATGGATTCAAAAAACATATTTTTGTCTTGCATTTTACCTCTGCGAATCAAGACCGAGCCTTTCATGACTAATTTGCTGTATGAGATGTGTAGAAGATGTGAGGGAGAAAAAGGTTGAAAAGTATCAGCATGACATAGTTAAAAATGTTCATTTTTGGCCACAGTGGGGAACTATCTAGGTCTGTGATTCGGCAGATAATGAGAGGCTGGTGCCAGCATTTTGAGAATCTGTTTTATGTACCTCCAGGTGTTCCTGTGAAACTATATCAAAGCAATCCCATGAAGTGAGGAGGGAGTAATTTTAGTACATGGCACTGGTTTGACTTGGAAAGACCTGAAAATATTCTTCTGAATTTCACTGTGCATTCCAGAAACATTGATAAAGTAATAACTAGGTTACTTATTCCTTGCTCAACAGTCTAGAAGAGACAACGAGAGGAGACAAATTACTCAGACAACTGACCTAAAAACTGCTATGTAATCTGAGTATAGTAATACACGTGATTTTTATTTCCCTTCCAGCACTTGATTTGTATTATTACACAGCACTGCTTTTCCTTTGGTACAGCAAGGAGTATTGCTTTTAACTATTTAACCATTTTTACCATTTGCCTCTTATGGCCTTTTTGTCATTTGTAGCTTTCAGCTGTCTGCTTAATGTAATGTTTTTGGTTTTGAAACACTTCCAAAAAAGTTTTTACATTAGACAAACTGGCTTCCCTTCACATAATGTGTAATGAAGCAAAGGTATATTTCTAGTGCATTTCTAACAGTTTTATTTATTACATCAAGAAATCTTTCCAACCACAGAACATAAATGAAGGGCTACATTTAAAATATACTTATCATATCCTCAGTTTAATCAAGTGAACCGCTAATCTTATAACAAAGAAACAGTTCCACTCAGAAACCATCTCACAGTCTTATTACAAAGGTATGTCTTGCAAAGGCAGTCCAATCTGAAAATCTGAGAAGACTTGTAACTCCTATTATATAGACCCCAGCTCCAATGGGATTGATTTAACAGTAAAAAGTGAACAAACTAAATAACTTAGTCATGACATTGCTTTATTTTAAGTTACACATTTATAGATACAAAAAAGTATTTGATCCCCTGCTGATTTTGTACATTTTCAAAAAAGTTATAAATTGATTTGCATGTTAATGAGGGAAATAAGTATTTGACCCCTTCGACTTAGTCCTTGGTGGCAAAACCCTTGTTGGCAATCACAGAGGTCAGACATTTCTTGTAGTTGGCCACCAGGTTTGCACACATCTCGGGAGGGATTTTGTGCCACTCCTCTTTGCAGATCCTCTCTAAGTCATTAAGGTTTCGAGGCTGACGTTTGGCAACTCGAACCTTCAGCTGCCTCCACAGATTTTCTATGGGATTAAGGTCTGGAGACTGGCTAGGTCACTCCAGGACCTTAACGTGCTTCTTCTTGAGTCACTCCTTTGTTGCCTTGGCTGTGTGTTTTGGGTCATTGTCATGCTGGAATACCCATCCACGACCCATTTTCAATGCCCTGGCTGAAGGAAGGAGGTTCTCACCCAAGATTTGACGGTACATGGCCCCGTCCATCGTCCCTTTGATGTGGTGCAGTTGTCCAGTCCCCTTAGCAGAAAAACACCCCCCAAAGCATAATGTTTCCACCTCCATGTTTGACGGTGGGGATGGTGTTCTTGGGGTCATTCCTCCTCCTACAAACACGGCGAGTTGAGTTGATGCCAAAGAGCTCGATTTTGGTCTCATCTGACCACAACACTTTCACCCAGTTCTCCTCTGAATCATTCAGATGTTCATTGGCAAACATCAGACAGGCCTGTACATGTGCTTTCTTGAGCAGGGGGACCTTGCGGGCGCTGCAGGATTTCAGTCCTTCACGGCATAGTATGTTACCATTTGTTTTCTTGGTGACTATGGTCCCAGCTGCCTTGAGATCATTAACAAGATCCTCCCGTGTAGTTCTGGGCTGATTCCTCACCGTTCTCATGATCATTGAAACTCCACGAGGTGAGATCTTGCATGGAGCCCCAGACCGAGGGAGACTGACAGTTATTTTGTGTTTCTTCCATTTGCGAATAATCGCACCAACTGTTGTCACCTTCTCACCAAGCTGCTTGGCGATGGTCCATTCCAGCTTTGTGTAGGTCTACAATCTTGTCCCTGACATCCTTGGGCAGCTCTTTGGTCTTGGCTGTGGTGGAGAGTTTGGAATCTGATTGATTGATTGCTTCTGTGGACAGGTGTCTTTTATATAGGTAACAAGCTGAGATTAGGAGCACTCCCTTTAAGAGAGTGCTCCTAATCTCAGCTCGTTACCTGTATAAAAGACACCTGGGAGCCAGAAATCTTGCTGATTGATAGGGGATCAAATACTTATTTCCCTCATTAACATGCAAATCAATGTATAACTTTTTTGAAATGCGTTTTTCTGGATTTTTTTTGTTGTTATTCTGTCTCTCACTGTTAAAATACACCTACCATTAAAATTATAGACTGATCATTTCTTTGTCAGTGGGCAAACGTAAAAAATCTGCAGGGGATCAAATACTTTTTTCCCTCACTGTAGATAGATAATATGTAAATATTGGAGATATTATTTTTGCTACTTTTTAAACAATGTACTGTATAAACAGTAATTTCTAATGATTTAAGACATGCATTTGTAAAACAATTAGAAAATATGTGCCAGATACAATCTCAACTATAGTTTACGTGCTTTCTAATAAAGTTACATCATATCATATGATTTTGCTTGATTAAGACCATAACTCTTTGCTAATTCTGTTAATTCTGTTCTTAAAACAATGTTTTTACTGTAGGCACTATGAAAAGATAGGTTGCGTATGCAACCCCGGTTATCTGAAAAAGGAAGCACTGCCCAAGGGGGAGGGGTTTCTGTGCACTGCTGTAGGAGCTTGATCGAAACGTCACCTTATCAAAGCTGCCATTGTGCGCTCGTCACTCAGAACAGGTCCCTTCCCACATCCTGTTCCATAAAAAGGTGACGTCAGCGCAGGTTTGTCCTCTTTTCCTGAGAGCCAGGACTCCCGCACGACCTTGCAACCCTTGAGCAGCCCTTCCTTTTTCAGATAACCGGGGTTGCAAACGCAGCCTATTGTTATCTTTCAAGTCGGAAGCACTGCCCAAAGGGGAGGGGTTACTGTATAACCAAGCTGTCGCAAGGGAGGAGGCAGCGAGCTGATAAGGAAGCCTGCCCCAAGGTGACCGCTAGGGGCCTCAGCAACACAACTCCAGACAGTAACCTCAGGGGCCCCGTAGGGCCGCACCTGAGCCACCCAGGAGCAAGGACCATAGTCACACTCTTACCGGGAACTGTCTAGAATCAGCATATACAAGGCGGGGCTACAGAGGTCAACTCTTACGCCCTCCGCTCACAATAGCAAGGCTGGCTGCTCTACTAGTGCAGCTAGGAGCAAGGCCGAATCTACTTGCACAATATCTGGTGTTCAGGCACCGGGGTCCCAGTGGACTCGTAGGCCATGGTAATGGTATCCACAATCCAATGCGAGAGGCGCTGCTTTGAAAGCACCTGGCCCTGTGTCCGCGCTCCATAAGACACAAACAATTGGTATGAGCGCCAAATATCCTTAGTGCGTTCCAAATAGCACCTGAGGCAGAGGGCAGAGCAGGTGAAGCCAACTCTCTTGCTCTGAAGCGAAGGGAGGAGGATGGAAAACCATCAACTCAATTGGCCTGTTGACATGGAATGGAGACAGCACTTTCGGGCGGAACGCAGGGATAGGCCGTAGCTTGACCCTGGAGCCATCTCCCACAAAACGGACACATGATGGGTGTATGGACAGGGCGTGTAACTCGCTCACGTGTTTTGCAGAGGTGATTGCCAGCAAAAATGCAGTTTTAAGTGACACCAGCTTCATCTCAGCTGAGTTCAGTGGCTCAAATGGGTCTTGGGAAAGTGTGTCCAGCACTACATCAAGATGCCATGCGGGCAGTGAAGGGGTGCGAGGAGGCCGTAGCCGGCGAGCTCCCTTTAAAAACTGCACAGCCAAGAAATGAGACCCAGGGGGCTCGCCATCAATCTGGACATGACATGCGGAGATATACTTTGAGCGTGGACGGGGACTTGCCCTGGTCCAACAGCTCTTGCAGAAATTGCAATATGACCCCGATGGGGCAATGAATTGGGTCATGACCGCCGTCTTGGCGCCAGGTGCTAAACATCCACCAGCGGTAGGAATACTGCGACCTCATAGAGGGAGCTCTCGCCGACTTAATAGTGGCTACCACCGCGTCTGACAGACCCCAGGCCCAGAGCTGGAGGAGTCCCGGATTGGGGTGCCAAAGCATGCCCTGCACCCGGGACACACAACAACTGGAACGCCTCTGCAACAAGTGGAGCGCCTAGCGGGCCCACCTCTGTAAGTGCATCTCCACCTGGCAACGTTTATATACACGGGGGCGTTGCGACAACAACCACACGCAACCTTGCTGTTGCCGGACTGAACATACATGTGTATACCAAGCACCAGGTGCTGGATACAAGCGCCACGTAAGCCCGTAGGCTTAACCGTGTGCCGGGGTTTCCGGGAACACCGGGTGATGCGGAGTCCGGGGTCTACAGGGGCCGAGGGTAGTAGACCACCAGCCGTAGCGGGATCTAAAACCAAGGCCTGCACGCACGGACCGAGAGGGCTAGCAGTGCTCGTTCTCAGCGAACTGAGAGAGCGAGATCTCCTACAGCCGCAGCCACGGGCTGTAGTGCGGGTGCAAGCCAGCGGAGGAGCATCTCACGCAGGCGAGATCTCTTACGACACACCGAGGCTCAGGCCAGGCAGCCGGGCCTTGGATTTTACTGCCACTGCATAATCGACTATTATTTTTAAAGTGTGATATTTGTGTCCGAAACTGAAACCGAAGCGAACCGGAGCCCTGGAGTGTGGACAGAACAGAGTCAGGTTAGCTATCAAATAATAAATAAACAGTACAAATAGAAACAGAAATAAACAGTGGTGACAGCACAGCCGTGAAGCCAACCAACCGCAAGCAATAGTAATTATTGTAAACAATAATAACAAAGTCTAATGCAAAGACAAGACACAGAGAGCTCACGTTCTCGGGTCCAAGCGAAGTGGCAAAAGAGGATGAACCTGCGGTGACGTCACCTTTTATGGAACAGGATGTGGGAAAGGACCTGTTCTGAGTGACGAGTGCAGGGGCCAATGGCAGCTTTGATAGTGACGTTTCGATCAGGTTCCTACGGCAGTGCGCAGAAACCCCTCCCCTTTGGGCAGTGCTTCCAACTTGAAAGATAGGACTCCTGGTATGTCTCCTGGTAATGTTCTTGCTTGGACTACTGTTGAAACCCTATAAGCCAAGACTTTTTGGAGTCTATCATAGCTGATTGAGAGCATGACTTCCCCAGATGAACACTGCAGGTGTTGGGTTGGTTGGATTCACGTGCTTACTTGGGTTTTCAATGGGATCTATAACTCAACTCCAATGGGTTCCAACTCAACACCGTTCTCCTTTCATATACACAAAAATCATTCTAACGCAGTAAAACGTCATAGAAAACTCACAGGTGAGTTGTGAATTGTTGCCTTACTTTTTTCCTCCTTCTTCGTCTTTTGCAGCGCCTGGCCAACTCGAAAGCCCACACATCCAGGTTCATAAGTGCCAACCTTCCCTGTAACAAATTCAAGAACCGCCTTGTTAACATCATGCCCTATGAGACCACCCGTGTGTGCCTGCAGCCCATCAGAGGGTTGGAGGGATCGGACTACATCAACGCCAGCTTCATCGATGGATACAGGTAAGGTCTCCTGATAACATCCTTATGCTCCTGCGAACATTGAAAACAAAGGGTGTAGGGTGTAAGAGTCAAATTAAATGATGATTTAAATTAAAATAAACTTCTTATGAGCACTTAACTTTACAAACATCCCTACATTTGGAAACGGCTTTAGATTTTCATCTACCTAGCAATCATTCTCTTTGTCAGTTGGGAACTCCTAGGAATTTTGATATCAGTCCCCTCATTTCATGATATACATTGGTGTTTTTTTGCAGGCAACAGAAGGCCTACATTGCCACACAAGGACCCTTGGCAGAAACCACAGAAGATTTCTGGAGGATGTTATGGGAGAACAATTCCACTATTGTAGTGATGCTCACCAAATTGCGGGAAATGGGAAGAGTAAGTCAATCACCCTTCAGTGAATGGCAAAACTATATTATAACAATTGATGTGCTTGCTGAAAACCAACCTCACCTTTGTGCAATGGGCAGAGACTCCTGCAAATTACAGACTATATACATTTTTATTTTAAAATAGTAATGAAATCAAGTGCTAGTCTAGCACAGTGCAAAAGGGAAGAACTCAAAACACACATCTCTCACAATTCCACTACGGTACGTATAATGTTGTAAGTGGTAGTATTAGGATTGGCAGTTTTAGAATTATTCAATATTTGGCTGACACTTTTATCCCAATTGACACCCATTTATGCAGTTAAGTTGTACCCACAACATTCTTGTTATAAGTCCAGAGCTCCAACAACTACTCCACAAAGCTGCCCACAAGACAGCAACAGCTCATTATTTGAAGGTTACCATATGTTTGAGAGTAATTCCGCATTACCAAACTACAGTAACAGTGTCGTGCCGTTAACAGCTGTAAAAGTTAGCTCCAAAAAAAAACTGATTAGGTTTAGATGAGTGTTTTGTTCAGGAAACATATGCCCTTATTAAAAAAAGTATGTTAAAATGCATCATTTTTGTAATGAACCTATAGGAAGGGCTTTTCTTAAGTAAATAGATTTGATCATGCTGAATAGCATTTGCTGGATCAGATTAGACTTAATTTCCACTCCATGATTTTTTTTGTTTGTTTTTTAATCAGTAGGCCTTTCCTGTTTCTGTTAAAAAATATTTCTGTCATCGTTTTCCAAAGGCAAGGAAAGGGGGAGAGGCAGGTTAGGCCCAGTTATTAATGCATCCATCATTACCATGGTAACCCAAAGAACAGAATTAACGATTAATCTCATCTTCCCAGAGAACAGCACCAGAGAGGTAGAACTCTTTCAACAGAAGACATTAGTCGTATACATAGGACATATTTTTATGGCATGAGATCATTAACCCTTTGACACAGAACATATTCAATCTTGTATAATGAGTGGCAGACTTAGCAACAGATACATTTTCATTGTTCTTATATAACTGCAGCATTTATTTGACTTCAGATGCCTCTGAAATGTAAGTGTGTGTAACAAACTGCTTATGCTACTCCACTATGAAAAAATACAACAAAACAACATGACAAGTGCAGCATTTATAGTTTGATTGAAGACAATGTTGAGAAGGTGGTTTGAGAAATGTCCTTTTTAAAGTATTTCTCTTGCGGTTAAAGTCTACATTCATTCAAGTTTGCATCACTTTCATTAAAACATGATCAATGCTCATATTTCTACTGGTTGATTTTTCAGTTATTCCATTTCTTACGATCAACAAGAGAGGCAAGTTAATTATACAGTATTGGCTGTTTTGTTTTTACCGAACCCTAAAATTGCCCAATTAGAAGAGCTCAAGAAAACCTAATTTATACTTAATGTGTACTCTAGATCTAGATCCCTACCCTTCTGGTTTTTGTTCCAACCTAGGTCTTAATTACTTAATTGAATGGTATATTGCTTTGTTAGGTCAATTAAGGAATCAAATAAGCAATTAAGACATTAGTTGGAACAAAAAACAGCAGGGCAGGGAGTACTCCAGGACCGGTTTGAAAACCACTGCTCTAGATAGTGATCATGAACTATGGGAGAGGGGGAATTGATGTTGATTCAAATGGTTTTAACCTTTCTCAACCAGCACAGGGTTTGTAGAGCATCCTTCTTTATCACACAAGAAGAGATAAACGTATTGATCTGATGCATGTTGTCTTTAGGAAGACTGCCATTTTGGGCACTTCAAATCCTGTTCTTGAGATTGTTTCATAGACTTGCCATAGGATATAAAAGCTGACTTGCCTTTTTAAAAACTTTTTGAAAACTCTTATTAAAAAAGTATACTTTTAATTATACATGGACAACTTGAGCTTCAATTTATGCTACTTATGTTGAGAAAGTGACATTCCCCAAACACTGAATGCAGGCCCTGTTTTATATATTTGTGTTCAGGCTTGCTATGTGATTTGGTTTTGGTTTTTCTGAGAGTATAACAAAACATTCACCTTTACAAATGCCAGGGCTGACATCTGTTGTTCTTAGTCTGACCAAGGAAAGAGAGTTTACCTTAGTAAGATAAATGTCAGACTATTAACTTTTTATATTTTCGTCCCAATTAAATGGCATCAATCCTACTACAAAAGGTGCATCGTTTTACATGGTCGGAGGGAGACACATTTTTTGAATTCACATTCTATTAAAACATACCTGTCATTTGCAAGAGTCACTCATTATGGCAATGCTTTTATTTTTCAGCAGGTGCGAAACAGTATTGTCAAGCAATTATATGTGTTGCATAGTTAACAGGTCCTAGTGATTAGCTTAACAGGAACACTTTATTTTTAAAGGCTGGTGTTGTATTGGGGTAAATACTCTTTGAAACGGATCGAGCCTATTTATAGGTTTATAAATCTGTTCTGTTTCTATGTTCTCCAGGAAAAGTGTCACCAATACTGGCCAGCTGAAAGATCCGCCAGGTACCAGTACTTTGTTGTCGACCCTATGGCTGAATACAACATGCCCCAATACATACTGAGGGAGTTCAAAGTCACTGATGCCAGGGTGAGTACATTTGAAAGCAAATCTGATTTATTATAAGAAATCCTACATTTTCTGCATGCACAGAGGCATCAGGCAAATACAAATCATCAACAAGAATGCTCCCAGTTCAACAAGTGACAGTGTCTATTGGCATCAATAAAATCACTCCCAAAAGTTCAAGCTTCCTTCTCCAGTAGCCTGCTATGTTGATCCAACTTCATGTTTTCATGTTTTGTTCTAGTCCCCAAAGTGCACCCAAATTGAAAAGGCTCAATGCCTACAAGTCTAATTCAAAATCATTTCTGATTCGCAAGACTGTAGAGCACCTAAATTGAGAACAGGAAGAAGTTAAAGCATAACAGAGGTGTTTGTGGTCTGAATGTCTGAGTGGATAAGTTGCGCTTTACTAGGAATAAATTGGGGAAACTGATTCCCCTGACAGAAGAAGAGTAGAATTCTCCACACCAAGAGTTTTTCTCTTGCCCGATTTAATCACATTCCTTAATTTCTTTCTTCAGTGCTGACAATACAGATCTGCAGCTGTCCTTCAATTTGAACTGTCACAAATATCATGATCCAGTCAGGGTCATTATCAGCTCCTCCCATCCACAGAGGCAAATATTTGTGTGTAGTTCCAGCATAAAGCAGAGGGAATATGGACAGTGGCTATTAAGAGAAACTCCTTAATATTTTGTATCTGGAACCATAATACCTTTAATTTCACCTCCCTGAAATCCTATTTATTTGAGCTTTAGATCATTTAAACTTAAAGTTGTGTAAAACATTGGACACAAATGTTCCAGATTTACTGATTTTTTATTTTTATTTTTTTTTTATCCTGGCTGTTGGGAATAGAGGAAAGCAAGAGTTGTGAAAACACTTCTAAAAACATCTGGGTAACAGTTAAATGTGATAATTGCACATGGAATTATGCTTTGCATGTTGATATTTTGGATTAGGGTTTTTAACAGAACTTTGGATGTGGAGTCTGTGAGCCAACATTTGAAAATGTATACAGGAAAACAGATAATTGTGAAACAGTCAGTGGCCACCTGTCTCTGGTGTCCTTGGTAACAAACGTTGCTGAGGTATAACTATTACATCATCAGGGACTCCCTGTACTGCGCTTGAGAGCATTTCACTGAATTCAACCAACATGCAAATCTACCACAGGCTCTCTCGTTAAAACCGCTCTCCTTGGCCCCACTGGGAGAGGTTTTTATAAGAATCATTGTTAAATACATTTTCTAATACCACACACAGTCTTACACAAGATACATGTCTCTTAGATCTTTACTAGGGGATGAGGTGAGTGGCCAATGCAGACTTCATTTTATAGAGGCCTAATTGTTATTGAATTTGCACAACTGTCAGTTCAGTAGTTATTGTTAGGTTTCACTTGAGAAATACAGAAAATATTGAAAAAATGATCTTGGGTGACTACAAGGGCTTGGGGGATCTTGTAACTTGTTTGCCACTGTGATGCCTTTAATCACTTGTCTCATCCAGGTTGGGTTGCTTTTCAGCCTTTTACTGCGAGGATGAAAACCACATATTTAATTGCGTGACTGTTTGCAAAAAGCCTTGAGGTGTTTTTTGTTTTTTGATTGCTTTAGTTTTTAATTACAAGGCAGACATTTTGAAATAGATCCTCAGATGTAAACCTAAATCCGATTCATACCTTAGTAATACAAAAATAATGAAAATGTGTGTCCTGAGGGTGAGGTAAGGGGGTGCTTATGTCTGTGAGGACTGTAATGGAAAACTTTGCTGGAGATACAGTCGCACATCTCCTAGTGAGGAAGGTATGTCTCTGAGACTCCCTAACTCTATAAGATGTGTATGGGGCTCTACAGGGAGTTTTCCTAGAGATCCCACTCATTGTCATTACAATAATAATCGCAGATGCTTTGTTCAGCAAATCCCCATGTGTTGGGTAATATCTGGAGGTCACATGCCTTTACTACTACTGTTTTGACTTCAATGCATTTAGATAGTTTGTCCACTGCTAACCTCAAGGAAAACTTGACTTTAGGTTTTTATGCCAGGGAGCCTGCATCTATACATTTTGCATGCATTTGTTAACCATTGGTAAGCACATCTGAGCAAAGAATAGGCTCAGTTTTTGAAAACAAGAACATTGTGACAAGTGGATGAATCCCGGATATCATGTTTTTTGTCAGATTCATTATTTGGAGTTGCAGCTACAATTTTGAATTTTGAATGAATGTAAAAACAAACCGGTACACAATAAGAGGTGACCGATACTCGGCTGCATGGATGATCATGAATATGGAGGCACTCTCTGACTAATGAATGTTATCCTGCTTCAGAAGACTATTTCTATTCCAAGTTCTCTATTGTGGCACTTCAAAGCAGTCTCTCTCATTGATTTCTTTGAGATTATTCCATTTAACAGTGTTTCCAAATAAGATGCTTTTCATGCCTTGTGCACTATTGATTTCTTAGGCTTATCTCTCTGAAAAACAACAGATACAAAAAATGTAAATTAGTACAACATAGTCTGACTCTGACAATATGCAAGGAGCCACAAATGAAAACCTCCGCTCAGATTTATATGTATTGTAAATGCAAATTATCTCCAACCCTTCAATAGATTAAATGTACTATTTCAACAAAACATACATAATTTTTAATCATGAATAAAAGATTGATAGTTTTTTGGGGCTGGGGGGTTATTTTTTTAACCTAAGTACATCTCTTCTGATTGGTTAGTAGCATCTTGCAGATAATAGTACCTCAATTAGGTACATTTGGAAAGATCCTAAAAAATAATCCAGAAGCTTTGCTTCATATTTTCATTTTTTTTCCGGGATTCCTGTATTTGTGGCCATATGAGTCAATTGTGTAAATAGTCTTCATCTGAAAAAAAAAAAAAAAGACTAAAACAAATTGGGGATGGTGGGTCCTTGTTCTTTGTAGGTGTGAATTTTACTGGAAGTCCATAGCACTTAAGCACAGTCTTAGATTAAGGAAGGTTAAGGAAACTGATGAAGGTAAATAATGAATGGAACTGGGAGTGAGTGAAGAGTGTGGATGGGACGATACCTGATGTCTTTGTTTGAAAAGTTAATTTGCCTGGTAAAGAGTACTGTACATGGTATGAGTGTGAATTAAATTATGGTGCAGCTGGGGCTAATTTGCAAGCAGAGCATGTCACGTCCAAAAACTTGGGCAAAAGGCAGACGTGAGAAAAACTAACTGCTGCCATCTGTGTATTAGAAGGTATTTTTAAGTAGTATTTAGACAGCATTTTTGCATGAATCATTTAGATCTGAGAGTCCTAATTAATGTGCAAAGAGTTTCAACAAACAAATAAATTTAAGTAATCAAAATGAAAGCATTCAAGTGAATGGCTGCATATTCCAGTACTTGTACATGTATTTACTTTAAGCACAAGATATACAGTGGTTTATTACACAAAGCAATGTATGATTGTGACAGATTTAAAGTGTGTACTAAATAAAGTGTTTTAAAAAAATGTTTTGAAGATCTATAGAATAAATTAGATTTTATATTTTATCAAGTGATCTTTGTCAGTAGTAGCATTGGGGGTTTCTTTAAATTATTATAGATCTTGCATATTAGCCTGTTAAGTTACACAAACTAGTTGTGTAAAAATAATTGGCAAAAGTCTTCAGCTTCAGTTACAATAGTCTGAACCCTGTTGGGGTCTGGCAGGCCAACAAACCCCCAGGCATTCTCATGTTTTTTTTTTTTTTTTTTTTTTTTTTTTCTCTTCTCAGATCTCCATTATTATGCTTACGTCATACTGAAAAGCACAGATTTACTGAGCTTATTTTCACCCATCTCTGATTCAAGATGAGCTTAAGCTTTGTCAGTCCTTTTCAGGAGTTTGATTGTTCAGTTTCCTCCAAATGTCTTTCAGGCCTCACCAACTGTAATTGTCCCCCTGTCCCTTTCAGGATGGACAGTCACGAACAGTGCGGCAGTTCCAGTTCACAGACTGGCCAGAACAGGGTGTGCCAAAATCAGGAGAGGGCTTCATAGACTTTATTGGCCAAGTACACAAAACCAAGGAGCAATTCGGACAGGATGGGCCTATCTCTGTACACTGCAGGTAAGAGTCGTCATTTATTGGAATGGGGAGTAAAAAGGAAAACGGTTAAATCATCTTGCCATTAATAGTAATAGCCACGTTGTAGTGTGTGTGATCAGACTTTGCTTGGATTCAAACTGTTGCTGTGGCACATGAGTGATAGCTCCACTACTCCAAAAGAATATGTGGGGGATTTCCAGGCCTAGGAGAGTGACATCACTGTAACAGGCTCATGCACACAATGCTTGTCAATTCTTATAGTTTAAAGTTAACTTTTTATAAATAGTGTCTGCTGATATTAGTGGTGTCTGACAAAGACAAGGACTTCAGTTCTGCTCATGCAATGAACTGCTACAGCTTTTTGTCAGTGTTCTCATTTCAAATGTCTTCTGCCGTCTGTGTATGCTAATAGCCTCCCTCATCTTCAAAATAATTAAAAAGCAAAACTTCTGGCTTTCTCTTTAATAAATCCCTAATCTCCGTTACTACATTTTCTTTTATAATTGGCTATAAATCATTTAATCTCTAAAGCTTAGCTTTGCGCATTTTTCAAAAGCTGTTTAAGATTTAGTGAGTCTGTGTTGTTTTTAATGCTTTACTTTGTTTTTGGTGAGTTGAATAGCTTATCCGGCAACCTGCATCAAATGACTTGACACGCTCAGTAGTAATGCCAAAAAACATTTTCTTGTTTTTCATACCATGCTCTGTCAATGCAGGGTTTAATTAAACAGAATAGTTACTCTCAACTGGGAGTTGTGTGTACTGATTGAAGGTAAATGTGACTCAATCATTGAATTTTTGAATGACCTAATACTCCACACTTTCAATGTGGGATAAAATGCAGGGGTGAAAAACCAAATCAATTAAAAATAAAAACCTGAAAAGTATTCATTAGAAAAGTATTCACCCCCTTTGCTATGACACTCCTAAATAAGAGCACTGGTCAGAGAAGCCAACAAGGTGAATGACAATGTTCCATGACTGAGATGGGAGAAACTATCAACAGTAGCTTATTTACAAATCTGCCCTGTATGGAAAAAGTGGCAAAAAGAAAGCAATTTCTGAAAAAAGCCCAGGTAAAATTCCCTTTGGAATTTGCAAAAAGGTGTGGCAAAAGATTCTGTGGTCCAAAGAATTGAACTTTTTGGCCTAAATGCGAAGTGTTATGTCTGGTGCAAACCCAGCACACCATATTACCCAGGTAACAAAGACTGGGATGGAGATTCATCTTTCAGCAGAACAATGACCCCAAGCACACAGCCAAAGCAACACTGGAGTGGTTTTAAAACAAGAATGTGAATGTCCTACAGTGGCCCAGAAAAAGACCTGATCTGATTGTGAATCTGTGGCAAGACTTAAAGATCCCCATCCAACTTGACAGAGATTGAACAATCTTGCCAAGAGAATGGACAAATATTGCACAATCCAGATGTGCAAACCTGGTAGAAACTTACCCCGACAGACTCAGCTATAATGGCTGCCAAAGATGGTTCTATGAAATATCGACTCAAGGGGGTGAATACATATCTAACCAAGACATTTCAGGTTTTTTATATTTCATTTACTGTTGTTTCACCAACTATTCTCTTGCCCCTTCAGAGTGTTGAGTAGGTTGTGTAAAACAAAGGGGGGAAAATCCAATTTAAATGCATCAAAATTTCAGGTTGTAACAAAACAAAATGTGAAAAAGCCCAAGGGGTGTGTGCTGTATATAGGCTACTAGCTTTATATATATTTTTAAAGATTATTTATTTATTCTTGCTGGTGTTTCATTTGTGGCTCCAAAACTTGTCCTTTGCCAATTTCTGAAAGTTTGAATTTCAGCTGCATTGTCAATAGCAGCCAGCCCACATAGGGCCTGTGTGCCTTTATGAATTGTCTGCTAAGTTCCTATCTAATGGAGCCATACGGTTTTATTATTAATTGCCCGATTACTTCCAGTGAATGGAAATTTAAATCCTTTCTCTCATTTAGGCTCTATGGCTGTCAGCTTTTGCAGTCTATCTTTTTAAAACGGTTGATCAAGTATAAGAACCGTTTGACAGGCTGTAACTGATTTGCAGAAAAAAGCTTTTTCTTTGGGGGCTGGGGGAGGGGGTGTTGAAAAGCCCCGGCATTAAATTGTGTCACTTTGGCTATTCCTCAGGCTTCTTCTGGCCCTGTGGAGCTTCATTCTTTCTGCACCCTAGGCCTTCTGCCTGTCGTTTTTAACTTTTCTGCCTCAAACTGTTTGTCCTTTTATGCTCTGAGCTCTTTTTCCTTTACTTTTTTATATATAAACATATACACCCTTCAGGGGCCCGCATTAAATGTTTTTTAACGTCTACATTTTGAAAGGACTTCCTTCTTTTGCATTGCTTTTGGTGAAAACCAATGCATGCCACCCGCTTTTCACACTCTCCGGTAAATAAGATCAACTCTGCCCCCACCCCGTCTCATCATTCACTGTTTTAATTGACCCTTGCTAGCTCATGCACTGACTTCCTTTATAAACAAACAAAGCAACCACAACAAACAGAAAAATCATTTGTCAAATCAATTACACTTCTATTCCAAACTGGGATGTAATTTCACACTAAACAAGCTTACTGGCTTCTGAAAAATTTCAAATCCACGCTAAGACTCCCTATTATTGGAGAGGCAGAAGCACAAGCTTAATGGTGAAAGATTTAACTTACATTTTGTTCACTGTATGGTGTAAATATCTTTCAGCTCTAGTCCACTATAAACATGTTTTTTCCCCCCTTTTTTCCCCTGAATACAAATGAGTCCATTTCCAATATCTGCTCAATGCATTAGGGGTGTCTGTAGACCTGTCAATGGATGTCCGAAGCAGTATATTAATAACATGTACAGTTGTAAGTAAGGCAGGTATAAATGTACCAAACATTTTGGCATGTTTGGGAGAAGTACTGGGGTTGAGTGCTGTTTAAGTAACATGTTATTTTAACAGCATATGAAAGAGAAGCCCAAAATAACTCTTGTATAAACAGTCCCAATGAAAGAAAAATATTTTTATGTAAAAGCTTGAAGGACAAGAAATCCCTTGCCATTTTCCCATGGAAATGCCAATTTCACACATATTTTCATTATCCTATTATGTCTCTCTTTATGTATGATAAAACCCTATTGCAGAAGGTGAGTTATGGTATCATAGTCTTGAGTCCTAAGGCATAGGGATGTGCAGACCGAGGATGCTTAGTTTCCATATCTTGAAACCTAACACCCGATCTAGGCAACCTTTGGAAAAAAAGATGTTTCCCTTAAAATGTACGTCTCAAAGTCAAGAGCAGAAGACTAAAGTAGAAAAGAATACCTGCTTAAAGGTCACATTAGATATTTTTCAGGAGAAAAACTCTTCTGTCCAAAAACAAAAATGTCCAAGTCATGCATTAACGTTTGTCAGAACCTCTGCAAAACATTAATATACGTAGCCCCGAGGACATAGTCTACATTCCACTTCAATTTGAGTCTGTCCTGTCAACGCCAAGTGTGACAGTAACTGGATACGCCACGTGTGGTAGGTCTCATAGTTTACACGGGCTTGGCTGTTTGAATTGGGACAGGGCGTCTGACCAAACACTGCACGTGCCAGGGTTGTTTTTCAGTCCTTGCGGGTAATGAATCGTTAACACAAGTTGCTTTTGATATCATTTCAATCAAATGAAGAAAAACGGCTGCGATAGACAACATCATGTCACCTTGTTCCGTGGCAAAGATGAAAGTGTGCATAATTTTTCTAAACCTCAGGTGCCTTTATACTTCCTGGAGTATGGCCATAGAGAGAACAATAACTCAAGCCTTCAGAACTACAATAGATGTGCTGTGTGTTATTAGGTGAAGACTGAGTCATGCACAGGGTCCTGCAATGCTGTGTCATTGTCTGAGGGCAGGAGGCAGCTGTGAGTGCATTTAACCTGCTGTTTTGGTTTGGCCTCCGTTGTGATTGTTTTTCTCCAGAGTGCTATTGATTACCTGCTTATTTATTTAACTAAAACATGATTTATTTTGGTATTGAATTTATCTTCAGTCAGGCTGGTATTTGAAACACAGGGAGCAAACCCTTTTCCGATAAGTCATCTGCAGTGCACTTACAGCTTTTAGCAGAGGATTAGCATATCTGAAATAAAAGGCACAGCGAGTTGGAAGTCCACATCATGGCACGTACAGGACATTTTCACACAGTCACAATACATATTTTAGACCCTCAGACATCTGGTAAAATATCCTGGGAACCCTCTGTCCTTTTAGATTGATCATTTCTTGGGGGCTTCCATACAAATCTAATTGGGTAAGGTTCACTGACTCTTCTCCTCTTTTCATTCTCAGTGCGGGAGTGGGCAGGACTGGCGTCTTCATCACGCTTAGCATTGTCCTGGAGCGAATGCGCTATGAGGGGGTAGTGGACATTTTCCAGACAGTCAAGATGTTACGGACACAGAGACCAGCAATGGTACAAACAGAGGTGAGTGTCTCTCAGTTGTCCCACATACACAAATATTGGCCAGATTTCCTTAGCTGCTAGGGCAAGTTTTGTTAGATTTCCAAAAGTAGAAACTGGGACAAAACAAAATATTTATAATACTCCCTGTATCATAATCCAATTAACATTGACAATAACAAGTTAAGTATCCTAGATATTTTCCATTATTATTGACCAGTGGGAGAAATAAACTATGTCCCATTATTAAAAGTGCATGTTTGTGTTGCTTAAATCTGTTCTGTGTAGCCATGTGTGTGTTACCGTATCAGTATGAAATATACAGTCACAGCCTAATGTAGCAAACTGATTGTAACTTATTCTTAAGAATAACTACCTTACCTCAACAGTTTTTCACAAATTGAGTGTTAGCATTTTTTCCTGGATAACCTCCACATAAGCCTAATCGATTACAATAAGCATCTGCTAAATAAATTAATCTCATAACATCATGTGCAGCATCAACTTTTATTTTGTATGGGATTCCTTTAAAAAAATAACTTTGTCCTGACACTGTTGCCAGTGGATCAGGCAGTGGTTGTATTATTCATTAATCTTTCAAGGTAGTGGTTTATTTCTGCCGTCTGTAAATGTAAGAAACATCTGCCTGTCATTTGTCAGATGTGTTGGTTTTACAGGCAACTGGGTGTCTCTGTGGGCACCCAACTCTGACCCATGCACACTCGGTGCCTTTTGTTTATGTTGTCATCCAGAAAAACTTCTATACTAGCATTACCATATTACATATAATGAAATTAGAGTTTACCAGTATAATATTAGCTTCTTCATGTGATCAATCACATAATAACATGCCTTGTCTATGTTTAAGGTTTTAAGAGTTTTAATTGTCTAGAGTCTAAAAACTGGCACATTTAAACGATTTTGAGAAAATTGTCACTGGGACGTTTAATTTAAACTGTCCTGGTAAAACCGGAAACCCTAACTAGTATAACTCTGATTCTCAATTCTACTGATTTAATTTCATTTAACCTGAGTGAGGTTATATGCTACAGGAGGGCATAGGAAAAGCAGGAATCATTTTCATAATGGAATCAGACATAAATCATGTTTAATAGAAACTCCTTATGCCTCTATTGATGTCTGAAATGTAGAACAACTGTTACTGTTTACTTTTACAATTAAAACAAGAGAGGTTTGTGTTTAGTGATAATGCCATATGAAAGTCTTGGTAGTTATCAGTCTCTTTCTAAGATAAGTGTTTATGTAATACATCTTGCTCTTTTTTAGCTTATTTTGTTTACAAGTCTTCACTGATGTGCAGTTCCCTCAAACTCATAACTTATTCTTCATTGAGTCATTCAGTATATTACAAGTACCAGTGTTCTAGTCTGAATTGAAATAAGCAGAACATGTTTTTGAGACAGATTGAATCCATTTCTATTCAACATTTCCTTTTGTTCTTTCTAAAAATAGAAAACACAAAACATAATCTGTCTGATTACTAAAGTTAAATACAGACAGATATTATAAGGTTTGCTTGTTTGTGTGAACAATTGTGTAGCTTTATACCCGTTCGAGACGTGGTGAAGTAGAATAGCTGAAGTGTGACCACTTGAAGTAAAGAAACTAAACAACAGCCTTCATTTTACCCTAGTTGGTATATCAAAATGAGAACATTTTGACGGCATTGACATTCACTGCCTCGATATTGCACTTGCAGTATCTGATTTTCAAGTATTGTTAGGCAAGTGTGATTCATCACTTATAAGTGCATACAGAAATGTCAGTGTGTGGAACTGTCTGGGAAAGCATGAAGAACATGTATGTAACTGTTCTTCATGCTAGAGACTGAAATTCATTTAACGGTTTTGCTTTATTTGTGGGTTAAATGTCCTAGTACCCCTGTTTTGAGTTGATCTTATTCCCTCTCTCTTTCTTTTTCTTCTCAGGATGAATACCAATTTTGCTACCAGGCTGGTCTGGAATACCTAGGAAGTTTTGATCACTATGCAACGTAAAAAGCCATCTCTTCACCAATTTTACCGTGCCCCTTCCACAGTCTTCTGAGCCATAGAAACTTGCTTGAAATTTAATCAACAACAAAAGAATAAAACAAAAATAAAAACCGCATCGGCAACAACAACAAACACAAAAAAACAAAGTAAAAAAAAAAAAATTCAAACAACTTATTCGGACTAAGGACAACGAACGTAGTGAGGGAAGGGATTTCGACAGAGTGTATCTCACACACAAGCCCTCACTCAGGAATAACCTGGAAATGGAACCAAAAGGAGGCTCGGGCTGTCGGTTGGGAACTTTTTAAGTGTCGGACTGCTAACTTTACCTCAAGTGTTCAGATGTGGAGGACATTATAAATACTTTTTGGACATCTATTACAACTAAACGAAACTAAACATCTTTAAAAAAGAAAACAACAGCAAACAAAATGTCAAAATGTTGCAACATTTTGATGCTGAAGAAGGGAGAAAGGAATTCTGTATTTTAGGATGAGAAAACAAAAACCGAAAGAAAAATACAGTGGATAGAGTGCTGATGAAATTTCCCTGTTATTGAAGTCACCACTTTAATCCCTTTTGCCCCAAGAGAAGAGCAGGTAACAGCAGTGCAGTTTAATGTCCCTCCCTCTCCCCCAGGACACACTCTCTTCCCTGAGATATCTTGTCACACCCTGACTTCTGGTGTGATGGGAAACTGACAGTTACTGAAATGAATTAACATTGTTATCACAATACTAACTGGCACCCATTCAAAATTGTGAGTATGTTAAAGTTCAGGCACAGGATTTGTAAAGAGCAAAATCTTTTTTTTTTTATCTTTTTTAATCATTCTAAACATCCAAGGGAAGGAGACTTTATTTAGTTTAATTAGTTTCTTTATCATTTTATTTAATTGTTTTGTTCTTAATGGCTGGGCGTGCAGAGCTGCTTATGGTCTTCAGCAATGCATTAGCACTGACGTTCCATCATTATGGTCATAAATTACTGAGATGTATTTGTTGTGCTTTTGAGAGTCATGGTTTGATCGACAGACACAGGCTGAAACAAGGCAACCTGGGGTGAAACTGCATTCCCGTCTAAATACAGAACCATGAATATACCTGGATCTAAATCAGAGAGGTCTAGCTAGTCCACATTGAATTGAGCTGTACTGGATTTGTGAGCAAGTGAACAGCTAATCCTTATGCTATAAGAGCCAAAATCTGCGTCTGGGTGCTTTGGAAGGGGCTTTGTCAATATATATATATGTGACCCGTAAATGTATTCAAAGTGACATTTTTGTGAAGTTCGTAAAGCACTTAAGCTATTACCCGGAATGTCATGTGTAACACTTTGAATGTTGCAGTTAGATAATTTTCTACAATGTATAAACTCCAAATTCCAAACAAACAAAAAATATAGATATATATATATATATTTTTTTTTTTTTAAGTGAAATAATCCAACTGGGATATAACTGTATGATATCTATTAATTCTCCAACAGGTTTCTATTCCCAATATAAATTTGTATGCCCGATCTGAAAGTTACATCCCTGAGTTAAGACTTTCTACGTGTTCATAGCAGTACAAGGCAACCAATAAAGCAGTAAGGTGTTTTCCACAAAGAGAATTCTCATGTTTAATGGTGCAAAGAAAATACTAGATCCATCCAAAATCTTAAAAACAAAACACAGTTCATTACTGTTAACTACCGACTTAAAAAAATTAAATGTTTTGCCTGAAATTGAGAATGAGTTGCGTTCTTTCAGCAACTCCGCAATTCTGTTTTTTGTTAGCAAATAAATTGTCATTGCTTTCTACTGCTTACTATGCTGTTCACAGGTTAACTTGTGTCAATACACTGTCAGCTCACTGAAGATACCAGAGTTACCTTTTTGGTCTGTTAAGAAAAAAAAAATTAACTTATGGGAGAAGGAAAAAAACATTCAGATTCAATACAGTGATGTAAGCTCAATGACAGCTTAAATGCGATTAATCGATCATTCAAAATCTACATCGTTTCTCTTAACTCTGTTCCTACACTCATAAAATAGTGCATTATGAAGTTCGGTTGTATAAAGGACAGCCATGTGGTACCACAAGCTTTTAAGAGTTAACAGATTCGATTTCAACAGAGAAAATGTTGTAAACAAGCAGCATTTGAGTGAAACCTGATATCTCCCATAATCTAGACATGCTTTCTGTGTAGAAATGCACTGTCCAGCTTGGGTTGGTGAGTGTTAAAAATAGCATCATTTTTAAGACTGCGTAAACTTCTTGGAAAATAATAAGCAACTGTAGTTTACAGATACTAAAGGCTAGACCAATTCAAATCTACCCATCCATGAATCACAAAGTACAAACCTGTACCCTATTGCTGAGTAATTTATAGTTAGAAGCCACTTTCTATTCATGAATCAAAACACAATAGGGTCAGACTTCGACATTTTGCAATTCATGGGTGGATCAAAGTTTTGATTTGGTCTAGACCTAAGTATGTGATCTTTGTTTTGTCATACCTATATGCATAAACAGCTAATTTTATTGAAAAGGCCTAAACATTTCACATTGTATTTTCTTCTGTTGTTTTCCACTTTTATGTTTTGGTGTAGACAAGAAATCACTGTTTTATTTTGCTTTAAAATAAATGTATTAACAGTGGCACTCTTCTGGGGTGAAATCCACTGCCCTGTTTTTATTACTGTTATCACCCTTTCCTTTGAGAGACATTTTGTTTTTATTTTCTTTACCAAACATGCTGCTTATTTCTGTAAATGTTGAATTTTGGAATCTCCAACAGATTCTGATTGTGCAGAACCGTCTTGGGAAAGGGCTGGCTACATCTAGATTTTGACCACCCTCTTCTGAGAAGGTGACTCGGCATTAACATCCCCTTAACCCCTCAAAAGGCTTTTCTCCCCTTGTTGTCAGCATCTTAATAAATGAACAGTGATTGATCTGTGTTTTCTCATAGTACGACTTTAAGCACTGGGGCCAGAAGTTGTGAGGTTACAGCAAGTTGTTTGAAAAGTGACTTTCCTTTTCTTTCCCTCTGTGGAATAAAGGGAAAACATTTGAGATGCACTGTTTGCAAGCTGCAGAGGAACTTCGAGTGCTTTGGGACAGTCTCGTTGGCCAGACTAGAAAATCCCTTCAGCTCAAATTTTCTACATTTCATAGGATTGCCTCGAATTCAGTGACGCAGTTTGTAGAGTTTCTAACATTGAAGATTACCCCTGATCTCTGGATGATCCTTTTTTCCCACCCTATAAAATTGCACATCTCTGAAGATCCCTTCAGTCCCCATCAAGCCAAAACCGACAAATTGGCAAGATTAAGTGTGCAAAACACAATAGCTTCCAGCAGATGGACAGAATCAGTCTCTTATATTGTTTGTTTATTCCTTCACTCAATGTGCGTTTCCAACTCTGAACCAAAAGAGTTTGATCGCTAGCTTGACATTAGAAATTGTATGGTTTCACAGAACATACTACATTAGATCACTTGTCGATCGAACCCCAAGATTGAAATTTTCTAACAGGGCATCAAAGGGATGGCTTGGTAATGTCTGCATATCTGATTACCCCGAGTCCCTCCACGCATAAAATTCTGACCCCACCCTCTCGCCCCTCCCCCGGACACTGACACCACCTAACTCCCTCTCAGAGGGAACATCCGTTCACTCACTAATTGAGTTGTCAAGGAGCTGTGCATAGTCTAATTCCTATTTCCAAAAAGCCTTATTGTTATTGTAACTTTATGAAACTTTTTTTTCATTACCTGGTTGGTATTTTTTAATTTTATTTTAACAAAGAATATTGTTTGCATTCTTAAATTTAGCAGGAAAATAAATAAATAAATGCTTATTTCTTCATATTATGTTAAAAGACATTCTATTTTTTCACTGTAGAATTGTTAAGTGTAACGTGAGTGTGTGTGTGTGTGTTTGAGCATATATGTGTGCATATATGTATATATGTATGTTGTATGTGTGTATATATATGCACAGTATATCATCCAGAATGTTAGTATGGTTTTTTTTTTTGTTTGTTTGTTTTTTTCCTTTTTTGTACCATTCAGAAACTATTAAGTTCTCATGTACAAAAATATGATGTATGCATTTTTTTATCATTATTATTTGTAATCGTAACCTTGGGAAAAATAATGATGTGTTTCTCTGGAAACAGTAAAAGGGAGGTGACTGGCAATGTGCCATTACCAGCCTTTTTAATTACTACCACTTGGTAGAGCTGTGCCGATAGCCGATATAATTGTTTTATAATATGATTATTAGTATTAGTATTATTTTAAGTGGTAGATTCACTTGTCTACTAAACAATGAATTTGAGGAATAATTAGATCATAACCAATTAAATATTGCTGTACTTGACAGACTAACTGCTGTACACATTGAAAATGTATATTCATTTTTTTATTTTGATGTTTTAGCCCTCTTGTTCTATAGTTTATAAGTTGTACTAACACAGATTAAATATTGATATGTTGTATTCTGATTTTCGGCCTTAATAAATAAATATATATATACATGTATGTACATATATACAATCTGGGCTTTTAAAACAGGAACAACCCAATTTTTATCCAGATGTCCTTTGAGGTCTACCCTTGGCAATATCTCTGTGCTGGTCCCTGGCTGGTTCAAAATAG
The DNA here is from genome assembly GCF_036373705.1 of Amia ocellicauda. NCBI lineage: Eukaryota > Metazoa > Chordata > Actinopteri > Amiiformes > Amiidae > Amia > Amia ocellicauda. The sequence continues at coordinate 22,014,633 of NC_089871.1, forward strand.
GACCACTGGCATATAGCATTCCAACAATAAACACTGGACAGTGCATTGCATTGCATTGCATTATGAAGTCTGCAGCAACGGTGCCATGCTGTTTGGATAGCTTTTGAAATGTATATTGTTTTATGTAAAGCAGGTTACCTTTTGTGCCTTTTGGCACAGTATAGCTAATAAGATTCAATAGTACAAGCTGGATGTGGGTGTATTACAGTCCAAAAGTGTTCAGTGTCTCCAACATTGCCCCTCTGCTAAATTCTGATTAACTGATTGGCTGCACCACAGCTCAGCACACACACACCTAAGAACCAGATGTCTGTGAGACAGTTACACAAGTAATTAACTGCAGTCCTTCCCCAGTGCATATGGACAGTATATATAACAACATTTCCATTCTAGTGGTAACTCTCTAGAATGGGAACAAACCACATTTGGGACAAGATTATCTTAAAGCCTCTTTCACTTTGTTTCCAAAATAGAAGTTTAGCATTAAAAAAAAATCTACCTATCAATTTTTTTTTATAAGAATACAATAAACTTGAAGGGTTATTTGCCCAGTGCCTAAACTAGCCAAGGAGTATACATTCCCCAAATGTAATGTAGGAGACAACTTGCAACAGGCCACTTTCAAATGTTATAAATTCCTCTAATTGTACCTCTGTGATGAATTGTAAAAGCATTGTAGCCAATAAACAAATTGATGGTTGCTTGTTTGACCAACCTCTGTTTCTTATGACTGCCCTTAAAAGTCTGTATTGTATGAATTTTGTTTGTAAGACATTGTTAGTATATACAACCTGATGTTTGTGTTAAAGGACATGGAAATACATTTGAATTTCTCCTTATGAAACAAACAGAATGACACAAAAACAGCCAGAGGAAGAAACAAAAAGACATGCTCACGTAGCATCTTTTATTTTTATTTTTTGAGGTTCCCAATATGGCCTCGAACTGCTTGGATTTTGACAAACGACCCATCAACAGAGTCTTACATACAGTTTTGAAGGCCTTTGTTTGGACAGGAGAGAACCGCTAAGGAGCCAAGCCAAATCAAGACGGCTGGAGTTTTGGAAGCTTATTCAACTTCTCTGCTCTGTGACTAGTGAAAGTTGCCAGAATTAGGACTTATATTGCAGCCAAACTAACAGAACATTTGTTCGATGGAAAAAAAAAGAAACTCAAAAACGTAAAAAAAATAACTAAAACTAAAAATGTAACAAAAAAACATCAAAAATACAAAAAAGTTTTTCTTTGTATGAGGGCCAAGTGCTATCGCTTTCAAAACTGTTACTTCTAACTGAAACAATAATTGGTTTAAAACCACTGTGTATGTAGATATGTTGACTTTGTATTAAAGAAAAGGTTGTCTGAAAATACTTCTGCTGTTTTTTTTCTCTTTGACATTTTTCTCTGTGCCAGTTTTAATGTATTTATTTTTTCTATTGGATGCAAGATTTTCCCTCATAGGAATTAGTCTGATAGTCAACTTTAGAAATGGTAGTTACTCTTAATCACTGCTTTGCTATATGTGTATTTTTTTCACATATGGAAAAGCCACCACATACATTTAAGAAGAATGTATATATTTTCCCGAATTACAAGGACACTAAGGAAGTTTTATATGTTTATATGTTTCTGTTTGTTTAGCATTTTTGCACAATGAGACAATGCAATTGGACAAGCAAGGTGGCCTCTATGCTTATGTTTCTTTCAATAAAATAATCACCAATGCTAAATCATAAGTTTATTTATTAAGAAATTATTTCACCAAAGATGTAGCAAGATTAGAACAGGTCAAGGGGGAATATAGGCCCTTGCAGCTAACAACAGCTTACAATGTATTTTTTGGAAAAACTATTTGACTATTAATCTTCTACATAAAATAAGATTAATTTATAAATAAAACCACAGTTAATATGCATATTAATACAACAGCCATGTTTAGTCTAGCATGCTTGTTTGTGTATCAGTAACTAATCAGCGGTGGATTTCAAGTTCAACCAGACAACTATTGATACAGTTTTAAAAGAATCCTATATTTATTTAATCTGTTTTGCTTCAGATGACCTGATGGTTAATGTTTCATTAAGGTCTATAACTGTTGAGGAATAAAACTTTCTGGATTGTGGCCCTCAAATTCTGAAATTGTCATCTCCACTCAGGCCTAAGATAATACATGGAACTGCATTGAAGATGAAAAGTAAATTTTAAGGAATGCTTCATACAATTCATACAAGGGAAGCCTCAAGCATTAACCAGGATATTAACAAGTGCTTCTCATTTGCTGAGTAGTAATTATTCAGGGATATGGAAAGTTAAATTAATATTGAAATATTGAAATATATTGAAGTTACTGAGCTGAAAATATTTTTTTTAATTGATATAGTGCTCTTTACAATAAGTTGTTACAGAGTTCTTTCACAAATTTAACACAAAACAAATATGGTACAATGAAGTCAGTATGACCGTAAAGGTCAATATATTTGGTAAATAGGGAAGACTTCAAATTATCTGTTGTATAAGACATGCAATATTTGAACTGCTTATGCTCAAGACTACTCAAATATAAACTTCCATCCCTATGAATTGCAACCTTTTCAATATAAGTGATTTGATGCTCTGTCCCAATACAGTGAACAATAAATATCAACAGTGTGGTGCTGAACATCAAGAACGATTTCGCTTTTACTGTTGAATCATCATTGTCCTTGACAAACAATGCAGAGGACCAACCAAGAAGGCCAGTAATATGAATTGTTATACAACAAATTACATTTCACTCAACAGCAGTCATTTTAACATAATACACTATTACATTAGATGTTACATTAGTATGACACTTTGTCTTCAGTTTTGGGTGCTAAAATTGGAAATGAAAAACGGATATTGCTGCCCATGAACGAGTTCAAAGAAAAGCAACCAGCTTAGTTTCTGGTTTGCAAGGTAGGTCATGTCCAGACAGATTTATAAGGCAATTTATCAATTTGTTCCAGGCTTACTTTGAGCACAACAATAAAAAAGGACATATTGCAAACAAGGGTTGCAAACAGGACACACATTGTGGGTGTGTGAAAGAAGGTTATTGGAACCGATTAACTAGGATCTCATTAAATGAACGAGATGCTTACATTGCTTAGTCAAAAGAAAACTGAATTAGTAAGATTAGCTGAATGGATCTAATTTAAAACCTTTGCTTGGCTGAACAGCAAGTGCTTCCTAAAGATGTATCCAGGTAGTTTGTGTATGTTTTAAAAAACATGGAAACTGAAGCTGGTTTTGTTTTGGTAGTTAGTACCTGACTCAAGCACAAGTAGGAAAAAAAGAAAAGGTTAGTGGGTTGATACCAAGTTACTCGCTCCTCTGCTTAATCTTTTAATATGTCTCATTGAACACCGATGGTGTCTGGCCAAGCTGAACTATAATCTGGAAATTGCTGCCTAGCAGGGTGTTTCTGTCAGGCTCAGGAACTGCTGTTAGTGCAAGAAATGAAACTCGGAAGCGTTTACCAGCATGCATCTGAAGAAGTAAAATCACGGCTAATGTTCCATTCTAAAGACCAGCCCCCCCTCCAAACACACAGCAACTCCCAACATAGCAACCCTTGCCTCCCCAAAATGAAACAAGCCACTGCTTGCTACATAAGCCTCAGTCTGAAAGTGGCTGCATCGAGCGAGAGCCAACGTTCACAGGGAGATGCAGGCTCTCTGTCAACTGAGGCAATTTAATGCACTGAGGGCACAAAGAGAAAAGATGCAGATGCCGTTGGGATGTTTCCTCCCAAGGTTACGTGGAAATTATTTGTAATATGTCTTGACCAATTTTGTGAATTCAGCTCTGAATTAAGACCAAAACTATGGGAAGCTATCAAAACCATATGAATGGGCTATGTCAAAAGTACACATTAGACCCTGGTTGAGAATAACAGGGTTGGTGAAACTGGGGTGGGGGTTGCTGATGGGGCCTCAAGGATTTTGAGTGATTTTTTTATTGTTTTATTACCAGACGATTCTGCAGTATTGACAGTGTAATCGAAGTGCACATCGAAGTCAAGCTATATCCTAATCATCCAGTGTAGCCCTCTCTTTATAGTGTGTGAAGCATATTAATGGAAACGCATGCTGATATTTTGTTCAAAATGAAAATCACATAAGGACCAATGAATGGTTACAAAATTCAAACTAAAATTATTAATAATTTTCTTGGGGCCTTAAAAACAAATCAATTTCGTGCCACCAAGAAACTTCCTAGTTTGTGTTTGTTCCCTACCCTTAAAGAGTTACAGATACATTAGGTGCATCTACACTGCCATTTCTGATCCAGATCAAATGCATCAGTACATCTGAGCCTGCTCAATGGTGTCGCAGCAACACTACCATTTGATCAACTTACAGGGGTCCTTGCATGGGCACTAGCAGCTGAGTCCAAACATAATTATGCGTATATATTAAATTAGTCTTTTAAAACATGGAGCTATGTCAAAAGCTGTTAAAGTGAAACCAATTAATAGTTTTTCACAACCAAAGTATTTTAAATTATAATACAATTATATAATTATTTGCTTATATAAAATAACAAGCCATGAATAAATTATTGTTAAAATTAACACTAAATGGCTTGTTATTTAAAGTTAGCAAAAATATATAATTGGATTTTTATTTGAATTGCTTTGGTTGCAATGTTATGTTAACAGACTGTTTTGATATAGCTCTGTGTTCTAAAGCACTGATTTAATATATGGATAAATTAAGTTTGGATTTTGTGCTAGTGCGCATGTGAGGACCGCTGGGGCTGCTGACAGTTGATCCTGATCAAATGTACCGATGCATTCAATCCCCCTCAGAAATAGCAGTGTAAACACGCCTATTATTAACAAATGATCGTGCACCCATTTTGGAAGATATAAAGCTGCTAACATAATAATCATTTTCAATTAAATTGTATTTAATTGAACTCCACAAACCCTTGAATAACCCAAAATATGCTTTGGTAATTTGCTAATTTTAGTCTATAGCAGGGGTGGCTAACCCTGGTCCTGGAGAGCTGCAATCCTGCAGGTTTTCCAGGTCTCTCTAAATGACCAATTAATGGATACCTTGAACAAAGGGACATTTTGCCTAATGAAGACCCACAATTGGTTCAATTAAGCAGTTAACGATGTGGATAGAACAAAAGCCTGTAGACCCTGTGGCTCTATAGTAACTTTAATGAAGTAGGGTGTATATCAGCCTCAGTGTTGTGCATTTTGGTAGGTAGTACTCCAGAACAGGATTGAGAACCGGTGCCCTAGTCAGAGGATTGGCTTTTTGGCGTACAGGTTTGTTGTTAATCAGGAGCTGATGGCACACATTATAAGTAAACGGTTTTAAGATACATATGTTCTACACGTATTCAATACAGAAACAGGAGACATTCTTCACACAGAGTCATCACAATCTAGAACAAACTCCCCAGCAATGTGGCTGAAGTGACAATTTTGGAACAATCAAAAATAGACTGGATAGGATCCTTGGGTCACTTATTTATTAATGGTCACCAAATGAGCACGATGGGTCGAATGGCCTTCTCTCAATTGGACACTTCCTTATATTATGTTCTTACTCCACTTATCTAAATGTACCAATTATTTACATGTAAATATTTATTATGCACAAAAATGCTGTGAATATGACTTCAATCAGATATCTAGATATCAATCATTGCACAGAAAATCAAGTTCTCCATTTGAATTAGAAAATTGGTTTCCTGAACAGGACAAACACACTTCCTTGTTTACAGTCCAGTTAAACATATGGCGCAATTCCACACTTCTGCACCGTTATGTATTTTTCATTTAACTTATGGCATTTAGGCAAAATAGAAATAAATGGTCAAAGCTTACATGTCTGCATAACACCATCAGAGTTTTCAAGAAAAGTGTTTATAAGGCAAGGAATATGTTGATTTTCAGAAAACACACACATTTTCGAACAGTCAACATTTTCTGATGTTTTCCAAAAATTGTGTTTGTTTTGTTTTTTACTTGGTGGAAAATAACAAAATTTAAACATTGTGGAATAAAATGTGGTTTGCATTAGCAAAAATTAGTCATGCATTTTGTCTATAAAGTATTTTGTGGCCTACATGGCTCCCAGATCAGAAATTGCAGATGGCAATGGCAGAATATATCTCAAACCTGAAGTAACAGGGGGCATACAACAGTACAAAAAAATGTTTAAAAAGTAGAAGAAATTCAAGATTTTCTAAGCTCCATTATCTTGAGGTCAACACCTCATACACAAGCTAAGAATGTGCCCAGTCTAATGAGGGCCCAAGAAAAGAGAAATCCAATTTGCAGAAATAGAAGGTCAGTGGAAATGCAAACTGATTCCACTGCAGAGTGCTAGGGTTAATCTCTCTCATTAATTGCAGATTATTCTGGCTAGCAGGCTTGTTGTGTGCAGAACTCATGAGCTAAATTAGATGGTAATGATCTGACTGAGATTCATATGTTCATTCCTTTATATTCTTATTTTTATGCTTTATTTAAAGACACAGTAAAGCCCATAATTTGAGAATTGGGTGACTATGTATATTTAGACTATCTTATATTTCCCTATATGGTGGAACGTCTGGCATATAATTGCCTTGACCTATTAATTGAAAAATAAACAATCAATCAACCAATCAATGTACTGGACTAAAATGGCATCAGCAGGAAGTGCAGCCTCCACATGGTTTGGCCACAAATTTGCGTTAAACGTATTTTCAACAGTTGGTGGCTATGTTGTATAATCCAAAAACCTTTCAGCGATGTCTTCTTTAGAAGCATATTAAGGCACACTGTATTCAAACTTTGCATTCATGCCACTGTTACAGTCTCTCTCAAGTTCGTTTGAAGAGAGTTGCTGCAATACAAAAACACGTTATATATTGTATGTGCACTAGATTACAGTAGACTAATAAAACTTCATACGAGAGTACAAGTCCATTGATTGGCTTATTCACTTTCAAGTAGGGCTGGGCAATATGACGATATATATCGTATGACGTCCACACGTGCCGGATGCATTCAAAAACACAGACATGGAGGAGAGTGAACTGACACAGAATAACCAACATAACCAAAAGATACTTTAATGAGCAAGCGCACACGTTCCGCCCCGCTCTCGTTGCCGGGCTGAACTCGATCTGAAACCACCCCCACCCCCGCTAATTTAGATGTATATAATTAGTATAAAACTAAAGAATAATAAAGTATGTTTGCATTTTAATAAATTGGAAAGCAATGCAAACACATGCAGACATTTTCGTTTTCTTTTTATTATGACGAAGTGGTACAACAGTTTTAATAATAATAATAATAATAATAATAATAATAATAATAATAATAATAATAATAATAACTATTTTGTATTTAACACGTGCTGTACCGGTAAGCAGAATCAAAACGCGAAAGTCAGAGAAGAAATGTACCTAGCAGATGCTAAATGTGATACTATAAACCCGGATGTGGTAAATCTACCTGAATCTATACCATTTTACAGCGCATGTGTTGCGTGATTACTATTACTTGTGTTATTGTTATGATGTGACGGTAAATCATACTGTGTGTGTGTATATATATATATATATATATATATATATATATATATATATATATATATATATATATATATATATATATATATATATATATATAAGTATTTGATCCCCTGCTGATTTTGTACGTTTGCCCACTGACAAAGAAATGATCAGTCTATAATTTTAATAGTAGGTGTGTGTTAACAGTGAGAGACAGAATAACAACAACAAAATCCAGAAAAATGCATTTCAAAAAAGTTATAAATTGATTTGCATGTTAATGAGTGAAATAAGTATTTGATCCCCTATCAATCAACAAGATTTCTGGCTCCCAGGTGTCTTTTATACAGGTAACAAACTGAGATTAGGAGTACTCTCTTAAAGGGAGTGCTCCGAATCTCAGCTCGTTACCTGTATAAAAGACGACACCTGTCCACAGAAGCAATCAATCAATCAGATTCCAAACTCTCCACCATGGCCAAGACCAAAGAGCTGTCCAAGGATGTCAGGGACAAGATTGTAGACCTACACAAGGCTGGAATGGGCTACAAGACCATCGCCAAGCAGCTTGGTGAGAAGGTGACAACAGTTGGTGCGATTATTCGCAAATGGAAGAAACACAAAATAACTGTCAGTCTCCCTCGGTCTGGGGCTCCATGCAAGATCTCACCTCGTGGAGTTTCAATGATCATGAGAACAGTGAGGAATCAGCCCAGAACTACACGGGAGGATCTTGTTAATGATCTCAAGGCAGCTGGGACCATAGTCACCAAGAAAACAATTGGTAACACACTACACCGTGAAGGACTGAAATCCTGCAGCGCCCACAAGGTCCCCCTGCTCAAGAAAGCACATGTACAGGCCCGTCTGAAGTTTGCCAGTGAACATCTGAATGATTCAGAGGAGAACTGGGTGAAAGTGTTGTGGTCAGACCAAAATCGAGCTCTTTGGCATCAACTTAACTCGCCCTGTTTGGAGGAGGAGGAATGACCGTATGTATGTAAGTATGTACTACAGTAAACGCATGATGTGTTGTTGTTTTTTTTAATAATAAACCTTTTGATAAAGGTTTGTAAATCATACAACCTAATTTTGGCAAATATATTCATATACCTTCCTAACTGAGAAATGTAGGCTTGTGTTAAAGGACTTAAGGAGACAGCTTTGAAGTTCTGTGTTTTACGCTACAGGCCTGTTCTTACCAAAGTACGACAGATAACACATCCATGCTGCAGACCCCCCCACTGACATATGGGCTGCCATGCCCGTCTCCATAGAGACTAGCATCATATTCCAGTTGAAGATTTATTTTGTGAAACACAGACATTCAAGGTACTTTATATATTCCATAGACCAGGGCAACAAACCCAAACACAAAATGTTACCCAGCTTCCTCCGGTTTGATAACAAACAATAAAAGGTGACTTAAAACTAACTTAGTGACACTTAAGTAATTCTGCCTCAGAACCAAAACATGCTCAAGTCTTAAAGGTCTTAAAGGTCTTAAAGGAAAGAGCATTAAACAACCATTGGACCATTTATATTTCACATACAATGCAACATTAACATTTGGTAAGAGAATTATTCACACATCCTAATTGATCCTCCACTGACATGGGCATCAGACCAGCCCCCCTGGAATTCCAAGAAGACTCAAATTTAACATTACAGAGAAAGAACACCTGGCTTGTTTGGTATCAACTGCTTTGAGGGAATTGAAAATGTAAAGTTGAAAAGAGATTAGAATCTCTTAGTCTAAAACATATAAAAACCAAAAGTTAAAACTACCAATTTGGAGTAGAGTGGAGTGGCACAATTTGGAGTGGAACAACCTGGGATAAGAAACCAAAGAGACATAATCCAGGAAGACTGAATGGAACCAGAACCAGAACTTCTCCACCAAAAACCTGAAAGATTTGCAACTATCCTCAAGTGGACGCAGTCTGCCAGCCAGTCTGCCGCTATCGAACATCTGCATAACTGGTAGTATATTTCGTGTACTAGTCACAAATCACATAAAACCTAGTCGTGTATAAGATCTAAATTGTAGGAACAGGCAGCATAATCATAATACTTTTGTTATTTTACGTTTTGTGCCTCGAGTATTGAATAGATCTCTCCATCTCACTTTTAATATTCTCCACCCTGCGTGTCCTATCTTTGCAAATACATGTTGTCTATTTACATTTTTAATAAACCTATATCTGTATAAAACAAAACAGTCTCAAGGTTAATTCATGCAGATCAACCTCACCGATAATCTGAATTTGCATTAGTAAAGTATTGTGGTAACTTGCGTATCAACCCGGTCTTGTTTTCTGAGGATTTGACCACTGTGGTTTGTATGTAGGGGGGTCACTAGATAATAGGACTTTATTCAGCAATTATTATTTCTTCTAATATTGATATCAGATAAAAAAGAAAACTTCAGTTTAAAGTCCTAGGCCAATCGAAAGTACTTACTAATAAAACAATAACTGTAATGATAAATTAAAACAATTTGTCCATTGCAACATTTTGGTTGTATCTTATCAGAATAGCATCCTTTCATTTCATTAAACTATTTACAGGTTTCAGTGTAAGACTACAAATGTAAATAAATAATGACAGCGGAAACCCTATAAATCATTTACATGTGAACAATGTGTTTTCACAAGAACCTAATATCAGGGGCCTTTCCCGGTTGAGGGAAATTCCATGTTGTATTCCACTTTGGGAGGGGAAATGGGGAAACTAATTATGTTTTTTGTGAGTGAGTCCATTAATCATGTAATTACAAACGGCCTCTTTTCCTTAAAGACAGAGTTTTGTCCTTCTATCTTGCTTTATCACATTACTGGTTAATTAAGAATTATGTTTGAGCATCTTCGTTTTAATTATCTGAGGGCCTGGACAATTTATAACACAGTGCAGGTTCCAAAGCAGACTGCAGTCCTCTCACAAAACACTAATGAATTTACGAGCCCTGCAACTGGGAAATTTAATATTATTAAGCCTTTTAGAAAATTAACATTGATAAAGTGAATCTGGGAAGGAAAAATGTGGTTTATTTCAATTAACAACAAAAACAACTCTGCTGCCAAAGGGTAAGATGGGAGAGGATGTGGGAGTGTTACACTTAATATAATTAAAAGTGTTAAAAAAAAACAGAAAGGGACCTTTTTATGGCACTGAAGAATGGAGACTGTTTTCTCAATGTCACCAGATAAATTAATTGAGAAAGGGTGCTTAAAGAACATAAATCATAAACCAGAAAGGCACTGATGGCTTTCATGAATAATGTACACACAGTCAGTTGACAGCAATTGTGTAGTGCTTGTCAGAATGGAACCAAAACTTTGGATTGGGAATATTATTGTTTTTTTTTCATATGAAAGAACGGCAATTTTGAAGGAACGCAAATACATTTAAATGGCAGCAAATTAGTTTGTTTGCGACATGAATAATTCCAAATATGTTTTCCGTTGTAGTTATTTGCATTCACACTTACATTGAGTATCAACACAACACTACTTCATACTGCCTACAAAGGAGACTACAGATCACAAGTCCCTTTGTTTGATTGTATTTAATTATGCATGCTTGTTATACGGACATTATACAGTCCATAGCCTGTTCTGCTATATTGTTCTTGTGTTTTACTGAATTTCTCTATATCAAGTTTTTTGTTGACACGTCTAAAATATATATAACCTAATATAATTATTTTATTACAGATCCTTCTTGTTTGTCAGTTGACTTGGAAAATGTGCCTGTACAATGATTATGATTATTTTGATTAATCATCATCAATACTCAAATTACACAACATTTTGCTAGCTTTACCCCTACAAGTAATATCATAACTTCAAGTCAATTTAAGACACAATTTGCTCGGAGACAGTAAATTACTTATGCCAACTTCAAAATCCAGATATGTTATGTGACATGCAAATGGACTGAAATATAAAAAATCAAAAAAAGTCTTAAAAAGAAATACACCCCTTTAGCTGAAATATAATCTAACATTTTGTAAATTGAGTAATACTTGGAATAAATTAAGACCTATTTAAATTGCACATAATAATAGAGTTTTAGTCTATAGGACTTTAAAATATGAGTAAAATAGGTTCCACTTAATAATATGTCTTAACCAATTTAATCCTACCAATGCATATTTATGTGAACCAATATATATTTATGAACCAATTATATATATATATATATATATATATCTATCCAGGGCACGAAGCTCCCGTTCCACCACATCCCAAAGATGCTCTAATGGGTTGAGATCTGGTGACTGTGGGGGCCAGTTTAGTACAGTGAACTCATTGTCATGTTCAAGAAACCAATTTGAAATGATTCGACCTTTGTGACATGGTGCATTATCCTGCTGGAAGTAGCCATCAGAGGATGGGTACATGGTGGTCATAAAGGGATGGACATGTTCAGAAACAATGCTCAGGTAGGCCGTGGCATTTAAACGATGCCCAATTGGCACTAAGGGGCCTAAAGTGTGCCAAGAAAACATCCCCCACACCATTACACCACCACCACCAGCCTGCACAGTGGTAACAAGGCATGATGGATCCATGTTCTCATTCTGTTTACGCCAAATTCTGACTCTACCATCTGAATGTCTCAACAGAAATCGAGACTCATCAGACCAGGCAACATTTTTCCAGTCTTCAACTGTCCCATTTTGGTGAGCTTGTGCAAATTGTAGCCTCTTTTTCCTATTTGTAGTGGAGATGAGTGGTACCCGGTGGGGTCTTCTGCTGTTGTAGCCCATCCGCCTCAAGGTTGTACGTGTTGTGGCTTCACAAATGCTTTGCTGCATACCTCGGTTGTAACGAGTGGTTATTTCAGTCAAAGTTGCTCTTCTATCAGCTTGAATCAGTCGGCCCATTCTCCTCTGACTTCTAGCATCAACAAGGCATTTTCGCCCACAGGACTGCCGCATACTGGATGTTTTTCCCTTTTCACACCATTCTTTGTAAACCCTAGAAATGGTTGTGTGTGAAAATCCCAGTAACTGAGCAGATTGTGAAATACTCAGACCGGCCCGTCTGGCACCAACAACCATGCCACGCTCAAAATTGCTTAAATCACCTTTCTTTCCCATTCAGACATTCAGTTTGGAGTTCAGGAGATTGTCTTGACCAGGACCACACCCCTAAATGCATTGAAGCAACTGCCATGTGATTGGTTGTTTAGATAATTGCATTAATGAGAAATTGAACAGGTGTTCCTAATAATCCTTTAGGTGAGTGTATATATATACAGTGAGGGAAAAAAGTATTTGATCCCCTGCTGATTTTGTACGTTTGCCCACTGACAAAGAAATTATCAGTCTATAATTTTTATGGTAGGTGTATTTTAACAGTGAGAGACAGAATAACAACAAAAAAATTCAGATAAACGCATTTCAAAAAAGTTATAAATTGATTTGCATGTTAATGAGTGAAATAAGTATTTGATCCCCTATAAATCAGCAAGATTTCTGGCTCCCAGGTGTCCCATAAGACTTGAGAGCTATGTCATAGTCGTACGACAGTGATGGTTCAATTTTGGAATCGAAGTGATTACAAATGACATTGACCAATGAAAAACGATAGGAAGACATGTGGATTGATGGAAAAGCTGCACGTCTAACCACGAAGAAGTATACAACAGAGAAAATAAATAAAGACAAGATATTGCGGAGGAGCTGGGTATGAATGGTATCTACTGATGTGGCTAGAATTCTCCTAGAAAGTGGTTAAGCACAGATAAACAACAAAAATATGACAAATTATTTACAAAGATTTGCACTTTGAAATAAACAGTACAATGTTGAACCATGCATTCTGCTTTTGTGTATTTATGATTAAGTGTAGTTTGTGTGCAAGTATTTCGTTTTTTTTATCTTAAATATGTCATATAAAAAGAGGAATACAATTAATGGCACAAATTTCACAATAGTAGCCCAGATTCTGGGCCGTTTCACAAAGATAGAGCATCTCAGAAAGTTGTTTTTAAAATTCCAATCATTACATATGCATAACTAAAACAATCAAAACAACTGATAATTACATTTGTGAATAACTTGATACATTAAAGTAAGTAATATGATCCCCCATTAATCTAGTGCGGGTGAGTATTCTAGCAGCAGATTTCTGGACCAACTGTAGTCCTACTGGTGAGTTTAATAGGCATACCAGTAAGGAGAGAGTTGCAGTAGTCCAAACTAAACCAATATGTTTCTGAATCAATTTGGACACATATTTATGCAAACCAATGTATATATTCATAAAATTATATTGTTGTTTTAGTAGGGAATATACTTAATACTTAAGTACTTAAAGTACTAGTTTGATTTGTAACTAGTTGCATATATACAGTATTTACTTTTCTAAAAATAAATCAATAAATCTCTTTACTTTCCTCTTTCCAAGCTGTGTACATCAAGGAGAGCTCCCCCTGCAGGTTAAACATATATGAATTTCTGAGGAAACATTCTGAATTTCCCTTACTTCAAAGACCAAAAGTCCTCCTTGTTACATATACATTTGTTCAAAAAAATAGATTGGTTCAGATATATATATATATAAATCGGTTCATATATATATTGGTTCACAAAATATGTATTGGTTTATAAATATATACATTGGTAAGAATAGATTGGTTCAGAAATATATTAAGTGAAATCCATTTTACCCATATATATCTGAACCAAAATTGACCCAAACTTACACCCACATGTTTATTGGACAATTGTAAAGTTGCATAGCAATGAACTGTCTTAACCAATATCACAGAGGTTTGTTGTGAGTATCTAAAAGCTTTTAAAGCAAACAGATTTTTTTATTGGTTAAAAATTACCACGTCTCCGAGTGGAGATGGGGAAAACGGCTGCACGCTGAAAGTGTTAACTAAATGAGAGCGCTTTTAAGGAAGTAAATGAGACATTTTTTGAACATTGTACTGCTTCTGAGATTGATAAAACTGAATTAAGCAATTTTTAAAGTATTGTAAACTATTAATTGGGCAAATTTTTCAGTATTGTGGACAGTTATAATAGGGATTTGGAAGAGGGGGGGACAAGTTTATGATGAGAATGTAGAGGGATGGGGTGATGGTACAGATTAAGACATTTCTAGTTCATTTCAGCTGGTCAACATGAATGTCAGAATTCAACCCAAATTACAGAACTGACACAGAAAAGAAAACCGCTAAGATTAAGAAATATGTATGTATTCAACAAATTAAACCCGATTTATCAGCAAAGAAGAAAGATCTGCACTGAGTGGAATATTGGTGTTTACTATCCATACAAAGTAAGCAATGTACATGTATTATTACTAATGTTATGATTTAATATTACTAATAGTAATACTGTAGGTTAATATACATTTTGTATACATTACTTTATATACGGATTTTGATTATAACATCAAATAATACATTAATTCAGTCCACATACTATTAAGATATTAATACTGTATTAATATGCTGTTCATATATACACTCACCTAAAGGATTATTAGGAACACCATACTAATACTGTGTTTGACCCCCTTTCGCCTTCAGAACTACCTTAATTCTACATGGCATTGATTCAACAAGGTGCTGAAAGCATTCTTTAGAAATGTTGGCCCATATTGATAGGATAGCATCTTGCAGTTGATGGAGATTTGTGGGATGCACATCCAGGGCACGAAGCTCCCGTTCCACCACATCCCAAAGATGCTCTATTGGGTTGAGATCTGGTGACTGTGGGGGCCAGTTTAGTACAGTGAACTCATTGTCATGTTCAAGAAACCAATTTGAAATGATTCGACCTTTGTGACATGGTGCATTATCCTGCTGGAAGTAGCCATCAGAGGATGGGTACATGGTGGTCATAAAGGGATGGACATTGGTCAGAAACAATGCTCAGGTAGGCCGTGGCATTTAAGCGATGTCCAATTGGCACAAAGGGGCCTAAAGTGTGCCAAGAAAACATCCCCCACACCATTACACCACCACCACCAGCCTGCACAGTGGTAACAAGGCATGATGGATCCATGTTCTCATTCTGTTTACGTCAAATTCTGACTCTACCATCTGAATGTCTCAACAGAAATCGAGACTCATCAGACCAGGCAACATTTTTCCAGTCTTCAACTGTCCAATTTTGGTGAGCTTGTGCAAATTGTAGCCTCTTTTTCCTATTTGTAGTGGAGATGAGTGGTACCCGGTGGGGTCTTCTGCTGTTGTAGCCCATCCGCCTCAAGGTTGTACGTGTTGTGGCTTCACAAATGCTTTGCTGCATACCTCGGTTGTAACGAGTGGTTATTTCAGTCAAAGTTGCTCTTCTATCAGCTTGAATCAGTCGGCCCATTCTCCTCTGACCTCTAGCATCAACAAGGCATTTTCGCCCACAGGACTGCCGCATACTGGATGTTTTTCCCTTTTCACACCATTCTTTGTAAACCCTAGAAATGGTTGTGCGTGAAAATCCCAGTAACTGAGCAGATTGTGAAATACTCAGACCGGCCCGTCTGGCACCAACAACCATGCCACGCTCAAAATTGCTTAAATCACCTTTCTTTCCCATTCAGACATTCAGTTTGGAGTTCAGGAGATTGTCTTGACCAGGACCACACCCCTAAATGCATTGAAGCAACTGCCATGTGATTGGTTGGTTAGATAATTGCATTAATGAGAAATTGAACAGGTGTTCCTAATAATCCT
The DNA here is from genome assembly GCF_036373705.1 of Amia ocellicauda. Lineage (NCBI taxonomy): Eukaryota > Metazoa > Chordata > Actinopteri > Amiiformes > Amiidae > Amia > Amia ocellicauda. The sequence goes on from NC_089871.1 coordinate 22,030,887, forward strand.
TTAGGTGAGTGTATATATATATGATTTAAGCAATTTTGAGCGTGGCATGGTTGTTGGTGCCAGACGGGCCGGTCTGAGTATTTCACAATCTGCTCAGTTACTGGGATTTTCACACACAACCATTTCTAGGGTTTACAAAGAATGGTGTGAAAAGGGAAAAACATCCAGTATGCGGCAGTCCTGTGGGAGAAAATGCCTTGTTGATGCTAGAGGTCAGAGGAGAATGGGCCGACTGATTCAAGCTGATAGAAGAGCAACTTTGACTGAAATAACCACTCGTTACAACCGAGGTATGCAGCAAAGCATTTGTGAAGCCACAACACGTACAACCTTGAGGCGGATGGGCTACAACAGCAGAAGACCCCACCGGGTACCACTCATCTCCACTACAAATAGGAAAAAGAGGCTACGATTTGCACAAGCTCACCAAAATGGGACAGTTGAAGACTGGAAAAATGTTGCCTGGTCTGATGAGTCTCGATTTCTGTTGAGACATTCAGATGGTAGAGTCAGAATTTGGCGTAAACAGAATGAGAACATGGATCCATCATGCCTTGTTACCACTGTGCAGGCTGGTGGTGGTGGTGTAATGGTGTGGGGGATGTTTTCTTGGCACACTTTAGGCCCCTTAGTGCCAATTGGGCATCGTTTAAATGCCACGGCCTACCTGAGCATTGTTTCTGACCATGTCCATCCCTTTATGACCACCATGTACCCATCCTCTGATGGCTACTTCCAGCAGGATAATGCACCATGTCACAAAGGTCGAATCATTTAAGATTGGTTTCTTGAACATGACAATGAGTTCACTGTACTAAACTGGCCCCCACAGTCACCAGATCTCAACCCAATAGAGCATCTTTGGGATGTGGTGGAACGGGAGCTTCGTGCCCTTGGATGTGCATCCCACAAATCTCCATCAACTGCAAGATGCTATCCTATCAATATGGGCCAACATTTCTAAAGAATGCTTTCAGCACCTTGCTGAATCAATGCCACGTAGAATTAAGGCAGTTCTGAAGGCGAAAGGGGGTCAAACACAGTATTAGTATGGTGTTCCTAATAATCCTTTAGGTGAGTGTGTATATATATATAAATAATCTATCAATGCAACTTGTGTACCACACTCTGAAGTACTACCTGTATTTCAGGATATTTTGTTTGAAAACAATCTTTATAATTATTGTTCCTTAGTGTCCTAATGTACTCTTTTATATATGTTTAAGGCTAGAACTATTTTGTTTTTGACATGGGTTTATTAATTTTGCATTTGGATCTTTAATTCTGTAGTTATTTTTTAGTTTTGTAGAGGTATTTACACATAAATTAATGTATTGATTTATAATTATATCAAACTAAAGGGAAAGATTTTAGCTTTGAAATAGGATTGTTTATACGTGCAGGCTTTTGACCATGAATTGTAAATTGCTTTGCAACATACTTTTCAAATGATTGATTGTATTGTGCAAATTCCCATCCATTCAACTGTAAAATTGCAAAATTCCCCTCTCCCCTAGCAATGACCCCCCTCCTGCTACATCAAATACATTCTCTTAGTGACCAATTTGGATCAAGGAGCTTAATGTCTGACTTCTCATTCCTTTTGGGATATTCATTTTTTTTTAAAACTGTTCAACCATTAGCCACTGGCATTGTGAAATGACAGCAAGCAATACCGAACAGTTCCCTTTTGTTTAACTTTTCATGCCTACAACTTTTCAAGACCTCTTGAATATAGAGCATCTTGTTTTTTTATGTTTTCCATTAAAGCACTGAGATACATGAGCACTCAAAAGTTTACAAGCACATGAAAAACTGTTGAAAATTGAAATCATTAAACCTTATTAAGTGTATAATTTCAGATTGAGTGATGTTCCTGCAAAGTTGATAACATTTGTTTGAATTTGAAATATTTTTCATTAGCATTTTTGTATTTTTTACTCTCTCGACCAATGGCAGTCCAATCCTGAGTGATGTCACCACTAATAATGTTGTACATTATGGCACACATGTATTAAGTAGTTAATAATAAAAATAATAATCAATTTTTTTTCATAGTTGCCTATGGGTTTTGTATCCAATGTCCCCTTTATATTAGGAAAGGAAGTTGATCCCTATATAGCCTATAAATAATGTAATTAATATATCTCCCATTTCCCCACCGTCTGTTTATATCCTGGCTAACTCGGGAATCACAGATCGGCTGGGAGATTTGTTTTAACCAGAAGGTGGGTCCTGTTCAAAATAGAACATAAAGTACACGCATACAAAATATGCACACACAAACAAAAATGTAAATATAACCATAAAATATAATAATTATAAACAAAACCGTAAAATATAGTTCTGTAATTGTATTGTGGTCTTTTTCTGTAAAATGGGATCACTGCCTTGGGAGACACATTGGTGTGGCACTGTCCACGGTGTGCCAAATTTCATGTGATGGTGTGTCCTGGGCTTTAAACTTCCACTCTAAACAAACTACAAAGTCTTAGAGACCTTTCATAAAACGTAGCACAATTATCTGTAATCTGTATATATTCATAATTTGTAAGGTTGGAATGGTGTAGAAATGTTTTGTTTATGATTTAATGTTTGTAGTATTGCCCTGTATGTTTGGGCTTTGTTGGTTGTCAGCAATTGTGTTTGTCACACTAGAGCAGAGAACGATAAAGTTAGACCAGATGTGGAAAAAGAGAGAAAGCGTAAACTTGCTGTATAAGACCGGGTCATATTTTTGAACCCTGACTATCGCTGCATTTCTGATTTTGAAAAGGAATAAAACCTAATTGTATAGAACCCTTGCATCATCCTGTGTTGTTAAACACTGACTTTACAATTTTTTGTTATGTTATCTCTATAATAGCCAATATCTTTCGGATGTCTTGGTACCATTGGTTGCCAGCACATCAAAATACATAAAAATAACATGTCTAGTTGCAAACCATTAAGTTCCTGGTTGTTTAAAGAATCCACAATCATACTTGCCAAAAATGATTTTCAATCCCTTCACAAATAATTAAAAGATAATTAGTAACACTTTAGATTAGTGCACACAAATTGCAGTTAAACATAAATCTCAAATATATACAAATTGTACTAATATAGTCTGAATAACCTTATAGTTACTGGTGATTATCTGTATGTTATTAATTATTAAGTTTATGTTATTAACAACATCCATTGTTTGTATGAATCCTTTGCAAGCTAATAAATAAGCAGAAATAGCTTAGTTATTATGCATTTATAAGCTACTATTTGTGTTAAGCTTAGCGTAATCTGTTATAAAAAAGCCATGAATACTTTAAGGCAATTTACAGTACTGTGCTAAAGTGTTGTGAAAAAATAGATATGTTAATAGATTATATTTATCAGTTAACAAAATTCAAAGTGAGTGAACAGAAGAAAAATCTACATCAAATCAATATTTGGTGTGACCACCCTTTACCTTCAAAACAGCATCAATTCTTCTAGGTACATTTGCATACAGTTTTAGAAGGAACTCAGCAGGTAGGTTGGCCCAAACATCTTGGAGAATTTCCACAGTTCTTCTGTGGATTTAGGCAGCCTCAGTTGCTTCTCTCTCTACATGAAATCCCAGACTGACTCGATGATGTTGAAATCAGGGCTCTGTGGGGGCCATACCATCACTTACAGGACTCCTTGTTCTTCCTTTACACTGAAGATAGTTCTTAATGATGTTCGCTATATGTTTGGGGTCGTTGCAGAATACATTTGGGGCCAATCAGATGCCTTCCTGATGGTACTGCCTGTACTTCTCAGTATTGAGGAGACCATTCTTACTGACCAAATCCCCAACTCCATTTGCAGAAATGCAGCCCCAATCTTTCAAGGAACCTCCACCATGCTTCACTGTTGCCTGCAGACACTCATTCATGTATCAATCTCCAGCCCTTCAGTGAACAAACTGCCTTCTGCAAAAGCCAAATATTTCAAATTTTGACTCATCAGTCAAGAGCACCTGCTGCCATATTTCTGCACCCCAGTTCCTGTGTTTTCGTGTATAGTTGAGTCACTTGGCCTTGTTTCCATGTTGGAGGTATGGCTTTTTGGCCACAAGTCTTCCATGAAGGCCACTTCTGACCAGACTTCTCCGGACAGTAGATGGGTGTACCAGGGTCCCACAGTTTTCTGCCAATTCTGATCTGATGGCACTGCTGGATATCTTCCCATTGCGAAGGGAAGTAAGCATGATGTGTCTTTCATCTGCTGCAGTAAGTTTCCTTGGCCGACCACTGCGTCTACGGTCCTCAACATTGCCCGTTTCTTTGTGCTTCTTCAAAAGAGCTTGGACAGCACATCTGGAAACCCTTGTCTGCCTTGACATTTCTGCCTGGGAGAGACCTTGCTGATGCAGTATACAGTGAGGGAAAAAAGTATTTGATCCCCTGCTGATTTTGTACGTTTCCACACTGACAAAGAAATGATCAGTCTATAATTTTAATGGTAGGTGTATTTTAACAGTGAGAGACATAATAACAACAAAAAAATCCAGAAAAACGCATTTCAAAAAAGTTATACATTGATTTGCATGTTAATGAGGGAAATAAGTATTTGACCCCTTCGACTTAGTACTTGGTGGAAAAACCCTTGTTGGCAATCACAGAGGTCAGACGTTTTTTGTAGTTGGCCACCAGGTTTGCACACATCTCAGGAGGGATTTTCTCCCACTCCTCTTTGCAGATCCTCTCCAAGTCATTAAGGTTTCGAGGCTGACGTTTGGCAACTCGAACCTTCAGCTCCCTCCACAGATTTTCTATTGGATTAAGGTCTGGAGACTGGCTAGGCCACTCCAGGACCTTAATGTGCTTCTTCTTGAGTCACTCCTTTGTTGCCTTGGCTGTGTGTTTTGGGTCATTGTCATGCTGGAATACCCATCCACGACCCATTTTCAATGCCTTGGCTGAGGGAAGGAGGTTCTCACCCAAGATTTGACGGTACATGGCCCCGTCCCTCGTCCCTTTGATGCGGTGCAGTTGTCCTGTCCCCTTAGCAGAAAAACACCCCCAAAGCATAATGTTTCCACCTCCATGTTTGACGGTGGGGATGGTGTTCTTGGGGTCATTCCTCCTCCTCCAAACAGGGCGAGTTAAGTTGATGCCAAAGAGCTCGATTTTGGTCTCATCTGACCACAACACTTTCACCCAGTTCTCCTCTGAATCATTCAGATGTTCACTGGCAAACTTCAGACGGGCCTGTACATGTGCTTTCTTGAGCAGGGGGACCTTGTGGGCGCTGCAGGATTTCAGTCCTTCACGGTGTAGTGTGTTACCAATTGTTTTCTTGGTGATTATGGTCCCAGCTGCCTTGAGATCATTAACAAGAACCTCCCGTGTAGTTCTGGGCTGATTCCTCACCGTTCTCATGATCATTGAAACTCCACGAGGTGAGATCTTGCATGGAGCCCCAGACCAAGGGAGACTGACAGTTATTTTGTTTCTTCCATTTGTGAATAATCGCACCAACTGTTGTCACCTTCTCACCAAGCTGCTTGGCGATGGTCTTGTAGCCCATTCCAGCTTTGTGTAGGTCTACAATCTTGTCCCTGACATCCTTGGACAGCTCTTTGGTCTTGCCCATAGTGGAGAGTTTGGAATCTGATTGATTGATTGCGTCCTTGATTCCTTGATTTTATACAGGTAACGAGCTGAGATTAGGAGCACTCCCTTGCTCCTAATCTCAGCTCGTTACCTGTATAAAAGACACCTGGGAGCCAGAAATCTTGCTGATTGATAGGGGATCAAATACTTATTTCCCTCATTAACATGCAAATCAATTTATAACTGTTTTGAAATGCGTTTTTCTGGATTTTGTTGTTGTTATTCTGTCTCTCACTGTTCAAATACACCTACCATTAAAATTATAGACTGATCATTTCTTTGTCAGTGGGCAAACGTACAAAATCAGCAGGGGATCAAATACTTTTTCCCCCCACTGTAACTACTTTGTGTCTTGCTGCTGTGCTCAGTCTTGCCATGGTGTATGACATCTGACAGTAAACTCACCTTGTTAGCTGAGTTTGGCTGTTACTCACCCAGTTTTATTCCTCCTACACAGCTGTTTCTGTTTCAGTTAATGATTGTGTTTCAACCTACATATTGAATTGATGATCATTAGCACCTGTTTGGTATGATTGTTTAATCATACACTTGACTATATGCCTACAAATTCCCTGAATTTATGCTGTTTTGAAGGCAAAGGGTGGTCACACCAAATATGGATTTGATTTAGATTTTTCTTCTGTTCACTCACTAACACCATTTTGTTAATTGATAAATATAATATATTAACATGTCTATTTTTGAAAGCATTCTTACTTTACAGCATTTTTTCACACCTGCCTAAAAGTTTTGCACAGTTGTAACGTGGTGACTCAGGTATGAAGAATCCAGGTGCAGAGATAAGGGAGTCCAGACACAGGCGAGGGTCAGGAGAATCCGGGAATTGTAAGTCGAGGTACACAAGATGGTCAAGGAACAGGCAATCAATAAACAAGAGGGAATCACTGATAATAGCAACTCAAAAGAAGACTAGACTTAGTAATGATAGATGTGACCAGGGGGTCTATATAGAGGGCAGGAGATGGAAGGTAATAGGTGCTGGTCAGTGCTGAGCAAATGAGAGTTTGAGGGAGGTGAGAGAGTGCACTGGGTTTTGAGGAATGTGGAATAACAGGTATAAGGGGTTTAGAACTCTGGTGATGATGACCTCTGGTGGCAAGTTGGAGAAGTGTGGGGGGAAACCGTGACAACAGTACTGTACATGAGGGTGTCAAAATACAAGAGGCTCACAGGTGTCTGGCCTGCCACATCATTTTCATCTTGACCAAAGCTTATCCCCAAACATCTGCCTTAACCCTTAATAGACATATCAGGATCAATTTGCATTCAAACATAATGCATTCAAACATGAATTTAATTATGCATTCACAAAAAATACCTTTCCAACCTTTCATGCTTCATTGGTTCTAGTCATACCTGGGCACTCTATGGAGTTAACCTAGAGACTCCGGAACTGTAATACAATTGCAGCGTTTCCAGTTGAAGGGTTATGATGTCCAGGGGTACAGTATTTTAATTATGAAAATGCAAAGATTGTTTTACACACCCCTAGTGCCATATATGGCTCTTATACTTTGTAAGTCGCCCTGGACAAGGCGTTTGCTAAGAAATAAATAATAATAATAATATGTTAAATGAGTAAGGAGTAACAAAACGTTCTTAGGTGAATAACGTTCAATATCACCATAGCTGATTTTTAGGTTTGTTTTCTCCTTTTCCTGTATTTGAATGAAACTCAAAAGATCGAAGGTATGTTTATGGTAAATTCCTAATATTAAATGTCGCTTCAGAAGCATATGCTTTAAGCTGTAAAGAGCTAGGAAGCAGAGAAAGTTAAACTTTTCTAAGCACATGAATGCACCAGCTAGTCAAATTAATTATTTCTTCCCTGTCATTCAAAAGAAATATTTTGCTTGTTTTAATTTATTTTCCATGTTAAGTTGACCCTGAGGGCTGTGCATACTTTTCTTTTCCTATTTTCCCCGCCGCACACTGATTAACTGTAATTTTATTTAAATGAACTAATCTTCATGCCACCACTGGAGCATTGTGCTAGAGCGACAGTGGGTAATTACAGAAAGAAGCTGGTTCCTTTTTTTAATTATATTTCTTTTTAAAATACAAAAGGAAAACCAAGAAAAAAAGACACTAGTTGCAGGACATTGCTGATGTATGTATTCCAGAATAATACCATTTTGTTTTGAACTGAGAGAATCAAAATCTCTGTGTCTGTGTTTGTTTTTGTCTTTGGAAGACATTTTTAATTGGTGTTTATTAACTATTAATTAAATGCTAATAATTGCCTCAAGCTTATCTATAAACAGCTTTCCAAAGAGATTTTGGAAGCATAATAATAATAAGCATAGGAATAATAATTACTAATGATAATGAGCATATTAATAATAATAACAATTATTATTATTTAAAATAATAATGAATAATAATGTGTTTATATTGTTGTTATAATAGGTTTAGGGGGGACATTTAATGTTGAGAGAATGTTGAATAGTACCCTCCGATAACATGTGCCCGGCTCCATAGGCGTAGTGGATGTGTGTCCCCCAATTCTGAAACCAAACCTCTGATTATAATGATCCACACTCATGTTGTAAATATCATTAAAGACTTGTTTGTATATTATCATCAAACATGCAAAATCAAAGTTAATGATTTGTAAACATACACAGCCTAACTCCTTGAATTCCTTGAAAAAGGAAAAAGGCAAAGGTGATTTAGAGAATAAGCATTGTTTATCGGTAATATCTATTTAAAAAATCTGAGACAAGGAAAGATATAGCAACTTACTTTTAGCCTGAAAATGGATGTTATGGTGTATTTTATTTCAAGGGGTTCCACTGTGTTGCAGGTCCCCTTGAAAATGCATGTACAATTATGATTTTTTTTAAAGCAAAGAAAACATTTTTACAAGAGAATCTCACCAGAAAAGTTGAAGTTGCCAGGTGACATTGTGTTTAATTTTAAATTTTTAAAGAAAATATTAATATACACTAAATCCCTTAGTGTCTGATGTCTGTCTGTTGAATACTTTGTTTAAACACTTCTGGTAGTCCCATTTTCATGTTATACATGCTTTAGTATACAGTCAACTCAATCATGTCATAAAAATGTTGTAGAAATAGACAAATGTTGTTATGAGAAGATATTTCTAAATTAAAATTATGTTTACAAAATTTGAAAAAGGGAAGCTCATAGAAACAGAAGGTGAAGGAAACAGTAATTCTGAGGGGGGACAAAACAACTGTTTTGATAGCACCAAAAAAAATGAACGTGATATTATTTCCCTTGACTCCTCAAATGTTGAATAGGTTAGGTTAGGTTAATAGTTGTAATTAAATGAATTGGTGTGCGTTTCATCGTTTACTGTGATAAACATCAACATTTTTAGTTAAAGTTTCTATTGCAGAAATCATCTTGCAATGGAATGTGGAAATATTTGCCATACTATAATCAATATTCTATATTCAACTGATCAGAGATCTGAATTCTGTTTAGTTTTTTTACATACCAACATGTTGCCTCTATAAGTCCCAGCAAGGGACAATTCCAAGTGGAAATAGTTTTCTGTGAAAAATGTTTTCTACTGACAAATGTTGTCTCTTAACAAGTTTCCAATCATGCCCTGATCATTTTACAGAACTTATTTTGAAGTAGCTACTCCAATCAACTTTGTTTATTCCTGTCAAAATGCTGAGACCTTCTATTGAGACTGAATACATTCAAGTTATTTAATTGTGCCTCACAACTAATCTCCTTTAGGCACTGGCTGAGTCTTGTTTATTCGGCACTGCATTTACTCTGCTGCCATTTTTGTAATGAAGGGGGATCAGCTTTTTTAACTGTTATACAGCTTCAGCTTATGTGACTTTACTTTGTTGTAAAAAATAGGAACAGTGACTAAAGTTACATCTGCATTTAGATCTGTAGGAGAGTAAATAAATGTTCGAAAGCGCACATTTAGTGACCGTGATGCTCGTGCATTACTGCGATATGTAAGGACAAACAGAAGAGCAACTCTTTCCCAGGTGACTGAGAATGTCAATGCAGGACGTGATCAGACTGTGAACAGTCCCTTGAGAACTACACAGAGAGGAATATTATAATAGGGCTGCGTTGCATAAACCCTCATTACAGAAACAAATGCAAATCTGAGAGTTCAGTTTGCAAAAACCATAGGCACTGGTCTACAGAGATGTGGAAAAAAGTGACATGGTCAGATGAGTCATCCTTTACCATATTCTCGACAAGTGGGTGAGTTCATGTGTGGCGACACCAAGAGAATGGTACAGGCCTGACTGCTTGACCCCTACAGTGAGAGGGTCTGGAGGCTCTGTTATGCTGTGGGGTGCATTTTCCTGGCATGGTTTGGGTCCACTTGTCCCCTTAGAGGGAAGAGTCACAGCAAATCATGACAACATTATTCTGAGTGTCCACCTTTATCCTATGGTGAAACAGTTCTATCCTGATGGGAGTGGTCTCTTCCAGGACAACAATGCCCCCATCCACAGGGCACGAGGGCTCACTGAATTGTCTGATGAGTATGAAAAAGATGTGAATCATATGCTATGGCCTTTGCAGTCACTAGATCTCAACCCAACACCTATGGGAGATTTTGGACCGACGTTTTAGAAAACGTTATCCACCACCATCATCAAAACACCAAATGAGGGAATATCTTTTGGAAAAATTGTGTTCCATCCCTCTAGTACAGTTCCAGAGACTCGTAGAATCTGTGCCAAGAGCATTGAAGCTGTTTTGCTCGTGGAGGCACTGAGACACTTTATGTTGGTTTTTCCTTTGTCACCCGTCTGTATATATATATATATATATATATATATATATATATATATATACAGTTAGGTCCATAAATATTAGGTGACACAATTGTCATCATTTTGTCTCTGTACGCCACCACAATGGATTTGAAAGGAAACAATCAAGTATAGACTTATACAGTGCATCCGAAAAGTATTCACAGCGCTGCACTTTTTCCACATTTTGTTATGTTACAGCCTTATTCCAAAATTGATTAAATTTATTATTTTCCTTAAAATTCTACAAACAATACCCCATAATGACAACGTGAAAGAAGTTTGTTTGAAATCTTTGCAAATTTTTAAAAATAAAAAACAAAAAAAGCACATGTACATAAGTATTCATAGCCTTTGCCATGACACTCAAAATTGAGCTCAGGTGCATCCTGTTTCCACTGATCATCCTTGAGATGTTTCTACAACTTGTTTGGAGTCCACCTGTGGTAAATTCAGTTGATTGGACATGATTTGGAAAGGCACAAACCTGTCTATATATATATATATATATACATATACAGTTAACAGTGCATGTCAGAGCACATACCAAGCCATGAAGTCCAAGGAATTGTCTGTAGACCGAATTGCAATGAGGCACAGACCTGGGGAAGGGTACAGAAAGATTTTTGCAACATTGAAGGTCCCAATGAGCACAGTGGCCTGCATCATCCATAAATGGAAGAAGTTTGGAACCACCAGGATTCTTCCTAGAGCTGGCCGCCTGGCCAAACTGAGCGATCGGGGGAGAAGGGCCTTAGTCAGGGAGGTGACCAACAACCCGATGGTCACTCTGACAGAGCTCCAGCGTGTCTCTGTGGAGAGAGGAGAACCTTCCAGAAGAACAACCATCTCTGCAGCACTCCACCAATCAGGCCTGTATGGTAGAGTGGCCAGATGGAAGCCACTCCTCAGGAGTTTGCCAAAAGGCATCTGAAGGACTCTCAGACAATGAGAAACAAAGATTGAACTCTTTGGCCTGAATGGCAAGCATCATGTCTTGAGGAAACCAGACACTGCTCATCACCTGGCCAATACCATCCCTACAGTGAAGCATGGTGGTGGCAGCATCATGCTGTGGGGATGTTTTTCAGTGGCACGAACTGGGAGACTAGTCAGGATCGAGGGAAAGATGAATGCAGCAATGTACAGAGACATCCTTGATGAAAACCTGCTCCAGAGCGCTCTGGGCGACGGTTCATCTTCCAACAGGACAATGACCCTAAGCACACAGCCAAGATAACAAAGCAGTGGCTACAGGACAACTCTGTGAATCAAAAAGATTTGAGGCTGTAATTGGTGCCAAAGGTGCTTCAACAAAGTATTGAGCAAAGGCTGTGAATACTTATGTACATGTGCTTTTTTTGTTTTTAATTTTTAATAAATTTGCAAAGATTTCAAACAAACTTCTTTCACATTGTCATTATGGGGTATTGTTTGTAGAATTTTTAGGAAAATAATTAATTTAATCCATTTTGGAATAAGGCTGTAACATAACAAAATGTGGAAAAAGTGAAGCGCTGTGAAGCGCTGTGACTTTCCGGATGCCCTGTATATATATATATATATATATATATATATATATATTTACATGTATTTAAATGGAATAAGATACATTATTTTATTTTTTTAATATATATATTAGGTGGGGACTCTCAAACACAGGAAGACCATGCCAACATTTGTAAACAGTGATTTCTCTTTACACAGACGTATCTGATTTTACAATGCCAAGACATGTCTGATTCAATTTGCTGAAAAACTACTTTTTGGAAATGCTATGCTAGCCCAAAATCAAACTCTACATGTGTCTATGGGTCATTGATCCATGGTAACATCTGTTGGGCAATGGGTTCATGATGACTTGAAATACAACTTGCTTTGCAGAAATGTTGTTCTAACAATGGCTGTCAATCATTAGCTCATGTCTGTGAGGGAAAGTGAAGTGGCTATCCAAAATATTAGACCAAATAAAGATAATTTAATCTCTTTCTCCTGTGTGTACCAGGATATTATACTATTCATTCTGCTGAAAGAGCAGGAGGTAGGGGGGAAATCAAAAATCATTTAAATGTGCAAATTTCCATGACACTCTGACACTTTCAATTAAATGTAATGTACATTTTGAAAACTAGGTTTGTGCCAACTTCAGAGAATCACTGGTCTACAGTAACTACAGTAAGAGGGAGGATCATATAATCATCCCTTTAGTTATTTTTTAAATTATGTTACTATGTTACCGATTTATACTTCTGCGTAGGTACGCGTATGCGTCTCTGCGTATGCGTCTCTGCGTAGCGACGTAGAGCAGGGGTAAGCGCGGCCCACAGAGGCCCGCAGAGGAGCCGACGCGCCTTCCTCCAAGATCTCAACAGCGTGTCTCTGCGTCCTGTGCGTCAGGCCAGCGCTGATTGGCTGAGCAGCGATATTCTAAGAGGGATTGGTGTGCGATGTGTGTCTGTAGGCGCTGCAGCAGGGCAGAGAAACGATGTGGTGACATACGAAAGTGTTTAAAATGCATCTCCTCATCCACAAAATGCATGTGTGCACATAATGAGAATTTTGTCCCTCGAACTGCACATTTTGTTAATATAATTTACATTTCGTGAACATAATTCACATTTTATCCCACGACATGCCCACATATTTCTTGCTTGGCAATTTTGGACGAAAGGTAAAATGTACTTTGCTTTCCGTGGACGGAATGAACAATTAGCATTTATGATCAAACAGTGACTGATCAAGGCATTGATCCAGAGACCTGGGTTTGCAACGAGATCAGGATTGAATTCCAAAGGAAAGTTAGAAACTCGCTGAGCCGATCAGACGAGCGCTTTATCAGGTGCAAATCTAATACAATAATTAATGATAATAATTAATATATGATGTGTAGAAAATAGCGTGTTTCACCAATCAACATGATTATAAATCTTTCACAATTACTATTTGATTACAAAGCCCATATTGTCATCTATATTTATTATATTCAGTAGACTATAGTCTATCATAAACTGCGGGCCTGGCGGTTGGAGAAGAACGTATTTATAGCTCATTCATTTTGAGGAGTTAAACAGTTGAAACGCCATATATGTATTTTATTCAAATATGTAGTAACATAAGAACAGATATGCAGGAGAAATTCACATACGCAAAGATGTGTGTTTCTTATGTGTGTATGTATGTTCTAGTTTTAAGTCTCTAGCCAACTATAACATGAAAATATAGAACTGCACATACAGATTGCAATTTGTATTTGTGTGTGCGTGTAGTTTCTGTAACAGTATGTGTTAATTTGCATCCATACAATTGTAGGTGCCCCATAGAAATTGGGTTTCGTTTTCATTGTAATTGCGACATGTTAATGCGACACTGCCCCCTATGGACGCATCAACCTTTCATGCAAGTATGTTGGCAGACAGCCGTGCGACCACCTACAACGCCCGCGAATGTACGCACAGACACAGACGTAGAAGTATAAACCAGCCTTTAGGCTATTTCTAATATTTCTGACTAAGTAGACAAGAACATACTTCCTTGAATTCAGCTATGGTGTTGGCCGACTAGTTTACAATTAACACAGGTGTAGGCTTCAGAATTAGACTAAACATTATACCTATATTTTTGGGAACACTGTGTATGTATTGCACTACCCAAAATCTTTTAGCAAAGAGGTTTGAAAAAGCTGCTTTTCAAAACAATTATTTTGTGTGTATTTCATTTACAGTGTAATCCAGATGTTGAAAATCTTGTAAAAACAAAATCAAGATTGATCAGAAGACACAAATCTATTTTCAAATCTAAGTCTATTAAGGACAGAAAAGTGATCACAAGTGATTTACACAATGAGAAGATGGTGTTTAAGGGGGAAAACAGCACTCAGGCAGTGATGAACTGAATAGCCTCTTCTCAGTAGACTACTCAGGTTTACATTTTGTTGGGAATGCCTATAGTTCAGCTCATAGAACATCATCCATTTGGGTAGAAGTCTGATATCTGGAATATGGGAAACATTTCAGAGGCCGTGTAGGGTGATTTAATGTGACTCATATTGTTGAAATCACAGTCCCTCAGTTTTTCTCAATATTTTCTCTTTGGCCACTTTAGCCTCTTTCTTATCTGCAGAATTTGCATTTCACATCATTTGTGTCACTGATAATGTTTTGATGTATCTATAGAGTATAAGCTTGGTCTGATGTTCTGGTAATTTGACAGATGCTAATTTGTCAGAGAACTTTCTCAGATTCTGTACACTTCAGGCCTAGATCTTCAGGAATATGTACTTGCTCTGTCAGTAAGGACTTCGAAGTCAGTATGATGTTTATGGATGGCCACTATATGAATATCAGTAACACTTTACAATAAGTACCCCTTATCAGACATTAATTAATATATTAGTTAACATGAACAAACCAGTAACTAATTAATCAACAAGTTATGAAAAGTATTTTTTAATGGTAACTAATGAATTAACAACTGTATTGATTTGTCTTTCTTCATGTCTGAATATTCGGAGGCATAACTAACATGAACAAATGACTTAACATGAATAAACATTACTCATTTCAAGGACATTTAGATGTTTGTTAATCCTAAGAGTTATCAAAATACTTGTTGTTTATTGCTGTAGTTATTTGTCCCTCTAGGTCCTTGGAGCGCACAGCGCCCCCAGGTAATTTGTTGTGTGCACAGAAAAAATTGTAATTAAAATAATAATAATAATAATAATAATAATAATAATAATAATAATAATAATAATAATAAAATCTATGTAAATTCTATATTTGTAATGTATTGAATTTGTTTAATAAACCTTAAGACGGGTTTTCATATTTTCCATTTTAATAAAAATTGTTTATTACGTCTATTAAGTTCCTGTTAGCTACATCGGTACTTTGTGCGCTAATACGTGAGTGTTTATACCGCTCTCGAGCTCTCAGAGAGACAGTGTAGCACCACATCTGCCAGTAGAGCAATTAAAATGAATACCTCGCAAAAATCAACTATTATATCAAGGCTGAAAGGACTAGACTCCAAGAGCACTGATGCCAGCTCCGATAGATACAGACAGACACACATGTTGAGAATGAGGAGAATAATAAATCGACACTAGCTCTGCTGCTGAACCTGATACAGACTGCTGGTGTTAGCAAGCATCGGAAAACGGCAACCAGGCAGTATGATCCGAAATTATATAAGTTTGGGATTCACTTACACCGGGAAGCAGGAAGAGCCAAGACCACAGTGTGTCGTGTGCAGTGAGATGCTCAGCAATGAGAGCATGAAGCCAGTGCATCTGAGGCGCCACTTCACCACTGAACATGCGATCTTGAAGGATGAGTCTGTTGATTTTTTCAGAGGAACTCCAGTTGCCAAAGCCCAAGAAGCATTTTACCATGCTAGTCTGCAGATTGTTAAAGCAGGTAAGCACTGTTGATGAAGAACTTTGTTTACCATTGGCAAAAGAGCTGATGCATTATGTGAGGAGAGAACGCTGCTAAACAGCTCGACCTGTTGCCCCTTTCGAATGACAGTCACTCGCAGAATTATTACATGATGTCAGAAGTACACTGATAGAGAGCAGATTCTTTCCACTACAATTAGTTTACTGGTGTCGCAGATTTGGCCAATTTGCACGTTTATATTAGATTTGAGTTTGAGGGCATGTCCCATGGGGACTTTCTATTCTGTAAGCCACTACCAACAAGAACTATACAGTGGAGCATATTTGTCTTCTGAATGAATTAATTTATCAAAGAATGGCATCGACTGGAAACAATGTGTTGGAGTTTGTACAGACAGTGCTAGAGCGATGACAGGCCAACACAGCGGTGTAGTTGCACGGATTACAGAGGGCACTCTGGATATGAAGTGGACGCACTGCAGCATCCACTGCGGCGAGGCACTGGCAGTCAACAAAATGCCTGATTTAAAATCTGCACTAGACTCTGCTGTCAAAGTAGTGAATTTTATCAAAGCCCGACCAATTAATTCACGTCTGTTCAGTGTGCATTGTAATGAAATGGGCAGTGAACTTGTGCAGCTTTTGCTACATACTGAAGTGAGATGGTTATCAAGGGGCAGAGGCTCATGAGGCTCTTTGAACTGCACTCCGAGGTACAGATGTTTCTGCATGACCAGAAATCTCCTTTGGCAAGTGTATTTGATGATCCAGTATGGCTGGTACAATTAGCCTACCTGGCTGATATATTCTCATGTTTGAATGAGCTGAATATGGGACTGCAGGGGCTCTCTTTAACATTTTTTGATGTGTTTGACAAGATCACTGCTATGAAGAAAAAGCTGCTTTTTGTTAATTAAATCAAGACAGGCAATGTCTCTGCTTTCCCAACTCTGGAGAACCATCTGCACACATATGGTGTAGCACTTGATGCTGCAGTTTGTGATGTGATTGTTGTGCAACTTTTGTCATTGGAAGAACAGTTCTCAGAGTATTTGCCAGTAGAGGCCACACCAAAGTGGATCAGGAACCCCTTTACTGTTGATGTCACGGGAATACCCGAGGATCTGTCCTGTACAGGAGAAGTTGCTCGAGTTAACATCTGATGATAGTTTGATGTCAGAAATTAAACAACTGTCACTGTTGAACTTCTGGATCCAAAGACAGAGTGACTACCCAGCCCTCTCAATAAAGGCTGTGCAGTTTTTGATGCCTTTTGCAACTACCTCTTTGCGAGAAAGATTTCTCTGATCTTACTGCAATCAAGACAAAGTATCGCAACAAAATGAATGCTGAGCCAGATCTGTGTTTGAAGCTCACTGCCCTCGTCCCTGACATTGCAAGGCTTTCCTTGGCTAAACACTTAAATGCTAAGAGCTCAGTGCTCTTTTCATTATTTGTGTATGTGCGTGCGTGCACTCATGTTGGTCATTGAGATTTTCTGTGGTTCCTATGAGAAGGTGACTTGTAGGGGTGATACGTTTTTTAAAAGATAACACAGCAAAGTTTTCCCATGGGAGAGAGAGGATTCACCACGAGTTCGGGAGCAGATGAAACAGAACCACAAAGACAAGGGGCAGGAGTAGAGACTACAACAAACACACCTGCAACAAAATAAATATAAATAAATAAAATAATAATAATTATAAATTACAAAATAACGTTGAAGAGCCGGTATTAATGTTTTATATAAACTGTATAATGTTTTGTATTAATGTTTGAAATACAAATATGTCAACAGAGCTAATTGTATTAATTGTCAAGCAAGCAAATGTTAGCAAGGCTGACGCTGCAGAAGCCACTCCCTGCATTTGCTTCAAGGTTTTCTGTGGCTTATCTTAAGGCTGGAGAGGTCACATCATAGTTATTGATTAATAGTTGCTATGATGACCATGGGACCATCTGGTTTCCGCATCCCACACAGGAAGACAACCACAAACATTACAAGGGTCAGAGACCTGACCTCGAGATAACACTTCTTGGAAATCATGTGACTGGACCCTGCCCATGTCATGCATTGTATAAAAGCTGTTAATGTTTGCTGTTCAGAGAGACTCCGCTCAGGTGGAGCGGACATGTTAAATAAATACATTATCCTCTGTGCTTGAATTTCTTTAGGAATTGTAAGGATACTATAGAAATATAAAATTACGACCATTAAATAAGTGAGCTAAATCAATATTGAATAATTTAAAGGAGAAAAGAAAAAAAAGAGAAAAAAATACTATGAGAATATGGTTTTACAAACCAGAAATAAAAATAAAATGTGAGAATTGAATTAGAGCAAATTTTAGAAATAGGAATCTGAGGAAACAGCTAAATTTGGTAAAGGTTTCCTAGATATGGATAAATAGATAACCAGGTGCTCCAGGTAATTAAAAATGTGGTAATTTGGTAGCTATAAGTTCCACAATGAAGAGTTTTAAAATTCTCAGCAATAAGATCCCTAAATACACTGAGTAGGTAAGAAATAAACTATTGATCAGTTCAATCTGCCTTTGGGAACAGTTCTTCTGAATCTGTACTGGTGTAGATTGGACTTCAATAGGAGGAAGCTGACACAATAAAGACCTATGAGCCGTGCAAGCGGACACAGTCTTAGTGCCACGCATGCTCTTTGCTGGGGAAATAATTGTCTGGACACATTTAAAAAAAAAAAAAGTTTTCCTGAGGTACCTCGTAATCATTATTGAGATCAATTAAACGGCTTATTTGTTAAGTAAATATTTTAATTCATTAGCGAAAATAATGGAGTGACATGTATAAATATAAATAATACCTTATCAGCTCGCTGTCTCCTCCCTTGCGACGGTTTTGTTATAGAGCAGTGCCCAAGGGGGAGGGGTTACTGTATAACAAAACTGTCGCAAGGGAGGAGGCAGCAAGCTGATAAGGGAGCCTGCCCTGAGGTGACCGCTAGGGGGCCTCGGCAACACAACTACAGACAGGAGCCACAGACAAACTGGGCTGTCCAGGAGCGAGGACTGCAGTCACACTCTACCGGAGACAGTCTGCAATCAGCATATACAAAGCGGGGCTACAGAGGTCAACTCTTACACCCTCCGCTTACAATAGCAAGGCTGGCTGCTCTACTAGTGCATCTAGGAGCAAGGCTGTATATCTACTTGCACAATATATGGTGCGGGCAATCAAGCAACTTGGACTTAGCCAGTTGTATTTTATTCAGTGGGTCTGTTGGCCCCGGATCAGGGGTTCACTGCCACGTTAATGAGCAGAAGGCGCACGCAATAACATACAGCTGGCTAGTCAACTGAGTAGCCACAGCTGGACATAACAATATAAACAGCATGGCAGCAGGAACATTCATGCTGCCTCTGCGCAGCACAGGAAAAATCACGTTCACTGAATAGTACAGAGCATCCAGCTCCACTGTGCTGTCATAACAACTATACACATCACGGGGTGCAGGAAGCAGATCATGCAGCACCATGTAACACGGGAGCAATTGTCACCTATTAACGCAGCTAATGCAGGACAACAGTAGGCTTTACCATGACAATCAAACCATAAACATTGCGGTGTGCAGGAAAACTGTTCATGCACTCTTCACATAATATGGGAGCATTGACCACTGGATCCACTAGTCCAGCTAGGTGCGAGGCCACACCAGCTCTACAATGTTGTACAAATGAACAACAATATATATCATGTGGCAGGAGGAACATTCATGCCGCCTCCGCGTAGCACAGTAGCATCCAACTCAACTGAATAGTACAGAGTGGAACAGCTCCTTTGTGCTGACAATTAGCTGTCGTACAAACGAATTACAGTGAGGGAAAAAAGTATTTGATCCCCTTCTGAATTTGTACGTTTGCCCACTGACAAAGAAATGATCAGTCTATAATTTTAATGGTAGGTGTATTTTAACAGTGAGAGACAGAATAACAACAAAAAAATCCAGAAAAACGCATTTCAAAAAAGTTATACATTGATTTGCATGTTAATGAGGGAAATAAGTATTTGACCCCTTCGAATTAGTACTTGGTGGCAAAACCCTTGTTGGCAATCACAGAGGTCAGACGTTTTTTGTAGTTGGCCACCAGGTTTGTACACATCTCAGGAGGGATTTTGTCCCACTCCTCTTTGCAGATCCTCTCCAAGTCATTAAAGTTTCAAGGCTGACGTTTGGCAACTCGAACCTTCAGCTCCCTCCACAGATTTTCTATTGGATTAAGGTCTGGAGACTGGCTAGGCCACTCCAGGACCTTAATGTGCTTCTTCTTGAGCCACTCCTTTGTTTCCTTGGCTGTGTGTTTTGGGTGATTGTCATGCTGGAATACATTTTGAAATGCATTTTGAAATGCGTTTTTCTGGATTTTTTTGTTGTTATTCTGTTTCTCACTGTTAAAATACACCTACCATTAAAATTATAGACTGATCATTTCTTTGTCAGTGGGCAAACGTACAAAATCAGCAGGGGATCAAATACTTTTTTCCCTCACTGTATATACACCACGGGGCACATGAACAAACTCATGCGCCGCCCATGGAACACAGGAGCAGTTGATGCCTGTTAGACTGGCTAACGCAGGACAACATTAGCTCTATTTTGTTGAAAATTAACTAAATACACAGTGGAACATGAGAGCCTGCTCATGTGCAGCAGCAGACTCCTGCTCTATGGCACACAGCCAGAGCGGGCCAAAGACCTACTGACCAAGGAACTATGTACACAGCGAGGCAGCGAAATTCGAGCGCCATCAGCTGGGAACAGCGGCAGTGAGCTCTCTACACAGGTCAGAACGGAGCCAAAGTCCTGATTAGGGTTGGCAGTGCTCTGGGTTTGCTGGCTCTGGCTCCGGAGTGGCTACAGAGGTTCAGCTCCAGCTCCAGGCTGGCTCCGGAGCTGATGGAGGCCCCCTGCTCCAGCTCCAGGTCGGCTCCAGCACCGGTGCAGCTCCACACTGCTGCTCCAGTTCCGGCTGCTTTTTACTAGCTCCAGCTCCAGGGCCACAAAAAACAGTGCAAATGCGAATGTTATAAATAATGATTCCTTTTTTTACTTCTTTTATGTAAATAACTGTTTAACAAAAACAAAATATTAATAACAAACATCTGTTTAACATGAAAAAGTAGAAACTTGTAAAGATGTCTGTGGCAATTAGGGTTGCCAGCCGGCCAGTATTTTAGTGGACTGTCCTTTATTTGTACACTACATGGCCAACAGTATATGGACACCCCTTCTAATTACTGTGTTTGGCATGTGGGAGACTCTGAAACCAAGTAGAGGAAGATTCTATGGTCTGATGAGACCAAAATAGAGCTTTTCGGCCTCAACACTAAGTGCTATATTTGGTGCGAGCCTAACACTGCACATCATCCTGAGAACACCATCCCTACCATGAAGCATGGTGGTGGCAACATTATGTAAAATGGATGCAGCAAAGTACAGAGAAATCCTGTAAAAAACCTGCTGAGTCTGCAAGAGACCTGGGACTTGGGAGAAGATTTGTCTTCCAGCAGGGCAATGACCCAAAACATACAGCCAAAGCCACATTGGAGTGGCTTAAAAATAAAAAGGTCAATGTCCTGGAGTGGCCCAGTCAAAGCTCAGACTGCAATCCAATTGAGAATATGTGGAAAGAGTTGAACATTGCTGTTCACCAAATGGCCCTATCCAACCTTGATGGAGCTTGAGCAATTTTGCAAAGATGAATGGGCAAACATTGCTGTATCCAGATGTGCAAAGCTAGTAGAGACTTATACACATAGACTCATGGCTGTAATTGCTGTCAAAGCTGTTTTGTATTTGTAATTAATTTAGAAAAAAATATTTTTCACTTTGACATTATGGAAATCTTCGGTGTTGATTACATGTTGACTGACATGACATGTGGAAAAGACCAAGAGGGGTGAATATTTTTGAGAGCCACTGTAAAATCAAGCCACATAGCAATCTCCTGAGACAAGCATTGGCAGTAGAATTAACTTTACTGAGAGCTCAATGACTTTCAATGTGGCATCGTCATAGGATGCCCTGCTAGAGCTGTTCTGGTGAGCTGTAAGTCCTGTATTGTTAAGAGGAAACATTTAGGAGCAACAACAGCTCAAAAGTGACAAACAAGGTGCGGGGGGCATGACTCCAGCATGCAACCAGCAAACTCCCTGGCAACCAACTTTTGGAAAAACTAGTCAGGATATTTCAGATAACAGATGGCTATAAAATTAATTAATTTTAGGTTAATTTAGGCAGATGAAGAATTTGGTTGGAATAAAATAATTTGGAAATACTTAAAACTTTAGAGTTAAAATGGACTTTACTTCTTTTGCAAGTGGTTTATGAGAGATGCCCTGAGATTATAGAATCACTTCTAGAAAGTGAAGGTGTCATATAATTACAATTAATAAAAAATAATGTATTATGTACTAATAGTTGGAGTGAGAACTGATCTTATTTTCTAACCCCTAACACACAACAATACCTATGAAGTTACATATTTTGTTAATTTTAGATAACTGGACTTAATATCTGGGTGAGTTTAATGAAGGGGGAAAGAGTGGAGCAGCTCCATGACCTCAGCTCCGGCTCCAGGCTCCGGAGCGCTCAGTAGCTCTGCTCCAGGTTCCAGCAATGACAGCTCCAGTACCACTCCGGCTCCGGAGCACAACTAACAAAAACTGTCCAGCTCTGCTCCGGCTCATAGTCCGGGAGCTGGCTCCGGGCTCCGGAGCCGGTGCACGGCCAACCCTAGTCCTGATGTTTAGCACATATTATATATATACAGAGCGAGGTACAGGCCAGACGCATGCACCACCGCAACACAATGCATAATGAACTATATAGAGGGCGGCCTTGTAAGGCAACATACCTGTAGGCCACATGACAGACCCTGGGAACATATCGACAGGGCTGTCAGTAAGTCCAGGACCAGCTCGCGTGGGTGCTCGACTGGAAGGCATAGTCTGGTGAAATGGAATACACGGTTCAAATATCTCCATCAGGATGCACTTAACAGGGACAGACTGGGAGAGGAAAGGCAGGAGCCAGAGCCCGTAGGCTACTGGGGCTCAAATGCAGCCAACACCAGATTCCCAATGGAAGGGACAGGTCCCATGACGTCCAATATGTAGAACCGGGCAAATGTAAGCAGTGAGGCCGACGCTGCAGCTGCACAAATGTCTGCAATGGGGGCGCCTTGAAAAAAGGCTCAAGATGTGGCAACGCCTCGAGTCGAGTGGGCCACCAGGTGTTCAGGCACCAGGGACACAGGGTTAGGCCATAGCGCGACCCTGGAGCCATCTCCCGCAAAACAGACACATGATGGGTGTACGGACAAAACTTGCTCACGTGTTTTGCAGAGGTGATTGCCAGCAAAAACGCAGTCTTAAGTGACACCAGCTTCAGCTCAGCTGAGTTCAGTGGCTCAAATGGGGCTTGGGAAAGTGCGTCGAGCACTACATCAAGACGCCATGCAGGCAGTGAAGGGGTGTGAGGAGGCCGCAGCCGTCGAGCTCCCTTTAAAAACTGCACAGCCAAGAAATGAGACCCAGGGGGCTCGCCATAAAATCCGGACATGACATGTGGAGATGGCCACCAGATACCCTTTGAGCGTGGACGGGGACTTTCCCTGGTCCAACAGCTCCTGTAGAAATTGCAATATGACCCCGATGGGGCAATTAATTGGGTCTTGACCGCCGTCTTGGCACCAGGTGCTAAACGTCCACCAGCAGACTACGATGTCATAGAGGGAGTTCTCACCGACTGAATAGTCGCTGCTACCACTTCTGACTGACCCCAGAATCAATCGCTCCCACTCAGGGGCCAGGCCCAGAGCTGGAGGAGGCCCAGATTGGGGTGCCAAAGCGTGCCCTGCACCTGGGACAATAAATCCACTCTCACTGGGAGCTGCCAAGGCCCTCCATGGAGGAGGGCAATCAGGTTTGCGAACCAGAATCTGAGAGGCCACCATGGGGTTACCAGCAGAACTGTTGCTCGTTCTCTCTTGACCTTCTCCAGGAAAACCGGGACAAGGGGGAATGATGGGAACACGTAAAGGAGACAGCGCAGCCATGTGTGGGCTAGCGCGTCGATCCCTAGGGTTCCTGAGTGGTCTTGGACGGAGAAGCATAGTGGGCAGTGTGTGGACTCTGCCAAGGCAAAGAGATCCACGTCCGCCCTGCCGAACCAGCTCCACAGTTGTATCACAAACTGGTGCAGGCTCCATTCCGAGACTGGGGGGCCTCCCCAAGAGAGGAGGTCCGCTGCCGTGTTGGACAGGCCTGGGAGGTGAACTGCTCTGATGGAGCGAAACCATGGCTGCGCCCACAGAAGCAAACATTACAGTCTGCGTGACCGGAGACCTCCTTGCCTATTGATATAGGTAACCACCGCTGTGTTGTCTATATGAACCAGCACATGTCTGTCTTACAGGACTGGCAGGAAATGAGACAGTCCAAGGAGTACTGCTTGTAACTCCAGGACATTGATATGGAGGGCCCGTGCGGGCTCCGTCCACCTGCCGCGGACTCCACGTCTGTCGCAGACCACTCCCCAATCCTGCTTGGAGGCGTCTGTCTTCATGACTGCTCGGTGGTAGACTGGCCCCAGGGGCACACCGAGGGTCAAATTGTGAGGGCTCCGCCAACAATGGAGCGCCTTCCAGCACGCCAGAATGACTGTGACTCAGCATGCATAATCACGGCGAGGATGCATCTGCAAAGACTCGAACCACCGCTGCAGCGTCCTCAATCGGAGGAGGCCGAGGGGGAGGGTCTGTGATGTTACCGCTAGGAGGCCCAGTAGCTTCTGGCGCAAGCTCTCAGTCAGAAGAGGGAGAGACACGTGTGTATAGAGACAACTCTTTCTGGCGCCAGCGCATAATTGAAGACGTGGACCCCCTGGAAACGCAAGGGGCTGAACACGCACTCGATCACTTGGAAAAAGTGCGTGGGGCTAGCAACAGGCCAAAGGGGGGAACAGCAAACTCAAACGTTCGGCCCTCTTAGGCGAAGTGGAGGAACTTCCTGTGTACCTGCGCAATAGGGATGTGAAAGTAAACAACTTTCAGATCCACCATTATGAACCAGTCGCCAGGCCTGATGGCCTGGGTTGAGCATGCTAAAGTGCAATACCCTGATGTGACAGTTCAGGCATCTCCAGTCCAAGATGGGGCGGAAACCGCCATTTTCCATGGGAACTAGGAATTAGATTAGAAACCCCCGTGCTGCCCCAGTGCTGGCTTCGCTTCTCCAGGAGAACGGCGATCTTGACGCAAAGTGCCACACACTGCAACGGGTCCCTCACTCGCGGCCACACCATGCCTCAGAAGGGGGGTGGACAGACCTGAAACTACGGGGAGTAGCCAACTGTTATAGTTTGGAGTTGCTGGGAGGTGTACTGCTGGGCCAGAGACCGCTGAAATGTCACAGGGTTGAGGCCCAGGAGGGGAAGGGGGCGGAGGTCCACCAGCCGTCCTCCTGATGCATGTCATGCCCGACCGCCGGGGGTCAGGACGTAAGTCCTGGCGCTGGGCTGCTGTGAGGGGTGCCTGCCTGGCGGTTTGAAGATCAGCAGGGGGGCGGGATTGCTGCCTGGGCTGTTACCTGGGTCGAGAGACATCGAGCTTCTGAAGGCTGCCTGCGAGGCTGGGCCGAAAGTGTAACTGGGTAGACCCTGGCTCACTGCAGGGACTGTTCCCTCTCCTGGGGGCGCATCTATGAGGCTGGTCCTGTTCGTGACTTTGACAGCTGGAGCTGACAGTGCCACCACAATAGCTGCCAAAGAGCGTCCAGTTGCACCTTGCGCTGTGATGCATCACATTGATCAGCAGGTCGGCCGGACATTATACATTAAGTACAGAAGATCTGTGCAACACTGCAATGCTGACAGCCTCTCAAGGCTTCCCTTACCTGTTACACACACTGAGCACCCCCAGGCAAACATTTTCTACTTCGAGGAAGTGACACACGCTCCAGTTACCTCAGCCCAAGTAAAGAAGTTCACCCGCACAGATCCAGTGCTGTCTGAGGTCTTGGACGTTGTCACACATGGGAAGGGAGGAGAGTTGTGGCATGGTGCGAATGAAGGAGATCGCACAAAGCTACTTTTGGCGGCCAGTTTTGGATGCAGCTATTGAAGATCAGGCCAAGACATGTTCTTCATGTCAGAAGATGAGGAACATGCCTCAGCTAGTACCACTACACCCGTGGGAATTTCCAGAGGAGCCATGACAGTGAATTCACATAGATTTCGCTGGTCCACTAGAGGATCACATGTTCCTAGTCATAGTCGATGCACACAGCAGATGGCCTAAGGTCGCAGTGATGAAGGGCACCTCGGCAGAGAAAACTATCGAAGAGCTACGATCAATCTTTAGTCGCTTCGGATTGCCAAAGCAGTTCGTTAGCGACAATGGTCCCCAGTTCATGTCTGAAGAGTTCTGGTCATTCATGGAAGCAAACGGAATTCAGCACATCAAGTCAGCACCATATCATCCTGCAACAAATGGCCTTGCTGAAAGATTTGTCCAAACAATTAAGCAATATTTAAAATCATCACTCAGAAACAGGTCCCTCAATAGGGATCTAAACACTTTCCTGTTGACTTACAGAAACACTCCACATGCCACAACCAAAGTAGCACCCGCATCAGCCATGATGAATAGACAGCTTCGCACACCACTTGACCTCCTACAACCCCCAACAACTAAACAGGTCGTACAGACGCAACAAAGAGCACAGGTGGAGACAGAGCAAAGCAAAAGACTGAAGCTTTAAAACTGTAGAGAGGGTTCTAGCTCGAAACTATGGCAAAGGTCCAAAGTGGATACCAGCAACAGTAGTCGCACAAATGGGCCCTGTGTCTTACACTGTTTACACACCAGAGAACATCATCTGGAGGAGGCATGTGGATCAGCTGTGGCCAAGAACAAACCTCAGAGATGACTCATGTCAACTGACAAACTCAGATCAGTTACTGGAGACCTCTCATGGTTATGAGCCATCACAAAATATTCCATCACAGCCACCTATAAACTTAGAAAATGCTCCAGACTCTCCTGAACCAGTTGAAGTTCTTACTTGAGATACCGTCACACCCGACTCTGGGCATTCACCATCCCCATTAAGGCTCAGAGATAGTGTGACTGCAGACACACCTGTACGTCGCCCCTATCCTGTCAGAGTGAGGAGATCCCCTGAAAGGTTGAATCTTTACTTTAGACCCAACATTGGGGCAGAATGATAAGTCTGGGAACTGAGATAGTCTACCCTCATTCCCTAATTCAGGAAATGTTATTCTAAGGTTATAATGTTATATATATATATATATATATATATATACATATACATATTCTGTATAGTTAAGAGTTTAAGAAAATAATTTGTAAAACTGGGAGTATTTACTTTTTCTTATGGGGCATTGAAAAATAAAGGGGGAGGAATATGTTGTGTATTGCTATAGTAGTTAATTAGTGGGGCAATGACCCAAATATTTAACAGGAATTATTATTTTCTCACAACTAAGTTGTAGTAGTAAGTGTTGAGATGAATGAACAGGGCTTTAATGCATGTATGACTTACTTGCTGAACTCTAAGCTGCCATCTTCCTCTGCAAAACAGGTTGAGAAGGGTGGTCATCTGTGTGTGTGGTGTGCTTTACATTTATGATGTATGCCTTATTAATGGCTTATGTAAGCTAATTAGTGAATTAGTTAACTCATTTGGAAGTGCCTGATGTAGTGGAAACTGTCCATGACTTACCAATGCATTACTAGTGCTCCTTATGCATTAGTTAACAGTAATAGGGTCTTATCACATTTTGGTGTACCTGTGGTAAAGTGGAAACTGTCCATTCCAAAACAACGATTTGCAAATGCTTATTAGGCATGTTTTTAATGTTTTAATTTATATTTAATTTATTTAACTATACTGGTATAAATACCCAGTCTCACGAGAGAAACGCCAACAGGCTAACATTTAGGCCAGGGGTGGGGAATCTCCGGCCTCCGGGCCGTATACGGCCCCTGAGTCTGTTTGCTCCGGCAAACACTTAACACTAGAAGCACCAAGCTTATGTAATAAACATCATAAAAAGTTTCCCAAACACACTAACAATACCTCGACCACCCCCAAAATGCATACGCACCCGCACACACAGACAAAACTTATCCTGATCCGGAAGCACATGGCTGTTATTGGGTTTGAAATAGGGCTGTGCGATATGACGATATATATCATATGACGATAGAAAAACGTCTATCGTTTCATATCGTGGTGTCGCAAATCCCACTCTTTACGGCAGTATTTTTCGTCATTTGTATGCTTTGCGTTTTTCCCGGTTCTTCCACACGTGCCGGATGCAGCAAGAAATGTGCATTAGAAATGCAAACAGACATGGAGGAGAGTGAACTGACACAGAATAACCACAATAACCAAAAGACACTTTAATGCGCAAGCGCACATGGTCCGCCCCGCTCTCGTTGCCGGCCTTAACTCGATCTGCAATCAGAGAAGAAATGTCCCTGTCTAGCAGATGTTAAATGCGCCACTGTAAACCCGGCTGTGCTAAATATAACTGAATCTGTACCATTTTATAGCACTTGTGTTGCGTGATTACTATTACTTGTGTTATTGTTATGTGACAGTAAATCATGTGTATATATATATATATATATATATATATATATATATATATATCCCATAACATAACACACGTAATAGTAATCACACACCACTTGAAATTAAGAGGAAAATCGACCCCAGATTGAACAGAAGGATAGTGCGAATGGCAGAAAATGAACCAAGGATAACTGCCAAAGAGATACAGTGAGGGAAAAAAGTATTTGATCCCCTGCTGATTTTGTACGTTTGCCTACTGACGAAGAAATGATCAGTCTATAGTTTTAATGGTAGGTGTATTTTAACAGTGAGAGACAGAATAACAACAACAAAATCCAGAAAAACGCATTTCAAAAAAGTTATAAATTGATTTGCATGTTAATGAGAGAAATAAGTATTTGATCCACTATCTTAAAGGGAGTGCTCCTAATCTCAGCTCGTTACCTGTATAAAAGACACCTGTCCACAGAAGCAATCAATCAATCAGATTCCAAACTTGGTCAGATTCCATGGCCAAGACCAAAGAGCTGTCCAAGGATGTCAGGGACAAGATTGTAGACATACACAAGGCTGGAATGGGCTACAAGACCATGGCCAAGCAGCTTGGTGAGAAGGTGACAACAGTTGGTGCAATTATTCGCAAATGGAAGAAACACAAAATAACTGTCAGTCTCCCTCGGTCTGGGGCTCCATGCAAGATCTCACCTCGTGGAGTTTCAATGATCATGAGAATGGTGAGGAATCAGCCCAGAACTACACGGGAGGATCTTGTTAATGATCTCAAGGCAGCTGGGACCATAGTCACCAAGAAAACAATTTGTAACACACTACGCCGTGAAGGACTGAAATCCTGCAGCGCCCGCAAGGTCCCCCTGCTCAAGAAAGCACATGTACAGGCCCATCTGAAGTTTGCCAATGAACATCTGAATGATTCAGAGGAGAATTGGGTGAAAGTGTTGTGGTCAGATGAGACCAAAATCGAGCTCTTTGGCATCAACTCAACTCGCCGTGTTTGGAGGAGGAGGAATGCTGCCTATGACCCCAAGAACACCATCCCCACCATCAAACATGGAGGTGCAAACATTATGTTTTGGGGGTGTTTTTCTGCTAAGGGGAAAGGACAACAAAGGGATCAAAGGGACGATGGACGAGGCCATGTACCATCAAATCTTGGGTGAGAACCTCCTTCCCCCAGCCAGGGCATTGAAAATGGGTCGTGGATGGGTATTCCAGCATGACAATGACCCAAAATACACAACAACAACAAAGGAGTGGCTCAATAAGAAGCACATTAAGGTCCTGGAGTGGCCTAGCCAGTCTCCAGACCTTAATCCAATAGAAAATCTGTGGAGGGAGCTGAAGGTTCGAGTTGCCAAACGTCAGCCTCAAAATCTCAATGACTTGGAGAGGATCTGCAAAGAGGAGTGGGAAAAAATCCCTCCTGAGATGTGTGCAAACGTGGTGGCTAACTACAAGAAACGTCTGACCTCTGTGATTGCCAACAAGGGTTTTGCCACCAAGTACTAAGTCGAAGGGGTCATTATATATATAGGGGTCCCTCATTAACATGCAAATCAATGTATAACTTTTTTGAAATGCGTTTTTCTGGATTTTTTTGTTGTTATTCTGTCTCTCACTGTTAAAATACACCTACCATTAAAATTATAGACTGATCATTTCTTTGTCAGTGGGCAAACTTTCAAATTCAGAAGGGGATCAAATAATGGCTGCTACAGACGTGTTCACACATGATTTCTACAGGTGT
The DNA here is from genome assembly GCF_036373705.1 of Amia ocellicauda. Classification (NCBI taxonomy): domain Eukaryota; kingdom Metazoa; phylum Chordata; class Actinopteri; order Amiiformes; family Amiidae; genus Amia; species Amia ocellicauda. Next base: position 22,061,097 of record NC_089871.1, read on the forward strand.
GTACACCCATGACTTCTACAGGCGTGTGCACACATCACTTCTACAGGCATGTTCACACATTACTTCTACAGGCGTGTTCACACATCACTTCTACAGGTGAGCAGAATGCCAAGCAGATGAAGCAGAAGCAGGGCTGTACCTCAGACAGTGGCTGTGCTCTGGTTGGGGTTGGCAGTCAAGGAGCTGCTCTCAGGCTGAGCCAGGCTGACAGGCAGGCCAGAGTGGGGGGTGGGCACTGGGTCACTGTCCTGCCAGAACCAGAGCAGAACCTCTTACTCACAAGAATCTTGTTGGTGTTGCTGCACAATGCCACTCGGGCCAGGAAGTGGGTGAGGCGTGTGAGCAGACGCAGGCGCTCTGCTGGCAGTCTGTCCAGCTCAGCCTGCAGGCAGCTGCTCAGCTCCGCCTCATCTTTACTTCCTAGAAAGGAAACAAAGTGAAGAACACAATTTAACTTCCTTTACCTCACAGCCGCTTTGTCAAAAAAATTACAAACACGGCCCAAATGTGAAAGGTGCCATTGTTTCCACACAGATTTATAAGACACAGGACTGTCAATACCTTTGAAGGCACTGACCACGCCCGAGTGGTCCAGAATCAGAGCCTCGGGGAGATCCCTGAGGAACTGCTTCAACAATGAAGCCACGACAGGGACATCCCCCTGCATCCCCAAGTCCACTGTCCCTCCACAGTCGAACCTGTACTTGAGCAGCTTCCCTCTCACCACAGACCCTCCGACCTTGAACAGGCCTTCCTCCTGCAGGCCTGGAGAGGACACACAGGCCCCATTATCCTGATGCACAAGCAGCCACAGAGCTGCCTTCTTGGCACAGATTTGTTACGCAGTAAAACAACCAGTGCCCTTGTTAAACAAATCTAGTCTAAAATAACACCAATATACATGTGGCCCATTGTGAACGTGCATATAGGATCTTGCATTGAACACACATACCATGCTTCTCCAGCATGGCATCAAAAGCCAATGGGATGGAGTTAGTCGGGCCTCTGCCATGCTGGCCAACGGGACTCCTCCACCTTCACAGTGGATTTCAATCCCTGAGTGGAAAGGAAGCTTTTTATTATTATTATCATTGATTTGATTTTCATGGATTTAATACATCAAATATTGCCTTTGTTTCAGTATTTTAGAGCAACAATGTGATTTAGTGGATCCACTGGTGAATCCTCTGTCCAAAATAGTTCATTCCAGACTGCTGAGGTTTCAGGGGTGACTCTAACATGCCAACTTGATCAGTTAAAGGTCCTTTAATAGCTGATTATTGACAGTCATTCTTAAGTTACACTGCTTTATTGATATGTTTCTTTATTCAGGTGGAACAGTTGTGCCTTTAAGAACATATTCTTTCCACAGTTACCCACTGCAGTGACACAATGGTCAGTCAGGTTTAAAATACATTACACCCTTGCAAAAGAGAACACAAAATAAGATTGATGGTAATTCAAGTGAATAATCTGCTGAGAGAGACAGTAGTCAATTATAGATTGTTTTTAATTCATGAAACTTTCATGACAAGTTCTTGCTGAGGGCCGACACCCTGAAGGATGAAGGAGTTACAGTTACGCTCTGACGTTCATGAACCGAATCCCAGACATGACACCACCCAAGTTTGAGAAGATCCACTTTCAAGTGAGGAAGGCAACATGGGGTTGATTCACAATCTCATTTCAATCTGCAGCAGCTGCACATGTGTAATCCACAGGCATGGTACACAGTGCAGCCTCTCAGTCCTCAGTGTTGTTAGAAATGGGCTTTAAATGGGCTGGAACAGAACCCCCAAAATACATATTTACAGCTCCTTGCAGAATAAACACGACTTGTGTACTCCTTGAAATACAAGCAGCATCACCATGAAACACAACTGCTTTACTTTCATTTGGAAAACATGGCTATAACTACTATAACACACAGCTGCTTGAACAAAAATATGTTTGTTTATACTTACACAGACACACGAAAAAGATGCTCCCATGACCAGTACATGTACAGTCGCATGGGATAAGGGTTGAAATTCAAACACCACATGCTTTAATGAGAGATTAATCATAACTCAAAGGAAGTCAGAATGATTTCAAAACCAATCCTCTCAAACGTCGCCTGCCATATGAACCAAGCTTGTATGTTTTGCGATAAATCACCAAATCCATGGAGACGAGTAAATATGTAAACATGCTAAGGATTGTGAGGTAGCCAAGCATCACCACAGACAAGCTACATCATTACCTGCACCCCCCCCCATACAGTACAGTTGGTTGATTTTGCTTCCAAGCCATATTTCAATGTGACTTGCTGTCCTGGCTGTTGAGTTCAGTTTCCATCTCTCAGCTGTAAACACGTGTCCAGTCATTGCGCCAGTCCAAATAAATAACATCACTTATACAATCATACACAATCTTCATACTTCATGAAAATGATCTAAATGCACCTACATATAGCTATGTGATTCAAATAAAATAATATTGTTCATTGTTATTAATCGTATATGTTACACACACACTTCCCTCCTGTTTCGTGTATTGAATGGTTTAGTTCACAGATAAATACAGTCCCTGTATTACTCTTAGACACTAGACATGTGCTACATGTTCAACCTGTTTTAATTCTCAGACTTTCTTGACTTTCCAGTTGGCCTCCTTTCAGTTTGACATTTGTTCCTAATCTTTCTTTCTAGCACTTGCACTGAGGTATTTTTTGTATTAGCAAAACAACCACATTTGTCTTTTTTGTTCCATAAAATAAAAAAAGTAGCATTTTCATCAAAGGTTTTAATTTTTTCCAGATCAAAGAATGGATATAGATGTTAATTTTGTATGGAAAAATCCACCACAAAGTTCTTTCTTCTGACAAAGTTGGACTTTGCCATCATAAGCCTTTGGTTTTCACATCAGCTTCAGAAGAAGTTTGCTTTCAATTGAAATAATTGCCATGGATAGCGTATTCTCTGTACAAATCCACAATTCATTGGAGTATAGAAAAATATTGTTCCACGGAAATCAGAAAATGGCACAGTCAATACCATACAAATCTAGCACACTGTCTCAAAGCCCAGTGGTCTGAAAAGACTGCAATAGATCACACGGATGCTTTCCTTACAAATGCATTTAATAGGATTGACTACAGTTCAATCTGTTTCAGCTTCACTGCATTACAAAGCTTTTTGTATGTTTGCTATGCATTTGTAAGGGTAGTGTCTGGAAACTATTGTTTGAAAGCCACACATATCTGTGGGTCAAGGAGAGAGAAGGATCAATGCTTACAATCTTGGAAGTGTGAGTGTACTTGATCTTTGATGCCCATAATAAGTATAGACATCTGTAATAGCAGTTCACAGATCTTTTTCTTGTTTCTTTAATGTGTAGTGGGTCAATATTAGCATTACATTTGTTCTACACAAGATCTGAATTGGTTGCTAAACCAGGTTGTTGTTTTTTTCTTTCCAAATAAGCCTGGTTCCATCAAAGCTTGTTATTGTATTATCCATATTTTCCATATATCCAAAAGTACATTAGAAAAGCAGATAAACTACAATAGCACCTTTTCGTTCCTGTCACGGGTGAGAATGATACTATTAACAATTATGTCACCCCAGGATAATTATTCAGGATGGGGGACCACATAACTTCACCCAGTTACTGGTCCCCATGCACAGGTTTGATAAGGATCTCAGAGGTCAGCGGACACAGCTAAGAACATTTATTTTTATTTCAAGCACTAAAACAGTTCGATATAGGTGATATCTGCAGCCAACAAACTAACCCTATACATATACTGAAATCTGGTAATTTTCCCTATGAAAAGCACATCGATCAACAAAGATAAAGAAAAAAAAAGTATTTTGCTTATCCAGGTTGTATCCTTTCCCCGAAGGCAAATTCACAAACAGTCTGCTGGCTCCTGTTTAGGTAAGTTCGAGTTCTGGGTGGGAAATGGGTGCTCCTCTGTGCAGCTCCTCCCATGTCTTCTCTCCTCTCCTGGCTGTCCAGTACGGCCCCTCTGCAATGACAGGTGAAACAAAACATCAGGAAGACAAAGAGCAGGCAGTCTCAGAAGGCAACCCATGGCTTATAATGCACTGTGACTCTCTCAGACATAAGCATCCCTTTCTCACTGCACTGCTCAGAGTATTTAAATTGAAAGCAGTCAAAGGAGCTGGCAGTGAATGTGCTTAAGTACATCCTCTTGCAGTCAAATGTGTGGGGGTATGTGGGGAGAATGTATCATCATATGATTTCATTTAGGTTGGTATATTTAGCTATATTTAGATTGATATAATCGAATTTGATGGTTTGTGTTAGCTAGCTCTATGTTGTTGTCTGGTATAAAGCTAAATGATAGCTATAGCTAAAGCTGAAGTATCTGTCAGTTAATCCTAACAAGCATCTCATCTGATTATAATATATTATAGTATATAAACTGATTTAAACTGATATTCTGATTTAGCCCGATTAAACCCAATTTGTACTCCACAATAACAATTGTTATGGTTTGGGTAAACCTGAAAACTCAACTGAATCATAGAAAGCTGTTAGTGAATACACCCATCTGTGATTCAAATGCAGAGGAGATGTGACACAGATAACTATAAATTCCATTTTTTTTATATGTTTTTGTCTATTTAACAAGATTTATACCCCCGCATGCTGATTTTGGCATTTGGGTTAAACCTGAAAACGTCTAGAATCAGCGAAAAACTCCATCTTCTGTGTGCACTCTCCACCAAATAACTAACAAAAAAAATGTTGACTATTGTTAGTTTTATATTGCCGTATTTCATGGTTTAATCTTTATTTTTTCCACCCTTTTCTAGATTGTTGTAATGTTCTGTTATTTTACTTGTGGTTTCATAAAGGATTTTGTTTGAAATAGTTCAAATTAACAACAACAACAAACAAAACATACAGGATACTTTAACTACTTTAAAAAAAAATACACGTTTCAACAGCTTTTCTTTTAATAATAATAATACCAAAAAAAAAAAAAAGCTTGACAAGGCTTTTACTCTCCCCGAATGGCAATTTGTGTTGTATTTGTTCTTAACTCTTTTCCCCATCATTAAATTCAAGTCGGTCTCAGCTGTAAGACTTTGATCATTCCACCGCTAAAGGCGCCTTGCGTCACCTTGAGGTGTCCAAGCGGTGGAAAAATGCAAATCGGCTGGCAGTAATTAAGCGACTTTTTGCCTCTTGTTTGCATATATTAAAAGCAAGGGGTGCACAATTTGCGAGGAATTTTGTGACCCTTTGCTCTCCTGATAATGCCATCGTCGTCGCATGACAGTTTATTGCTCTCACTCGTGAGACAGGTTGAAAAACAAGCCACCTTCCCTTGCATTAAAAGGCTTTGCTAAACAACATAATTGTACTCAGAGCTCACAAGGGTGCAGACAAGGTGAGAAATTTAGCTCAGTATAAACTTTGACCCAGTTTTCAGGGACCCCGCTGTGCAGCATAGCTGGTCTTCCTAAGAAACCATTCCAACACAGCTCTATTCTCTGGAAAACGTGCGCTTTTTGCTCCTCTGGAAAAGAGTCTATGAATCAGATAGTGATAAGTATTATTAAAATGCAAGCATAGCTGACAACTTCTGTTGTAAGAAATGTAGAAGTTTGGTGTGTCTTCTATAATTCTTTAAAGGCCTGATTACTCCGTTTACTTCTGCCATTGTCAATAAACAGGTGAGGCTGTTGCTTGCTTTTTGTGTCATGTGACCACCTTAAACCCCACTCACACATTGTAGTTTTGCACTTTGTATTGCTCTTGTATGTAAGTCGCCCTGGCTAAGGGCGTCTGCCAGTAAATAAATAAATAATAATAATAATGACGGCAATAAAGTTACTACATGTAGTCTAACACATTTGACTACTTCTGATACAACCAAATACTACATGGGTGCTTTCACCTTGTGCAGAATGTGCGCAGATCTGACCAGCAAAGCAATTCATTTTCATAATCGTATATTCATCCAACTGTCTATTTAAACACACTGTATGCAGTTATACAGAACACAACAATAGGCTGCTATATTTGTGAAGATTATAATCAGCGTTGTGCTGCCGAATGGTTACTGTTTTGCCTATATAACAATACACAATAGCACTCGTGTGCTCAATATGCTCGTGTGACGTCTCCTAAATATCCACCTCGCAGTATTTTAATGATACTGCCGTATCTTTTAACCGGAAATGATCGCTCTTGTATAAACACATCCACAGTGTCGGTCCGGGTCTGCTCTCCGGATCCACGGACTTCTGTAGCATCTCGCTCACATGGCTTCAGCGCTCTTGCCGGCAGTCTCTGTTTTCTGTGTGACTGCATCCTTGCCGGCAATTTTCCGCCATTCAAAGCCAATGTGAATGGGGGCAACAGGAAAAAAGCAGGCAAACGTTGCTGGCAAGTTGCAGGATGTGCGCATGCGCCAGCAGCAATCCTCGCTATCTGCCTACGGGAGCGCGTGATCACTCGCTCGCGGCACAAAGCGCGTCACTGTCAATAGAACATGCGCCGCAATTCAATTCATGAATCCGTTGTGTAAGGTTCTTTTTTCTAATTAGCAGATACCCTTACCCAGGAGGACTTACACAAAATATTTATTTTACAGTAAGAGCAGATCAAATACAGATTAGCTTCAGTACTAAGACCTGCAACTTGAACTTTGTATGTAAAGTTCGATAACCTATAGTATGAGTACATATTCTTACATCCTATAGTAAGTGTAACTAATGTATTCACATCTCAATTAACAATCTGTATAGTTGCTGTTGTTTTCAAACAATCCATTCAGCAATAATGTTATAATGGGGGATTTCAATTTCCCAAACTTAGACTGGGAAAGCCCAGTGGGGACTACAGAAGCAGAAATGGAAATGGTTGAGATGGTAAATGACTGCTTTCTAGCCCAATTTGTCAGGGAACCAACCAGAGAGAGCGCATGTATTGACTTGATCTTTTCAAATGACCAAGATAGAGTCAGGGGGACTAAGTAGTTGGAGAACCAATGGCAAATTGTGATCACAATATGGTTAGCTTTGAGGCATTAAAGTCTAAAACAATGGTCTACAATTTTAGAAAAGCAAACCTTGAAGGTATGAGACAGCACTTAGAAGAGGTAGAATAGCACACTGGTTACAGAGTTAGTTGAAAATGGATGGGTATATTTTAAGAATATACTACTTCAGGCTCAGGAGCAATTTGTACCAAAACTTAGCAAATTGAGAAACAAAAAACACTGGCCAAAATGGTTTAATAGAGGTATGCAAAAAAATATAAAGAGGAAGAAAATGTTGTATAGCGCATACAAAAGGGATGGTGACGAAACAAAATACATAGAATATGTTGAGCTGCAAAGAGATCTTAAGAAAGGGATCAGGAAAGCAAAGAGGGAAATAGAAAGAAACATAGCTCTTGGAGCTAAAACCAATGCAAAGAGCTTTTTTCTATTACAACAGCAAGCGGTCAATAAAGGAGGAGGTGAAACAGATAAAGGGCAAAAATTGAGGTATCTTGGAAAACGAACAAGATGTGGCAAATATTCTAAATGAGTATTTCACAGAGGTTTTTACAAAAGAAAAAACAGATGACATGCCACAGGTTGACAATCAGTCCAGTCAAACCCCAAGATAGATCAGGACAAATGAGGAGGAGGTACTAAAGGGACTAGCAGAATTAAAAACAAACAAATCACCTGGGCCAGATGGGATATTTCCAACAGTACTTAAAGAAATGAGGGAAATTATTTATAGGCCGCTAACTCAATTATTCCAAATGACACTTAGAACAGGGGTTGTGCCAACTGACTGGAAGACAGCAAATGTCATACCAATCCACAAGAAAGGGGACAAAACTGAGCCAGGAAATTACAGACCAATCAGTCTCACCTGCATCACCTGTAAAATGTTGGACAAAATGATTAGACAGAAAATAGAGGAGCATCTCAATGAAAACCATATTCTTGGAGATAGTCAACATGGGTTTAGACGAGGCAGATCATGTCTTACTAATTTATTAGAATTTATTGAACATGCAACTGCAGCTGTAGATCACGTGAAAGCATATGATATGATATACTTAGATTTCCAAAAGCTTTTGATAACGTTCCACACCAAAGACTGATGCTCAAATTGGAAGCTGTAGGCATTCAGGGTAATGTAAGTAGATGGATTATGAACTGGTTGATGTATAGGAAACAGAGGGTGTCGATTAGACGAGTCACTTCTAACTGGAGTGAGGTTGTTAGTGGAGTTCCACAGGGATCAGTACTAGGGCCTTTGCTTTTTCTAATCTATATTAATGATCTGGACTCTGGGATAGTTAGCAAACTTGTCAAATTTGCAGATGATATTAAAATAGGTGGCTCAGCAGATACAATCTTGGCATCACAGGCTATTCAGAGGGACTTCAGTTGTGGGCTGACACCTGGCAAATGAAATTCAATGTGGACAAGTGCAAGGTAATACATGCAGGTAACAAAAATGTCCACTATAATTACACTATGGGAGGTACAGATCTAGATGAAGTAACGCATGAGAAAGACCTAGGAGTCTATGTGGACTCCTCACTTTCTCCATCCAAGCAATGTGGGGAAGCAATAAAAAAGGCAAACAGAATGCTAGGGTATATTGTCAAAAGTGTAGAATTTAAAACAAGGGAAGTAATGTTCAGACTGTACAATGCGCTAGTTAGACCTCATCTGGAATACTGTGTACAGTTCTGGGCACCACACTTCAAGAAGGATATTGCTGCTTTAGAGGCAGTTCAGAGGAGAGCAACCAGACTTATTCCAGGTCTGAAGGGAAAGTCCTACTCGGAGAGACTGAGGGAACTGAACCTTTTCACCCTGGAACAGAGGAGACTACGTGGGGACTTGATCCAAGTCTTCAAAATCATGAAAGGCATCGACCACATCAAACCAGAGGAGCTTTTCCAGATCAGCAGGGACACACGCACCCAGGGACACAAATGGAAATTGGGCTTCAAGGCATTCAAAACGGAAAACAGGAGACACTTCTTTACACAGAGAGTAGTCACAATGTGGAATAAACTACCCAGCGATGTGGTTGAAGCTGAAAGTTTGGGAACATTTAAAAATAGTCTGGATAGGATCCTTGGATCACTTAGATATTAATAAACACCAAACGAGCACGATGGGTCAAATGGCCCCCTCTCGTTTGTAAACTTTCTTATGTTCTTCTGTTCTAATTATACAAAGACAACCATGCGCCGTGCAGAAGCGCTCAACTCAGTGCGCATGCTCTATTGACAGTGACGCACTTTGCGCCGCGAGTGTGTGATCACGCGCTCCCGTAGGCAGATAGTGAGGATTGCTGCTGGCGCATGCGCACATCCATCAGGTCACATGAATCCTAGTGGTCACTGAATTCGTCATAACACCGTCAATTTGGCGGCATTTCAGTGTGAATGGGGCTATAGTTTATTTAATGCTACACATAAGTTCTGCTACAATGCTTATTTGGTACAGCAAACCATTTTCTGTTATGCTGATATATTTCAAGCAGCGCAATAACAATCTCAAATTACTGATTTTGTTTATTGTGTTTGATAAAACACTACATGATTCACATAAGAATGGTAGAAAACTAACTGGCTTTTGTATTTACAAAAATCTAAATGTTGGAACTTTGTTGTATTTACGTTCTACATACTCATACCAGAATCTGATCACTAGTTCAATACATTTATCACTTTCATGTCTGAATGAAGAGGATCATTTGGAAATGCGTGAAAACTCAGACAAAAATCAGTCTGACAGTTTTTTCCCTGTCCTGTTAGAAAACACAGTATTCCTCAGTGAGAACAACAGAAGAGAATGGGTTAATTATCACCTGCTTATTTTCCCTCTTTTCTTGCTCTTTAATTCTAGGTGTCTGTCACAGCACTGACTGAAATGTCTCCTTCTTTCTCCCTTTCCCTGTCTGTCTGGTTGCTCTTGTTTTGTTGTTTTTTGTGCCTGTTGTGTTTTTGGTTTGTTTTCGCACATTTCTGTGGTGAGTTCATTTCCATCCTGTACTGCTCCCCAGGGAACAACAGACCCAAGATGGATTTTTTTTTAGAAAATTCCTGTGTTTTATTTCCTTGTTTTCCCTGACTCAGTCTCAATCTGATCAGCAGGGGTTGAAAGATCAACCCCTCTGTCACTTCTTTCATGTTTTCCCTAATGTGGGGAACTAAGAAATCACTTGTTCTCACCTGCTCCTTTTCCAGTATTTGTTTCCATTCTTGAATCTGATTTAATAGAAATTCAACTTGTTATAATTGTATTTATTTATTCTCGGTCAGAGATGCACTCTATGTAGTGATACATAAACCCTCTAACAGCCGCTGTCATTGAAAAGTATCCTGTACTTCTATAATGTCTATAAGAAGCCTATATATAATCTCTTCAAGCTTTAAAAGACAAGTCAAATGGGGTATTCAAAAAACAGAAGAGCAATACAGATGTGGAGAAAATAAACAGTAAAATAATTCCTGGCATCCTTTATTTTTGCAAGAAATAGAGCAACAGGAAACAAACATTTGTACAACATGTTCTATCTTCCACAGTTAAACAATAATTTGCTGAAAAAAGCAGTAGGTGGTAATTCAAATATAACAAATTGAATGTATGATGTACCTTAGTGGATATATCATATAGCATAACATATCAATCATATACCAAAGTGTATGTAACTTATTGTGATAAAGCCCTCCTATCCTATCCAGCGTGCCTCCCAACCCAACATCTCCACCATGTGACTTTGCTATATATATATATCCATTTTTACAAAAGTTATGCACAGGGCAGCTTGAGTTGGAGGGTCATCTGTACCTTTCAATTGTTAAATATGCCTCTTACAGATAATTCAGGTAATCTGCTTGGATATAGAGTCTTCCAGACTTTACTTTAATGGATATCAATGTGACAAATAATGACCTAATGATAGTTATTAAATTAACTACTTGTTTCTGTTCAGTATGTGGCTTTTGAGGATGATCAGACCTGTCCGTACATTGCGGGTTCGATTCTGTTTATGGCTAGTTACTTTCTCATTATAAAAATGTCAGTGTGCAAATCTTTATGTAGAGAAGTAGAATTCTGGTGCATATTCTGTATCATTTTCACAATCTGAGTCAGACTGTGTCATAATAGATCAACACAATCATCAAAGCGGCAGGAAAGATAGCACTTAACTACTTAGTAAAATAAATATTGTTTGCTTCTATAGTAACTCTGCTTTTTAATGTTTCATTTACATTGTACTTTAAATATGTTGCACTTGGTTTCCATGGGGCAGGAAAACATTTATTTCAAGTTATTTTCTTGGGTCATATATTTGTATGTTTTTTTTTGGGGGGGGGGGTTTGTACTGGTTTCCACAGATACCCCCTACATATTTTTGCTCCTGCTTGAATGCTGCAAAATGTTTTAATAACCAGAAAACATGAACTATCACATCCCCATATACACATGATGTACAATCATGTAGTATACCTAGGGAAAGCATTGTACGAACACTTTTACATAAATTGGATTGTTGGCAATTAAGCTGTTTTCAATCATCTCCTAGTTCAACCGATAGATGTCCATGTTTACTAAATTCAAAGTGATCGCTTGCTTACAACTTAACAGCTTTGGTAAAGGAAATGCATAGCAGACGAATCAAATAGGGAGACAGATTTTAGAGAAATTCCAATGGCTACTTTCAAAAGCACTACAAAAAGACTTTTGGTGTAGGCAACCAGAAATGATCTTCACTCCAACTGCTACTGCCATGTAGACCTTGCCACATTTCTTAAGGCAGAGTTCACACAGACAAGTTCGTCATCGACCAACACAGTCAAACAGTTTCTCAAGGAGTACTCTAATGGTGCAGACCTGTCTTCACAACCACAGAAGAGTGCTAGTGTGGGGCAAATGTACAAAAAAGCAACAGGAATGATGGAGCAACTTTAATTGTATTATTATTACTTCATCTTGTGCTGTGGCAAAGTCCAGGAAGAACCATTAGTTGGCAGACTGTGATTGCTTACGCTTTTTCTAGGAATGCCTGAAGTAAAGACATAGGCAGCATTGCACTAGTTGACAAAGATGGGTGTGGGCAGCTGGGTACAATTCTCACTCTATGTGCTACTGCCCTCTAGTGCAGGGGTTGATGATTATACTGATAGATAATATGGATAGATGTAACATTGCTTTAAATTACTATGAATATTGCTTTGATGTTTGAATGTTTATGTTTTTTAAGGGCTTTTGAAATTAGGTATTATAATATATTGGAATAGCAGTCCAATGTTTTTTAGGTGCAATACATTTTCATTTATAAAACAGAACACAAATCCTTGGTAAACAGTCAAATAATTTTAAATCTTGTCGGGGTCATATAGGGGTCCTGATGAATAAGTCCTGATGAATAAGCATATCATATTATATCCCTTAAAGGCACAACCTTCTATATGTATTACTTAATGTATGTAATATTTAAAGTATTTTTTGCATTGGTCAAAGCTTGTTCTATCCTCCTTTAAACAACAATAAAATGGTTGTTTATTCAGTGAAGAATTACATGTGAAAATAACTTATTCATCACAATAGTATTATTTTCTTCCTAAACATAATTGCTTTGACTTTTGCCTCTTTTACCAATGAAGACCAAAGAACAAGCGTTTAAATATTGCCAAAACAAGCCACCCTTTGTAAAACATTAGCCTTAATATTCATTTTATCTCCTGCAGTCATTAGATGTAGATCGTTAACCAATAATGGCTTTATATATGACCTACTTACTTTGTTAATCTTGCTTTATTACAAAGACACAGGAACTGTCATATTTGAAGCATAAAAAATAAAAAATTCTTGCATTTAAATGCCCATTTAAAACAATCCAAGCAACACTGACAAGATAATAAAATGAAAGTTGTTTTTAAAATCTCTCATCTGTTTTATCTTCACATCTTCCCACACTGAAAGACAATCTTTTTAATGTTAATTTGGAACTTGATTACTTCAATATCATAGTGTTTAAAATTAATGCTTTAAAGCTTTTTAATTGTGTTGTATTGCCAGTTCTTTTTTTACTAAATGTAATTTCCAACACTTAACAGTTCATGTATTGGTGCTTTGTAAAGGTCATAAACTACCACAAACTGCCTGGAAACACAATGTACAACATGAACATTTTATAAGAGGACAATAAGGGAACTTATTTTGTATGTGTGTTTGTGTGTCACAGTGTAAAATATATTACTATACCAGAAGGCCAATATAAGTCACCAAAATATTATAATATAATTCATTTTAGCATATATTTCATATATGTCTACGTGTGGGGGTGTGTTCTGTTGGTTAAACTTTATGTCGAAGTGGAGTAGTGTGAGGCTGGTAATAGTTACATTTTTGCTATCGATATTTAAAACAGTTGCTTTAATTTTCATGCTAATGATAATTTCTGCCCCAAATCCTTATTACAGAGATAGCATTCAATTTAAGATAAGATAAGAACATAAGAAAGTGTCCAATCGAGAGCAGGCCATTCACCCCATCATGCTCGTTTGGTGTCCATTAATAACTAAGTGATCCAAGGATCCTATCTAGTCTATTTTTGAATGTTCCCAAATTGTCACTTCAACCACATCGCTGGGGAGTTTGTTCCAGATTGTGACAACACTCTGTGTGAAGAAGTGTCTCCTGTTTTCTGTCTTGAATGCCCAATTTCCATTTGTGTCCCCGGGTGCATGTGTCCCTGCTGATCTGGAGAAGCTCCTCTGGTTTGATGTGGTCAATGCCTTTCATGATTTTGATGACTTGAATCAAGTCCCCACGTAGTCTCCTCTGTTCCAAGGTGAAAAGTTTCAGTTCCTCAGTCTCTCAGTAGGACATTCCCTTCAAACCTGGAATAAGTCTGGTTGCTCTCCTCTGAACTGCCTCTAGAGCAGCGATATCTTTCTTGAAGTGTGGAGCCCAGAACTGTCCACAGTATCCAGATGAGCTCTAACTAGTGCATTGTACAGTCTGAACATTACTGCCCTTGTTTTAAATTCTACACTTTTGACAATATACCCAACATATTGTTTACCTTTTTTATTGCTTCCCCACTATAGTAAAAAGTGTAGCTTTCAAAATAAAACTGCATTATTAAAAGTCCACAATTCTTATAGCTTATGAATAAAAATACTTTCCCTTCATTGGTGGCCCTCAGAAGAAGGGCCCACATCTCCAAGAAGAATGTGCCACAGGAATACATAGTTTTTGATCAAATTTAAACACTATTTGGAAGAATTGGAAAAGCTGTTACATCATTTCATAAATGTCATAAATCATATGTCTCTAAAGATGCAGTAAATGTAAATATCCAGTAAATATCCAGTAAGACCTCTGATTCAAACTACCATCAAAAGTACATTTCTGAGCACAATATGCCACAAACAAACTCCAAGAAATCCAATTCCAAAATACTGTACACCAGGCAAGAGAAACTATGCAATAATTCATGGACACATATTTCATACTGAACATTGTGCTAGACCCTTGCAAGAAAGCCTTGATCCCATTTCCCATGGCCCCATTTGTACCAAATGTCATTGCTCCATGGTGCATTGCAGTTGTTTGACATGATCAGATTCATTCAGAAGGAACCTATTTTTTTATCAAATTACATGTAGGTTTAAATCAGTTTATAATTTAATTTAGTATACCACCAAATCAAATGTCCAAATGCACTGTGTTGTCATGATGAAAAAAATAACTCCCCAGAATGAAATCTCACACACACCATTACTTCTCTCTAAAAAAATATAAACTATTTTTGTAGAGAAATAACAGTATCTGCAAGATGTGTATTTACATCACAGTATGCTATCAGAAATGTCAGTGAACTGATCTCAAATCCTACAGTCCACAATAATTACTTTGATATGCCCAAATACAATTCTGTTGCTTACTAATTTAGCCTCTTCCTGTTCATGGTGCCTGTTGACAACTGTGCTTGTCTTTGGGTTCAGTGACATAGGCCATTGAGAACAAGTTTCCCACTGGATCTTACATCACTGTATCTCAGATTAGCTCCCCTAGCTGCAAGAGGCAGGTACTCATTACTGCTGAGTGAACTGAGGCCACCAAGACTGAAATAAATTGCCCAGGTGCTCTTGCAGCTGAGTGCATAGAAATAGAAATAGAGTGCATAGAAAGGCTGAAAGAAATTGCCGGGGCTTCTAATGACAGCGAGCAGCTTCCCAGTTGTACCCTTCTTCACCTCCACCTCTCGCTAAATATGTCAGTGTCAATTTAATCAGTATTTATGAAGCTGAAAAGCCATGCTGCTTTCCTCGGTTCAGGACGTTCCTTTTCAGAGAAAAGTGGCTCCTAAAATCATATCTCAGTACTAATGTATACAACACAAGCTCCAGAAATTATAGTAGCAAGTTATCCCCACTTACAAAAGCAATTTTGAAAATAACTCAGTTGAAAGTTTGACAGTTACCGATTAGCTTTGATGCCAGACATGGACAAGAATGCAAATACACTGTCCAGTTAGAGTCTGGCATTTCAGTGGAATATACATATATCTTTACTATATATACAATTTATTTATTTTCTTTTAAGTCCACAATACTGTAACTGTATTGTTGATCTATGGTCAAATGGAAGAAATTAATGAAATAAGATTTGATTTTTAATTGTTTTTAATTCTATTTTCACCAGTGACCTGCAAGCTTGATGTACAGTACTGTTGTTGTACAATAGCTTATTTGCTCTAAATATTCTGAGGCTTAATTATGAAGAACTGTTCTAGGATTTACTCTTGTTTATTACACATGGATAACTGTGTAATAATATGTTTTCTATCCACTCTCTAAAGGAAACTACTAATTGAAGCGTGTTTGGTCAAAGTACATCATTGTAAATGATTACCAAGGATAGGCAATTGTTCAATTAAAGGCATCATTTTTTTTTTTTTAACTCCAGCTCATTCCCCACAGTTTTAAAATGTTCTCCAAAGTCATGTATACCAGGCAAGATCCTACAACTTATTACTTGCTTATTAAAATATCAAAAGTGTTTCTCTTGATTCTGATTCTGAAAACACAATTTCAATTAATGTATTTGTTTACATTCCAAATAATTAAATAACCTGTGTGTGTTCATTAGAACTAGTAAAATGTTGCTTTTGTCATGCATGATTGTAAATGACATTTTTTGAAGACACATTAAAATGATATAATTAAGCCTGCAATTCTGTTTTATGTATATCCTAGATCTTTCTATTTTATTTTATTTATATAATAAAAGGTTTTTGAACACACTTTGTTTTAGGTGTAAGTTTGTAAATTAATTAGTATCTACTAATTGTTACATGAATACATAGTAAAGTATACAGTAGATTAGATGTTTATTGGGGTTATTATTGACCACATCATCCATGTCCCATTATGACGAATGTCAGTTACAGTGCAGCACCATTACTGTACCAACCATTACAGCACAACCCCATGGATACCCAGCAACTGGATTCACTACAGGTGTGGAAAGGCAATTCACACCCTTCATTTGAAACTATTATTTGGTGAATAATTTGGTTTAATAAATATTTACTGGCCTGTTGGACTCTGACTCAGTTCCGGTTATGAAGTGAGTGGATGGCACACTATTTCAGTGGAATGGCACTAAAAATGTTTGCACACCACTCTAACCAGTTGTCTTTGGGGAAATGAGGGATCCACCTGGGAAGAAACATTGAAAAACCTTGTGTGAAGAATTCTTCTTGCCTCTCCAGGAGAATCGATTGTATATACCATGGGTCCCCAACAGGTCGATCGTGAGCTACCAGGCAATCGCGGGACCTCTCGAGGGGCTCGCCAAACGATTTAGAAAATATAAGCAAAATAGCACCCCTGTCAGTGTCATTCCATTCCCCTTCTAGAAAATACCGTCGTAAAACTCAAATAATCATTTTGTGCAATACATCTCCTGCATTTTATGATCAGCAGCTGAGCACAATTTTCTCTTTTTGTTTTCCAGCAATAGCTCCATGTGAAGGGATGACAAGGCACCTTGGTCTCCACCCTGGAAGCCCAACGAGGCACCTCAGAGGGTTTAACAGTGCACCCTCACCCAAAGGACTGATTGATTGATTGATTAAATCTCCTTGTCTGTGCTTGAACATATTATTATTATTTTTTTTTTTATTATTTTTTTTTATTTATTTTTTTTGTGCAAGAATACAGTTAAGTACAAGGCATCAAACATTACAAATTCAAATTTACATTATACAAAGCAATTCAAATTATAATACATTTTAAAATTTACAATTTACAATTTACACAGGTAAGTATAGTAAATGAGGTCATACATCCTGGAAAGTAAAAGCTAAGTGCTGTCAAGATGTTAGGTCACAGTCAAGGGCTACGGGAAAGGGAGAAAGGGGGAAAACAATCAATAATACAAGTATTAGTAACGTAAGAAGCATGATAAAATGCTGTGAAGTGCTATCTTATCTATATATCTATCTATATATATATATATATATTCGCTGTTGGTCAGACATTAGCCAACTTAGGTCAGAGTTTTCAGTTTAACTTGGGAATGATTTAACCAAACACGCTTCAATGAGTTCAGTTTCCTATAGAGAGTGGGACTAGCAAATAACAAAAGCTAAAGGTCCATACCAGATGTACAGTCCTTAACTACTGATTATAATATAAAGTAAATGCAGGGAAAGTGAAATATATATATGGACATGGACTGTGCTTGAATTCATGCAGGCTGTTCAAACAGTAACAACCCCCTTTTTGTAAACAGGCATTCAAACTCAGTTTGCCATTCAACATGACAGGAACTATACCAGAGTCCTTTAGGCAAACTAATTTCCTCACATTAAGGAATGGCGTGCTAAATACTGTATAAACTAAACTTCTCAGGTTGATGCAATCGTATAACTGTTATAGGATTGATTTATAATTTAGTGGAGTGGAGGAAGGGAGAAGCTCAAATACCTTACCAGTTCTTTCAAAGCATGTTGACTAATATGATTAATGTCACATTTTCAACAAATAAGACTGGAACAGTCTGAGCAGCTCAACATTGATAACCTTAATGTGCAGCGATTGGATTTTAATAGTAGTTAGCAAGCCTTAATAGAGGCGTTTATGGTATTTAATATGTTTTCTCCACTAAATGATCAGAGAATTAATTGTCAGGCCTGTCAGTGATCTTTATCTGCAAAAGAAATTTACAGGCAAAAAAAATCAAACGAAAATAAAGAAAGAAAAACACCGTAGGAGCCAAATTCTCCACAGGGTAAAGGGTAATTGCGTCTTAAATGAGATTTTAAGCTTCTGAATCAGTGAAGGAAAATTCTCTAGTATGTTGAGAAAAGCGTGGGGGAAAAAAAAGGTACAAGAAAAAGTCCCTTGCTTGAGTTTAATAATGTACACAATATGATATATAATCACCAGGATACCAAAGAAAAAAATGTAATATTAATTATTATTATTATTATTTATTTATTGGCAGACACCCTTATGCAACTTACAGGAGACATTATATATATAGAAACCCCTTAGATATCAGAACAGGTTTAGCAGTATTTTACTTAAGATGCTGAACATGAGATAGGCAGTAAACCAAGCCTGTCACACCCCATGAGGGTTTTTGAGGTTTTTCTCAGCGTGAACACAAAGCCGAAGTTCCCTCTTGAGGTTTTGAATGCTCTGTAGTTCAAACGCTGGAGAGTGGTTTGAATTGCCTTATAACTAGGTTACTCCAGAGGTTTACATCCCTGTTCCTTGTTTTTTTTACCCTCTAGGTAAATTGCCTTCTGTTTAGCCTCTCAGAAGCTTTTTTCTTTTTTCCCTCAATGGCATGATATATCTTAACAATCATCATGGGTCCCTGCTGGATGTTAGTACTCTGGTTGTTTTTTAATCAGAGGAGACACTGGATTCTTTCAACTTCATAAAAATATTTAAACAATGTCTGATAAGGACCTCTACAGGGCTGGTCTGTTTGTGTTCAGTGTCAACTGAACATCATTATTTGTTATTGTTCTAACACTAAAGATTGCTTAACACTAAACAAGATTACCGTCCACACCCATATGCAGCAGGAATCTGAAAAGAGTATGGATTTAATCAGCGGACACAGCATGTTTGGCTTTTTTGGGAGGAGAGTTTGCCTTGAACTGCATACTAATAGTACAAGAGGGAAGATGTTTTTTCTTAAATCCACAGCAGCTTGAGAGAGTGTAGGGATTACAATGGGGACACAAACTATCAGGAATGTAATAAAGCTGCCCATTTATGAGAATGTCAGCACTGCCCAACAAAGAATGTATAACTTCCACTGGCTATTCTCTGATTCAGAACAAGAGCTCAGATGTGCTACCTGCTGTCACTCACCATATAAGAGCATTCCTAGATCAGTTTAAGTGAAGCGTGACTTGAATTAGTGCACACAAGTTTGTGATTACTTTGATTATGATTTGTCTTGTTTATCGACATGTGATTTATATTGAAGTATTGCTTTTGCCCCATTTCTTGTATTCATTTAGATACTGTGAATGTGTATATCTCTGTAAATTCATGCCTACTCTTGGAGCACACACATATATAGTCAAATCACTGGGCAAATGTACTATTTTCCATGTCAACAAAAATAAATTCAGATTTCAAATAACAGAACAGATTACAAAATATACATTTTAAAACATTACACTACATTTGTTTCATGAATACTTATTATATCTTATTATATTAGATATAATAGTTTCTGAGATTTTACATGACCTATGTTTCATAGTTAGCACTCCACCATTGCACTGATGAACACAGAGAAGGAATGTCTGCCCACCCTACTGAAGGACCTGGACAGTCATATGCTACTGCTTCTATGGCCCAACCAAAAGCATATTCTAGGGCAGAACTGGCCAGCTTATTTAAAAAATATATAAACCACTTAATTGATTCCATTATTGGGCTTAATTAGGCCAAGAATTAAACCCTGCAAGTCTCATTTGGGCTTCCTAGGATTTATCTTCCTGCAGGACATTATCTCATCCCTCCTTCCCTGATGATATAGTAGTTTCTACAATCCTGCCTTCTTATCAAATATTGGATTGTTTCATTAATTTTATTCCTGGCTGATAACAATAAGATAAATGTGTCAAACACCATATTAAAAAAAGATGGACTTATTATTTTGAATTCATAGCTGCTGTTGTTTTCATATCAGCTGCTGCATTTTGGAAATAGCCTTTTCTTACAAACTCTTGTAAGATCCGTTCTGATTTTTGCATTAGAGGTGGCTGAATCAACCATATCTTCACAGGAGGAAAGAAAAGCATGTAGCTGGGATATTTAAAGGGATGGTGAATTTGCTGTTTGAATGCATTCGAGATTAACCATTATGTAGGTTTTGCTTTGAGAATGGAGAATACATCGGGATGAGGAAGATTTAGCATGGAATTATTGAATTCTGCAATGCAGTGGAAATCTTTGTTTAAGAAAAGTGAACGTTTGTAAGATATGTCAAAAGGTTCCCAATAACCCAGTTGAAGAGTTTTAGTGGGGAAAAGCTGGCTTAACCTTAGGTAGCAGTATCCATTCACCTGTAAGCAGCAAAGTTTGTGGTTTGATTCTTGACGTTTGTGAATTTTGGAGAATCTAACATGCTGGGGACTGACTCAAGAGGTGTTAATAAGATACAGCTCTGGGGGCCATTTTATTAAAAGCGATTGGTACTGAATTGCTATTGCCAGTTCTTGGCCAACCTTAGATAAATAATAAAATAAGTGAAGTGTTAACTTCACTCTGTGTCAGGGGTTGTAAGATCATATCTACCCATTTGGCTTAAGTCCAGTATACCCTCCATATCTTAGAATTTTGTTTTGCTGACACAATCCCTATCTTTTCTCACAGACACTATTTACTTGGGCTGTGATGATATGCCATGTCTTTTATTTGATTTTTAAGGTTCCAGACAGCTTGCCGAATAAGACTTTTGATGGACCGGTTCACATGATGGTCCAAGATTTTTGTGAACCTACACATTAAGATGTTAATATTGCTTTGGGAAGTTTTCTTTTTCTTGGCTTTTTCTTAAGATAACTGACATTATATTTGTTTAAAAGTGAACTGCCAAGTCACTGATTGTCTCATCAGAGACTGCCAAAAACACAATCAAGTGATAGTACTTTGGATTATGTCAAATCAAATTTGGGGTGTTTGTTCATACAAATTGAAAAAATAACTTGGTATATATGTAATTGTGACAGGTCAGCCCTGTCAAGGCACTGTTGATGGGGGGGTGGAACTGCCTCCCATCAGTGCAGGCAGCTGCATCCATTTAGGTCCTTTGCACAGATTGATTGGATGAGGCTGAGGGGCTGAAGCCAGTCGCAATCAGCGCTCAACTTATTTAACCCTCTGTTGTCATTCACCAGTGTCCCCATGCACCACAATCTGGAATTGTGCTTTGAAGATTCCTCCACAAAGAGGATATTGTTTATTGCGTTCCCCAACATTTGTAAATATATGCTTTATGGCTAAACCCGAACCCTCTGTGTCCTCCACTGCTGTAACAGTAATATTATAATATAATAACAAATAGCTATTAAGTGTATGCATGGTGAATAAAATTACTTTCTTTCCAGAACAGCAATACTGTTTTTCATTACCAAAACTGAATATTGTGATCTAAAGTAAAAGACTGCATGATATTTGGCTTGGAGGTCTTCTCTGATAAGAGATACAAATAAAATAAACCAAACGCACAGTAATCACATACACAAAAAATGAATTTGTTAGTGTCTCTAATGTATATTTGACATGATTCACAAATGGAGATTAGGGTTAGGATAAGTTTAGAGTGTATTTGTGTTGGCCAAGGTTTTCTCGGCTTGTTACAAAACACAGATCCATAAAGCTGGCCTGTGAACTCACAGTGCTATCAGTGAAGCTGTATCTGCACAGTCCATGATGCTATAGCTCTGTTGTTTGCTCTGTGGATGGACATGGATGGCTTGACAGTGCCGATTTTGGAGGATGCTTGTTAGCAGCCCACAACCCTCCTGCATTAAGCACAGGGGGGCATGGACGTGAGCCAAGTTGCTCACACATTGCTAGGGTTAAAACAGCAACCAAATAAATGTCAATTCCAAATGTCACGAAAAATAAAAATAAAGGTTCATTAAAAACAGGACTGAAGATCGATTAATTGATTCAAATTCAAATGTTTGCCTTGCTTGTTTTAAAATTCTGAGCTTCAACATTTCCTGCAAGTATTTTACAGTGTCTCAGTCATCTCTTATAACTTTTTCTTTTTTTTCTGGTTCGGTGTCACAGAGCTGGAGAAAAAAACAAACAAACAGTGAGTTATGAGGTATAGCTTTCACCTAAAAGAGTTGTGGTATGGTTGTTTTGGAGACATGATTAAAGATGTCACTTCAGCTGTGGAAGTTAGCACATCATGGAAGATGAATGGTGCAATTAGGAGCTTTAAGGGTGGAACTATTTGTTTGTCTGTACTAACAGTCAGAATGAAGCTGTACTTTTATCCCTTTATTTGTCTTGGGTCCCATTACTGTAATTAAGCCTCATTTGGAGTTGTTGTCTTCTAATTAACTCCTTTACTTCAATGATGGCCGAAAAGAACAATGGCAAAAGAATATTAGTGAATTGAAACTCAAATTAGCTCCCATGTAAGATCAAATTCCACCATTAAACCAGATCAAACAGGATACTGCCCATATTCAAATGATTACCATTACAAAATGGCCACAGTTTTTGATTGTTTTTTTAAATTTGAAGAAAATGACCATATAATGATTAACAAGTGTTTGACTTTCATCGTTAATTATTACTCAGATCTTTGTTTATATGACTTTATGTGTGGTTCTGATGTATTTTAACACTCATGTTTGTAATGTCTGCGACAAAACTTTAAAATTCACAATATTGTTTTATTTTTAGAAACCTGTCTTCTAAATATATGTTGTTTTGTGTGTGTTTCAAAAAGCAGTTTTTGGATACATTGAAAAAGTTCAATACTCAGAACATACACAAAGCGAATATGTAATTGTTTTCTTTCACAAAACTAAACGTAGAACAGGGTTAGACACATACTACAACATACTACACTTCATTAATTAACATTACTAATTAGCATTATTAAAATTGGTCATCAAAATAAGATGAAAGGAGTAGATAATTTTGACCAGTCTGAACAAGCAAATTACTTTAGACATTAGAAACAACATTAAAACAATTGTAAAATGAATGTTAAACCATATTAAACTAAAGTGGTCATTCGTGATGTGATTACTTCAAATTGTGTATATGACTAATAAAAGACTGTAACATTACCACATTAAGACACTGTCTTACAAAAAATGTAACTCATAATCCATTTAATCAATGGCCTCTAAGGGTCATGCAATTTATTATTTGTGCCTTATATTTATTTAATGAAAAGATGCCGATATCTAGTTTGCTTTTTCTCAAAAAAACAAATATAGTACACATTATAATTCCTTCCATAATTATTGAAAAGTGTGTTTCGGGGAGGTGGAGCTGGAATCGTCCTTCTTCAGTATTCTGACATGTTATCTACAGCCCTGTCTGTACACATTTTATTAATGGGGTCTGTTTATAATCATTTTAAGTAAAGCTGATCCATTAGCCTTGATGGCTGAACATATATAGATTCCGTGATAAGAGATTTCAAGTTGTAGGGGGAAATAACTTGAGGTTCAATATTTTAATAAATTAATTAAATAAATACATAAATATATAAAAATAAAGCAGATACAAGGCTTACAACAGCAAGTGGATTAAGGATTTGTAATCCACTGACCAATCACAACTAAGAAATCCAGTAATTGATTGGTAGCTTGTTGTTTACTGTCCCCTTTCTAGCCAAAGGAAACCCACCATTAGGTACCTGGGTTGTAATTTGTGGTTGTCAGCTGTGTCCAAGTTTGAACTTAATCCCAATTTAAAATCCTTCATAGTACGTATTGAGTTCAAGTTTTTTTTAGAACTAGTTTGTTTGGTATGCTGAAGGCATATATGGCATTGAACTTTGCTTTTGGATTTATGGACTTTGCATAAGGACTCGGATTGGATTGTTTGCTGTATGTCTTGCTTGTCATTATTAGTGTGTGTGTAGAGAGGGATCATATAGGGAGGCTCAAAAATGAGTTTATTTACATTTTGTCTGTGTGTTTAATTTGTTCTTGGTGCACCTTACAATAAAAGAAGCGTGTCTCAATTTGTGTTTCTTGAACCCCGCCTATAGAACCCCGAAACTCACCACAATGTCATTATATACATAGATAAATAGATGGATAGATAGATAGGTTTTAAAGTGAACTTTATTCCACAAAATACAGGATACAAATACACAGTATACTCCTGTCCACCAAAGGTATAAAAACTAACAGACACAAACGGACAAAAACTGACAGACAGAAAACAATAGATTGGTACCGACAAACAAGGATAGTTTACAGACAAATAGATAGAAACAAAAAGGTTCTAAAGGAAACACACAAGAAATTATGAAAATCACTGAAACCCAATAACAGTAAATAACATGCACTCCCCAATGCTATAGACAATTCAACAAAAGAAACAAAACTAACAAGCAGTTAATCCCATGTCAAATTTGTCACTCATTTGTTTGTTGCATAAATATGAAAACAACATGCCAGGAATCCAGGAATCCAGGAAAGAAAGAAAGAAAGAAAGAAAGAAAGAAAGAAAGAAAGAAAGAGTATACTCCCGAATCACCATTCACAAAACCCAGCAAAAAAAAAAAAAAAAAACTCCCCCCCCCCCCCCCCCCACATTCCTCCAACTCACAAAGTCATCTGCAGGACACCATTCACAACCTCACACAACACTCCCCCCACCTCCCACCCCAACAGGAACATGTCCAGTCGGTGGACCAGTTTATAATAGGTGAACTCCAGTCTCACCCTGGATGTCACCTGCACTCTAAACAGCATCCCCGCATCCCCAGTGAGATCCCCTCTCTCCCTATTCTTCCTACTTTTGAGGATGGCCAGCCTGGCCTGGCCCAAAAGGAAGTTCGCCAGTTGTACTGAGCGAGTCCTGTTCTTGCAATGCTGTACCCCGAAAATAAACACTGTGTCAGAGAACAGGACACCCAGCCCAGCAAACAACCCCTTCAAGACGACAAACAGAGGCCGCAGCCGAGAGCAATGTAAAAAGCAGTGGAACACCGTTTCCCTATGCTGGCAGTATAAACACAGGTCAGACACGCCTGGCAGAATGATACATAAAAAAGCATTAGTAGCAACAATGCTGTGCAGAACTCTCCACTGCAGGTCCCCCACTCTCTTCTGCATCGATGGTCTATAGAGACCACATCAAGCAGGAGTGATAGAAGGCACTACACCTAACTGCGCATGCCAGTGAGTGTCAGGCAGGTCCCGAAGGTCAGGGTAGTGCCGAATCTTGATGCATAAATAATAAAGTGCTTTTTTGTCTAATGTCATAGTTTTCCTTAAACTGCAGCACCTTCCCCGGTGTATCCAGACACTGCGCCACTGCTGGTGTGATCAGAAAAAAAAAAAACACTGGGGGCTTAGGCTGCAGGTCCACTGTGCTGAGAAAAAATCCCTGAGCAGCAACAACAAAGCCTCTCTGGAAAAAGCTGAGTGCAGCTGTTCTAAAAACACACCAATAACTCGTTGAGACCGCACCCCTAACACAGCGGCTAGGACAGCAGGGGTCTTCCACCTGCGCTGGTCCATATCAATAAAGTGACCGACTTTAAAACACCCCTTAGCCACCAACAGAGAAGTAAAACTCTCGGACTTTAAAAGTGAACACTCCAGGGACCAATTAAAAACCATGGGCTGTTCCAAAAGACCCCTCAACCCCAAAGACCCGAAATCATAGCGTACCTGAAACATCTGTAACGCAGTAACAAGTCGCTGGTAAAACACAGGTAAAACTGAGAGATTAAGCTTTTCAGTCACCAATAAAAACAGTTGCCTATCGCAGTGCAAACCCCCTACTCTGTGCAAAAACGAAAATGCCAGATCCCTCCAAGGGTGAGGCTCAGAGCAAAAAAGCAGCCTCTGGAGAGACTGGAGTCTGAAAGCCACCACCTTACTACAGACATCCATTAACCCTTGTCCCCCTTCCTGCACAGGCAAAAACAGCACACTCTACTTGATCCAGTGCATGCCATCTCAAAAAAACTGCAGCAAAATCTTCTGAATGGCCTTCAGAAGTAAACCTGAGGGATCCACACACCAAAGTCTGTGCCATAACAAAGATGTGATCAAATTATTAATTACAGCACCCTACCCCTAAAGGACAATTTAGTCACCAGGCAGCGCCAGCTCTGCAGCCTGCCCTGTACACGTTCCAGCACCCCATCCCAATTTTCTGTAGCCCCTCCGCCCTCCCCCAGCCACACCCCTAAAAAACTGAAAGCCCGCCTGTTCCACTGCAGCCCTGCCGGTAAAACTGGGGGGCTTCCACCTCCCCGGCCCCCATCAGAAAGGCATTGCACTTCAGCCAGTTAATTTTGGCAGAGGACACTCTCTCAAAACACTCCTGGCAGTCGCCTAGCACCCTGACATCAGCATCATTGGTGATAAGCACTGAGATGTCATCAGCATAGGCCACCACTCTCACAGGATTCATGGGCACATCAGGAATAGAGAGGCCAGTCAGTAGAGAGCGGAGGCTGTGAATGAGGGGCTCTACAGACAATGAGTACAGCATTCCAGACAGGGGACTGCCTTGACGGATTCCCCTGTGGATCGGAAAGGGAGAGCTAAGCACACCATTAAGCTTCAGTACACTGAAAACATTATGATAGAGGACTTCAATTTTCCCCACAAACCTGGGACCAAAGCCAAAAGCCCTAAAAACACTAAAAAGGTAAGAATGATCTACTCTATCAAAAGCCTTCTGCTGATCTAAGGATATGAGACCAGCATTAAAACCGAAGAGACTGGAAGCGGCCAATATATCCCGCACTAAAAAAATGCTATCAAAAATTGACCTATCAGGCACACAGTACGTCTGATCCGGCTGCACCACAGAACCCAGCACCGTACGCAAGCGATTGTCCAAGGCTTTGGACAGAATCTTATAGTCTGAGCATAGGAGACTGATTGGGCACCAGTTTTTGATGTCAGAGAGGTCCCCTTTCTTGTGGAGTAAAGTCAGCACCACACACTGACAACTCAGAGGCAGTTCACAGTCCTGCACGCACTCAGAAAAGATGGCACACAGATCTCCTCCTATCTGTGGCCATACAGTGTGATAAAACTCCACTGGTAGGCCGTCAATGCCTGGTGATTTCCCAGTGTTCAGTCCACTGAGGGCCTCGGAAAGTTCCAGCAGTGTCAGCTCCCCCTCAAGCTTCTGCCTCTCCACCTCAGGAACTACAGGCAGATCCATGAGAAAAAGCAGAGCCTCCACGAACTCGTCCACAGCCTCAGCCGTGAACAGCTCTTTGTAAAACTGGACCAGCCCACGAATCTCCCCAGGCTCCTGCAGCAGCTGGCCAGTTGCAGTCCGTAAACAGTGCATCATCTTACACTGTGCCGTCTTCTTCTCCAAAGCAAAGAAATACTGTGTAGGTGCATCCATCTGCGACAAACTCAGAAACCGGGAGCGAACCAGCGCCCCCTGTACCTGCGTGCCCAACAGATCCGCTAACCCTCACTTCTTCAAAGTCAGGTCTTCAAACAGCCTAGTGCTGAAATCAGACTCCAAAGCTCTGTGGAGCTGGGAAATATCAGCCTCTAGTTCTCTCATCGCTGTGCTAATCCTCCGTGTAATGTTTTCAGTGTACTGCTGACAGAGCAGTTTTATCTGAATTTTGCCCATGTCCCACCACTCCCTCAGGGAAGGAAAGGTATGTTTTTGCCTCTGCCACCTTTCCCAAAAAAAGGCAAAGCATTTCAAAAACAGTATCATGTAACAACTGAATGTTTAGATGCCAATGAGAGGACTGAGTCCGTGCAGAAGGAAAAACCACTTCTAAACTATGATCAGAAAACCCAGTAGGAGAAATTTTCGGTGAAATTAAGCTATTTAGTTGGTGTCTAAAAATATACAATCTATCCAGCCTGACCAAGGAGACCCTTCCTACACTGCATTTAGCCCACGTATAATGCCTGTCAGTTGTATGTGTCATTCGCCAAACGTCCACCACATCATAAGCTGTCAACACTGATTTCAGCTCTCTAACCGACCCGGGGTTGGGCTCCACGGTATTATTGCGATCAAGCCTAAAGTTTTCAGTGCAGTTAAAATCACCACCCAATAAAATAAAGTCATCGGGCTCACACTGATCTAAAACACCAGGAAGACGTTTAAAAAGAGCAATCCTCTCATTACCGTCATTAGGGGCATAAATGTTAATTAAATTAAAAGTCCTACTACCAATGACCGATTTAACAATTAAGACGCGCCCCGGCACAATTTCAGCCACTGTAACTCTCTCAGGCTTAAAGTCCGGAGCAAATAAAATCGCAACTCCGGCTCTAAAATTCGTGCCATGACTTAAAATGGCCTCCCCCTTCCACTCTGTAGACCAGTCCGATTGATTCAAAGCATCAGTGTGCGTCTCTTGCACAAATGCTAGAGACACGTTTCTGCACCAAATAATCAAACACTTTAGCTCTCTTCACGACATCTCGCCCCCCATTCATATTCAGTGTGCAAAATATCGGCGCACGCATTGAGGGAGGAAATGGAAACAAAGTGGAAACACAGACTATGACAAACCACCAGGGGAAAACAAACGAATGAGCTCATACATTGGTGCCTGTTTTAAGGGACATACGGACTTTAGCCATCAGGTTTTTCAGGCGATCACACTTTTTTCCCATTCCCAGCCCTTTAGACTCCCGCAGCACCAACGCCACTGAACTTAAAACAGTTTCAAATCGGGAAAGTGATCAACAATGCTGATCCCACGTCTCCCCTTAACCGACTCCAAAAACTCCCTTATACTCTGTGTGCTGTAGCCCCCTTTGAGCAGCGGACTGGCAGACAGACAGATCAGAGTCACTCCCCTCCTCATCGCTCTCGCCGGCCCCGCTGCCCTCCGCAGTCCCGGCCTCAACCAGCAACTCCCACCTGCTCGCAGTGCAGACACCGCGCTCCACGTCCTGCTTTTCTGCGACAAAACTGCGTTTCGCATCACTGTCAATGGATCTACCCTTCTTCTCACGTTTCCGTTTAGGAAGTTTAAACTCCCCTTTCTCAGCCGTCACTTCCCCCTCCATTGCCACCTCTGCTGGCCGAATCTCAAGCGCCGGATCTGCCATAGACCCCTCACGAGCAGCGTCGTGGGAAAAAACTGCCTCCTGCAGAGCAATCTCACTCTCAGGCATCACAGTAGCAACCACAGCCAGAGCCACAGTCTCCCCACTCTCATGTCCCACACACCCCAGTACAGCATGTACTATTTGTACCGGCACCCCGTTCCCACAAAGCACCCCAACACCACAAATTCCAACGTTCGCACCGACACCAAACGATCCAGCTCGCTCCCCGTCCTGCACACCCGACGGTCCAGCCCGCTCCCCGTCCTGCACACCCGACGGTCCAGCCCGCTCCCCGTCCCCGGTCAGCTCTGTTATCAAAACAGCATTGGAAATATATGGCGACACATTGGAAATAGTAACTTTCAGAGCCGGGACTGCAAGCGGCAAGACTGACACCAGCACTCCATCGAGAACTAAACCCTCCTGAACCAAACTCTCGGCACTAACGCTTAATTAGCAAGAAAAACAACAACAGATTTATTCATCAGAAATGCGGATTTAATACTCCCACACCCCACCACTTTCCCCAATTCAATGACGCATCTTTCTACTGGGACGATCGCATCCACAATAAGTTTAATACCGTGACGGCGAGTCAGGTTACTAAACCGCGTCTCCCCAACCCGGGTGTAGCCATAGCGATCGCTGAAAAAAGTCAGCTTGCCTGCACAACCCCAAACAGTAGTAAGCTTTTGTACCACCCAAACCAACACAAACAAAGAAAAGGAAAGAAGTAGAGAAGAAAAAACGGGGGGAAAAAAACCCACTCACTCAACACACTCCCGCCACACATGCACACTCCCGACAGACACCACGGTAGACAGACATCAACAGACGATAGTCGATAGATAGATAGATAGAAGTGTGCAGTTTTTATGATTGATTTACTTTTGGCTTTAAACATAGTGTGCATGCTGGTTGATACAAGACTGATTTTACCCCTTGCCTCCTAGGAAAGGAAAAAGGAATACTGTTAAACAGTACTTGAAAATCATGCAACAAATCATGAATAACATACTGTGTGGTTTATTGAAGCTTGCAGTCATAGGCAAGAGAGCACAGGTTGTATTGAGAAGCAGTCTGTGGCTGGATCAAATGAAAACGTATTGGGAAGGCTTCCAAGCTGTGCAGAATATTTCAACTATTGGTGCAAAACTGTAGATAACCCTGCAGTGTGAACATTATCCACTGATAGCTGACCATGGCTTTTAGTGCTTTCGGCTTTGACTTAATGTATGCCAAGGTGAGATATTAGTTATTAAAATGTACTGTGTTGGAAAGAACAGGAAATAACAACCACAACATAATGATGGCTGTTGTATTTTTTATAAGGTTAGTACAGTGGCTGCAACAATTCAAAGTCTGTGTTTGACAGTTCTGTTAATTGGACTTACTAGCAGCCTAGTTAGAATTGTAGCTTTTCGTAAATTAAACACAGGTTTTAAAAAGCCTTTATTGATTACTTAAAAAATAAATAATCTAAACAACATTTTTTTTAACTCCGGCCTCAATGGTGATATTGGCCTTTCTGATATCTTTGACTTCTTTTTATAGTTCAGTGTGTTCTGTTTGCACTTTTTAAATGTACAGACGTGCTCAAATTTGTTGGTACCCTTACAGCTCATTGAAATAATGCTTAATTCCTCCTGAAAAGTGATGAAATTAAAAGCTATTGCATCATGTATACTAGGGTTGGCAGTGCTCCGGGTTTGCTGGCTCTGACTCTGGAGTGGCTCCAGAGGTTCAGCTCCAGTTCCAGGCTGGCTCCGGAGCCGATGGAGGCCCCCTGCTCCAGCTCCAGGTCAGCTCCAGCAGCCCCAGCTCCAGCTCCGGAGCGGCTCCGGTGCAGCTCCACACTGTTGCTCCAGCTCCGGCTGCTTTTTACTAGCTCCAGCTCCGGAGCCACAATAAACAGTGCAAACTAGGATGCGAATGTTATAAATAATGATTCCTTTTTTACTTCCTTTATGTAAATAACTGTTTAACAAAAACAAAATATTACTAACAAACATCTGTTTAACATGAAAAAGTAGAAACTTGTAAAGATGTCTGTGGCAGTTAGGGTTTCCAGCCAGCCAGTATTTTAGTGGACTGTCCTGTATTTGTACACTACATGGCCAACAGTATGTGGAGACCCCTTCTAATTACTGTGTTTGGCATGTGGGAGACTCTGAAACCAAGTAGAGGAAGATTCTATGGTCTGATGAGACCAAAATAGAGCTTTTCGGGCTCAACACTAAGTGCTATATTTGGTGCGAGCCTAACACTGCACATCATCCTGAGAACACCATCCCTACCATGAAGCATGGTGGTGGCAACTTTATGTAAAATGGATGCAGCAAAGTATAGAGAAATCCTGTAAAAAAAACCTGCTGAGTCTGCAAGAGACCTGGGACTTGGGAGAAGATTTATCTTCCAGCAGGGCAATGATCCAAAACATACAGCCAAAGCCACATTGGAGTGGCTTAAAAATAAAAAGGTCAATGTCCTGGAGTGGCCCAGTCAAAGCTCAGACTGCAATCCAATTGAGAATATGTGGAAAGAGTTGAACATTGCTGTTCACCAAAGGGCCCTATCCAACTTGATGGAGTTTGATCAATTTTGCAAAGATGAATGGCCAAACATTGCTGTATCCAGATGTGCAAAGCTAGTAGAGACTTATACACATAGACTCATGGCTGTAATTGCTGTCAAAGCTGTTTTGTATTTGTAATTAATTTAGAAAAAAATATTTTTCACTTTGACATTATGGAAATCTTTGGTGTTGATTACATGTTGACTGACATGACATGTGGAAAAGACCAAGAGGGGTGAATACTTTTGAGAGCCACTGTAAAATCAAGCCACACAGCAATCTCCTTAGACAAGCATTGACAGTAGAATTAACTTTACTGAGAGCTCAATGACTTTCAATGTGGCATCGTCATAGGATGCCCTGCTAGAGCTGTTCTGGTGAGCTGTAAGTCCTGTATTGTTAAGAGGAAACATTTAGGAGCAACAACAGCTCAGCCGTATCTCAAAAGTGACAAACAAGGTGCGGGGGGCATGACTCCAGCATGCAACCAGCAAACTCCCTGGCAACCAACTTTTGGACAAACTAGTCAGGATATTTCAGATAACAGATGGCTATAAAATTAATTAATTTTAGGTTAATTTAGGCAGATGAAGAATTTGGTTGGAATAAAATAATTTGGAAATACTTTACTTCTTTTGCAAGTGGTTTATGAGAGATGCCCTGAGATTATAGAATCACTTCTAGAAAGTGAGAGGTGTGAGAAAGTGAAGGTGTCATATAATTACAATTAATAAAAAATAATGTATTATGTACTAATAGTTGGAGTGAGAACTGATCTTATTTTCTAACCCCCAACACACATCAATACCTATGAAGTTACATATTTTGTTAATTTAAGATAACTGTAATGACAGCTCCAGCACCGCTCCGGCTCCGGAACACAAATAACAAAAGCTGTCCAGCTCTGCTCCGGCTTCGGGTCCGGGAGCTTGCTCCGGGCTCCGGAGCCGGTGCACGGCCAACCCTAATGTATACTTGCATGCCTTTGTTATGTCATAGAATAAAGCAAAGAAGCTGTGAAAAGAGATTATTATTATTGCTCATTCTACAAAGATATTCTAAAATGGCCTGGACACATTTGTTGGTACCCCTTAGAAAAGATAATAAATAATTGGATTATAGTGATATTATAAACGAATTAGTTTCTTTAATTAGTATCACACATGTCTCCAATCTTGTAATCTGTCATTCAGCCTATTTAAATGAAGGAAAGTAGTCACTGTGCCGTTTGGTATCATTATGTGCACCACACTGAACATGGACCAGAGAAAGCAAAGGAGAGAGTTGTCTGAGGAGATCAGAAAGAAAATAATAGACAAGCAAGGTAAAGGTAAAGGCTACAAGACTATATCCAAGCAGCTTGATGTTCCTGTGACAACAGTTGCAAATATTATTAAGAAGTTCAAGGTCCATGGAACTGTAGCCAACCTCCCTGGGCGCGGCCGCAAGAGGAAAATCGACCCCAGATTGAACAGAAGGATAGTGCGAATGGCAGAAAATGAACCAAGGATAACTGCCAAAGAGATACAGTGAGGGAAAAAAAGTATTTGATCCCCTGCTGATTTTGTACGTTTGCCCACTGACAAAGAAGTGATCAGTCTATAATTTTAATGGTAGGTGTATTTGAACAGTGAGAGACAGAATAACAACAACAAAATCCAGAAAAACGCATTTCAAAAAAGTTATAAATTGATTTGCATGTTAATGAGGGAAATAAGTATTTGATCCCCTATCAATCAGCAAGATTTCTGGCTCCCAGGTGTCTTTTATACAGGTAACGAGCTGAGATTAGAAGAACTCTCTTGAAGGGAGTGCTCCTAATCTCAGCTCATTACCTGCATAAAAGACACCTGTCCACAGAAGCAATCAATCAATCAGATTCCAAACTCTCCACCATGGCCAAGACCAAAGAGCTGTCCAAGGATGTCAGGGACAAGATTGTAGACCTACACAAGGCTGGAATTGGCTACAAGACCATCGCCAAGCAGCTTGGTGAGAAGTTTGCTCACTGACAAAGAAATGATCAGTCTATAATTTTAATGGTAGGTGTATTTTAACAGTGAGAGACAGAATAACAACAAAAAAATCCAGAAAAACACATTTCAAAAAAGTTATACATTGATTTGCATGTTAATGAGGGAAATAAGTATTTGACCCCTTCGACTTAGTACTTGGTGGCAAAACCCTTGTTGGCAATCACAGAGGTCAGACGTTTCTTGAAGTTGGCCACCAGGTTTGCACACATCTCAGGAGGGATTTTGTCCCACTCCTCTTTGCAGATCCTCTCCAAGTCATTAAGGTTTCGTGGCTGATGTTTGGCAACTCGAACCTTCAGCTCCCTCCACAGATTTTCTATGGGATTAAGGTCTGGAGACTGGCTAGGCCACTCCAGGACCTTAATGTGCTTCTTCTTGAGCCACTCCTTTGTTGCCTTGGCTGTGTGTTTTGGGTCATTGTCATGCTGGAATACCCATCCATGACCCATTTTCAATGCCCTGGCTGAGGGAAGGAGGTTCTCACCCAAGATTTGACGGTACATGGCCCTGTCCATCGTCCCTTTGATGCGGTGCAGTTGTCCTGTTCCCTTAGCAGAAAAACACCCCCAAAGCATAATGTTTCCACCTCCATGTTTGACGGTGGGGATGGTGTTCTTGGGGTCATTCCTACTCCTCCAAACACAGCGAGTTGAGTTGATGCCAAAGAGCTCGATTTTGGTCTCATCTGACCACAACACTTTCACCCAGTTCTCCTCTGAATCATTCAGATGTTCATTGGCAAACTTCAGACGGGCCTGTACATGTGCTTTCTTGAGCAGGGGGACCTTGTGGGCGCTGCAGGATTTCAGTCCTTCACGGCGTAGTGTGTTACCAATTGTTTTCTTGGTGACTATGGTCCCAGCTGCCTTGAGATCATTAACAAGATCCTCCCGTGTAGTTCTGGGCTAATTCCTCACCGTTCTCATGATCATTGAAACTCCACGAGGTGAAATCTTGCATGGAGCCCCAGACCGAGGGAGACTGACAGTTATTTTGTGTTTCTTCCATTTGCGAATAATCGCACCAACTGTTGTCACCTTCTCACCCAGCTGCTTGGCGATGGTCTTGTAGCCCATTCCAGCCTTGTGTAGATCTACAATCTTGTCCCTGACATCCTTGGACAGCTCTTTGGTCTTGGCCATGGTGGAGAGTTTGGAATCTGATTGATTGATTGCTTCTGTGGACAGGTGTCTTGTATACAGGTAACGAGCTGAGATTAGGAGCACTCCCTTTAAGAGAGTGCTCCTAATCTCAGGTCGTTACCTGTATAAAAGACACCTGGGAGCCAGAAATCTTGCTGATTGATAGGGGATCAAATACTTATTTCCCTCATTAACATGCAAATCAATTTATAACTTTTTTGAAATGCGTTTTTCTGGATTTTTTGGTTGTTATTCTGTCTCTCACTGTTAAAATACACCTACCATTAAAATTATAGACTGATCATTTCTTTGTCAGTGGGCAAATGTACAAAATCAGCAGGGGATCAAATACTTTTTTCCCTCACTGTACAAGCTGAACTCCAAGGTGAAGATAAGTCCATTTCTGATTGCACCATCCGTCACTTTTTGAGTGAAAGTGGCCTCCCAGGAGGACTCCACTTTTGAAAGAAAAACATAAAAAAGCCAGACTGGAATTTGCTAACATGCATATTGACAAGCCACAATCCTTCTGGGAGAATGTCCTTTGGACAGATTAGTTAAAACTGGAGCTTTTTGGCAAGTCCCTTCATTTCTATGTCCGCAAATGAAAAAATGAAGCTTTCAAAGAAAAGAACACCATACCTACAGTGAAATATGGAGGAAGCACAGCTGCTTTGCTTCACCTGGCACAGGGTGCCTTGAATCTGTGCGGGGCACAATGAAATCTCAAGACTGTCAAGGCAGTATGGAGCGAAACGTACTCCCCAGTGTCAGAAAGCTCTGTCTCAGTTGCAGGTCATGGGTCCTCCAACAGGATACTGACACAAAACACACAGCTAAAGGCACCCAAGAATGGATAATAACAAAACATTGCACTGTTCTGAAGTGACCTTCTATGAGTCCTGATCTGAATCCTATCGAACATCTATGGAAAGAGCTGAAACTTGCAGTCTGGAGAAGGCACCCATCAAACCTGAGACAGCTGGAGCAGTTTGCTCAGGAAGAGTGAGTCAAACTACCTGTTAACAGGTGCAGAAGTCTCACTGAGAGCTACAGAAAATGTTTGATTGCAGTGATTGCCTCTAAAGGTTGTGCAACCAAAAATTAGTTTGAGGGTCCCATCACTTTTGTCCATGCCATTTTCATTTGTTTTATTATTTACAATATTATGTTGAAAAACAAAAGCAAAGTCTGATTTCTATTAAATATGAAATAAACAATGGTGGATGCCAATTACTTTTGTCAGTTTCAAGTTATTTCAGAGAAAGTTGTGCATTCTTAGTTTTTTGTGGAGGTGTACCAACAAATTTGAGCACATATGTAAGTACTTGCTTCCTCTTGCTAATGCATGCATTTTTTTTTTTTTTTTTTTTTGCTTAATTGATTCATGAATCAGTTTTTGCACAGTTTCCTAGGCTTTGCTTACTTTTTGGGATGAATTTACTTTATTTGGGATGAACATAAACATTTATTCCTTTTTCCATATTTCAATCATGCATAACATACTTACATATTAAAAATAAATATGATATATCTATAGCCCTGTCATTTTAAAGGAAATTGTAGGAAGGGTCATTACAGAGCCATTTGTACAAATTAATTTCTCCTTCCTCCTCAAGAAGCAAAGATTGAGAGCAGTTCCTTGTTTAGACAGCACACAGGAATGAAAGCTTATATTAATGAAATGTTTTGATAATTGCAGTGCAGGGTTATCTCCAGCAACACCATGGGGGGAAAATAACATATTTAAATGTTTAATTGCCATTCAGACAGAGAAGGAGGACATTTGGTACACATCTGCAATTTGGCACCCTAGGATCTGCCTACTATTGCGAAGTCCCCCGCGCAGTAGCTCTAATTAATGGTCTCGGGTTCATATCAAACAGCGCCCTCGCATTATTTCAGTGACTTTTTGCCTGTTGAGAAAAGTAAAAATATTCAGAGCTGACTTTGCTCTATGGCTTCAAAACCAGCTTGGAAATTAGCATGCAAGCAGGACCCTTGAGTAACTTTGCTATTTCTAAAAAGCAGGAGGTCATTTACCTATTTCACAATCTTAAATTTAAGAGCAAATCACTTCTAATTGAATGGTGTGCTTGTTTGTCGTTTAATTTATGCCAACGTGCCCCACTGCTTGTAGAATTCATGTAACACAAAATATGCAAAACACTTCTCCAGTATAAAAATCTTGAATTGTGTTTTGTTCAACACTTCAATTAAAACAAATGAATTACTTGAATACATTCTTTTTGGTCTTTTCTAAAATGTTTTAATGAATTTGGTATATTTTGTCACCCTGTTTAAGGGCTATCTGCAAAAAAATGTATAATTATATAAAATAATATTTTACCTTTAGTCCTTGAATCAGTGTCCTTAAACCTTGAACCTTATGTGTGAGCTACCATTCTGGATCTAAGCATATGTGTTTTAAATCTTTAGTGAACAAGGGAAAATTACATATTCATAATAATAACAACTGGGGGAGGGGAGGATAATAATAATAATAATAATAATAATAATAATAATAATAATAATAATAATAATAATATACTGTTATTGATGGGGCCCATAAAATCAGCACCTTTATTTATTTATTTTTAAATGGCTGAGAGTGGTGATTCACTTCTCATCTCTCCTCCAATTCACATCAAGGATACCAGTCTTTCTCTGCCCTTCTACCAGATGGATATCTCCTATTTCCTGAATTTTTGTAGAAGGTTAAACTGTAGATTATTGCTAAGATTAAATAAGAAAAAAAAAAATATATATATATATATATATATATATATATATATATATACACCGATCAGCCATAACATTATGACCACCTGCCTAATATTGTGTTGGTCCACCCTTTGCCGTCAAAACAGCCGTGACCCGTCAAGGCATGGACTCCACTAGACCTCTGAAGGTGTGCTGTGGTATCTGGCACCAAGACGTTAGCAGCAGATTCTTTAAGTCCTGTAAGTTGCGAGGTGGGGCCTCCATGGATCGACTTGTTTGTCCAGCACCTCCCACAGATGCTCGAATGGATTGAGATCTGGGGAATTTGGAGGCCAAGTCAACACCTTGAACTCGTGATTCATCAGACCAGGCCACCTTCTTCCATTGCCCCATGGTCCAGTTCTGATGCTCACGTGCCCATTGATATATATATATATATATATATATATATATATATATATATAAATTATTTAATTCTTATATATTTATAGGGCTTGGGCAGCCTGGGCCGTTGCAGCACAGACTCCTACACTTCAGTGATGGATAAACATAACTGGACAGTGAACTGGAATCCTTTGATATCAAAGGGACAATACAAAGGTGCCCCAGACAGAAATGTATGAATATATATTTTTTCTTTTGGACTGTGAAGGGATTTTATTATTATTATTATTATTATTATTATTATTATTATTATTATTATTATTATTATTATTATTATTATTATTAATTTCTTAACAGACACCCTTATCCTTGGCAATTGGGCTGAACAGGGATATACAGCTCTGGAAAAAATTAAGAGACCACCCTAAGTTCAGAAATTAATGTTAAGTGGTCTCTTAATTTTTTCCAGAGCTGTATATTGTATTAGTTCCAAGTAACTGTTAATAGGGATAAACTAGGCAATGTTTCCTAGCATTCTGGGCAATCTTTTAATCCCCTCAGACCAGGTCCTCTGAAATGGTTTGCTGTTATATACCAGCCAGATACATGCTTGTATCTGAAACAAAGACTGTCATCCTATTTCATAACCTGTGCATCCACAGAAAAGGTAGCAAAAAGCCCCAAGAAACCATGCTTTTCAGCTTCTGCACACTAATAGGAAGAGTTGTTTTGGGAGTCCAACATTGTATTATTATTATTTGTGGATTCTAATATGGAGCTCATATATTTTAAAATAATTACATAATTTGCATAGGTTAGGTTATATATTTTTTGTGTGAACTTCAAGCCTTTGGAATGTGATGATAATTTCATATCACACCAATGAAGACCCTAAAATTACATATTTTGTGGAAGAAGGAGAGAGATACATCAACTCAACGTGTTAGGAACTTGTTTCATTATTACAAAGAGGAAATGCTGACAATCTGACCTTGTATTTTCTAAAAATGTATATATAATTGGCAATGTGTCACAGTGCTGCTGTTAGCTTTCATCAGGTGCAAATCAAATTATAGTTGTCATGTGGTGAGATGTGGCAGATAGTTAAGTTAAAATTAATAAATTAAGAGAAACACTATTTAAAAAGGCTGGTGTTTTATGAGGTTAAAATATAAATCTCCAAAAAGTAACTTACCTACATATAAAAGGGATATATAGACACTACCATTCAAAAGTTTGGGGTCACTTAGAAATGTCCTTCCACATTTTTTGTCCATTAAAATAACATGAAATTGATCAGAAATACAGTGCTGTGCAAAAGTTTTAGGCATGTGTGAAAAAATGCTGTAAAGTAAGAATGCTTTCAAAATTAGATGTTAATACATTATATTTATCAATTAACAAAATGCATATTTGGTGTGACCACCCTTTGCCTTCAAAACAGCATCAATTCTTTTAGGTACACTTGCACAAAGTCAGGAATTTTCAATTCAATATGTAGGTTGAAACACAAACACAAACACAAACACAAACACAAACACAAACACAAACACAAACACAAACACAAACACAAACTGAAACAGAAACAGCTGTGTAGGAGGAATAAAACTGGGTGAGGAACAGCCAAACTCAGCTAACTGGGTGAAGCTAACTGTTGCTGAAGACAAAAGTCAAAAGTCATACACCATGGCAAGACTGAGCACAGCAACAAGATACAAGGTAGTTATACTGCATCAGCAAGGTCTCTCCCAAGGCAGACAGGGGTTTCCAGATGTGCTGTCCAAGCTCTTTTGAAAAAGCACAAAAAAAATGGGCAACATTGAGGACCGTAGATGCAGTGGTCAGCCAAGGCAATTTGAAATATGTGGCTGTTGCAGCAGGCAGTTTGTTCACTGAAGGGCTGGAGAGTGGTACACGAATGAGTGTCTGCAGGCAACAGAGAAGCATGGTGGAGGTTCCTTGAAAGTTTGGGGCTGCATTTCTGCAAATGGAGTTGGGGATTTGGTCAGAATGAATGGTCTCCTCAATACAAAAAGTACAGGCAGATACTTTTCCATCATGCAGTACCATCAGGGAGGCATCTGATTGGCCCCAAATGTATTCTGCAACGACCCCAAACATATAGCGAACGTCATTAAGAACTATCTTCAGTGTAAAGGAAAAACAAGGAGTCCTGTAAGTGATGGTATGGCCCCCACAGAACCCTGATCTCAACATCATCGAGTCTGTCTGAGATTACATGAAGAGAGAGAAGCAACTGAGTCTGCCTAAAACCACAGAACTGTGGTTAGTTCTCCAAGATGTTTGGGCCAACCTACCTGCCAAGTTCCTTCAAAAACTGTGTGCAAGTGTACCTAGAAGAATTGATGCTGTTTGGAGGCAAACATTGGAGGCAAATATTGATTTGATGTAGATTTTTCTTCTATTCACTCACTTTACATTTAGTTAATTGATGAATATAATCTTCTTATCTTCTCATTCTTACTGTACAGCATTTTTTCACACCCGCCTAAAACTTTTGCACAGTACTGTATATCTACAGATTGTAAACCCAGTAGTTGACGGCGGGCTTCCATGAGGTAGTCACACGTGCTGATTTGTTTTAATTTGGGTGGGTTTAAGGTTTAATTTAATCTAGGCTGCTGTAATTGGCATAATCCATTCTCGGCAGAGGGAAGTCCAGTTGTATTTGTTGATACGCTACAAAATATATCATTTTTCCATTTTTTTTATATACAATTATTGCTAGAGGCTGAACACTTTTGTTTAAATTGATAATTTCATAGCAAACAATACAAATTAAAAACAATGAAGAATTCAACCA
The DNA here is from genome assembly GCF_036373705.1 of Amia ocellicauda. NCBI lineage: Eukaryota > Metazoa > Chordata > Actinopteri > Amiiformes > Amiidae > Amia > Amia ocellicauda. Next base: position 22,102,115 of record NC_089871.1, read on the forward strand.
GTAATGAAATAATGCTTTTATTCTCACATACATGGGCAGTAAATCTGTACATACAGACGGGTGACAAATTAAAGGAAAAACCTGAATAAATGAGTGGAGGAGCATAACGAATGTAGATGCCTCCAAACAGGTGTACTGCATGACACAATTAAGCAATTAACATCCTATCATGCTCTGTGGCACGTATAAAAATGCTGAGCAGGCCCAGTTGACCTCGATTTTGAATTAAGTTGGCAAGAGGAAAGGATCTAAGTGACTTTGAAAGAGGGGTCATTGTTGAAGCACGAATGGCAGAAGCTTTACAAAGACTGCTCAACTGGCTAGTGTTCTCGACAAGTGGGCGAGTGCATGTGTGGCATACACCAAGAGAACAGTACAGGCCTGACTGCTTGACACCTATAGTGAGGGGGTCCAGAGGCTTTGTTATGCTGTGGGGGGCATTTTCCTGGCATGGTATGGGTCCACTTGTCCCCTTAGAGGGAAGGGAACCTGCAAATCATTACCAAGTTGTTCTGAGTGATCACCTTTATCCTGTGGTGACATTTCTATCCTGATGGCAGTGGTCTCTTCCAGGATGACTATGCCCCCATCCACAGGGCATGAGGGCTCACTGAATGGTCTGATGAGTATGAAAATTATGTGAATTTGCTATGGCCTTCACAGTCATTAGACTCAACCCAATTGAACACCTATGGGAGATTTTGGACCGACGTGTTAGACAGCGCTCTCCACCATAATCATCAAAACACCAAATGAGGGAATATCTTTTGGATGAATGGTGTTCCATCCCTCCAGTAGAGTCCAGAGACTCGTAGAATCTGTACCAAGAGCATTGAAGCTGTTCTGGCAGCTCGTGGAGGCCTAACACCTTACTGAGACACTTTTCCTTTCATTTGTCACCCGTCTGTGTATTTCCTCTTTGTTCTCTTATTGTCCAAGGGTGAATGTGGCCTCAAACGTGCACCTATCTTGCCAACAGGCAAACGTTTAGTAATTCCATTTGCAAAAACTTGTCATTCTATCCAAACCCATCAATATCACAAACAGATGAGGCCATGGGCCAAAATAAACATGGATGTGCATGAACTGTTCATTTAAACATACACAATACTGACTAAACATTAACCCTGTATTACCACTTGCCTGACCAGTCTGTCAGTAGCTCGACAATGAATGGCACAGTAAGAGGTGCCACACGTTCCCAAAAAGCTCTGAACAATGAAGGTCAATATAATTTATTTACATGGGCACTTTCAAGATTTTCAAGCTTACTATGCTTACAGACAAGGCAAAGGAGCTCTCGTAGGACAAATGCCACAAAAACCTTTACAGTGAAACTGAAAGCTGCAACAGGTAGTTTGTCCTATCTTTTTGAACAAACTGTAACATCCCATCACTGAAAATAAGAAGACCGTTAAATGAAGTCTTGTTCAAATACAAAACATTCAAAAAACAGAAAAGTCCCCCATATACTACAGTGTGTTGTGTACACACACCAATGTGTCAAATCTCCAAGTACAGTCCCAAAGGAGACATCTGAAACGTCTGAAATGCTTATTTAATGCTCCCACTCAGTGACACCTCAAGCAGGTGCACACGTCTGATTATGCCTGCTCTGAGAGAGAGGACTCGTGTTGAGAGGAAACTCCATAAGCCAGCAGTTCAGTGGGGAACCATTAATGTCCCATCAAGCAGCCACCCACACTCTTATCCTGTGAAGGAAAAACACTGCCACCTGAGATGAAGAGGGAATGAGGCACAAGTGATAGCAGAATCGTTTTCCAGCACATGTGATTACTTGTATGCAAATTAGACTATTCAGCGCCAGAGCTAATGTATGCACATGAGTGTAATCAATTGAACAAAGTGCCGTGGGGGAAACCAAAGGAAACACATCGACAGCCCGTGCCTAGTTCATTCTTGAGAAGGATTTAGAAACAGATTTGTGTTCAACTGTACAGTACCTCAACTGTACAGCCCCATGAACTGTTCTGATACTAACTGAAGTCCAAAGTATTCACACCCTCCCTTTCAAACTGTTATTCTGTGATTATGAAATTAAACTTATTTATCCATGATCTATTTTTTAATGTTGTATTCCAGCTTGTAGATTCCAGCTTGTAAACCTGAGACTACCACTCAATAGAAAGTTGAATGCAAGTACAAAACTAGTAGTGCAGTAAACACATATATGTTCTGCTGCTACATATATTGAATTATTTAATTTACTAAATTATTTAATTTTGCAGGTTCAACTGTGAATACTTGGGCATTTGTTATCAGTTATAATGAGAGTGTTTCCATAATTTTCTAAGTTTCTAAGCACTCAACTTATGGCTAATTTCAGCCCTGCATTAATTCTCTCCTAATCAAAATGGACAGTAAAGACACAAATCTTCAAAGGAGCTGAAAAGACTGGGGGAACTGCTACTAAAAAACTAATCTTTGAGACAGCGAAACGTCAACAATGGGTGCTAAATAGAATGGGCACCTAACTATAAGAACATAAGAAACGGGAGGAGGCCATTCAACCCATATATTTTAATATCATTCATTTTAGCATACACTCACCTAAAGGATTATTAGGAACACCTGTTCAATTTCTCATTAATGCAATTATCTAACCAACCAATCACATGGCAGTTGCTTCAATGCATTTAGGGGTGTGGTCCTGGTCAAGACAATCTCCTGAACTCCAAACTGAATGTCTGAATGGGAAAGAAAGGTGATTTAAGCAATTTTGAGCGTGGCATGGTTGTTGGTGCCAGACGGGCCGGTCTGAGTATTTCACAATCTGCTCAGTTACTGGGATTTTCACGCACAACCATTTCTAGGGTTTACAAAGAATGGTGTGAAAAGGGAAAAACATCCAGTATGCGGCAGTCCTGTGGGCGAAAATGCCTTGTTGATGCTAGAGGTCAGAGGAGAATGGGCCGACTGATTCAAGCTGATAGAAGAGCAACTTTGACTGAAATAACCACTCATTACAACCGAGTTATGCAGCAAAGCATTTGTGAAGCCACAACACGTACAACCTTGAGGCGGATGGGCTACAACAGCAGAAGACCCCACCGGGTACCACTCATCTCCACTACAAATAGGAAAAAGAGGCTACAAGCTCACCAAAATTGGACAGTTGAAGACTGGAAAAATGTTGCCTGGTCTGATGAGTCTCGATTTCTGTTGAGACATTCAGATGGTAGAGTCAGAATTTGGCGTAAACAGAATGAGAACATGGATCCATCATGCCTTGTTACCACTGTGCAGGCTGGTGGTGGTGGTGTAATGGTGTGGGGGATGTTTTCTTGGCACACTTTAGGCCCCTTAGTGCCAATTGGGCATCGTTTAAATGCCACGGCCTACCTGAGCATTGTTTCTGACCATGTCCATCCCTTTATGACCACCATGTACCCATCCTCTGATGGCTACTTCCAGCAGGATAATGCACCATGTCACAAAGGTCGAATCATTTCAAATTGGTTTCTTGAACATGACAATGAGTTCACTGTACTAAACTGGCCCCCACAGTCACCAGATCTCAACCCAATAGAGCATCTTTGGGATGTGGTGGAACGGGAGCTTCGTGCCCTGGATGTGCATCCCACAAATCTCCATCAACTGCAAGATGCTATCCTATCAATATGGGCCAACATTTCTAAAGAATGCTTTCAGCACCTTGTTGAATCAATGCCACGTAGAATTAAGGCAGTTCTGAAGGCGAAAGGGGGTCAAACACAGTATTAGTATGGTGTTCCTAATAATCCTTTAGGTGAGTGTATATGTCATATATGCCTACGTGTGGGTGTGTGTTCTGTTGGTTAAACTTTATGTCATAGTGGAGTAGTGTGAGGCTGGTAATAGTGTCCAATCGCGAGGAGTCCATTCACCCCATCATGCTTGTTTGGTGTTCATTAATAACTAAGTGATCCAAGGATCCTATCTAGTCTATTTTTGAATGTTCCCAAATTGTCACTTCAACCACATCGCTGGGGAGTTTGTTCCAGATTGTGACAACACTCTGTGTGAAGAAGTGTCTCCTGTTTTCTGTCTTGAATGCCCAATTTCCATTTGTGTCCCCGGGTGCATGTGTCCCTGCTGATCTGGAGAAGCTCCTCTGGTTTGATGTGGTCAATGCCTTTCATGATTTTGATGACTTGAATCAAGTCCACACGTAGTCTCCTCTGTTCCAAGGTGAAAAGTTTCAGTTCCTCAGTCTCTCAGTAGGACATTCCCTTCAAACCTGGATTAAGTCTGGTTGCTCTCCTCTGAACTGCCTCTAGAGCAGCGATATCTTTCTTGAAGTGTGGTGCCCAGAACTGTACACACAGACCTGTACTCTAACTAGTGCATTGTACATTGTCTTAACATTACTACCCTTGTTCTAAATTCCACACTTTTGACAATATATCCTAACATTCTGTTTGCCCTTGGATGGAGAAAGTGAGGAGTCCACATAGATACCTAGGTCTTTCTCAGGCATTACTTCATCTAGTTCTATTCCTCCCATAGTGTAATTATAGTGGACATTTTTGTTACCTGCATGTAATACCTTGCACTTGTAAAGCTTGATTGACTGGTGAGTCCAAAATAAACACTCAGACTCAAACTGCATAATGATGCTTCTGCCACCTGTAAGCATTTTGCTTGGTAATGAGTTGTCTAGTCATATGGTGAAACATCATGCTGAAATCAGTCAATCAATCCATCAGCTTATTCCACTAGCAGTGGAGTCAAGTTCATTCACAACCTCAACCTCTCCAAGTGAACATCCCTGTGACAGTCAGTAAAAGGCAATTACACCAAAACACATAACAAAGACAACATATAATACTGGTAAACAACCCTTAAGGGATCTGCAGATACGTTCTTATCTGAATACTACATATCTTGTTCCTGCTGAATAGTTATGCTCAAGAAAGCATGAAATTAAATCTATTCAAACCATAGTCACACGATGGTATTTCACAGTTTCCTGGCTGGCCTGCGAAGTCCTTTAATACCATGTAAGAACCGTTGAATTAGGACAAGTATATTATTATTGTTATTTCTTGTGCAGATGAAGACCAATACTGACTCTATGAATCAATCAGGCATGGGATCTTCCAGAATATCTGCACCAGGGGTAGTCAATTATTTTTTGTCAGGGTCGACATGTTTTGGTCAAGGTATATTCAAGGTCCAGACTCCTGAGGGGTAAAAAAAAAAAAGAATCACACCTCCAAATGCCCCTTTCTAACACACACACTCACCCACACACGGAATTCTGTGAATTAGTAATATACTCTGTTGCTTATATTTAGTACATTCATTTGACATAGTACAAAAATAAAACATTTAAATAAATGTAAATATAATTATTAAAGCACTTTAAGACCATGTTTAATTGTTTTAATTTGTTAAAGATTATTGTAGGAATATAGATAAACATAATAGAAGCTTTCAAGCATTTCACGTCTTACTAGATTCAAGACTATACCACTTCCCTTCATCACTGTCCACTGTTCAAAATTAATGTTACAAATGGAGGGCAAAGAGGATTGAGGAATTCCGGGCGGTTGGTGTGGGGTTCCCCCAGAAGATTTTGAACATTGGAGACCTGAAATGAGCGAGTCATTTCGAAGTCGAAAAACATAGCTCAAAATCTCCATGAAATCAGGCAGATCTGGACTCAAACATATCTTTGCTTTACAACCACACATCACCAGCGAAAAATCACATATCAACCGACATTATGCAGGCAAACTAAACGTGGTTTCTGGTGCTTGTCAATCACAGATCTATTTCGGTGGAGCTCTGTAACTGTAATGGGTGAGGATGCACAATTTACTATTTGTGCGCCTGTTAAAAATATGCGCCTTTATTGGAAATCAGCTGTTTCCACCACTGATGTAGGAGTTTCTAGGTGAATACAAGATATGGCACCGTGAGCCCTTCCCCTCCCTGGTGGTGTGTATGCACTTTTATATTTTGGAGGCGAGGTTGAAATATGTCCACACGACAAACGATAAGCAGGTTAGCTGTTTATTTATAGCAATTAGGAAAACAAAGCGAATACCTGTGTTTTTGACTAGTACAAAGTGATGCTCTTTCCCCAGTCCAGAATTTGTAAAGAGACTCAGAACCGTCAATCTGCGCGCAATCAACTCACTGACTGACGGGAACATGGGCTCTAGGACATCCCATATTAATACATCAAATCCTATTGGCTAATAACCAGGAAGGGCTGCTACTAGGTTCCACACAATAACAAGCATGGAGCGCAACAAACCTCCGTAACAATTAAGAAAACAAACAATCAAAAAATCATGATAATAAGTTAATTACAATTGTACTCGCGGTCCATTGAAAAGCATCTGGCGGTCTGGATTTGGCCCGTGGTCCGCCTATTGACTACCCCTGGTTTACACATTCTTTCGCTGTGATTAAACTGTAAGGGCATATTTTTCACACCAGACCATATCTTGCTAAGAAGGTTTCAGATGTTGCTTTCTTCTTGTTGCCTACGTTAGCATTTAAAATGAGGAACTGGGAAAAAAAAACAATCACTGTCTGTTGGCTTTATCATCCAAGTCCTTTTCTCTGCTTTCCCATTACTTACAATTCCACCAAAGAGTTTCTTTAAAAAAAAGTTCAGGCCTTGATGAATTTGCCAGGTAAGGATGAAATCTTGGTTAACAGGCCAAAGTAAGCAAATGTTAATTTGTTAAAATAAATAAAGTAGAAGTAAAAAGATGAAATCTGCAACTGATACTGGAAAACATTACATCTCACAACATGAATCTCCACAGCCCACATCTCTGAAATCTGAAAAATCTCAAAGTAGAAAATGTATAGGTGATGGAAAAACAGAGATTAAAGGCCCTAGACCAACCCCCGGTCCAAGCCAACAGGGAAGACAAGATCTATATTCTGATTAGAACTGTGTTAAATGTTTGTAATGTCAATGCAATTTCACACTGCTTAATTTATTGCTACACTGTGTGGCTGCAATTTCTTCCAGTAGTGCTACAAATATCACTGCTTAAATATAAAATGAGACAAAAATAAAAAGCTTAAACTACTGTAACACTGCACAGTTATTTTTTGTAAGGGTGCATGAACTTTTTGTTGACAATAGGAAATTATGTGAGTCCTTCAGAAACTATGAAGCTTTCACAACAGTTCAAACACAGCATTCGTACAGGACATAGCAGTGAAAGTGAAATTGTAGCATATTCATTTGTAGCCTAAGACCTTGGTTTAAAACTCTGGAGGACTGCAGTGTCTTTTGCTTTCATTCCAACTGCAGCTCACGTGACTTAATTAACCTTATTGTACTTTTATTATAACTTGATCAGTTAGACATATATACAATTGTTTAAGGGAAATAAACAGTTGATGGCTTGGATGGTTTCGGATCAAGGTGTACTGGCTGCAACATAATTTTCTGTCTAACAAGAAGTATTAAATGTACCCAATTAATCAGCTAGTCAGACTGGAGTTTGAGTTTGAGAGCCCTGGCTTAAGGCCAGAGTACTTGGAGTCAGCAGCAGAGTAGTTTGTAAATCAAATTCGCCCTGTGGAGTAGACCTAATAGTAAATTGTGCATGAAGGACATTGGTTCCTACAAAGATTAAACGGTTAATCTAATGGCATGTCTCTATTTTTGTTCCAAAATAGAAACCAATGGACCGAGTAAGTATATATATATATATTAAGGACCTCTTGTGTCTATGCATATTTGACATTACGTTTGTAGTGGGAAAATTTTACTTTTATTATTTTCTTTATACTCTTTATATTATTATTTGTTTCATGTTGTTAATTCAGTTTTGTCTATGAAGTAAATCATTATTTTTTATTTACTTTCTCTGGGCTACTTATTATCAGTTTCTTAAAGTATTTTATAGTTTCATACATGTAGATTGTGTTACCCTGCTTCTGCCTTAAGGTTAATTGTTTCTTGAATTGTATACAACTGCTTTAACCAACCATTGTCTTTTAGATATTCAATCAACCATTGTCTTTTGGATACCTACTCAATGACCTGTACAACTGGATTTAATGAGATCACTTCCGATTAAAAATATTTTGATCTTATTGTTCATCACAAAATACAAAATGGCTTCTTCCAGCTCTCATCGCTAGTTCTTTTCCTCACTTCATGTAAGAGGAGCTCCGGGTTCACCTGTATTTATGTTTTCTGTAATAAACTTGTTACTTTATAAAAAAGGCAAACAGAATGCTAGGGTATATTGTCAAAAGAGTAGAATTTAAAACAAGGGAAGTAATGTTCAGACTGTACAATCCACTAGTTAGACCTCATCTGGAATACTGTGTACAGTTCTGGGCTCCACACTTCAAGAAAGATATCGGTGCTCTAGAGGCAATTCAGAGGAGAGCAACCAGACTTATTCCAGGTCTGAAGGGAATGTCCTACTCGGAGAGACTGAGGGAACTGAACCTTTTCACCCTGGAACAGAGGGGGACTTGATCCAAGTCTTCAAAATCATGAAGGGCATTGACCACATCAAACCAGAGGAGCTTTTCCAGATCAGCAGGGACACACGCACCCAGGGACACAAATGGAAATTGGGCTTCAAGGCATTCAAAACGGAAAACAGGAGACACTTCTTCACACAGAAAGTAGTCACAATCTGGAACAAATGCCATTCAGATGGTAGGGGGCTTCCTCTGAAGAGGGAATCTGCTGTTGAGTTTGCAGACCATCACTGGAGATGTCCATGGTCAAGATTTCCTGGGGAAACACTGGACTGAAGACCACACCATGGGTCACTTGGGAAGGCTGTCGCCACCAATTTGCCCTTGGAAATCAGAGCAATTGCTACAGCTGGGTCATTCAGCGCTGCAGGGGTGTGCTCGGACACAGGAACATCACACAGAATTCATGAGGGTCTGCTGGTATGGTGTGGCCCACCTCACAGCGATGAAGTGCTGACATCACCTTAGAAAGGAACATCAACAAGTGACATTGAGCGTCAAACAGGGACGTTGACGACGTGAAGGCCAACACGCCAGCATCAAATGCAAAATATTAAATCCAAACTCCTAACTGAAGCCATGGCAGCTGTGCAGTGCTCAAGAAAAGAAAACACCCTGATCCAGTGGCCTACAGAAAGATGGTAGAGCCCTTCCAGCTTCTACATGCAGACAGAGTAATCTGAGGGCCGAGTGAAACTCCAGTGTGGTCCTTGTAGAGGCCTGCCGGAGCCATGGCAGCTGCGTCTCGTTTCCCTTCAAAAGAAAAAGCCTGTGGATTGACAGACACAAGTTTCTACTCTCACTCCAGTGCTATGCAAGGAAAGACCATAGCCTTGGAGAATGTGTCTCTAAGTATCTGGACAATCCAGAGCCCTGGAGTCTGCAATGAAGAGAAACAATCTGACCTCATTGGATCATGAAAGCAAAGCAGTCAGGTTGTTTCTGAATAATGAGCAGAATTATGAATTATTGCTGCATTATCGTATGTAATATTTCATCATATGTATCAACAAATGTGTGCCAGTATAATAAGAAATAAAGAAAGCACTAAATGAATGTAGCTTGGCACTGATCTAATTCTAGGAGCAACAAAGCTGGTGGGGTCTGTCCCAGTATTTGAGTGGTTGTGTCAGAGGTTATTCTGAAGTAATAAATCCCCCTCTAATGTACCTGCTGTACCAAAGGATTATATAGAAGGCTATAGATCAATGATCCTTCAAACCCAGTCCAGTTTATTTGTAGGTCACCTTAAATGACTAAAGATGGGAAATACGTTTGCTATTGATCAGTCAAGTAAGTCACTTATTCAATTAAGGGAACTTTAGTCCACGAGGTCTGCGTGATATTCACTTAAATTCCAAGTGGGCACAAAATGGCTGTATTTATCAAACCCCCTGCTTAACTGATGACAAACAATGCTTCAGTTTCTGCGATTATAAACTGACGATTAGCATAGATGACTAGCTGAACTGGTGTTTCCTGGGCATATCATGACAAAAGCACGAGACCAAGACCATGACGACATTGTCACATATCCCAATGTGGACCATTGTAGCACCTTCCAACCCATTACAGCACAACCCTTTAAGACCCAACAACAGTATACTAAAGAGTATTGATGTGGTCGTTGTTTTGTTCTGGTGGTGATATTGTGTAATCATAGACAGTTGAAATTAGACACATTTAACTAAACTGTTTTTAAATTCCCCAAGTGCAACCTCACCAACCTCTTAGATTAACCTTTCAATCAGCTTTTGGGATCCTTATAGAGTATTGCAATAATATGCGGTCTATATCACGACTCTCCAAACTTCTGGTCCTGGAGAGGGTAAGCTTTGGGCATAAATATTGTGAGCTGGCATTTACAACTCTTACCCAGAGAACTTGGCACACGTGCAGGTGCTTGGACAGATTCAGAAATTAAAAACATTTTAGTCAAAAGAGTAATGGCTCAGAGATAATTTTTCACAACACTTCAAATGTAATGTGTCTTTGGCAAGGATCCTGCTGTCTTATATTTCAATTCCTAGCTTGAATGTGACAGCACATAGGGGGAAACCACCAAATATTAGTCCATATTAAACTACTGTAACAAAAAACTTTTGTTTGAAGTTGGAAAATATACAGCTCTGGAAACAATTAAGAGACCACTGCAAAATTATCAGTTTCTCTGGTTTTACTATGTATAGGTATGTGTTTGGCTATATATAAAATACTGACAACATTTCTCCCAAATTCCAATTTTTTTTTTTATCATTTAGAGCATTTATTTGCAGAAAATGACAACTGGTCAAAATAACAAGACAATGCAGTGTTGTCAGACCTCGAATAATGCAAGGAAAATATGTTCATATTCATTTGTAAACAACACAATACTAATGTTTTAACTTAGGAAGAGTTCAGAAATCAATATTTGGTTGAATAACCCTGTTTTCAATTACACCTTTCATGCATCTTGGCATGCTCTCCACTAGTCTTTCACATTGATGTTGGGTGACTTTATGCCACTCCTGGCGGAACAATTCAAGCAGCTCGGCTTTGTTTGATGGCTTGTGACCATCCATCTTCCTCTTGATCACATTCCAGAGGTTTTCAATGGGGGTCAGGTCTGGAGATTGGGCTGGCCATGACAGGGCCTTTATCTGGTGGTCCTCCATCCACACCTTGATTGACCTGGCTGTGTGGCATGGAGCACTGTCCTGCTGGAAAAACCAATCCTCAGAGTTGGGGAACATTGTCAGAGCAGAAGGAAGCAAGTTTTCTTCCAGGACAACGTTGTATGTGGCTTGATTCATGCGTCCTTCACAAAGACAAATCTGTATGATTCCAGCCTTGCTGAAGTACCCCCAGATCATCACCAATCCTCCACCAAATTTCACAGTGGGTGCGAGACACTGTGGTTTGTAGGCCTCTCCAGGTCTCTGTCTAACCATTAAACGACCAGGTGTTGGGCAAAGCTGAAAATTGGACTCTACGGTCCAATCCTTAGCCTGGCTCTTCTTTGCTTCTCATTGATGAAGGGCTTTTTCTAGCTTTGCATGACTTTAGCCCTGCCCCTAGCAGCCTGTTTTGAACCGTCCTCGCTGTGCACTTCACCCCAGCTGCCGTTTGTAGGCCATTCTTTTTGTAGGTCACTTGATGTCATCCTACGGTTGTTGAGTGACATTTGAATGAGTTGGTGGCCATCCCGGTCAGCGGAGAGTTGTTTTTCACCCTCTGCTGGTCTGTAGCTTAGTTGTCCCCAATGTCTGCTGCTTGACCTTGTTCTTATGAACCGCTGTCTTTGAAATTTTAAGGATGGAAGCAACCCGACGCTCACTGTATCCCTCTGCCAGTACAACCAGAATTTAACCCTTCTTTTCCTCACTGAAAACTTTCTTTTTCAACTCTTTTGGCATGGTCAATAGTTATTTTTTGATTCCAATTACGTTTGAGGTACTACTAGAACTGTTTTTGCCATCCAGCTGGTCCTATTGCAAGAGGATAGTGTTTATTTTACTTTTCCCCGTTAAATAAGATTTGGTTCAGGTGATCACCTAATCAGTAGCTCATTCAGTAGAATGAGGTGTGCCTGTGTTGGAATTCAACAGACACTGGAATGTAATGGCTGCCATTACATGTAGAGATGCTGATTTAAGAAAAATTTGCAGTGGTCTCTTAATTTTTTCCAGAGCTGTATATTGAACAGTTCACAAGCACAATACTTTATTGTTGTATGTTTATTGTATAATCTTCACATACCCACAGCATCCACAATAGTCTGAGTCTGTTAGTAATATTACACTGCACTGAAGTAGAGACAACACACTCTAATAAATATTCCTGAAAGATTTTGTATTTGATTTGATAGTCTATTATTATCCCAGTTGAAAGTATTCGTTTAATAACCAAATAAAGATTGAAATGTAGGCCTGAATGGGGATTTTTTTTCCATCTAATAAAGAATTAAATAAATCTTCAGGTGAAATCAAAGAAAGAAAGAAACTTTTCATTTTTACACAATTTTAAAATGTCAGAAAAGAGCTGAGATGCGGGGGCTGGTTTTATCTAATAGGTAATCTATATTCTTCCCTTTGTTGTGTTATCTGTAACTCAGTCTTAATTTAATATACAGACTTTAAAAAATGAAATTAGTCTGTAAGTCAACTAGCATTTTGTTCATGCACATAGCTGGGAGCTGTGTGAATGTTGTGTTTCTGAATGGCACGCTGGCCGGCTGCAGCAGATGTAGTGTCGTATTTTATTGGATGTATAAATATTGAGTCCTAGGACGTGATTTATATTGCACCAAAGGTACTATTGCATTTAACTTATGCAATTACCATAACTGTGCAGTCTGGCTATAAATTGAGAGCGGTACCATAGCAGAACCATCAGCAATCCCCCTGATCTGGCCAGCTCCAAAGCTGCAGGCATTAATATCAAACTCTATTTTAGCCTCTAAATATCTCAGCCTATGGCACTGGGCTTCCGTGACATTCTACCACCATTCATCATTTATTGAGGAAATAAGGAGCCACTTATCATCCCATAAACCTGTAACTCATTCAGTCTCAAACCAGACGGTATCCCTGTTACTTCATTCTAAGTCAATGTATCAAGGGATAATTTGGAGTCTTTAGTGGGTTGTTTATAAAAATTACAACAGGCGACATGAGAGGGTCCGAGTGTATGACAAAGCCATGTAATTGACTAAAAGTAGAGCATCCACATTTCCAAAAAAACAGGAAGAAAAAGTGTTATTCCTTGGGAGAGAGAGAGGTTGGGTATTAAAACAATTCTAGAGACAAGTATATACTAAAGGGAAACTTAACGAGTCTGAGAGGCAAAACTGTTTTAATTGAAGATGAAACAGCAATAAATAATGTACTTAATGTCTTCTTTACAGAGCTATTTCATGAGGACATGCATCACATTCTGCAGGGTCTAAGCATATCAATTGTGTGTTTTCTGTAGTCCAGAGGTGCACAAGTATCTTGGAGGTATTTCGGTTTTCTCTCCTCCCTGAGCTGCAGTTCAGCTTGTTATTGCCAAAATTGCACACATTTAACCAAATTGCCAAGTGATTAATGTGACGTCCTCTAGGACCAAAGGAAAGGATCCAAGTGCAGGCTTTTAGAGTTGAAGCAGATAATCCAATAAGGGCAAAACAAGAGAGCATAAACAGGGACAGTCCAGGTCAAACGATCAAGTGAACAGGCTAGTAGGGAGATCCGAAAGGGGTAAACGAGAGAAGGAAGCAAGAGGTCAAAAATACACAGGAAGGCAATCAAGAAACAAGGCTTAGAAATGATCCAAGAGAGAATGCAAGACTTCGCAATGAATCTAGGAAACAGAGGGGTTTAAGCACTGTGAAGGAGAGAGGGATTGAACAAGGTGAATGAAGGATTAGAGGAGTAGAGCCAGGGAGAAGATCAATTGCGCAATCCCAAGGACGATGTGGAGGCAGAGAGGAGGCTCGGGATTTGCTAAACACAGCAGCCAGATCCTTTTATTCTGATGGAAACTCGGGCGGTGTGGATAGAAACGGACTCTCGATGTGGGTGGCTCTGCAAGGTGAAGAAAAACAATTAGAAAGGCAATGTTCTCCCCAAGAAATAATAGTCCCCTTGATCCAAGAAATGATGGGATTATGATGTACAAGCCAGGGATGTCCAAGTATTATGTCAGCTCCAGGGGAATCAATCACTAAAAAAGGCAGTTTTTCAGAATGTCGTTTTCCGATGGACATGGTGATTGGCTTGGTTTTCAGTGAAACTGGACTGGAACCGATGGGTTGGTTGTTGATAGCTCTGACATTAAGTGGTGGCAAGAACAGTGAGAGAGGAAGGTTCAAACGCTCCGCGGTTCTTCTGTCTATGAAGTTCCCCGCGGACCCCGAATCTATTAAAGCAGACAAAAAGACGTGTTGGGTGTGGAGCTGGATGCCTACTGAGATCATACACTGAGCAGGTGTTATCAGGGGACAAGTACTCACCGATTTCTGTGGAGTGGTCGAAGAAGATCCAGGAAGATTAGGACAGGCGTCTCGGAAATGACCGGATTGACCACAATACAGACAGAGGGTTGTATCCTCCTCTGTCTTTCCTCTGTTGTATCCTCCTCTGTCTTTCCTCAGCAGGTAGTCGAGTCCTTCCTATCTGCATGGCTTCTGGTTCTGTATCGGGGCTAGGCTTGAAAGAAGATCTGGTGGATAACCGGGATGTAGCAGACAATGACCGTTTGCCTCGGGATTTCATAAGGTTGTCGAGTAATGGCAAGTTGAATTAACTGTTCCAGATCAAGTGTGTCTCCCTTGCAAGCTAATTCTGCTTGTAAATCATCACATAAGCCACGATGAAAAAGAGCGATTAAAGAAGGCTCACCCCATCCACTTATCTCGGCCAAGGTCCGGAACTCCAGAGCATATTCAGCAGCAGAAGAGGTACCCTTACGGAGAGAGAACAGTTGTTCACCAGTGTCCTTTCCAGCTGTCAGATGATGGAAAACCTGCTTGAAATGTTCAAGGAAAGCTGAGAGAGATCTTGTTACCTCACCCTAACGAGCCCATACAGCTGATGCCCACCGAAGTGCCTTTCCGGTAAGTAGAGTAATAATAAAGGCGATTTTAGCATCAGTCCAGGTCAAACGATCAAGCAAACAGGCTAGTAGGGAGATCCGAAAGGGGTAAACGAGAGAAGGAAGCAAGAGGTCAAAAATTCACAGGAAGACAATCAAGAAACAAGGCTTAGAAATGATCCAAGAGAGAATGCAAGACTTCGCAATGAATCTAGGAAACAGAGGGGTTTAAGCACTGTGAAGGAGAGAGGGATTGAACAAGGTGAATGAAGGATTGACCAATGATAGGAGAGGAGGACAGAACAGGTGCACCTGGTAGGGAAGAATGTGGAAAGACTGGTTTGACTGGATAAAGGAAAGGAGAAGCACTAAACTAGTATTCGGGAGAGGGAGACCTCTGGTGGTGAACTAAGGTAAAAACAGGGGAGACCGTGACAATTAAGATGCTGATGATTCAGAGAGACAAAAAAGGAGAGAATATGTTTTACTTAAAGGTTTATCTGGTTTTCTTGCCACATGAAGCATGCCCCCTATTTCCCTACACTTTTGTAGCTGCCCTTCAGTTTATAGTGTCAAT
Organism: Amia ocellicauda; assembly: GCF_036373705.1. Taxonomy (NCBI): domain Eukaryota; kingdom Metazoa; phylum Chordata; class Actinopteri; order Amiiformes; family Amiidae; genus Amia; species Amia ocellicauda. Next base: position 22,117,731 of record NC_089871.1, read on the forward strand.
CCATACAGAACTCACAATCCAAATAGTCAAAAGATTGTTTTGTGCAAGACTAATGGTATACGTTTTCAATTTAAAATATTAATGTTGTTTAGAGGCAAGACAACAAACAAACCAAAAAAACATGCAGGAGTAAAATGAATGTATTCACCACAATTTTAATATATGGCAGTATCACAGATTTTCTCATATTTACAAGAAGCTGAGTTTAAGGTCTCCATAAAACTAGTAATTCAAAGAGATAAAGAGTTTAGAGAAGAATTACGACAGGTAATGTTGAAAAAGATGGCATTCTCAAACAGATTTCTACATTGTCTATGAGTACTTTTTGAAGTGATAATTACCTGTTTACAGTAGCCCTGTAATACACACACACACAAACAAAATAAAGTGACCCAAATTTTGCATGATAAATGTAACAGAATTTGACAGGAATGCTCAAGATAATAATGTCATTTTGTGTATGCATGATAGCATTTCTAAAAACAAGAAGATTGGCCATCAAGCCTGAGTAACCTAATGAATGGATTTACATATGTATGCATGTTAATGAGTTTAGGTGTCATCTTGCATCACTTACCAGATTTTCAAATTGAATCATGCATTCATAGCAAAGTGTGAATTCAATAAACAACAAAACCTGGATCTTTGCCATAAAACAGAATCTGTATCAGAAATTATGTGGAGTGCAATGTTCCTGATGTCTAGTTTGCAGCAAGACATGTAGGTGTGTGTGTGTATATTGTGGCACCGTGGTGGGTTGGACCCGGTTCTCAGCCGGGGGTTTAGGAAACACAAAAGCTCTCTCTGTCTTGTTTGCTAATCACCATGTCTGGCCGTATTCACTTTTATTCTGATCACTGAAGACTGAAGAGTAACACATTCTCTTGGATTTATCATCAGAGGTTCAACACAGGATCAATTGGAAAAATACATTTCTGATGTTGTCCTGAATACGACATGAGACGAGGAAAGGAGCTTAAAAAATCATCCTGGTTGTTTATGTTTTTTTAGCCATGGCAAGGCTTTTTCTTTGCTATAAAATGCACTTTTACCAAATGAAGTGGAACAAATGTGGATTCTCATGCAATTTCACAATAAAGTTCTCTGAAACAAACTATGTTCTGAACATTGAAAACATTTACAAACACTAATTCCATTTGAAAAAACCCATGCTTGAACCCACCATAAATACCACTAATGGACAAAGTTCGGGAGGAAGACAGTCCTCACCTGACTTCAGCCTTACCAAGCATAAGTGTTTGGCAAAAAAAATATTTTCTCCGCACTTGTTGCTTTGCATCCCTCCTCCACCCCAAAACACCATCATTGCAGCAGCTCCTTGGCTAATTCCAGCTAGGGTGACCTGATGGCCTCATCCTCATGACCAGGCAATCATTCCCTTAGTTAAGCAAATCTAGGCCGAAATAAACTCTGTTTACCTAATCTGCATCTCATTTGTAGGGTACTTTATAATTAGGCCAAGCTGAAATGTTGATAACTTTATGAACCAATGAGTTTAACATCTTGAGGTTTCTGATTGAAAATCAAGGAAGTTAGGTCTATCTATATCTTCCAATAATTTCACATTGCTCTATTAACAGTATGTATGCATTTCCAGAAAATATAGACAGGGTATAATGCTCCTTTTAAATTGATGTCACTTCCATGGAGAAAGAAAAGTATGTATTGGCTGCAAACCTTTGAAAGAAATGTGATATCATACTATGAGTATACACTACTGAAAACTACTTCCACTGTGAGTAAGCAACATCTTATGGATCAAGAGTCGAGCACCATATCAGGTTCTTTTTGCTATGAGGGAAGAAAAATCTGATTGAAAATATGCCAAGTGAAAGATGTTGTGTGTGAAAGCAAACAGAATTGGAAGATCTTGTGGATGGTTGGGGAGGATCAGCACATTTCACAAAGCACAAGTCATTTCCCCGCACGCTGGTGCGCTGACAGCTTCCTTTCCCCATTTAGCTTTTAATGGGGAAATTAGTCAGGGTCTGCGATGGCTCATAATGAATACGTAATATCTGGAGGCTTTAGGCAATGTTTTGCAAATGTAGCGGCACCCCTTACTGACAGCTCTCTCCCAGAGGTACGTTTACTGCAAATCATCTTCTGTTTATTTTTATTTATTTAAATATATAAGCGACATCTTTAATCTGCACTGATAATGAAAATAAAAAATAAAATGTTGCAAGGGAAAGTTTTAACAATCATCTAGAAAAACAAAAGCAAAAACCTCTAAGCACTACATCAGCAAGGGAAATAAAACAGACGCCTCATAATATCTATTACCCTCAATAGGCAACACGTTGTGAGAGCTGAATTCATTATTCATTTTAATAAAAAACAAAGGACTGGTATGTGAATATTGTCTCAATGCCCCGATATTCATTTTTCAGTTAATGAAAGGCCATCTGCATTTATACTTTTCTATCGAGTAAAGGGTATTTTCATGATAGGCACACTATTACTAAAAATACATAAGTGTTTTATGTAGAAGTCTTATCATGTTTTTATAAAGGATATAAGGATACACTGAGTGGAAATGCATCCTGAAGCTTCATGTATGACACATTTTGAGAAGCTAGTTAATGGCTAATATAATCTAAAAATATAGTCTTTAGCAGCTTTGTCTTGATTCAACCAATGACATTATTTGAGTATATTTCTTCTGCAGTAAGCGGCATATTAAGATTAACATAATATAATAATATTAAGATTGACAGTACCCGTGCTGGCTCTTGAGGGTTAAGGTCAAAAATAATGTGGGATTATGGCCAAATTGAATATCATGCTTTGTGCGATTATAGACCAGGCATTGTTCAAGCAAGCAATCACACCCTTGGAATGCATTGCAGGCAGGAGAAGAGGATATTGTTGAATGACCAGCCATTTCTAAATTGCAGCAATTGCAATTTTAAAATTCTTAGATGGTTAGATGGTCTGTCTGTAGTGCCTCACTGTGTCCGGGGGCTTTCTGAACAAGAAGTGAATAATACAAATTCATTATTCACACATTTTCACATGGTCAATATCTCACCCCCCTTCAATATAACCAATATGCACTTCAACAAACTGATGAACAGTTCCAAGAGATGTGTAAACAAACTTAAATAATATCAAGAGTTCCCTGCATGTGACAGACACAAAAGACACATTATGTGAAATGCTGCATGAAAGATAGAGCTCACTTAATGGAAATATGGAAAAGATAATTTCCATAAGCATTCATTGTGGTTGAGTGTACCATGAGAGTGTCAGCAATGGCAAAAATTCAGGAAAACTGGAGTTATTGAGCAACAAATGGATAGTGAATAAAACTGATGACAAAGTAAACTCAAATGATTAGTTCTGGGCACTCTTTCTGTGTCAAGTTTGTGATAAGGCAAATAGGAGATTTTAAATAAATGCTCGATTAAAATCAAAAGGCAGCTTGTTTACCGACTGCTCTGATTGTAACAAAGAGACAGGAATGCACAGAGCTTCAGATAAACCAGTGGCCCATTTCAGATGTTTAATAGCATTTCAAAATTTATTCTGCATTGAATAACATTTATTAACATCAGTGAGCATCATATTGGTCTTTTCTTTAACATAAAAAAAAACGTTATTGCAATCAGTAGAATCCCAAGTCAGAAATACTGTAGTTTGTAAAATAACTTCCAATTCCATTTATCCTAGAAGAAGCAAAAAATATATCCATGCCAAAAAAAAAAGAATAAGAGAAATTACAATAATTGTTTTTTTTTATGTGATTTGTGTTATTCTGTTTTTGTATTATTATTATTATATATACTCAAGGGCATAACAACCATTTGTAATATGTGAAATTCATGAAAATCACATAACTATGAGATCCATCAAAGAAAAAGAAAATCATTCACTTCACCAGCTGACAATTTTACCCCCTAATATGAACAAAGCAGAGAAATCTCCTGTATCTTCAAATTGAAGGCATTCAGTTGCACAGCGTGGATGTGCCCGTCCATAGACTCCAACAGAAAAGAAAATGCCATCGAGTTGCTTGAGAAGTCAAACAAAAGCGCATGAACTGCAGCTTCTCTTGAACAGCAGTGACAGAATCATCTGGTTCTTGGGAAATAATCCGCTATTAGTGTTCGTAATCTTTTGTACATTCTCTGGCCAAAAGATAACAGATGCCCAGCATCCTAATTCATCATCAATTTCACCACTGAACCTCTTCCATTGGGACGGTTTGCTTACATAGCGTTCTTGATGTCTGAGGGGGTGTTTAGGGAATTGAAAACAATCCTGGTCTTGGAGAGCTACAACAGCTCTTTATTTCAGTCATTCATTTACTTAATTTAAGGCATTATTGGATGAATTAGTTAAGATGATCAAGATCTTTAGCAGCTCATCTATAAAAGCGGACGGGCTATCCAGGACCAGGGTGGGAGATCACAGTTCTTCAATGTAAGCGACATTAATAGATTTATTTCACAATCGAGGGAAATGCTTTCAATATTGGGGGGCATACATTATTGGGGGGGGTGGACAAATTAACATTCTCTCAACATTGTCCCCCATAAACCTATGACTAGGGTAGTAGTGTGGAGTAGTGGTTAAGGCTCTGGACTCTGGACAGGGTTGTAGGTTCAATCCCAGGTTGGGGCACTGCTATTGTACCCTTAAGCAAGGTACTTTACCTAGACTACTCCAGTAAATGCCCAGCTGTATAAATGGGTAAAATGTAAAAAATAATGTGATATGGGTGGATATGGGTGTCTGCAAGAAATCAGGTAATAATATGTAGGTCCCCCAGAACAAATGTTGCAGACAACAGATCTAAACAAGTGGATGGCTCTGTTCCTCAAGGAGTTCAGAGATTTGGACTTCTGATAATTGCAAAAAAATAAAAGTTGAAGAAAACCACAAACCATATCATCAGACACATATGTGCAATGGTGCCACCAATCTACTATACTGATGTCCTGTAAAATCATGTTTGAGTTTGTCATAGGCATATTAAAAGGACAGACACTTTTTCCATAGAATTCATTTTTTAATTCTTACACCATAAAAGTTTCCTTACAACTCCTCTGCAGCCACTGCTATCCCCTAGTGTACAGCACTGGAACAGGAAGCCGACAGCAGGAGGACGAACAGAACAGAAAGATGCTGTTAGAGCTGTGCACCATCACAGAACGAAATGAAAGAGGTCACATTAAATAATAAAGTTCTGTGTGCAACTCACAGAACACATTTGGTTTATTTTTTACACCCCTCTGCCCCTCCACTTGGCAGGAAACTGTTAATTGAATCTATTACACCCCTGTTCCCTCCTCAAAATCCAAGCAATCCCGACGTTCCCTTAGGCAACATCTAAAAACCAGCCAATAATGCTAACCATGTGAGTTTAAGGTTATGATCACTAAACATATTTTACTTCTGACCTGAGTAATATTTGAACCCAAGGCTTTGTAGGTGAGAAAAAAAATAATCTTACGAATAAATAATAAATTTCACCTGGCCGTGTTCTCTTAAAGCTTTTTGTCTTCGATTGGAAATACGGGAAAAATACTGATAGGAAAAGTTCTGAAGTTCACAGTCTGTGTTTCAAAGACTTGGCCAAATAGAGAAAACTCACATCCATTGACAAGGCAGCCAGCAGGCCTAATAATAGCCACTTAAAGCAAAATCGTTTTTGTCCCTTTACATTCTCTTTTTTTTGCCTAGCTGTATAGAAATCCTGGGGATTCTCGAGGCACACGCAGCGGGGTGGTCAGCCGGTAATGGCCATTTTTATATCTCTGCTGAGTTTAATCAGACCTGCACAGAGCGTATTAAGTTCAAACTGGCCAAGAGGGTTGGGCAGACTGGAAACAGTTGGACTTTATCCGCCTTAGGCACTGCCAGAGGCAAAGAAATGCAGGTGCTTTAGCTAGAATAAAGGAGACAAAAAAGACTGCTGCTTTATTTAATTTGATGTGCACACAGATATTGTTGCTTCAATGCTACCGAAGACTGCCGTCGTCTCTGTGCTATTAAACTGTGGTGCTGTTGCAGTAATGCTATTTATACATACTCTCAAGACACACAAATAAACAAAAGGCTGGTATTTCATCATTAACCACTTAGTTCCTGATATAGCGTCACAAAAGGAATTTTATATTTACATTTATATATGATTTGAAGGACATTTCCTGTCAGTAGTCAAGTGTACATAGCACCTCTTGTGAAGATGGCTCAAAATAACCAGTAGAAGTTACTTGTATTTGTTGTAATCTTTGTATGGAATTTTGCGCACACACACACACACACACACACACACACACGTATATATGTGTATGTTTCCATGCCAATACTAGAACCTCCAGTATCCTTCTGATATAAAATAGGACTATCAAAATGCTGAAAAACTGAGAACAAAAGCTTAGTCAATTGCTACGTTCTTTAAGAGGTACGACAAACAATTCCATAAAGATGCAGGGCAAGAAATAAAAAGAGAAGAGGAATTAACATCAATAACTTAAAAAGCTCAGTAGATACAAAAAAATAAAATACAAAAATAATTAAATAACCACAAACTAACTTCACTACACCAAACAAACAAAAAACAATCCTTGTAAGAACTTGCTCCTTGAAATGTGAAGAGCAACGCTTAGGGCTTTTACAAACTAAGATACGATTCCTAGCTTTTACATTTTCGGTTTACATTATTCTTATTTTTATGATTATTTCATACTGTATTTAATTTTTATTTTCCCACCCCTCACAAAATATATTTATATATATATATACTGAAACTGTACAAATACAGTTGTTGCTGTTGTTGATTTGTTTGCTGGCTTAAAAAAATAGAACAGAAAAGAAAGCTAGCAAAGATTGCTTACGGCACATCCAAATACGTCCGTTTTATTGTTTGTGTGTTTGTGTCTGTTGTTGTTTTTACTGTCGTAGAGGTAAGGATGGGTCAAGGATAACACCCGTGGAAGTCCTGTACAAAACAAAGGATGGATTGAAAGTTTTCAGCTGCTTTTTCAGAATCAGGAACAAGAGAGTAAAAATGACATGCGACCATTTATTTCTTCTCTTCCCATAGCACTCAACTGTCCACTCGGCCCGAGAGCGGCAATAGCTGCTCGGATGTCCTGTGCTGGGTCAGCCCTGTCTGGTGGTGAAGAGCCACTGGGGTCGAGGTTATATTTTGTGCATGATGTTAAAACATGTGGCTGTGGCCCTCTGACTGTGGGTACTGCGTCTGCAGCAAGGACTCCATGAACGCCAGGTAGTCGGAACTGTTGCCATAGTCTTGTGAGGGTAGCAGGGCGGCCGTGGGGGCCGTTGGGGCCGTGGGGGCTGGAGCTGAGGCCAGAGCTGATGCTGGAGCCGGAACTGGAGCTGGAGCTAGAGCCGGAGCCGGAGCCAGAGGGGTGGACGTGGCGGTGGGGATGGTGGTAGTGGGCTTGGGCAGCCTGGGCCGTTTTGCTGCTTTACCTTCATCTCCAGAAAAGGTGGAGTCCTGCAGCGCCCCCGTGGTCACAGACTGCAACAGAGAGAAACCCAGTGAGACGTGGCTAGAAGAACATTTATACCGAAAAATGTACCGCTATTCTGTTTCATTGGAGTAATTACAGAAGTCTTAATCCCATAAATAATAATAATAATAATAATAATAATAATAATAATAATAATAATAATAATAATATCATCTTTGGACTCCTGTATACCATTTGTGATGCATAAACGAAGTCTATGCAGCACAAACTCCTACACTTCAGTGATGGATAAACGTAACTGGACAGTGAGACAGTGGACAGTTTGAGATCAAAGGGACAATATAAAGGTACCCCAGACAGAAATGTATGAATACATCATTTTTGTTTTGGACTGTGAAGGGATTTTATTATTACTATTATTATTTATTTATTTATTTATTAGCAGACACCCTTATCAGGGCGATTTGGGTATTTTCTTTAATAAGATCGTTGGCAAAAGGGCTGAACAGGGATATAAAGCTCTGGAAAAAATTAAGAGACCACTCCAAATTCAGAAATCAATGTTAAGTGGTCAAATGTTAAGTGGTCTGGTTTTCCAGAGCTGTATATTGTATTAGTACCAAGTGACTATTAATAGGGATAAACTAGGCAATGATTCCAAGCATTCTGGGCAATCTCTTAATCCTCTCAGACCAGCTCCTCTGAAACGGTTTGCTGCCGTATACCAGCCAGATACATGCTTGTATCTGCTGTGCATCCACAGAGAAGGTCGCAACAAAGCCCTGTACGAGTTCAAGAAACCATGCTTTTGAGCTTTAATGTGGCATCTGCACACTAGTTGTTTTGCTTAAGTGGGAGTCCAACATTTTAGTATTATTTGTGGATTCTAATATGGGGCTCATATATTTTAAAATAATTACATAATTTGCATAGGTTAGGCTATACATTTTTTGTGTGAACTTCAAGCCTTTGGAATGTGATGATAATCTCACATCACACCAATCAAGACCCTAATATATATATATTTTGTTGAAGAAGCAGAGAGATGCATCTTCTCACTGAACGTGTTAGGAACTTGTTTCATTATTACAAAGAGGAAATGCTGTCATGTGGTGAGATATGGCAGATAGTTAAGTTAAAATTAATAACTTAAGAGAAACACTATTTAAAAAGGCTGTTGTTTTCTGAGGTTAAAATATAAATCTCCAAACAGTAATTTACCTACCTATAAAAGGGTTATATAAGTAACAAGGTTGCTTCTTTAAAAGTGTTTATATATATATATATATATATATATATATATATATATATACACACACACTCACCTAAAGGATTATTAGGAACACCATACTAATACTGTGTTTGACCCCCTTTCGCCTTCAGAACTGCCTTAATTCTACGTGGCATTGATTCAACAAGGTGCTGAAAGCATTCTTTAAAAATGTTGGCCCATATTGATAGGATAGCATCTTGCAGTTGATGGAGATTTGTGGGATGCACATCCAGGGCACGAAGCTCCCGTTCCACCACATCCCAAAGATGCTCTATTGGGTTGAGATCTGGTGACTGTGGGGGCCAGTTTAGTACAGTGAACTCATTATCATTTCAAATTGGTTTCTTGAACATGACTCGACCTTTGTGACATGGTGCATTATCCTGCTGGAAGTAGCCATCAGAGGATGGGTACATGGTGGTCATAAAGGGATGGACATGGTCAGAAACAATGCTCAGGTAGGCCGTGGCATTTAAACGATGCCCAATTGGCACTAAGGGGCCTAAAGTGTGCCAAGAAAACATCCCCCACACCATTACACCACCACCACCAGCCTGCACAGTGGTAACAAGGCATGATGGATCCATGTTCTCATTCTGTTTACGCCAAATTCTGACTCTACCATCTGAATGTCTCAACATAAATCGAGACTCATCAGACCAGGCAACATTTTTCCAGTCTTCAACTGTCCAATTTTGGTGAGCTTGTGCAAATTGTAGCCTCTTTTTCCTATTTGTAGTGGAGATGAGTGGTACCTGGTGGGGTCTTCTGCTGTTGTAGCCCATCCGCCTCAAGGTTGTACGTGTTGTGGCTTCACAAATGCTTTGCTGCATACCTCGGTTGTAACGAGTGGTTATTTAGTCAAAGTTGCTCTTCTATCAGCTTGAATCAGTCGGCCCATTTTCCTCTGACCTCTAGCATCAACAAGGCATTTTCGCCCACAGGACTGCCGCATACTGGATGTTTTTCCCTTTTCACACCATTCTTTGTAAACCCTAGAATTGGTTGTGCGTGAAAATCCCAGTAACTGAGCAGATTGTGAAATACTCAGACCGGCCCGTCTGGCACCAACAACCATGCCACGCTCAAAATTGCTTAAATCACCTTTCTTTCCCATTCAGACATTCAGTTTGGAGTTCAGGAGATTGTCTTGACCAGGATCACACCCCTAAATGCATTGAAGCAACTGCCATGTGATTGGTTGGTTAGATAATTGCATTAATGAGAAATTGAACAGGTGTTCCTAATAATCCTTTAGGTGAGTGTATATATAACACTTTTAAAGAAGCAGCCTTGTTACTTTAAATGTTTAGATTTTTTTTTTTTTTTTTTAACTTTACCTCAGGTTTTAACCTAAGAAAATAACAACCTTCTTATACAGACGAGTGACAAATTAAAGGAAAAACCAACAGCGTCTCAGTAAGGTGCTGGGCACCACGAGCCACCAGAACAGCTTCAATGCTCTTGGCACAAATTCTATGAGTCTCTGGACTCTACTGGAGGGATGGAACATCATTCTTCCAAAAGATATTCCCTCATTTGGTGTTTTGATGATGGTGGTGGAGAGCGCTGTCTAACACGTCGGTCCAAAATCTCCCATAGGTGTTCAACTGGGTTGAGATCTGGTGACTGCGAAGGCCATAGCATATGATTCACATCATTTTCATACTCATCAGACCATTCAGTGAGCTCTCGTGCCCTGTGGATGGGGGCATTGTCATCCTGGAAGAGACCACTCTCACCAGGATAGAAATGTTTCACCATAGGATAAAGGTGATCACTCAGAATAACTTTGTAATGATTTGCAGTGACCCTTCCCTCTAAGGGGACAAGTGGACCCAAACCATGCCAGGAAAATGCCCCCCACAGCATAACAGAGCCTCCAGACACCCTCACTATAGGGGTCAAGCAGTCAGGCCTGTACCGCTCTCTTGGTGTCGCCACACATGCACTCACCATCTCACCACGAGCCAGTTGAGCAGTCTTTGTGACTGAAGCGCCTGCCATTTGTGCCCCAATAATGACCCCTCTTTCAAAGTCACTTAGATCCTTTCCTCTTGCCATCTTGATCCAAACTTGAGGTCAACTGGGCCTGCTCAACATTTTTATACATGTCACAGAGCATTATAGTATGTGAATTGCTTAATTGTATCATGCAGTACACCTGTTTGGAGGAATCTGGATTCGTTATGTTCCTCCACTCATTTATTCAGGTTTTTCCTTTAATTTGTCACCCGTCTGTACATACAGTGAGGGAAAAAAGTATTTGATCCCCTGCTGATTTTGTATGTTTGCCCACTGACAAAGAAATGATCAGTCTATAATTTTAATGGTAGGTGTATTTTAACAGTGAGAGACAGAATAACAACAAAAAAATCCAGAAAAACACATTTAAAAAAAGTTATGAATTGATTTGCATGTTAATGAGGGAAATAAGTATTTGACCCCTTCGACTTAGTACTTGGTGGCAAAACCCTTGTTGGCAATCACAGAGGTCAGACGTTTCTTGTAGTTGGCCACCAGGTTTGCAAACATGTCAGGAGGGATTTTGTCCCACTCCTCTTTGCAGATCCTCTCCAAGTCATTAAGGTTTCGAGGCTGACGTTTGGCAACTCGAATCTTCAGCTCCCTCCACAGATTTTCTATGGGATTAAGGTCTGGAGACTGGCTAGGCCACTCCAGAACCTTAATGTGCTTCTTCTTGAGCCACTCCTTTGTTGCCTTGGCTGTGTGTTTTGGGTCATTGTAATGCTGGAATACCCATCCACGACCCATTTTCAATGCCCTGGCTGAGGGAAGGAGGTTCTCACCCAAGATTTGACAGTACATGGCCCCGTCCATCGTCCCTTTGATGCGGTGCAGTTGTCCTGTCCCCTTAGCAGAAAAACACCCCCAAAGCATAATGTTTCCACCTCCATGTTTGACGGTGGGGATGCTGTTCTTGGGGTCATAGGCAGCATTCTTCCTTCTCCAAACACGGCGAGTTGAGTTGATGCCAAAGAGCTTGATTTTGGTCTCATCTGACCACAACACTTTCACCCAGTTCTTCTCTGAATAATTCAGATGTTCATTGGCAAACTTCAAATGGGCCTGTACATGTGCTTTCTTGAGCAGGGGGACCTTGCGGGCGCTGCAGGATTTCAGTCCTTCACGGCGTAGTGTGTTACCAATTGTTTTCTTGGTGACTATGGTCCCAGCTGCCTTGAAATCATTAACAAGATCCTCCCGTGTAGTTCTGGGCTGATTCCTCACCGTTCTCATGATCATTGAAACTCCACAAGGTGAGATCTTGCATGGAGCCCCAGACCGAGGGAGACTGACAGTTATTTTGTGTATCTTCCATTTGCGAATAATCGCACCAACTGTTCTCTTGGTTCTCACCAAGCTGCTTGGCGATGGTCTTGTAGCCCATTTCAGCCTTGTGTAGGTCTACAATCTTGTCCCTGACATCCTTGGACAGCTCTTTGGTCTTGGCCATGGTGGAGAGTTTGGAATCTGATTGATTGATTGCTTCTGTGGACAGGTGTCTTTTATACAGGTAACGAGCTGAGATTAGGAGCACTCCCTTTAAGAGAGTGCTCCTAATCTCAGATCGTTACCTGTATAAATGACACCTTGGAGCCAGAAAGCTTGCTGATTGATAGGGGATGAAATACTTATTTCCCTCATTAACATGCAAACAAATGTATAACTTTTTTGAAATGTGTTTTTCTGGATTTTTTTGTTGTTATTCTGTCTCTCACTGTTAAAATACACCTACCATTAAAATTATAGACTGATCTTTTCTTTGTCAGTGGGCAAATGTACAAAATCAGCAGGGGATCAAATACTTTTTTCCCTCACTGTATATGCACACACATACACTCACCTAAAGGATTATTAGGAACACCCGTTCAATTTCTCATTAATGCAATTATCTAACCAACCAATCACATGGCAGTTGCTTCAATGCATTTAGGGGTGTGGTCCTGGTCAAGACAATCTCCTGAACTCCAAACTGAATGTCTGAATGGGAAAGAAAGGTGATTTAAGCAATTTTGAGCGTGGCATGGTTGTAGGTGCCAGACGGGCCGGTCTGAGTATTTCACAATCTGCTCAGTTACTGGGATTTTCACGCACAACCATTTCTAGGGTTTACAAAGAATGGTGTGAAAAGGGAAAAACATCCAGTATGCGGCAGTCCTGTGGGCGAAAATGCCTTGTTGATGCTAGAGGTCAGAGGAGAATGGGCCGACTGATTCAAGCTGATAGAAGAGCAACTTTGACTGAAATAACCACTCGTTACAACCGAGGTATGCAGCAAAGCATTTGTGAAGCCACAACACGTACAACCTTGAGGCGGATGGGCTACAACAGCAGAAGACCCCACCGGGTACCACTCATCTCCACTACAAATAGGAAAAAGAGGCTACAATTTGCACAAGCTCACCAAAATTGGACAGTTGAAGACTGGAAAAATGTTGCCTGGCCTGATGAGTCTCGATTTCTGTTGAGACATTCAGATGGTAGAGTCAGAATTTGGCGTAAACAGAATGAGAACATGGATCCATCATGCCTTGTTACCACTGTGCAGGCTGGTGGTGGTGGTGTAATGGTGTGGGGGATGTTTTCTTGGCACACTTTAGGCCCCTTAGTGCCAATTGGGCATCGTTTAAATGCCACGGCCTACCTGAGCATTGTTTCTGACCATGTCCATCCCTTTATGACCACCATGTACCCATCCTCTGATGGCTACTTCCAGCAGGATAATGCACCATGTCACAAAAGTCGAATCATTTCAAATTGGTTTCTTGAACATGACAATGAGTTCACTGTACTAAACTGGCCCCCACAGTCACCAGATCTCAACCCAATAGAGCATCTTTGGGATGTGGTGGAACGGGAGCTTCGTGCCCTGGATGTGCATCCCACAAATCTCCATCAACTGCAAGATGCTATCCTATCAATATGGGCCAACATTTCTAAAGAATGCTTTCAGCACCTTGTTGAATCAATGCCACGTAGAATTAAGGCAGTTCTGAAGGCGAAAGGGGGTCAAACACAGTATTAGTATGATGTTCCTAATAATCCTTTAGGTGAGTGTATATACATATATATATATATACATACATATACATATATATATATATATATATATATATATATATATACATATACATATATATATATATATATATATATATATATATATGTTTTCTCTAGATTATAGAATTAGGTTATCTTATCTGTATTCTTCTCATGTGACTGGGTCGTGTCCCATTAGGTGTGTTTATGTGATTCTCAACTACAGCTGAAACTGTCAATGCAGAAACATATTTTGAAAAGACTCGTCAGTGCTGATTGCCAGGGATCGTATGGGGGGTGGGGGGGGGGTTACAAAGAAGTAGCTCAAACTTTCCACTGATTTGTGCTGAAGCATAACGCTGCTGACAACTGAGAGACAGATACATGAAGTGCATAATGTGCTCTTAATCACTCAGCTGCTACAGCTTTGTACCCGTGCTCTGAATGCAGTCAGGAACCACCTGCTATGTGTTGCAGGCGATGTGACCCTCCAAAGGGATTACCTGAGAATCAGATGCATATCTAAAACTCAAGTCTTTCCAGATGAACTCCATAACAATCACCATGCATTAAAAAAAAAAGGTTTTAATAATTGCAATCTGATTATATATGACCAAATGAACTTCTGATTGAAATGACTGAGAATGCAAATGCAAGCTAAAAAGACATTTAAAGCCCATGTGCATTCAGTCATTCAAAGTGAAAAATGCCAATGCAGCTTCCCCACTCCCTGTGAGACCCTCCCTAAGAGTGATTGATGCTGCTGTCGGCGGGGAAATCGACATCGCAGCCCAGTATTCCATATCATGATTATTGAACTTCAGAAAATAAAGTCGATATTCAATGCCTTTCTTCACACCTAAGTCAGTACCGAGTGATCTGAATCCATCCTTTGCCAATGGTCTGAATAATAATAATAAAGAATTATACTATATTATACATTTCAAATGCAAGTCAAAATTATATTTTTCTATTATTACAGTAAATAAACAGGAAGACATCTATGAGAATGACTGATTATTGTGTAAACAGAGTTTGGAGTCATTGTGCCAGAGCAGAGACAGAGAGACAGAAGGCACAGGTGTAAACAGACAGTATGATTTCATTCTCAAACAGCTTCTCATGCCACCAATATTGATATAACAGTAATAATAAATGACAAATCTGTTAGGGACCGCAGTTCTGTTCATGGTCGGGATTGAACTCTGAGCTTCACTTTCAACATCTCTTTTTCTGCCCTTGACTTTGTGGTCCTTGGTTTTAACTCTTGAAAATTGTCTTCCTGCTTTTCCAGTTGTGAGGAGGGCTGTGCGTTTGTGCTTGTACTCATCAGTGATGTGCTTTAGCTGTACATTTACAAATATCACTGTCTCCCACCTTCACAGTACTTTTGCCTTCATTGAGCATTCAAGTAAGTTGATTTTTGAACATTGCCTCATAAACTTTAATCATGCCCACAATGAAAGTAAGGGATGCTTATCAGGTTAGTTGGTTGGCAACGGTATCATAAAAACTGCACTGTGGAACAATTAAATTTGGTCCAGACAAGAATGGGCCTCTGGGGAACAGGTGCCCAGGGACAATGACAAGTCCACACCAAACAGTGGCTCAGTGTGACCAGCATGTGTGTGCAGAGCAGCTTGCAAGCATGAAAGTTAAGTGGTTATTATGTCTGCCAACTTTTTAAGCTCCATGGTGCACAGTTTACACAATACAGCTTCTTGGATAGGACACCACTTTATAAACAATATATAATTAGATCGCTGTTTATTGAATCTTCTTGACTATCTTTGTAATACAATTCTTGACAATAAAGGGGAGAACTAGCAATGTGTCAGTAGCTATAAGTTTATAAGCATAGTTTGTGCAGGTTCTGTCCCTGTGGGATAATGTGTTTATCAGTATGCAGTGTAGGTTTCTTCAAAGTGAATTACATAAAAATGTTTGTCCTCTTTACATGTAATATGAGAATGAGATTCTGACCTTTATGTGTATTGCTTGTTCTGTAGTTTATGCAGGAAAGCAAATTATTTTGCCTTTGACCATTTCTTTTCTACACCGAGAGCTCAGGGCCATTTAATTTAGAGGCTGTAAAAAAAATGACAGGTAAATTGACAGGTATGGAGAGAGAACGGCAATGACTCTGACCGCCAGCGCTCATTCTCCTGTGTCTGTGAGGAGCTGTGTGGTGTGAGATCTGGAGACAATGCCACAGTCCAATTGCCTGCAGCCAGGTTATCGGATGACTTTGCCGCTGGACTCTGGCTCTGTCACCTCTCATCACTACTTACTAGGCGGGATTTAACCTTCTTAGGCAGCTCCTCCTCCAGTGTGTGAAGCTCACTGCGCTTCACTGTCAGCTGGGATCCGTCTTCAAACTCCACCTAGGATGACACAACAGGGAGCCTTTTGTCAGGAACTGAGGTTAAGCCACAGTGCTTATTCGGTAAAGCATGTTCCAATGCATACAGTACCTTTTAATAAAGTGAACATGGTTCCTGTTTTGGGCTTATTTCTAACTTCCTATACCAAATTTAAACTGATAACTACCTAAATTAAGCATCCCTGCAGCTTGTCTCCTTTGACAAACAACGTGTTGATGATTTAGGCTCACCAGGAGCATTTTCAGGATTTCAATTCTCTAGGGAGCTGTAGTATAGTTTAGGGCT
Organism: Amia ocellicauda; assembly: GCF_036373705.1. Lineage (NCBI taxonomy): Eukaryota > Metazoa > Chordata > Actinopteri > Amiiformes > Amiidae > Amia > Amia ocellicauda. The sequence goes on from NC_089871.1 coordinate 22,134,212, forward strand.
GTGGACCACAGGCTGCTGCCCTGACCTTACAACATCGATGTCCCTATACATGATTGCAGATCCCCAGGGTAGCGACATATACAGGTGCTTCCATTTCAGACAATGAGCACACTCATGGCCACATGCCCGCCCTGCACTACAGCTCTCTCTAGAAGGTGAAAAATGATAGTGGTAGACTTTACACCAACACCCATGTCAGGATATGATTAATTAGTTTTAGGAACACAATTTTAACAGACGTAACAGCATGTGACAAATACCAGAAGACACTGTGGCCCTCCAGGACCTGGTTTGCCCGTCACTGTTTTCAAGGCGACGTGAGCAGAGGCAGATGAGCATCACACAAGTCTCTGAAGCTCATTGGTGAGATGCCTTGGCAACACTGATCTAGTCTTGCTCCTCAGTCTCACCATTTCTCAGAAGCATTCATATGTTTGGTTATAACCAATTAAGCAGAGAAACCCTTGGATTCATAATTAAACACACATAAAAAGGACACTACAGAGGACATCAGACCTGTAATACAGCTTTGGCACTAAACTTCAACAGCAGGTCAATTATTTTGTTAAAATGTTATATTCATACATGCTTAGCTGATCATACTAACACCAAGAGGAACACTATACACGTGTATAGCCACTGTCAACTTCTCCTCTGTTCCACTCCCTTCAGCACTTAACTGTATTATATCTGCACTCGTTACCTCATTGAACTAGGGTGTAGGCTAATTATTTTTTGTATTGATTACTGCACTCTTTTATTGCTCTGGATAAGGGTGTCTGCTAATAAATAATAAGAAGAATAGAAAAACCTAAAACCATTCAACTTTCTGATCTATCTATGTATCTATCCATCCACACTTCAATACATACATGCATACACTTTGTGCCACAGTTGCTGAAAGTCTGCAAAAAGTCCACAATTGAAAGTTTTTCAGTCACGTTTCTTATTTTAGCTCGCCATAAGTCTGACTAAGCAATCTTTGATAGAAATGTGCTTGAGACTAGAGCATGCTTGTGGACTGATTCAAGAGGCTGACACTTAATAATAATCAATTCTTCAAACAATTGAGCTAAGCACCAGATCTGATTAGCACTAGGACATACTGCAACTCAGTGAAGAAAGATGGCGAAAAAAGATACTGCCAGGAATTAAATTTGAATTTTGTCATGTTTTTCTATTTTTTGGTACAAGAAAAAGAGCAGAACCCTCTTTCACTGCCTGCAATTGCACCTCCCCTACCTTATAGATGGAATCTGCGTGTGTGGATATTTAACGCAGATTCCACTCAAGCCCGCGGAACCGACTTTTAATTATAAAATTAAACTTAAAACATGATGAGCAAAATTAAAGTATTGTACTGTACTGTAATATAACAACATCTCCCAAGTAACAGCATATCATGCAACATGTGCACTGTAAAATAGTCTCTCATCTGCGTTTTGACTGATGCGCTCTGGGTTCCAGGGCTTTCAGAGGGTCTTTGGATTGACTAGATATTCCTAGAGTCACTGTCTGTGATTGGGTCAAAAATGTAAGATCTCTAGGCTGATGACATATACACTGCTCAAAACACAGGGAACACGTAATCATTACAGTATAACACCAAGTCAATTCAACTTCAGGGATATCAATCTGTCCAGTTAGGAAGCCCAAGCAACTGTCAATCAATGTCACCTGGTTTGGTGCAAATTAAAGTGACAACAGGTGCACTGGAGAGGCAACAGCAAGACAACCCCCAAAAAGGGAATAGTTTTGCAGGTGGTGGCCACAGACAATTGCTCTCTCCTTATCCTTCCTGACTGATTCTTCTCTAGTTTTGCATTTTGCTAGTGTCCTTGTCACTACTGGTAGCATGAGGCAGTACCTGCAGCCCATTCAGGTTGCACAGGTAGTCCAGCTCCTCCAGGATGGCACATCCATACGTGCCGTCACAAGAAGGTTTGCTGTGTCTCCCAGTACAGTCTCAAGAGCATGGATTTATAGTGCACGTTATAGTGCCTGCAACATCATCCAGCATGACCAGTCTGAAGGTGGGTCAATGATGGTCTGGGGAGGCATATCCTTGGAGGGTCGCACAGACCTCCACGTGCTAGCCAACGGTACCCTGACTGCTGTTAGGTACTGGGATGAAATCCTCAGACCCATCGTCAGACCTTACGCTGGTGCAGTGGGCGCTGGGTTACTCCTGGTGCAATGCCCGGCCTCATGTGGCCAGAGTGTGTAGGCAGTTCCTGGATGACGAAGGCATTGATGCCATTGACTGGCCCTCACATTCCTAAGACCTGAATCCAATTGAGAACCTTTGGGATGTTATGTATTGGGGCATCTGACGCCGCCAAGTAGAGCCACAGACTGTCCAGGAGCTCACTAATGCCCTGATCCAGGTCTGGGAGGAGATCCCCCAGGACACCATCCGCCATCTCATCAGGAGCATGCCCAGACGTTGTCAGGAGTGCATACAGGCATGTGGGGGCCATACACACTACTGAGTCGCATTATGGGTTGCCGTGATGAAATTCACGCAAGTTGGAACAGCCTGTGATTTCAGTTGTTTACTTGTATTTTCGGTGTGAGTTTGAATCCAGCCCTCAAATCGGTTGGTGATTTTGGTTTCCATTGACCATTGTTACGTCATTTTGTTCTCAACGAATTACACAATGTACAGTAAAGATTTTGATCTTTAATATAACTTGTTCATCGAGATCCGATGTGTGATTTAAGTGTTCCCTTAATTTTTTTGAGCAGTGTACATACTAATGTCCTTTCCATTGGTCAATACTAAGTCAATACTATGTTCTGCAGTTGCACAAACGCCAGCAAAGACTCAATGTAAACAAAGCGCACATGGTTCTTTTCAGCAGAATCTCAACTAAGCAGCTAAAAATGCAAGTCACTATCACAAATCGTTTCCCCATAAATTAATACTTTGTAATTGATTAATATGTATCTAACATAACAACTTAAATATTAGTCTATGTAAAAATACCTTCCTATTAGAAGACGTGGAAATAATAACAGCAGCACTAAAAGCAGTCAATTCTCACGCATCTTGTGTCAGAGTTGTTTTATTATTGTTTCCCGATATTATCACTCCTTTTTATTGTCACAATTTCAAATTAACTAAAGTTTGTGATTATTTGTTTCTGAAGGAATATTTTGCAATTACAGCTGGAACTGACCAATTGAGTATTAATACAATTTTCATTCAATTGCTTAATAGTTTAGCTATGTTAGCTGCAACGGAAATGCCCTAACATTAGCGTCCTTGTGGCAATTTTTTCTGGTCATACAAAATGTTTATCTATCTAGCTAATTCATACAATCTACTTAAGTAAACAATTTAGTTTCCCACGTTTACAAAGTACACTCAACACACAGACTGCCGGTCTACATTCGAAAACATACCTGTGCACTCCAGCGAATAAAATATAAATAGCAATAGCTGGCGGTGTATGCAGCTTTTAGGTGGGTTAACACACCAGCTGTAGATTTGTGGTAGTTTAATTACACTGCACATATTATACACTTAACAGTGTTTCCATTTACTTTGTCAAAGTATTTCCATGTAGAACTTATCTGTGAGGAAGCCATTGGTCACGTTCTTGTAGCGCAGATTTACGCAGATCTGCAGAATTCCAACAATTGTGCATATGGATTTTGTTATGCCACTAATGTAACTAACTACTATAATTCTAAAACACTTTGATCCAGGTCATTAAAAACTTAAATGGTAGCCTAATGCCACATCATATTAGCAAAACATATGAGCCCCAAAAAGCTTCCCGTCAGGTCATAAAAAAAAAAAAATATTTTTACAAAACTAAAATAGCCTATAATGATAAAAATAAGATGACCATGATAGGAACAAACCTACCCTAATGGATTGGATTTAGCATCCCTGCTATAAAGGGGATACTGGCTGAGTTTTTGTGTACATCTATTTAGACCAAATAGCTCTGTTTCTTATTCTCAAAATATTTCAGTGTTACCTTATAGCTGGTAAAACATTTAATTTAAGGAAGGCTTCAATCTAATGGATGTACATATTGATTACGTTACTGAAGTGTAATAAAGTACAAATAATTATAATTTATTTTGTATTGTTGTTGTTGCATAAAACAATATAAAATTAATTAATGCAGATTTTCCACAGAATTTACAGAAAAAGTTCCGCAGAATTTAAACTAAACTTCTGCAGATTCTGTCTGGGCCTACTTATCACCAAGAGATTTCATGTCTTAAAAGGAGGTGTTCATTGTTCTGCCTGATATCTTGTATGGCTATTCCTTGTAATAGTGACCGTGTAAGGTGTGGCAGAGTACAGGCTAGAATCCCTAAGACAACCCTGTCACACATGCTATTGTCTGCTTAGCTCCTAGTGGACTAGTGAAAATGTGTTTGCTAGAGGCTGTGAAATTTGTTTTTAAAAATAAATCAATCAATTAAAAGACCATATTGATTTGAATTTATGTCTTTTGTCAGTCAAGGATTGGGCATTGTTGCTTGAACTTCTGTATTAAGAAACACGCTGCCTTACTCTCTGCATGCATCTGTATCAATGGATTTTCCGGTGTGGTTTTTCTACTCATTAACATTTGAGCCCGAGAGCCTGGGAAGCCCAAAGTGCACCTCGCGATACTGCCAGAGCCTGGAATCTGAGAAATAACAAGCATGATTCCAGGCACACTGCTGAAAATAAGTGATTAGCAAACACATGTCGGAGAGAACAACCAGAACGATAATACTAGTTAATTAAAATGAAGTGAACGGCAGAATGAGAGAACGGGAAGAGTTTCTGCAAGGTCAGTGTCCGACTCCAGTCAGCAGTGGCTGGAGGCCATACTCCTCTGAATGCACGGCCACGAGGTGAAGTCACACTGGGTTCGAGTCAATTATGTGGGAAAATCTAAGCTTTAGAGGACTCAAATATGAGGTAATGCATATTCAAAAGAAGTATGAAAAGGTGCTCATTGCAAGACTGGAATGCACTCACACTGCCACAGGTGTTTGCGGTTTTTGCACACTTAAGCGTACCCATCCTAATTGTACCACATTATACACACAAGACCCTGTTGTGTGTGGAGAAAAAGACAATCCATACCAAAACAGATATGAGCCACCCACAGAACATAAATCATGGAAGACAGAAAAAACTTAAAATGAATGGTTTTCTACTGACATGCACAACAGATACTCGAACATCCTTCACAGCTAGAACATGAACGGTGGCCAGATTGATTAGTTTAGGCTATAAAATATAAATCTGGTGTGAGTTACGGTGTGTGAGGATAAATTATGAATGTATCTCTGAATTGTGTCCCCACTGCCTCCAGCCACGAGCAATCAAATATTATGTCCTTTTTGTATAGATTTGCTATTCAAACATTTAAACTTGATAGGTGATGTACCAATTCATACATTTACACAGATGTTCATAATAGTCTGTCAAGATGCCCTTAGACTGTCAATGTGTGTTAAGAAAGCTATTGGTTCTTTTCCTACATGAAGTGAACAAAATCTTAGAAGTATAGTTATGCCTAGCAGTGAGGGTTAGAACTGTGTAAATGGGTTGTATTGCTTATTTGTGGTTTATTTTGTTTATATGTTTATGTTTCCAGTTTAAAGATTTCTCCTGTATCCAAGAAACAGTGGACACAGCAGATAAGCATTTAATCAGGCAGATCAATTCAATAAAATAACATGAAATACTTTTTAAGTGTTAAATCCAAGCATTAAAAAAATACTAAACTGCAAAAAAAAAAAAACACTTTTCTCCCTAATACCTCATTTGTATTGCATAAAGACCTCATTAGACAATCAGTGTCATCTTTTCATATTTTGCCAGTCCAGCTGTTGGTGAAGCATCATGTGTAATTATGGTTCAGCAGTTTATTCATTTTGCAAATAACAGTACTCCACAAAAACGTGTGACGGCTCACTGATAAAACTGGATCATTAAAATGTGGATCTGTGAATGGCATTTCTGGAGGCGAGTGCATCAATAAGAGTAACTGGAAGAATGCAACTCTGTGAAAGAAAGAAAAACAAGCATGATTTGTATGTATTTTCTCCAGAGTCAGGGCGTCTTTCTCACCTGGTACACGTTCAGGATGTGAGTGGTGATGTATTTGGCGTTGAAGATGTTGCCATCTATCCAGCGAATCTGAATAAGCTCTCCCCCGACTGGCGGACCATACTGGAGACAATCTCGACTCTGAGGGGGTGGTTCAGAGATTAAACAACCAGAAAACAGGGTGAGGTCCGAGCTTTTGGTAGACATGTTAGTCTGTACTCTGAAGGAGCTGCCGAATGATCTGACGTCATCCACTCAAGACTCTGCTAGACTACAACCATCTATTCCACTTTCCCCAGTACCTATTAAGCCCCGTCAATGTAAATGTGCCCATGTGGGGCTGTGGATGGTCTCCAAGTGAATTATAAATACATTAAATGCAATAAAGAGATACAGAAAGCAGCTAGAAACTCACAACCACGTTTTCAGGATAGAGGTTGTCACTGTAGGAGCCGTCATCAAAGTTGACCTCGTAAAACGTCTGCACGGCGGTCCCGATCACCCGGCACTTGTAGTACAGGCCGTTGCGGTTCCTGCCGATTACAGTCTGTCCTAATGAGATCTCTTTGGAGGCTCGGCTCAGCTGGAGACGGAGAACAGGTTAGTTAAGGGAAGCCTCAGCAGCGTTAATGAGCGCAGCTGCCGTATGCCTGCACTGCTCCATCACCTTGGCAGAGCAGCAACAGCAGGAAGAATACATTAACAGGGAAAAGAAAGCGTTCACCCAGCTGACCAGGCTGGATTCATCTGCAAGCGTGTTCTTGTTATGTTTAGATTTTTCACTTTTTAATTGGCTTCAGTTTCTCAGCTTTCTACGTTGCATTCTCCAGAAAATAACCATGTAAATGCGCACACAGTGGCGTGGCGGTCTGCTTCATTGCCTAACTTTGTTTAGCTATCAGAACATTTAGTTTTTATGCGCGTTGTGCTGTTTTTAAATCTGTGCAGCACCATGAGATGCTTTTGTGAATATATGGCGCTATAATACATTTAAATTGATCGACTGATAGGATTGCTGGCTTCTATTTGATTTGTTTGAGAAACACAATGAACACATGATACAGCAAAAATCTTAAATAAAAACAGAAACGAGAGAGCGTTCTAAAGTGGATGTTTACACACATAAATTAAGTTTCTCATTCACAACCAACAAATAATTATCTCTTGAATAGCTTCCCAACACCAACTTCATATTTTGCTTCACCAACCAGGACATTGTGACTCAGGGCAATAGTAGAGCAGGTGTTTGCTCCCTTTTAATGGAAGTAAAGAGGTGCACTTCAATAAAAATCTGAGGCTGCCATTGAAATACGGTTCCTCGCTGAAGCAGAGCTATATGAATGATGTTCATGGCGATTCCTGTGTACTCACAATCTGACTGGTAGTCTTGTGCTTGTGGCAGGTGATGGACACTAGGTAAGGCCAATCGTCTGGCTCCATGAGGACCCCTGCTGTGTGGGCGCAGGTGACGTGGAAGGAGGTGGAGCAATGTTCATGGGAGCACTGGATACAGGCCCCCGACACCTTCTTCATGGTCTTGTAACAGTAAACACATTTCTGCAATGAGAACAATGAGGAGAAAGGTCATGTGAAGGCAGTGTATGATACAGGACATAATGACATGAGAGAACATTGAGCGAGTGTTACCCTGGCTCAGTCGTCTCCAGCTTTGGTCCTGGAGAGTCCCAGTTCCACAGGTTCAAAGCCATACAATGACCATGTATCCAAGCCATTATGTAGGTGGTTTGGTAAATCCAGTAATTTAGAAACAAATTGGGATCAAATGCTTGAATATCCTTTGGTTTTCCAGGACTGGAATGAGGCTGACTAGAAAACTTTGTACCAGAAACCTCCTGATCTTCATGCATCCAGAAGACATGCAATTATCTTTCGAGTGCCTCACTCCTCCATTTACACTGAGAAGGTCAAAAGCGTCCCAAGTCGAAAATTGTATTTTGCAGAAATACTCAAAATACTGTAATTGTGAACAAATATATTCAGTTTAGCTCATCCCATCTAATATTGCATATACTTGTTTAAGTCAGTCATGTAACAATTCTACATTGGCCCTTTTGATTGATATCAGGTCTTTCTGTGGCCGATATGATTTTTCAGAATGTCTGTTTTTGATTGTGGGAAATCAGATTTCACTTTTCTAACATGCACTGAGCTCGTTTTTTTATTGTTGGTCTGTTTTGTATAAAAGATGATTTTTTTATTAATATATTCAGCAGTATCAATCCTGGTATCCTGGTATTAGAATCATATAGAATCACATATGTACCATCCAAACCAAACTGTTTTCACTTATACAAGTCACCTTCTATTTAGATTTTAAACTTTTCTTTTGTCACACACATTATGGGCAAGAGATATTATTTGTGCTCTCAAATTGATGTAATTTCATCAAAACTTTTTATACCCCTTCCCTGATCTCTACCTTTCCACAACATTATCCCTGAGTTGTTTTGAAATCTCCTTGGTCTTCATGGTAGTATAATTGCTTTGAATGCACTTCCCAACTGTGAGACTTTATAGAGGTGTATTTAATCATAAATCATGTGAACCACTTTTACTACACACAGATGGACTCCCTTCAACTTATTGTGTGAATTCTGAGAGCTTATTTAAGGAGTCTTGTAGACAATGGGGAGCAAAAATAATTTTGTGACACGGTGGGGGTAATGGACATGTCTGTCTGGGATCAGTAGGTAAACACTAGCCTTGAAAAAGACTGATTCAGAAAACGGAGAAACAAGAACAAGTGATGGTGCGTACTACACGTTTTGTTGGTCCAAAGCAGCTGTAGACACAGTATTAGGCAGAAGTGAAGTCGTCATCCAGAAATAAAGGTCGTCGATCAATGGGGGGTCGTTATTCAGTCCGGGGTCAATCACAAAGTGGATTATCATACAAGCAGAGGTGGTTTCCAGGTTTCTTGGTCGTTATTCCTCTATCTCTTCTTTCTGCTCAAAAGCACTCCTTATGCCCTCCTGCACTTCCTATAAGGTACCATGCAACTAACATCCAGGTGTTTGTGCTTTATATAGAGTGACTCTGAGGAGCAGCAGGTTTGTGAACCTGCTCTGGCTGCCATGGTTGCCAGCGGTATGGTTTCTTAATCTCCTCATCCACAAAATGCATGTGTGCACATAATGAGTATTTTGTCCCTCGAACTGCACATTTCGTTAATATAATTTACATTTCGTGAACATAATTCACATTTTATCCCACGACATGCCCACATATTTTGTGCTTGGCAATTTTGGACGAAAGGTAAAATCTACTTTGCTTTCCGTGGACGGAATGAACAATTAGCATTTATGATTAAACAGGTGACTGATCACAGCATTGATCCAGAGACCTGGGTCTGCAACATGATTAAGATTGAATTCCAATGGAAAGTTAGAAACTTGCTAAGCCGATCAGACAAGAGCTATATCAGGTGCAAATCTAATACAATAATGATATTAATGAATATATGATGTGTAGAAAATCACGTGTTTCACCAATCAACATGATTATAAATATTTCACAATTACTAATTTGATTACAAAGCCCATATTGTCGGCTATATTTATTATATTCAGTGGGCTATAGCCTATCACATAAACTGTGGGTCTGGCGGTTGGAGAAGACCATATTTATAGCTCATTAATTTTGAGGAGTTTAACAGCGGAAACGCCATATATGCATTCAATTCAAATAATTAGTAACATAAGAAGGGATATGCAGGAGAAATTCACATACGCAGAGATGTGTGTATGTTCTATTGTTAAGTCTCTAGCCAACTATAGCATGACAATATAAATCTGCACATACAGGATGCAATTTGTATTTGTGTGTGTGCGTGTAGTTTCTGTAACATGTCATTAACAGTGATGAGTTTACATCCATACAATCATAGGTGCACCATAGAAAATGGATTTCGTATTTTGTAGATTGCGGTGTTAATGCGACACTGCCCCCTATGGTCTCGTCAACCTTACGTGCAAGTATGTTGGCAGACAGCTGTGCGACCGTCTGTGTACGACGCCCACGCATGTACACAGAGACACAGACGCAGAAGTATAAATCAGCCTTTAGGAGGCTACTGCAGTCACACTTAATTGGTATGTTGACACTGTAGTATTAGAAAGATGTTTTGCAGCATACTATTATTATAGAATGATGTAATACAATCAGAACAGCAAGGTGGAAATGGTTTTGTTTTTTGTGGTAGTTTCGATTTACCCTTAAAAGCAGGATCACAGTAGCAAGGGAATGTAAACTTCACACTAGCCTCAGGCCCTGAAAACAATACAAGTAGATGCACAACAAGACCAGGTAGCCGTTTTATTTTTTTGTTTGTTTGCTTTTCTGGTATCTTTTTTTTTTTTTTTATGCCTTTGTAATTAAAAGAGTGATTTGTTTTTCTCTTGTGTCCCTCTCAGGATCTACTTGAAAACAATTTTCAAGTACCTCTGTGGGGAAAATATTTTTAATACTTAAGAGCAGCACAAAGATCTTGTAAATACACACTACAGACATTTATAGAATATTTTATGAGATGCTTTTATTATTTAAACCACCCACCACTAAAATCTTCAACCACTTCAAAAAGCAACCATATCTCCGGAAAGTGTAAATTCTAAATTTGGGAGAAAATAAGTCTATCTTTGGAGACGGCCCTAATTTATCCCCATTTGCAATCAAAAAATCTATCAACTGTTTAGTAATTTATGTAACATCTACAGACCCTAACTTAACTCAATGAAAACCAATTCAAATCTGTTTTTGTCTTGTGACTCACCGTATCAATTATAATAGGGGCAAAAAAGTGATGATGTCTACAAAATTATTTTAAATGCCTGATCTTTCTTGCTGCACATTTAAGAATATAAATAAAGTGTTTAATCACTTAATTTATAAAGGTGCAGAAAGATAGATGATACATCTGATGTGTACCCATTTTGAAAGGAGTTGATGAAGGTGAGGTGAGTGTTTTAGAAATGACTCTGCAACCAACTTACTATTTTTCCCCTTTTGAAAAACACAATGTTTGTGTCAAAAAATACATCCATCTAAAACACTGGCTTCTGACTTCTACTGACCTTTCCTGGCAGAGAAAGTAACTACCTGGAAATGGAAACTGCAGCAGATGATGTGCAGTGCTTTCTGTTCATTATTTCAAGGCCTAAACAAATACAACACAATTTTTCCAACACTTAATATGATTCAACCCCCCACCCCACACAGTTTTTTAAAAGGATATTTTTTTGGTAGCGGTATGTGATGGTTATTTTCTCATAAAGTGATGTATTGATGTATTGGGTGCAGGGGTGGTGCACCTCTGTGTGAGAGTACAGTGTTATCACGGAGAACCGCATTGTCCTTCCTGCAGTGCTATAGCTTTGTAGCTTGTGTTGTGGACACGTAGTCTGATAAGAACTGGATGGCTTAATGGCACACATTCAAGAGGCAGTCTGCTGTCTATACATCTCCTGTGGTAGTACAAAAGGGGTAGTGGTACACTGAGCTGACAGCTGCCAAATTCAGGATGGTATAAAAGAATATTCGCTGAATCCCCCAAAACATAATAAATAAAACATGGAATTAAATCCAGTGCAGTTGACATCTTTACATGACAGAACAAGTCATGAACATAGCAGATGCTATTCATCATTTTTTGTAATGCACTGCTTAATGTTGTCCACCAAGTTACTTAATTAGGGGGGCAAGTCGCAGAAAAACTGTGAAACGCATCCAGATACCTCTCCCTGTATTTCTCGACAGCTTACACTTGGAAAAGCCCCTTTGTTCACTGTGACTGGGGATCAATAAAAATAAAAATGCATTATGAAATTGTCAATACTTCATTTTACTGGGTGTAGGTAGGGGCGGCAATGTATAACAGCTATCAATATCGTTCTGCATTGAAATATTTTATTTAGCGTGCTCTGCTGATTTAATATTCGGTAAGGGAGATCCATGAGACAGGAAAAAGCCAGGAGAAAGGGTAAACCAGATTTATGAGTATTATTTATTTATTTTCATTTTTTTCCCCATTGCAAAGGTAGACAGAAGCAGAAAGTTAGCTGCAGTGTGGGCACATATTTCATAGGATGAGGCCCGTTTCTCAACAACAGAAGTGAAAGTCAGCAAATACAGAGATTCAGCGATGTTATTACACTGCTGCTCCCTGGTTCTTATGCCAAAAGTACGACCCCATATGCCTTTTCATCCCCCTTATTTCATTCTTAAGCAACATTGAAAAACTAAAGTAATGTAGAAAGCGTATTGCAGGAAACTTTAATATTAAGCATATACTAACTTCCTGGACTGACAAAAAAAAGGTAATGTATCTTACTAGTGCTGATCAAACAAGTTTTCTCCAAAGCTTTGAATTCTGCATCTAAAAATAAGCTCCACACAGAGAAAGTTAGAGATTGCTGAACCGCATTGTTAAGAACTGAGCAACTGAACTGGAATATTTCTGACGCACACCAGATGTTTAAAATGATTACAAAATATTTGGTAATGGTACAGTTTTGAGTGAACAATGCAGTCCAAGGTAACTTACATCACCACCATAAAAACTTCAGTCAAACATTAAAGTGATTTATCTCCTCTTTCAGGCTGCTGCTGCTCTGCTCCCCTTTCACCCCCCACTCAACACATCTCTGGTTGCTTCACCTCTGCCTTCAAACAGACCACCAACCTTGTGATTTACTTTTCCTTCTCCATATGACCCTCCCTCTCACCTCCCTACCCTGTTTGAGCCCTGCTGCTCCACTGTCAACTGGCTTTAGATCACAGCTCGCATCTACTGCTTCTTGCTGACTATTGTCCCAAGCAGACTAGAACAAGATTCCTTCAGAATCATGTCTCTTCACACAACCCCCACTAGCCAATACTCTTTTCCTGTAAGAGAAGACTGACTGTCTTCACTCCTTAGTCTCCAGAGTCAACTGCATCTCCATTTTATCCCAAAATGTTACCCACCAAGGTCAGGACTGCTCAGTGCTTGACCAGCTTCATGTGCCTGCTGTAGACACACCTGTAATATTACATCAATTACCTTCATTGTAACAGTATACCATTGAAAGACCTGAGGTCTTGTCAGAAATTTAAATGCCATAAAAGACATATCAGCTCTGCATAAATATTCAAATGTATATGAATATGTACAGTGAGGGGAAAAAAGTATTTGATCCCCCGCTGATTTTGTACGTTTGCCCACTGACAAAGAAATTATCAGTCTATAATTTTAATGGTAGGTGTATTTTAACAGTGAGAGACAGAATAACAACAAAAAAATCCAGAAAAATGCATTTCAAAAAAGTTATAAATTGATCTGCATGTTAATTAGTGAAATAAGTATTTGACCCCTTCGACTTAGTACTTGGTGGCAAAACCCTTGTTGGTAATCACAGAGGTCAGACGTTTCTTGTAGTTGGCCACCAGGATTGCACACATCTCAGGAGGGATTTTGTCCCACTCCTCTTTGCAGATCCTCTCCAAGTCATTAAGGTTTCGAGGCTGACGTTTGGCAACTCGAACCTTCAGCTCCCTCCACAGATTTTCTATGGGATTAAGGTCTGGAGACTGGCTAGGCCACTCCAGGACCTTAATGTGCTTCTTCTTGAGCCACTCCTTTGTTGCCTTGGCTGTGTGTTTTGGGTGATTGTCATGCTGGAATACCCATCCACGACCCATTTTCAATGCCCTGGCTGAGGGAAGGAGGTTCTCACCCAAGATTTCACAGTACATGGCCCGTCCATCGTCCCTTTGATGCGGTGCAGTTGTCCTATCCCCTTAGCAGAAAAACACCCCCAAAGCATAATGTTTCCACCTCCATGTTTGACGGTAGGGATAGTGTTCTTGGGGTCATAGGCAGCATTCCTCCTCCTCCAAACACAGCAAGTTGAGTTGATGCCAAAGAGCTCGAATTTGGTCTCATATGACCACAACACTTTCACCCAGTTCTCCTCTGAATCATTCAGATGTTCATTGGCAAACTTCAGACGGACCTGTACATGTGCTTTCTTGAGCAGGGGGACCTTGTGGGCGCTGCAGGATTTCAGTCCTTCACGGCGTAGTGTGTTACCAATTGTTTTCTTGGTGACTATGGTCCCAGCTGCCTTGAGATCATTAACAAGATCCTCCTGTGTAGTTCTGGGCTGATTCCTCACCGTTCTCATGATCATTGAAACTCCACGAGGTGAGATCTTGCATGGAGCCCCAGACCGAGGGAGACTGACAGTTAATTTGTGTTTCTTCCATTTGCGAATAATCGCACCAACTGTTGTCACCTTCTCACCAAGCTGCTTGGCGATGGTCTTGTAGCCCATTCCAGCCTTGTGTAGGTCTACAATCTTGTCCCTGACATCCCATGACAGCTCTTTGGTCTTGGCCATGGTGGAGAGTTTGGAATCTGATTGATTGATTGCTTCTGTGGACAGGTGTCTTTTATACAGGTAACGAGCTGAGATTAGGAGCACTCCCTTTAAGAGAATGCTCCTAATCTCAGTTCGTTACCTGTATAAAAGACACCTGGGAGCCAGAAATCTTGCTGATTGGGTCTGGGTGTGTTACAGGCCACCAAACTCAGATATTCAGAAAGATGCTGCATTGTACAGTGTAATCAGGACTGCATGTAGCAAGGATGTGGCTGTTATAATGGGGGATTTCAATTTCCCAAACTTAGACTGGGAAAGCCCAGTTGGGACTACAGAAGCAGAAATAGAAATGGTTGAGATGGTAAATTACTGCTTTCTAACTCAATTTGTCAGGGAACCAACCAGAGAGAGTGCATGTATTGACTTGATCTTTTCAAATGACCAAGATAGAGTCAGGGGTACAGTAGTTAGAGAACCAATGGCAAATTGGGATCACAATATGGTTAGCTTTGAGACATTCTTTCAAAAAACAATGTCCAAGTCTAAAACAATGGTCTACAATTTTAGAAAAGCAAACCTCGAAGGTATGAGACAGCACTTAGAAGAGGTAGACTGGAGCACATTGGATACAGAGTCAGTTGAAAATGGATGGGTATATTTTAAGAATATACTACTTGAGGCTCAGGAGCAATTTGTACCAAAACTTAGCAAATTGAGGAACAAAAAACACTGGCCAAAATGGTTTAATAGAGGTATGCAAAAAAATATCAAGAGAAAGAAAATGTTGTATAGCGCATACAAAAGGGATGGTGATGAAACAAAATATATAGAATATGTTGAGCTGCAAAGAGATCTTAAGAAAGGGATCAGGAAAGTAAAGAGGGAAATAGAAAGAAACATAGCTCTTGGAGCTAAAACCAATGCAAAGAGCTTTTTTCAATATTACAACAGCAAGTGGTCAATAAAGGAGGAAGTGAAACAGATAAAGGGCAATAATGGAGGCATCTTGGAAAACGAACAAGATGTGGCAAATATTCTAAATGAGTATTTCACAGAGGTTTATACAAAAGAAAAAACAGATGACATGCCACAGGTTGACAATCAGTCCAGTCAAACCCTAAGAGAGATCAGGATAAATGAGGAGGAGGTACTAAAGGGACTAGCAGAATTAAAAACAAACAAATCACCTGGGCCAGATGGGATATTTCCAACAGTACTTAAAGAAATTAGGGAAATTATTTATAGGCCGCTAACTCAATTATTCCAAATGACACTTAGAACAGGGGTTGTGCCCACTGACTGGAAGACAGCAAATGTCATACCAATCCACAAGAAAGGGGACAAAACTGAGCCAGGAAATTACAGACCAAAATGGATGGGTATATTTTAAGAATATACTACTTGAGGCTCAGGAGCAATTTGTACCAAAACTTAGCAAATTGAGGAACAAAAAACACTGGCCAAAATGGTTTAATAGAGGTATGCAAAAAAATATCAAGAGAAAGAAAATGTTGTATAGCGCATACAAAAGGGATGGTGATGAAACAAAATATATAGAATATGTTGAGCTGCAAAGAGATCTTAAGAAAGGGATCAGGAAAGTAAAGAGGGAAATAGAAAGAAACATAGCTCTTGGAGCTAAAACCAATGCAAAGAGCTTTTTTCAATATTACAACAGCAAGTGGTCAATAAAGGAGGAAGTGAAACAGATAAAGGGCAATAATGGAGGCATCTTGGAAAACGAACAAGATGTGGCAAATATTCTAAATGAGTATTTCACAGAGGTTTATACAAAAGAAAAAACAGATGACATGCCACAGGTTGACAATCAGTCCAGTCAAACCCTAAGAGAGATCAGGATAAATGAGGAGGAGGTACTAAAGGGACTAGCAGAATTAAAAACAAACAAATCACCTGGGCCAGATGGGATATTTCCAACAGTACTTAAAGAAATTAGGGAAATTATTTATAGGCCGCTAACTCAATTATTCCAAATGACACTTAGAACAGGGGTTGTGCCCACTGACTGGAAGACAGCAAATGTCATACCAATCCACAAGAAAGGGGACAAAACTGAGCCAGGAAATTACAGACCAATCAGTCTCACCTGCATCACTTGTAAAATGTTGGAAAAAATTATTAGACAGAAAATAGAGGAGCATCTTAATGAAAACCATATTCTTGGAGATAGTCAACATGGGTTTAGACGAGGCAGATCATGTCTTACTAATTTATTAGAATTTTTTGAACATGCAACTGCAGCTGTAGATCACGTGAAAGCATATGATAGGCAGTGAAAGCTTTTGATAAGGTTCCACACCAAAGACTGACCTTTGCTTTTTCTAATCTATATTAATGATCTGGACTCTGGGATAGTTAGCAAACTTGTCAAATTTGCAGATGATACTAAAATAGGTGGCTCAGCAGATACAATCTTGGCAGCACAGGCTATTTAGAGGGACTTAGATAACATTCAGTTGTGGGCCGACACCTGGCAAATGAAATTCAATGTGGACAAGTGCAAGGTAATACATGCAGATAACAAAAATGTCCACTATAACTACACTATGGGAGGTACAGATCTAGATGAAGTAACGCATGAGAAAGACCTAGGAGTCTATGTGGACTCCTCACTTTCTCCATCCAAGCAATGTGGGGAAGCAATAAAAAAGGCAAACAGAATGCTAGGGTATATTGTCAAAAGTGTAGAATTTGAAACAACGGAAGTAATGTTAAGACTGTACAATGCACTAGTTAGACCTCATCTGGAATACTGTGTGCAGTTCTAGGCACCACACTTCAAGAAGGATATTGCTGCTTTAGAGGCAGATCAGAGGAGAGCAACCAGACTTATTCCAGGTTTGAAGGGAAAGTCCTACTCGGAGAGACTGAGGGAACTGAAACTTTTCACCCTGGAACAGAGGAGACTACATGGGGACTTGATCCAAGTCTTCAAAATCATGAAAGGCATCAACCACATCAAACCAGAGGAGCTTTTCCAGATCAGCAGGGACACACGCACCCGGGGACACAAATGGAAATTGGGCTTCAAGGCATTCAAGATGGAAAACAGGAGACACTTCTTTACACAGAGAGTAGTCACAATCTGGAATAAACTACCCAGCAATGTGGTAGAAGCTGAAAGTTTGGGAACATTTAAAAATAGACTGGATAGGATCCTTGGATCACCTTGGACCTTGGACACCAAATGAGCACGATGGGTCGAATGGCCTCCTCTCGTTTGTAAACTTTCTTATGTTCTTATGTTCTTATGACTGATAGGGGATCAAATACTTATTTCATTCATTAACATGCAAATCAATTTATAACTTTTTTGAAATGTGTTTTTCTGGATTTGTTTGTTGTTATTCTGTCTCTCACTGTTAAAATACACCTACCATTAAAATTATAGACTGATAATTTCTTTGTCAGTGGGCAATCGTACAAAATCAGCAGGGGATCAAATACTTTTTTCCCCTCACTGTATATATTTCTTTGAATGGAATATGTAAAATATTGTGTTGTATAGGTCTCTCTCTCTCTCTCTCTCTCTCTCCGTCTCTCTCCGTGCGTGCATGCGTGCGTAATGCCCAGTTTCCACTGGATTACAATAACAATAATAATAGCAAATATTTATTTGTATTGTTGCACATGGAAATGTTTTCTTATGGTAACATAATGCTTGTCTGAATATAATGTTGTCTATACACATTTAGCTCTTCCTAATACCTCTTAACATAAAAGTGTATTCATTACGCTGTCTCCAATCATGTAAAGCATAAAGAATAAAATAGAAACAAAAGTCCTTTCCACATCAGGCTCTATCGCTCATAGTGTTGTTCTCTGTCTTTGTTTTTAAAACATAACAAACCAAACCCACAATTGCTCTGCTCCTCCAACAACAGAGGACGGACTTGCTACAATGGCCTTGTTTTACAAAAAGCTCTGGGACACGTTCGGCACGACGCATGGCACAGACGCTTAAGCCAGTGGAACCGAGGCATAAGTGGACCAGTATGGTGTACCCTGCCTTGCACACTTTCCCATCCATTAGTACCACACAAGAGCCTGTTGAAGGATTATGCTGCATGAAGCAGTTATTGAATATGGATGGATGGATAGTGTTGACAAGGGCCAGGGACTAAAAGCTGAGTGAGAAAATGACACAAACTGGGCATGTTGCTCAGAAAGAGACGAGAGGAGTGGGCAGGGAATATGTACAGAAAATGCATTTCATTTGAGAATTCGTTCCCCTTTACTTACCAAGCAGCTTTGGTTCCATAGCACTAACTAAATCCACAGATGGCGATGTCTCTTGTAGTGTGATTACTGCTGCTGAAATGTCAGGCTACTGTAATTTAACTGTGGTGTTAATTTGAATGATTTGTAGATGTTTTATACCACCGTCTGCTAAATGCCTTATAGTTTCATGTAATAGCTTGTTGCATTGTGCAGATAATGCAACAAACCTGTCTTAAGGCTGTTAACAGATGATAAATCCTAGAATTGCCTTTTAAAACATGATTACAAAAATTCATACTTTTACTCTTTTTTTTAATGGATATTTTATCTGGGAAGATAACACTTTTTCACATATACATAACACACATTCGATTTCAGCTCTATACCTGCACAGTTTGTGGTCAGGCAATGGTTAAAGATTCTTCAGTATTTTTTCAGCGGTAAACAAATAAAAATAAAATGAAATGATACAACTCCAAGAAATTGGACCTTATGACTGTTTTGTGTAGGATATAAATTGGAAAAAAAAAAGATACAGCTATACTAACTTTGATCATTTTATTAATACATTTATTTCCATACAGCAATAAACTACAGCAAATAAATATCGGAAAATGAAAAAAATACATGTTCAAAGATCCGGGAGCAAGAAATTGCCTGCCTACTGTCTGGAGATCAATGCAATTCATTTAGCACAGTGAGAAATGACACCTAATTATTCAGCTGTTCTGTGTCATAAATTATTTACACACTTCTGGCCAGCAAAACATCATTAATCAGCAGAGCCCTACAAACCGCGCACACAGAAGTCTTTCTGTCATGTTCTTGCATCTTTCAGGTGGGTTGGCTATGGAATGTGTGCGATTACCTCCTTTAAATAATAATACAATTACTGGCAAATCAGGGGTAATGATGCCGCTTAAATAACACCTAAAAACACCAGCAGCCATGTGTTAATGGAACTGATCCATCTGGTGATTTCTGTCAGTTGCTTAGTAACTTCTTTCACTGTAAGAGAACAGTTTGGACTCAGCTATCCTCTGAGACAGCTTCGCACAGATCACCAGTAGCTCTTCCTGTTTCAGATGTTTCAATTCTATATTGTATGCAACCACATCCTCTTGTGATCAGTGCCTAAATACACTTTAATAAACTAATTAACTTGGGGTTCCTTTTTGCACTCAACTCCAATGTCTAATGATGAGAATGTAGCTGCAATGCTGCAGCTCTACTGAAATAGCAAACAAAATGCTGATGACGACTAAATTAAAGATAAACTACAATACAATTTTCACTTCAATTTCGGTTTGTAGCCTGCAGAAAACATGGCCCCCTTTCTGAAATTACATTAGCGAATACTTTTTGCTGTAATATTAAAATGATGTATTATTTTTTTGTAATTAGGCTGATTGACTCCAACCTTGATTAAAATTGTTAATGTATGATTAAAAAGCCTTTTGTTTAACTAAATATATAGTATTTGTGTATATTCTGGTTAGAAATACTTAATTTTAACATTTGAATCACTGAAATTAGGAACCTTGCTCATTACAATGCTCTGACTAACAGCATGGCTGTGGAAGATGAGTGAGACACGCATGACAATTCATTGAAGAAGATGATAATCTGGGAACGAAACTCAGGTGGTGCCAATTGTTGGACTACTGAACAAATACAATTTCTTCAACCAACCCAACTAGCATAAAACCCATAAAACCCACTTCTCAAAACTATAATTCGAAGAGCCAGTTTAATCTTAAAGGTGTCGGGGGACATTTTTGGACTTTGGTTAAATCTATGGTAAAATTGTATTTGAACATGATCTTACCTGAGAGGAGGATGCTTATAGCAGACAGGAATAACATGAAGATGTGCTTGATTTTCACCACTCTAATAGAGGTGTGTGTGTTCCATTAAATATTACTCTCACAGAAACAAAAGCTCCCAATAAAATGCTTCCATCATATTGTTTGCAGGTATACCTATATTTTGCCACAATAACTCTAAAATATAAATACATATTTAGCATCCAATTGATGTCCCTATACCAAGATAAGAATCACATCTTCCATATGCAATTGGAACATAACAGCCCAAAACATTCCAAAGTTAGAGCTTAAATTATAAAGTTCCGGCAGGTGGTATTGTATTTTTCTAGTAATCAAAATGTACACAAAAGAGAGAAAACATTGTTTTAGTCATCCACATTAATACAAAAATCATAGTAAAATGTTTTTTGTTGGTAACAAGCTTCTTGACAAAGTTCTAAAATTTCAAAAGGTTTGAGAAAAGGGATTCAGACCACTGACATTTTTCAGCCGTTGGGGGCTAAAAAAAAACACCCTGTTGGTGATTTTAAGGTTAAAAGGTATTAAAAATTACAGAGGGAATTACAAAGGACAGGACAGTGGGCATCGAAAATGCACTTTAATAAAGTATAATAGTATGGAAGCATACTTGTGGCAAAATACAAACCAATACATACACTGATCAGCCATAACATTATGACCACCTGCCTAATATTGGGTAGGTCCCAAAACAGCCCTGACCCGTCGACGCATGTACACCACTAGACCACTGAAGGTGCTTTTGGCAGTGGACAGGGGTCAGCATGGGCACCCTGACTGGTCTGCGGCTACGCACCCGCCCCATACGCAACAAACTGCGATGCACTGTGTGTTCTGACACTTTTCTATCAGAACCAGTATTAACTTCTTCAGCAATTTGAGCAACAGTAGCTCGTCTGTGGGATTGGACCACACGGGCCAGCCTTCGCTCCCCACGTGCATCAATGAGCCTTGTCCGCCAATGACCCTGTCGCTGTTTCACCACTTTCCCTTCCTTGGACCACTTTTGATAGGTACTGACCACTGAAGATCGGGAACAAGAGCTGCAGTTTTGGAGATGCTCTGACCCAGTCGTCTAGCCATCACAATTTGGCCCTTGTCAAAGTCGCTCAGATCCTTACGTTTGCCCATTTTTCCTGCTTCTAACACATCAACTTTGAGGAAAAAATGTTCACTTGCTGCCTAATATATCCCACCCACTGACAGGTGCCATGATAACGAGAATATCAGTGTTATTCACTTCACTCGTCAATGTCAATGTCATAATGTTATGGCTGATCGGTGTATGTTACATGTATTACAGTATATTGTGAATTTGTCGTGCCAAAATGAAATTCACACATTGTTAAACAATACAAGCTTATTTTTTGGTTTTATCCCTGCTGAATTGCTTTTCAGCATCATAGTATTTTAATGCAATGCAATACAATGAAATGTAATACTAATGTTTTACATTGCAGCAGCATGAGGGATTGCAGTGCGTCAGGGTTTTGTTTTACGCGATGGCTCAGCATGAAGACAGACAAAATTAAATACAATGTAGGGGCAGAGACTGGATCCAATTAAATTCCTGGGGCGGGATTATAGGCGTGGTTGACTATAATAGGTATTGTAGTACAGTAGTAGTAATTATATCAGTTGTGTGAAGGAGACCTACTTCGTGCTCCATAGTTGGAACACCATTTGCAAACTGCTTCAACGGCAGGGGTGTCATTTTTGTATGCCGTCACTAATTTTAATGTGAGTTGACATGCCATCACTGTTTGGTAAATAACTTAGTCTAACCAGGACCAGCAGAATTTATTTTAAATAGCTGAATCTATTTATTATATTTGTGAAGACTGACAAGCATCAATGATTGACAATGTTTTTGACAGCAGAAGAGATCTATATATGTGGTTAGGACACAACGCACTTGAAACACTCTCTCTCTCTCACATATTTGACTTGTCCACAAGATGCCTTCATGTACATATATATTTGAATGCTACAAGTCAGTTGGAATCGACCAATATATCTTTTCATCTGATTCGTGTTCATCTTGAAAAGTAAGTGTTGCGGTTATGTCGTCACGTTTTGCGCTGTGGTGCCTCCACTCCCCCTTCTCCCATTCATATTGAGCTCCAGAACCTCGTGATTTACAAATGAAGCCCTGTCTTTGTCCCATGTTTTTTGTGAATGGATGTCTGTAAGTTCTGTAACTAAAATAATAAATGCATCAATAACGTACAAAGCTCCAAATGGGAATTAAGAAGTAATGGGACTCCTACAGAGGGACATCTGAATTGTAATTTGGACAAACAAACCCGATTGGGTCCTGTTAATGTGAAACAAAAGGCTTAAAAATAACATGGGGAATTATCAAAACCTTCAATGCTCAATTAACCTTTGTTCTTTAATTAATTAACATTTGCTGGTTGGCTGGACACAAATTCACAAATCACATGCAGGCAGATTACAGCTGAACAGCCTCTAATAACCGAGAGAATATTTATATTTAGAAGCTAGAGATTAAATTAAATTGTTGACTATGATGATTGCAGACAGGAGACACATCGAACTGACACTCATGGCCGCTGTCACAGGTTTCAACACATTTGGGTTTACAGAACTAACCCTCCAAAGGGATTACAGAATTGAAAGGGAGTTCCTAATTTTCCTTATTTGTAAAGAGAGGAAAAGAAAAACAAAAGATAAAAGATATAAAAAACCCATTGAAGTACCGATATTTAATATGCGTAACATTCATAGAAAAACACCAAACAATGCCTGCAGGGCTGAATTAGGTAATTAACAGACATGAGGAGTCTGCTGCCCATTGTGATATAACCACATTCTGCTGCACTGTTCTGGTCACGCACAATTCTCTTCATTCCTGCAGTTGTTTACCTTATTGTATTGATTTTATTTCCATGTATTTGAGCTGTTTATTATGTATTATTATGTTAAACTGTAATAACAGATTGTGACTGGGAAAACTGGGGAAAAAAGGGTTAATTGATCTTGAAGACATGAGATTCAGGGTAATTCCCCCCCAATTTATTTGACATATTTATTAAGTATAACTATTATACACTGATGTATTCCTTGTAGTCTTGTTAATCAATGGTGCTTTGACATTTCCATGCTGTAACAGTTTATCTTTTGTCATTTGCTTTTGGCAATATGGCAATTGATCCTGCCGTTAAAGCACTGAATGAAAAAGGTTTGCAGAAAGATTGTTAAAAAATGCACTGACAGATTTGAAGTCAATTATTTCTGTATATACTACAGATTAAATGTAATAACTGGTTTAAGGAAGAGAAAAAGCACAGATACCCTGGAATAGTGCTTCAGTTCAATGATATGTATATATGGTATTCATTTTAAGGATTTCATGAAGAGATACTATAGCTATATACCACCATCTCTCTTCTCTCCATTGCTCTCTCTCTCTCCTGAAACATGTCCTTGCTGTAAGAAGCACGAGCGACAGTCGTGCTAGTCAATGTGTCTCCATTTCGGTGCTGGCCTATTGATTTTGTTTCAGGTCCATGCAGCCTTGCCTTCACTTACTGTGATCATAGCTGCCTGCTCACACTATGACTGAATACCTGCCCCTTTCATTCTTTTTCTTTTATCCTTTGGCTTTAAAGTACATAAGTATCTGTTTAGCACAATGAAAAAGCCCAGTCGTTAATGATTCACATGAAATACCCCATGAATTGTAATTCATTAATACTGTTTGCATTTCAACTGGCACTCCTTTAGTTACTTAAAGAAAATGAAATGAAATGCAATTTTCTATCCTTGCTACATAGTTACCTAGATTGTGATGGTCATTGCATCTTAAAGAATACAATGAAGAGGTATGAAACGGACAATGTGTCTGTGTCTTTCTGGTTGTCTTACTACACTCACCTAAAGGATTATTAGGAACACCATACTAATACTGTGTTTGACCCCCTTTCGCCTTCAGAACTGCCTTAATTCTACATGGCATTGATTCAACAAGGTGCTGAAAGCATTCTTTAGAAATGTTGGCCCATATTGATAGGATAGCATCTTGCAGTTGATGGAGATTTGTGGGATGCACATTCAGGGCACGAAGCTCCCATTCCACCACATCCCAAAGATGCTCTATTGGGTTGAGACCTGGTGACTGTGGGGGCCAGTTTAGTACAGTGAACTCATTGTCATGTTCAAGAAACCAATTTGAAATGATTCGACCTTTGTGACATGGTGCATTATCCTGCTGGAAGTAGCCATCAGAGGATGGGTACATGGTGGTCATAAAGGGATGGACATGGTCAGAAACAATGCTCAGGTAGGCCGTGGCATTTAAACGATGCCCAATTGGCACTAAGGGGCCTAAAGTGTGCCAAGAAAACATCCCCCACACCATTACACCACCACCACCAGCCTGCACAGTGGTAACAAGGCATGATGGATCCATGTTCTCATTCTGTTTACGCCAAATTCTGACTCTACCATCTGAATGTCTCAACAGAAATCGAGACTCATCAGGCCAGGCAACATTTTTCCAGTCTTCAACTGTCCAATTTTGGTGAGCTTGTGCAAATTGTAGCCTCTTTTTCCTATTTGTAGTGGAGATGAGTGGTACCCGGTGGGGTCTTCTGCTGTTGTAGCCCATCCGCCTCAAGGTTGTACGTGTTGTGGCTTCACAAATGCTTTGCTGCATACCTCGGTTGTAACGAGTGGTTATTTCAGTCAAAGTTGCTCTTCTATCAGCTTGAATCAGTCGGCCCATTCTCCTCTGACCTCTAGCATCAACAAGGCATTTTCGCCCACAGGACTGCCGCATACTGGATGTTTTTCCCTTTTCGCACCATTCTTTGTAAACCCTAGAAATGGTTGTGCGTGAAAATCCCAGTAACTGAGCAGATTGTGAAATACTCAGACCGGCCCGTCTGGCACCAACAACCATGCCACGCTCAAAATTGCTTAAATCACCTTTCTTTCCCATTCAGATTGGAGTTCAGGAGATTGTCTTGACCAGGATCACACCCCTAAATGCATTGAAGCAACTGCCATGTGATTGGTTGGTTAGATA
Organism: Amia ocellicauda; assembly: GCF_036373705.1. Classification (NCBI taxonomy): domain Eukaryota; kingdom Metazoa; phylum Chordata; class Actinopteri; order Amiiformes; family Amiidae; genus Amia; species Amia ocellicauda. The sequence continues at coordinate 22,159,811 of NC_089871.1, forward strand.
ATTGCATTAATGACAAATTGAACAGGTGTTCCTAATAATCCTTTAGGTGAGTGTATAGCCTTACTATAGCACGTCTCCAGTGCACAATATAGAAATGAAAGGCAGAAGGCTGAGAAAAATGCCGTAACCTCTAAAACCACATTGTGATTTTGCTACAAAGCGCAGCACTGTAAGGAGCTCATTCCCAACCAAGGTTGAGATCGATATGTATGTATATTGCTGTGCTGGGGTCTTCTTCAAATTTGTCTGTGTGTATAGAACAGCACAGGCGTTTTAGGATGCCGAGCTTATTCAGTTATCACAGCATGTCCCCCTAAGGAGCTTGGCTGAGAAGGAAAGGTTTAAGACAGCGTGGCCCACAAAGGAGGCCTTATTTTGACATGGGCCTGACATCGTGAGTGAACTGTCTTTTCACTGGGGAGTATTTCAATCTCAGAAAACGCACTGCCGACTTATAATGCCCTTGCAAAGCCAAGCCGATTTCATTTTGACTTTCACGTACAGGGAAGCACAGAATAATCTTCCCTTCTATTACATTCAGCACAAGAACACTGCTGGGTATTATCTTATGTCACACTGTGGCATTTAAATAGCCACACAACACAACAAATAAACACATCTGAATTAACGTGTGTGTGTGTGTGTAAAGATAGCTCCACATACAATACATCTACATAAATATTTTATAGCTGATGCAAGAGAGAGTATTTTTTAATTAAGTCCAACTTCTGCAGAGCTTTTGTTTGCCAGTTTCATAAATACCAGAAGATAAATTAGTTTCCTTTCTTGCATGGAAACGTGTAGGCAGACTGACTGCTCAATGCATGGTCTGGGTCATTGTTGGTAGAATAATTGTAGTGGAGAGTTACATTAGACAGGTGTATGTTTAATACATTGTTATTGCTGGAAGGAGTTCATAGTATACAGATGGGTACTGAACAGAAGTCACAGTAGAAAGTATGACAGGTGTTTTATTGATGGTTTCAATACTGAGTTCGACACAATATTTTTTCTTTGTCAATGCCTTTCAGGATCTGGAATATCTCAATTCCCTCCGAAATCTTAAACTTTCCATGCTTACCTATCAAAATCTCTTTTGTATACTCTTTCATTAGTGAATTAATTGCTGGTTCTGTGGTTGATGTCTGCTCAGCTGGTTATAGTATGTAATGTCTGACAGTTCCCAGTGAGTTTCTAATGAATTTCCACTGCTAAATACATTACTTTGCCTTGGATAGAAGCATCAAACAAATTAATACATAATAATATTCCAGTAACACTAACTTCTTGAAATGCTTTTCAAAACTGAGCAGGGGATGATTTATTAAGACAATTATCACTGCTGCATGTACGGCTTCTGTGATTGTTCTCAGTGCAATGTCTTTTTGGTTTCCCAGCTTATTCACTACAATTCACCTTTGAGTTGTCCTTTCAAAACATTTGTTATGATGGAATAGGCACTTGGCATGGGAAATAATAAACTGGTAAAACCATACACAACACAAATAGAAATTACACAAAAGCAGTATTTCAGGTGTGAAACAACTTCAAGTGCTTGAATGTGACTACTTATCCTAGCTATTAGTCTATACCAGTTTTGCCCCACTGCTTTCATTTTACATACCAGTTTTGAGATTCACCTCTACAGTTTATAGAAATCATGTAGATTTTGTAAAATAAAAACAGTTTCTGCCTTTACATTTCTCATGGTTACAATTCAGTCTGAACTGCCAAACTCACATGTAATTTTGCCTGCTGCACAAAGCTGCCTTCTGCACCCCTGATAGACAGTGATCACAAGACAGGCTGACAGCTACTGTACAAGAGCAGCTCTCTGACATCCCCCCCTGACCTCCCCCACCCCGACATGGAGCCATTAAGCAGAACAAGTCTGAAACACATTGAAAAAAGAAAAAGAAACCACATCTTCTCTTTAACAAGAGACACACTTACCTGAAACACACAACTATTGCAAAGAAAGCTGCTGCAGTACTTCCCCTCTAGTTAATAAACTGCAGCAAACTGAAGAGCAGAGTGGGTTTTAAAATATTAACCATTCCAAAATAAAAAACACACACTACAAAACTAGCGCTCCATTTTTAAACGGAAAGAAAGTTCCAGTTTTTTTTAAACCACTTGATTAGTGTTTAATAAACTTCAAAATATATAGTACTGATAAATAGTTTAACAGTCCATCCATGTAACTAAATGAGCTGATAAGCCACATTGATGTCTAACATATATGTAGTGGACATACAATAATAAGATCAGATGAGCACCATATCATTCCTCCCACATATTTCAGCAGTTTCTGACTTGGGGACCCTGCTCTCGTATACTGTATACTATGTATATTGGCTTTGCTCAAATTCGAAGGCAAAAACACTCACCAGGTCTTTTCTCTCCTCTGAGATCCCGCTGACATCCACTGGGTTCCTCTCCACAGGGTTGATAAAGCGGGCCTCGGGCACTGCTATAGCACATATGACATGTACCCACCTGTGGAGAGGGAGAGGCTGAGTACACCATGTTGCAGCCACCGATTACCTCTATTATTAGCAAAATCACAAAGTGTCACTTGTCTTTCCACCTGGCTATTCCTGCTGGAAATCTGCACACTGTTTCCAGCCCGGGCCTACACAGCTTAGAAGTCACTGGCCATTCAGGAACAAACCTACAGTATTAAACGTCTCTGCTTATGTCTTTGCTAGAGGTTAATTAAATTGTAGGCAATTCATGCAAAATGAGATGAATCTTCTGAACTGTCAACTGATTCTACCTGCTTATTCCGATTGTTATTGGCTCGCAAGTGTGTCATATATAATCAAAGAACCTGAGCTAGGTGGATTTCAGATGTAACAGGTAATAGGTGTCACTCAACTACAGAGAACCCAGTTCTCCCTGGCTCTGTCACACTCCTCTCAGGGCACTCAGCCAGTTACGTGCTGCCATTTCAGAGCTCCTGGAAAAACTCCTCTCTCTGCTGTCAGAGAATTAAATCAGTATGCCACTTGGGAGCTCCTGTGTGTTACAATTGCAGCCTTTTCATGTTTATTTACACTCAAATATATTTTGTAAAGGCCGCTTAGCTGTAACCCCCCCTCCCGACTGCTCTACTGATCCTGATATACTTCCCTTCATCTCCTTCCTTCTCAACTCCTTACTCCTCTCTGGCGGTTTCCTCTCTGCTATACAACAAGCTTCAGTAATCCGACTCCTCAAAAAAATCACCCTCGACCCGAGCTCTCTACAGAATTACTGAATTACTCTAAACCCTTCAGCGGGCTGTTCACCATTAACTCTGCATTTCTCTCTCACCACTCACTCCTTGACCCTATGCAATCCAGCTTCCACACGGCTCACTCCATGAAACTGCTCTCCTAGCATTCACTGACTCGCTTAACTCTACCCTCTCCTCTGTCCTGACCTTCCTTCATCTCTCTGTCAATCACTCCATTCTCCTCTCCTCCCTTGCTGATCTTGAAATCTCTGGTACCTGCTCTTACTTGGTTCTCCTCTTAACTTAACAGCTGCACCTACCAGGTGACATGTGCATCCACAGCACAACCTCTCCTAGGTGTGCCTCAAGGCTTTGTCCTGGGCCCCTTCCTGTTCCGTCTCTACACTAGGGATGCGCATGACAAACATTGACTATCAATAATTCCACAGCTGTGTTCGGAAAATAAGTTCTGAACTTTATTTTATAATTCTTAGCTAACACAACAACTTAAGAAATTAAATAAACATTAATAAATGAGGCAATGTAAAAAAAATACCTTCCTATTAGGAGACTTATGGAAATGACAATGACAGCAGCAATAAGCAGACCTGTCAACTCTCACCCATCAGTCAGACTCTCGTATTCTGGCAGAGTTGACATGTATGCATAAAAACTGAATATTTTGCAAATACAGTTGTAACCTGACCGAATGTTTTTCTTTTTCAATTTTGTTTAAATTATTAATTACATTTTCATTGAATAATAGTTCGATCTGAGATGTGACACAAATTACTTAACATTAGCGCCCTTGTGGGAATGTCTGGTCATAACAGCGAAATATAAAATGTATTAGACAATCTACTACTACTACTTGATCTGGGGAAGCAATAAAAAGAAATCTAGCTACCCAATTCATACAATCCACTTAACTAAACTATTTACTTTTCCAAACCACACTCAACTAGACTACCAGTCTACACTAAATCAAAGTGGAAACATACCTGTGTGTTCAAGTTCCAGTGAATAAAATTAAATTGCCTGTAGGCAATAGGCTGTGTATGTAGCTCAATCATATTAATTTGTTTGTTGCTCCTCTTTCCTTTTCTGTCATTGTTAGCGTAGCAGAAGGGTATTTGGCTTTTAGGTGGGTTAACACACCAACTTTAGATCTGTGCTAGTTTAATAGCACTGCACATATTATACATTTAACAGTGTTTTCATTTACTTACTTACTTATTTCCATGCAGTACTTTTTTGTGAGAAAGAAAATTTTAGCCAAGGTACGTTCTAGTTTAGCCAATCACAGACAAGAAATAACAAATTCCACCCTCCCATGAATCTTCATTACCGCTACATAGAGAGCTAATCATCAGTACAGTCTTTAAAATAAACTAAATAATACTTTTTTTATCATAAGAACATAAGAACGTTTACAAACGAGAGGAGGCCATTCGCCCAATCGTGCTCGTTTGGTGTCCATTAATAACTAAGTGATCCAAGGATACTATCCAGTCTATTTTTAAATGTTCCCAAAAGTTCAGCTTCAACCACATCGCTGGGGAGTTTGTTCCAGATTGTGACGACTCTCTGCGTGAAGAAGTGTCTCCCGTTTCTGTCTTGAATGCCTTGTAGTCCAATTCCCATTTGTGTCCCCGGGTGCGTGTGTCCCTGCAGATCTGGAAAAGCTCCTCTGGTTTGAAGTGGTCGATGACTTAAATGATTTTGAATACTTGAATCAAGTCCCCACGTAGTCTCCTCTGTTCGAGGGTGAAAAGGTTCAGTTCTCTCAGTCATTCAGTAGGACATTCCCTTCAAACCTGGAATAAGTCTGGTTGCTCTCCTCTGAACTGCCTCTAGAACAGCAATATCTTTCTTGAAGTGTGGAGCCCAGAACTGTACACAGTATCCAGATGAGCTCTAACTAGTGCATTGTACAGTCTGAACATTACTGCCCTTGTTCTCAATTCTACACTTTTGACAATATATCCTAACATTCTGTTTGCCTTTTTTTATTGCTTCCCCACATTGTTTGGATGGAGAAAGTGAGGAGTCCACGTAGACACCTAGATCTTTCTCATGCGTTACTTCATCTAGTTCTATTCCTCCCATAGCGTAATTATAGTGGACATTTTTGTCACCTGCATGTAATACCTTGCACTTATACACATTGAATTTCATCTGCCAGGTGTCCACCCACAACTGAATATTATCAAAGTCCCTTTGAATAGCCTGTGCTGCCAAGATTGTATCTGCTGAGCCATCCATTTTAGTATCACCTGCAAATTTGACAAGTTTGCTAATTATCCCAGAGTCCAGATCATTAATATAGATTAGAAAAAGCACAGGCCCTAATACTGATCCTGTGGAACTCCACTAACAACCTCACTCCAGTTAGAAGCAACTCCTATAATCGAGACCATCTGTTTCCTATACATCAACCAGTTCATAATCCATCTACTTACATTACCCTGAATGCCTACAGCTTCCAATTTGAGGATCAGTCTTTGGTGTGGAACCTTATCAAAAGTTTTTTTTAAATTTACGTATATCATATTGTAGCGACCTTGCCTTTTTCTGGTACCTGTGGAAATTAAAGCACTCGAAGCAGAGTTTTCCCAATGCAAAACTGTTGTTTATTCATATTTTCTCTCAGAGGTACTTCCAGTTCCCCCTTTTTCCTTCAGATTCTAATAATGCACACGTGTCTGTCTCTTTAGTTAACTCCAACTCGACTCACCACGCCCTTATATATCCCCCTGGCTGGTGGGGAAGCCACACAGATACAAATACCCACAATCATCCCTCCCTAAACCAACACAATAACACCCCACATATAACACACATTCACACTGACACCCGCCCGCTACAATATCATATGCTTTCACGTGATCTACAGCTGCAGCTGCATGTTCAAAGAATGCTAATAAATTAGTAAGACATGATCTGCCTCATATAAACCCATGTTGACTATCTCCAAGAATATGGTTTTCATTAAGATGCTCCTCTATTTTCTGTCTAATAATTTTTTCCAACATTTTACAGGTGGATGCAGGTGAGACTGATTGGTCTGTTATTTCCTGGCTCAGTTTTGTCCCCTTTCTTGTGGATTGGTATGACATTTGCTGTCTTCCAGTCAGTTGGCACATCCCCTGTTCTAAGTGTCATTTGGAATATTTGACTTAGCGGCCTATAAATAAATAATTTCCCATTCAGCATTTGGGCTCTGAGCTGAAGCACTGATCTAAAGAAGACCTCTCCCCCCCAAAGTTATCAGATTTCCTTAGCTCATCAGCTTGGAACTGGTTTGCATCAAAGTGACAGTTTTGGGGAGGATGGCACCGAGAAGAGGCCAAATAGGTTGGAATCCTGCTATGAAATGTCTGGAGAAAGGGGCCTGTAGGTGATAAAAACTCTTTGAAGTAGACGAGAGCCGAAATCCCGACATAGAGCTACGAACCCGGGCCAACCGGCATTTCCAAAAGATGGCATGGATTGACATCAGTCATAAATCAAGCCCCCCTCCAATAGGACACTGGGGGCTGAAACCGAAATCCAATCTCAAGAACTCAAGAACCAATCATCTATTGATCTGACAGACTATAAGGAACAGTGCAGTCTCTCTCTTTCTCTCTCTCTCTCACTTGAACCAGAAACTCGCTGCCACAGCTCAACCTGTAGCTCTGTTACCAGAACCGGAACCAGAAACCAACCAAGTCTTTGCCGGCAACAGAAGAGTTAAACTGGGAGAAGGAGATTGAGCCGTACGAAGAATTCTTTTAAAGGACTTTATTAAATAAAGAACTTTACAGACTGCGCCTGCCCGCCTGTGCCCACCTGATCAGTGGAGTTTTACAGCTGGACAATTGACTAAGTCGACTGTATACGAAAGTGTCAGTCATTTAAATAGCTATTTGAGTCTTAAGAAACTTGACCCTTGGAACAAACAGGGCCCGGCTTTCCTCAAAGACTTCGTCTTCAAGTAACTACGGTGGAACCCTGCTTACAAAGAAGATTTTGTGCACAACCTTGGAGCCTTCAAACCAGTGGAAAATCTGTTTGGAAAAGACTCTACATTCGCGAAACCCCAACTTCCAGGTGCATCGACTGAGTGGAAGTTCTTGGACAAAGCCGAACCGGACTGCCTTTGTTCCAAACCACACAGACCTCGTGCCGTGTGCTGGTATCTGAGCCCGAAACCAGAGAGGCCTCTCTGCAACGAAGTTCGATAAGTTTAACAGTTTGGAGTTCATGATTCATGACATTTGAGAAATCAATTAGAAATGTTAATCTGTGATTCATAACTCTAGAATGTGTAATATCATTTAGTTTTCTTAAATATAAATGTGTGTTGCATTAAACTGTTTTGTTGATAATTTTAGAAATAAAATCTATCAACGCCGAGAAATATCTTCTCATTCCTGTTTAACTGTTTAGTCTGAAATCGACACAAGTTAATAGACATTAGATTATTGGTGGCCCTGCCTATCCTTAATCATTGAATAATAATCAGTTAAGGGAAATTGTGGTAACAAGTAATGATAGGATCATTCTCGGCACCTAAACGTAAATGAGACTGATATATATATATAACGAGAAGTTACCTGACATAAATACTAACCTGCGTAGTTATTTAATGTCTGACTAATAATACTAACGAGAGACTCACCTTCGTCTTACTAACCGGTATTGTAGTCAATGTGTTTAAAACCTTTTTTGTTTAACGATTTGTGTGTTATCATATGCGATCCCATGGTCTTTGATTTGGTCACGGAAGTGATTTGTCTTTGATTTGTTGATCTAGAGTTGAATTTTAATTAGTTTTTCCCTTTTGTATAATTAGTGTAGTGCTACATTTAGTCTTTGTTTTTGAATAAATTTGACAATTTATATCTTTGGAATTGGTGTCTGTGTCCAATTATTACAGAAATTGAGTTCTACAAGATTCCAGGATTCGTGATAAGGTGATACTATAAATTCACTTCTTAAATTGAAATTTATAAGTGTACCTTACGCTACAATATTCTTTGTATTTTGTTTCATCTCTATCCCTTTTGTATGCGTTATACAACATTTTCTCTCGATGATTTTTAGCATACTTCTATTAAACCATTTTGGCCAATGTTTTTTGGTCCTCAATTTGCTAAGTTTTGGTACAACTTTCTCCTGAGCCTAAAGTAGTATATTCTTAAAATATAACCATCCATTTTCATCTGAATCTGTATCCAGTGTGCTCCAGTGTAACTCTTCTAAGTACTGCCTCATACCTTCAAGGCTTGCTTTTCTAAAATTGTAGACCATTGTTTTAGACTTGGTCCTTTTTTTGGGAAGCATGCCTCAAAGCTAACCATATTGTGATCAATTGTTAGATTCACTTGTCGATAGTGACCATCGTTAACGCACAGTCGAATGTTAGACTATTCAGTCTCATACCAACTCTACACCTGCTCTCTGGACCCTTCATCACTACTAATGGGTTCTATACAGATAATGACCAGATCTTCCTTTTGTTCATCTTCTGACACATCTGCATTCCCTGTTGTCTCTGTGTGATCTAATCCTGGATGCATTTACATCATCTCAACCTTAATCTTTCCAAATCTGATCTCCTCCTCTTTCCCGCCTCCTTTTCACCTTCTATCTCTCATTTCAATTTCTCTAGAATCTACAACATCTTCCCTTTTCTCAGAATCCAGGACTCATGCTTGACCACGCTCTATCCTACTCCCAGCACATGACACACATCTGCCGATTCTTCCTGAGCAACATACACAAAAGCCGTCCTTTCCTCCCTGACTACTCGACTCCTCCAGATCATGGCACTCTCTTGCCCGGATTACTGCCACTCCCTCCTGCTACCTGACCACTCCAGCACATCCAGAACTCGACTGGACCGCAGTTCTCTATGCCTCCATTTGCACATACCACTCCTCTACTGCGCTCCTTTCACTGACTCCCAATCTTGGCTCAAATACAGTTTAGACTAGCTTATTACCACAGTCTTTTTATTCAAATAAACAAGGACAAGAGCAAGCTATACAGTGAGGGAAAAAAGTATTTGATCCCCTGCTGATTTTGTACATTTGCCCACTGACAAAGAAATGATCAGTCTACAATTTTAATGGTTAATATATTTTAACAGTGAGAGACAGAATAACAACAAAAAAATCCAGAAAAGCGCATTTCAAAAAAGTTATAAATTGATTTGCATGTTAATGAGGGAAATAAGTATTTGACCCCTTCGACTTAGTACTTGGTGGCAAAACTCTTGTTGGCAATCACAGAGGTCAGACGTTTCTTGTAGTTGGCCACCAGGTTTGCACACATCTCAGGAGGGATTTTGTCCCACTCCTCTTTGCAGATCCTCTCCAAGTCATTAAGGTTTCGAGGCTGACGTTTGGCAACTCAAACCTTCAGCTCCCTCCACAGATTTTCTATGGGATTAAGGTCTGGAGACTGGCTAGGCCAGTCCAGGACCTTAATGTGCTTCTTCTTGAGTCACTCCTTTGTTGCCTTGGCTGTGTGTTTTGGGTCATTGTCATGCTGGAATACCCATCCACAAACCATTTTCAATGCCCTGGCTGAGGGAAGGAGGTTCTCACCCAAGATTTGACGGTACATGGCCCCGTCCATCGTCCCTTTGATGCGGTGCAGTTGTCCTGTCCCCTTAGCAGAAAAACACCCCCAAAGCATAATTTTTCCACCTCCATGTTTGACGGTTGGGATGGTGTTCTTGGGGTCATTCCTCCTCCTCCAAACAAGCCGAGTTGAGTTGATGCCAAAGAGCTCAATTTTGGTCTCATCTGACCACAACACTTTCACCCAGTTCTCCTCTGAATCATTCAGATGTACAGGCCCGTCTGAAGTTTGCCAATGAACATGTGCTTTCTTGAGCAGGGGGACCTTGCGGGCACTGCAGGATTTCAGTCCTTCACGGTGTAGTGTGTTACCAATTGTTTTCTTGGTGACTATGGTCCCAGCTGCCTTGAGATCATTAACAAGATCCTCCTGTGTAGTTCTGGGCTGATTCCTCACCGTTCTCATGATCAGTGAAACTCCACGAGGTGAGATCTTGCATGGGGCCCCAGACCGAGGGAGACTGACAGTTATTTTGTGTTTCTTCCATTTGCGAATAATCGCACCAACTGTTCTCGTGGTTCTCACCAAGCTGCTTGGCGATGGTCTTGTTGCCCATTCCAGCCTTGTGTAGGTCTACAATCTTGTCCCTGACATCCTTGGACAGCTCTTTGGTCTTGGCCATGGTGGAGAGTTTGGAATCTGATTGATTGATTGCTTCTGTGGACAGGTGTCTTTTATACAGGTAACAAGCTGAGATCAGGAGTACTCCCTTTAAGAGAGTGCTCCTAATCTCAGCTCGTTACCTGTATAAAAGACACCTGGGAGCCAGAAATCTTGCTGATTGATAGGGGATCAAATACTTATTTCCCTCATTAACATGCAAATCAATTTATAACTTTTTTGAAATGCATTTTTTCTGGATTTTTTGGTTGTTATTCTGTCTCTCACTGTTAAGATACACCTACCATTAAAATTATAGACTGATCATTTCTTTGTCAGTGGGCAAACGTACAAAATCAGCAGGGGATCAAATACTTTTTTCCCCTCACTGTATCTGTATGTGTAAGGGTTTGCATATCAAGACACAATAGTATGCTGCTGCCATTCCAGAAAGACCAGGAGTGGTTAAACAATTGATTAACACTCCATAGAAATATGCCCTGTCCCCCTGGCTTAAAAGGCAGTTCAATCAACTGGAGGCTTTACATGTTTCTCTAGGCTGAATGTTCAACAAACTGAAAGGCTATCATTGATAGATAACTATAGTTCAATAACCAATATTTTAAACTAAAAGAATGAACAAATATCATTTAAAATAAAAGGAGAGAAAACATTCAACCACAAATGTATGTTTTAATGCATGTATGTTTTTTTTTTGTGTGCCACCCTCATACTAATAAGGGTGACATGTAATAGTCTACTCCCAAATGTACATGGTGAGTGAAAGCTTTAACTTGATAATCCAGCCAGGAGCCCCAAATTATTGTTTCTTTTTTTCTCTCAACAACATTTTTTGTTACTTGACATGCTTGGTTGGACTGATAATCCTCCAGTTACACAACAGAAGGCACTGCGCTTCACACATTTTACTTTTCTTACAGTATTAATGAGTGTTAAACCTTCAGCTATTCACGATGCAGTGAAGAAACAATGCACTCATTTTATTACTTTATGAGTAACATAAAATACCGAGTTAGAGTAATTTATGGAGGGTCATTTATTATTATTATTATTTGTATTTCTTGGCAGACACCCTTATGCAGGGCAACTTACAACATTTATACATCAAAGCGTACGTTTCTCAGTATCTCACCTGGACTTTATTTTCAAAATGTAACAGAATGCAAATGCACAATATAAAATTAAATGCACAGTGTTTTCCTAAAGCCTTTTGCTGATTGTTTTTCCTCGTTAATCAATTAAATTAAATTGCTGACAGCTTCTCTCAGGCCTGTATCCGCCACTGCTCAGAAGCTCTAGAGACAAATTAATCTTCTGACCTGAAACCTACAAGGGCTACAAGACATTTGTGGAAAATTCATAGGGTTGCTTTTGAGGATTTCTTGTCATTCTTGACCAGCATTTCAAGAATCAGATATTAATTTGCATTACATTTATATCATATCCATGTTAGACAAAATGCTAAATACAAAATACATACTAAACATGTAGGTTTTGTATTTGGGAAAAAATAAGCAGAATACTACACTTCTCTGTTTATGTAATAATCAATTCAGATAGAACTGCACTGTGTGGATGTATATAAAACATCACATCTACTGAGCTAAGATCTGACATCTGAGATCAGGTGTCAAGGATCCAATGCAAAACTCACAGCCACTCTCAATTCAATTGAAACATTTTCCTTCTAAAGGACTATATGTGGGTCGAAGAGCGTGTGTGGAAAAGCTATTATTATAATTAAATGTTTCAGAAGAGCATAATTAAGTATAATTAACGCTACTTAAACAGTTGTAGCAACGGATGGTGATGTATAAAGCTACATCCCCACAATTTGTTCATTAAATCTGTAATTGGAAAGTAATAAATGCATAAATAAATAAACGTATACCTTCCGTCAGTAGTCATCTGTAGAGCTCCTCCTCTTAAATTGCACAAACAGCAGTCCTGAACAGAACCAGACACAGAATATGTTTGTTAGAAATTAAAAGCATCAACAGTGCTCCACGTTGTTTAGGACTGTTTGATTGTTGAGAAAAGTTAGCTTTGTGTATCTGAGGCACATACCACTGTCCAAGCGTTGGTTGTACAGCGTGAACAAGTCCAGCCGTCCATCACACGGTCTGGCCTGACTCCGTAGCAGCCTAGAGAGAGAGAGAGAGAGACTATTAGTCAACTAGCCAATGGTAGACAAGAAAAACAACTTGTATAGCTTTACATTGTAAGTTTAAAAGTTTCACAAAAAAGTTGGGATCACAAAGTTGAGTACAACGAACATTTAGTATTTTAAAATAAAGCATTATACTTTTACAACTGTTAAGTAACATGAAGGAATGTTTTGTTATTCAGATCTCAAAAAGTGTTTATACTTTTATGTTGGAAGACCTCTATACGATAAAAGTCTACATTAATTAATGGGGATGATTAACTATTTTTCTAAACTCTGCAATGTACTTTTTCAACCGTATGTTTTAAAACACATTTTGTACACATCCAATTTCCATCTTTCATTTGTTACTTGCTCTGCCAAAATCAGGCTATCCAAGATCATCTTTCATTCTTGCAAATCTGTTCAGGCAAACTTCCAGATTTTATAAAGTCCTATCTGCAGAACTACCTAAAGTTTGTGGAGAGGCATTCAGCACAGTTCACTTGCTGGCTAAATAACAGTTCCATTGGCTTGGATAGGACTCTTATATTTGGTAAATTATTCATCTTCCAATTTCCACCTTGACACAATTCTATTAGTTAACTTTTCATAAGTGCAAGAGCATATAATCACCTCTGTACCAGCTGAGCCAAAAAGTACTGCAACCTCTGACATGTTGTTACACTCGCCTCCAACACTAAACACCCTGGCAGTTTTCAGACACACACACAGACCCTTTACTTCTCAAATTAACATGTTTAGGAACAGGAATGTAATGCAGTATGTGAAGTAATAACAGTATCCACAAACTACATCCTTTCTTTTGGAGTCGCTTGAAATTTCCATGAGTTTATTATGTTTAGGGAAGAAAATTCTGAAAGACAAATTCTGAAAATAGGAGAAAACGTCATAATCCCACATGCCACGTGTGTGAAGACAAATAAAGAATACAAGCCTACCATGGTCAAGGTGAGACAGAATAGATTGCTTGGCTCTATGAATTAATTCTGTGAATATTCAAACAATATGAATAGCGTTCATTATATTTTGCAGTTTGAGGAAGGGTTTTAAAAAGAGCTGTGTGAGCATCTTTCCAATTAAATGTAGAGCTCGGGCTGTCGGACTTGACATTGGGTAGAGCTCTTTATCACAAAGTGCTGGAAACGATTTAAAAATTAAAGACAAGGTCCAGACAGTCAATAGTGTCTCCGTTTTTCTCTTTTTCGTTTTTCTTCTTAGCCTGCCAATCCACAGGGGTTAGATACAAAGCTTGGATCGTGAGAGATGGTAACAAGCTACTGGTGGACGCAAACAAATGAAATAGAGAGTGAAGAAGAGAAAGAAGTAAAAACACAAGGGACCTTATTAAAACTTGCTACCCTCAAACACACACACACATACACATACACACACATTCAGCAGGAAAGAAAAATAGAACAAACTGCAAAAGCGTTGTTCCTCACTCACTCTCACACAGTGTACTGCGTGTAAAGCTTTGCTCTATTCAGACACAGACAAACAGCAGATGTGCAGCAGCAAACATACACATGTAAAGGGAAAATATTCCACATGATAGTTCACTTTCCCTGTCCATTTTAATTTTTAACAAAAAGAAAATATTGTTTTTAGACTCGTATAGGTAAATCTTTTCTGTTATCTGAGTGATATAATTTATTTCAATTGGAAATCAATAATATGCACGTATGTTTGTACGTACAGTGAGGGAAAAAAGTATTTGATGGACGATGGACGGGGCCATGTACCGTCAAATCTTGGGTGAGAACCTCCTTCCCTCAGCCAGGGCATTGAAAATGGGTTGTGGATGGTATTCCAGCATGACAATGACCCAAAACACACAGCCAAGGCAACAAATGAGTGGCTCAAGAAGAAGCACATTAAAGTCCTGGAGTGGCCTAGCCAGTCTCCAGACCTTAATCCCATAGAAAATCTGTGGAGGGAGCTGAAGGTTCGAGTTGCCAAACATCAGCCTCGAAACCTTAATGACTTGGAGAGGATCTGCAAAGAGGAGTGGGACAAAATCCCTCCTGAGATGTGTGCAAACCTGGTGGCCAACTACAAGAAACATCTGACCTCTGTGATTGCCAACAAGGGTTTTGCCACCAAGTACTAAGTCGAAGGGGTCAAATACTTATTTCCCTCATTAACATGCAAATCAATGTATAACTTTTTTGAAATGCACTTTTCTGGATTTTTTTGTTGTTATTCTGTCTCTCACTGCTAAAATACACCTACCATTAAAATTATAGACTGATCATTTCTTTGTCAGTGGGCAAACGTACAAAATCAGCAGGGGATCAAATACTTTTTTCCCCCACTGTATATATAAATACACATAGGGCAAAGTTCGTTAGTGAATTGATACTGTATCATGAAACCTGTAGCCACACGCACAAGATCATAGGGAACACATTCCTATGCACAGCTGGCAGCAACGTTGCTAAACAATGTGCAATTTTAAGTTTAGCTTTTCATTACTATTGTGCTTGATTAAAAAATATTTTTTAAGTTTTTCCACTGAAGGATAACTTCTCGATTAACCTTTCTACTATCTCAGTGCAGCCGTGACATAATTTGCTTTAATTAAAAAATATACAAAATATGCAACTCTGTAAATGATATCCAGGATGTAGACAGCCAGCTAGGCCCTCAGACAACTAATAAATCGCCAGCCACTGCACACAGTTTCGGCTTTAGCGGTAATAGGAACCCAGGAGGCTGCCTGCAATTCAGCCTGTGTACTTTAACTGCTGCAGCACTGTCGCTGGCCAGGCAGACAGCTCTCTTTATCTTTTATTATAACATGCAGAGAACATTAAGATTCCCAAACACTGTATCTCTCATAATTGTATGGACGGATAATGAGGATAATCTTTGTCAGCAACTGACCTGACGTGACTACCACACAGTCCAACAACTGTATTAGCAAACTGTCCTTGTTGTGTTTGTTGTTTGTACACCTATTAGCAGAAGTCTTCTACACAATGGAAACTCAGCATCAAGAACTAGGCCTGTTATTTGCATTGATCTGAAGTGTGTGAAGTTCCTACAGCGCACTGTGCGTTGTATTCTCCATACATTTGTGTTTGACAGTTATACAAGTGTTGGTACCAAAAAGAGGCTGTGCAGGAACACCAAACCAATAGCTAATTTAGGATTGACTTTGATGGCTTTGTTTTGTTTAACTATTCAAAAGAGGGGAAAAAAATAAAAACAAATACTAGGGGACAGCTGCCTGAGGAGGCCAGAGTTACAAAATTATTTCTCACTTGTCTTGCTGTACATTGATTAACAAGCACAGGATCCAGACTCCTGGACCCACTTGTTTCAACTATCCACTTCTGATTTTGTTGCATTATTTATACTCTTATATAAACAGCCTGGAAGAACAGGACACACCAGGAGCAAAGAGGCGAAACTGGCAAATTAAACAGACACACAATGGCAGACTTAGTTCACAACAAGCCTTTTAGGTCCAAGGGATGTTTAAAACAGGCTTCATATACAGTGTTATTTCGGGACTAAATAAATAGCTGCCCCGCCTCATGGTGGCAAGGGTCTTTACTTTATCCTCAGGCAAAGGTTGAAAAAGCTTATTAAAAACAGATATAAGTTCATGTAAAAGTCCTGGAGTGACAAGCACTTTAATAGTGTGAAAGGGTGTTCTGACAAGATGCTTGGTTAACAATTCAAGTTTTGATATTTCCCTTGATTCTTCCTCAGATTGCTGTGGTTGCGTTGCACTCCAGTCTCAGCTTGCCTTGCTGAAACGCATCTCTGTGCGTACGTGAGTTTGCGATGGTGAGATCACTCCCTGGACTTGGAAGGTCAGGCACACCTTCTCCATTACACATCAGGGGACTGGCCTTTTGGCACAGTGGTTGGTTGTTTGTTTAAGACTTCGCTAGAGGGACATTTGGAAGTGTCCTGAAATGGGGCTTTGAATCTGAATGAGGTTTGACTGCACACACAATATGTGCTATCTCACTATTAGAGCCAAAACAGACCCTTAATGGATTTTGCATTGCCAAACTAAATTAAAGAGGACAGGCAGAGTACAGCAGACTCCATAGTCTATAGTCCATAGCCCCATGGAGAATGAACACTGCAGCTATATATCTAAGACTACCGCTGGGCACAGATTTATCAGAGAAATGGAACCATGCAAATATCTCCGCATTCACAAGAAAGGAGACAAAGATGATGTGAAGAACAATAGGCCCATAATCCATTCCAATCCAAGTAAGAAAACTGGACTCAAAATGAACTTGACAAAAACCAAAGAACAGTCAAGTAGATCACAAGAACTTGGAATGTGTTATGTCTACCTTGGCCAACAAATCAGCACAGATGGAGATCTAACAGAAAATAGGGAGTACATTTGGAAGAAAAAAGGGCACACTGTTGAAAGGATATTTACCAATTTGCCTCAAGAGAAACGTATTTGACTACCAGTGGCTCAGAAACCTGGTCACAAAATGCACACATGATATAGTTACTGTTAGCAATGCATAGAAGCATGGAAATATGTATGCTTGTAAAAACAAGAGAATAAACACTAAATACATGGATCATCTTCATTGAAAGATTGGTAAAGGGTCTGACACAATGCAGGTAAAACAGACCAAAGATGAACCAAAGAAGCTATAGAATAGATTGCAAGAGATGGAAAAAAGACCAAGATCTCCACATAGAAGATGGGACGGTGAAATCAGAAGCTTTGCTGGTGTGATCTGGAACAGAGACTGTAAACCTAAAAGTGATCCATGAAGGCTGCTGTTGCTGTTGATGATGGTATATACATATATACATGTTAGTATAACAAAAGCTAATCAGATCTATAGTTAGTACAAGAGATGGAAAGAATAATTTCTGAGATAAACAGACATTTAACAAACATTTAATTTGGACCCAAATTTGTTTTGGTTTATTTTTGCTCACTAAGACTGTATTCTCTTGTCCCATATGTTTGAATGTGATTATATGTTAAATAATAATAATAATAATAATAATAATAATAATTATTATTATTATTATTATTAATTATTATTATTATTATAAAGAAAAACAAAAAACATCCTAAATGGAAATGGAAATTAAAATCTAGCAGTGTAACCTATTTTGATTAAAAAAACAAAAACAAAAAAAAACATTAACTATGCCCTCAGTAAGATTTCCCCCACTCCCCCGGTTATTTCATATTTTTTTCAATAAAATTTACTTCCACCATACAATCCTACACAAGTGTAAGTAGCTGTCAATCCACATATGCATCGTCTCTTGCAGGAGTGGATGAATCAGTCAGAACAGCGCGTGCTAAAAGACCCTGATTGCTCAGGAAATGGAACAATGATGTCTGACAACACCAGGGCTAATTGGGTAAGTAGCTTAGAATGCAAATACAAATAAATTGAGAAAATATATCGCTGGGTGTGCGTTACTTTTGGAGGAAATTGCTGGAGACAGAAAAACTCCCTTTGAAGTTCAGGCTGAGTGACAGTGTAAACTAGCTAAATATTTTGATTGCCACTGCATTATTACCAAGCACTATGTAAAAGCACTTCAAAGTGTCACTCAGTGCAGCAGTGTGGATGAAGCCAGTGTGCAGGCCATTGTGTTCTTCTCCAGCAAACACACTAAGCCTGTGCAGTTAATTACTGCAGGCTCCCACACCAATACTGGAAGTACACTGCTCTTCTTAGGATAAGAAGCACAGTAAAGTGAGGCACGGAGGAACTTGGATGGGACAGAGTGAAGCAGTGGCTCAGTTTGACACACCTTAACCTCTGCAGTTAACATCTGAAGTGGAAAGTTTAGAGTCAATGCATTTTAAAAATCTGTTTTACTATAGAGAATCGGACTGGCAACACTATCTCTGTGAAACCCAAAGTGTACCCTGCTTTGATTATATCACTGAATTATCATGTGTCTCTTCTGTTCAGCGTAGCTCCTACATGGTCTCTTTTCAAAGGATATGTCATTTAACCAATGAGATTAACCTTCAGTATTTGCAAGGTGCATATTATATATAAATATAATATGAGCAAAAACACAATGTTGCCTTGCAATGATGCAACGGGGATTCTGAAAATGATGCAACATTCGATCTCATGAATGTAATCATAACTGCAAGAAGAATGTCAATCTTGCACTACCGCAATAAACACCTCTTATTCTTATAGTGCAAATGAGTCTGACCTTGGTTTTCAAAATCCATCAATACATCCATGATGAAATGAAAGTAAGGGGGGGAATAAATGAACAGAAAAGACTCAAGCTCATGCTCGGAAGTGTACTCACTGGCGTGCACTTGAAGGCAGCATTTGGAGCAGGAGATGAGCATGCTGGTGCCGTCATCTCCGATGTAAGAGTTGGAGGGAAGAGGCTCAGTATTCCCTACCCCTGAGCTGAAGCACATTTCTGGGATGAGGGGTTTGGTGCGGGTGCCACACTTAGACACAGGGATGGTAAGGCTGTCTGCGAGGGAGAGGTCCTTGTTTGGCTGCAAGAGAACAGAACCAAATTAGTGAATTCTATATTTGCGTATAGTGGTGCTTATGTTCAACTTCTATTTCTGCTGTCAATACCTGCCTTCAAAGCTGGAATGACACTTGCTAATCTGTGTCTGTTTCTCAATGAAATCACAGAGCTCTGATGACGAATCACATTATTTATTAAAATTATTTGCCAGAAAATGCAGTTGTATAACGATTTGAATGAAAGAGACTCATTGAGGGGAAAGCTCATTAATTGAGGTGTTTTTAGTTTTGATTTTTAATTGCTCTCAATGAGTCTTTACAGAATTATGAAACGGTGATTAGTTAATTACAGGTGTATTGACTTGGCTTTTTAAAAAGTGTATTATTTATAATCTCCCAATTACAGAAACAATTCACACATTTACAAGGCTTACAGTGAATAAGTAGAAATCATAAGCTCCACCTATCATTTAGCAATTCATCCTTCTATACAAGGCTACGCTATAGGGGGGGACTCTCAACGGACAATGGCCACTGTACCTGCACGTAAGGGAAGAAGAGGGTACAGATGGCACAGTACGGCTCTATGAGGGCTACAGCTGCGTTGAAGCGTCGCTCTGCCAGGAAGTTGTGTGACTTGTTCTGCCAGAGGTGGGACAACACTGTCTTCATGGCCTCAGGATCCAGCTCCTCTTCCCCAGCAAACGAGGAGAAAAGATCTGGCAAGAGAAGTATCAATGAGCACATTCCTTCTCAATACCATCCCCATCAGAAGGCCACCTTCAGCAGGGATCCTCCTTGTCTCAGTTTAAACTGACATAAAAGCAAATGTGCAATACAATTATTCCTTTATGAAAACCAGTACTGTGGGAGACTAATTCATATCCCCATTTTCATTGATGAAACACCAACAACCACCACGGAGCAAGTGCTAACAATGCCCTGACTTTAAAACACTCATTGATATTAAACTGGAGAAACATGGAAAGAGGAACATGGGACGCCTGCATCAAATCAGCATTTTTACTCTTGAACCTCTATTGAAACTTATATTGCTTTTAGCTTTTTTGAAATTGCAGGAAAAAATTGAAAGTATTCATTCTGGTACATACATTTTGTATCTAAGTCTTTTAATTGAATTGCAGATGTCTAATTGAATAAAAGCAAATATATAATTTACTTTTTGAGGATGAAACGGCAAATTCTGCTAAGATGACAGTAGTCAATTTATAACCATAAGATTAAATCAATAAGAATGACGGTAAACAAATGTACAAAAAAGATTCACACTGCCATATAACCCATAACTTGTATATTGTTTTACTAATAATCAATCAGAACCACACAGGAAATCTAACTGCAGAATTAGCTTGATTAAATACCTTTTTCAATTTAACAATTTTCTGTAAGAACACAAATAAGCAACTTCTAAACAAAAAAGGTTGTTTTTTAATATGAGAAGCTGTATTGTTTGCATTACAAAGAAACAACTAACAACTCATGTGTGTCTGAGTTGGGGTCAGTGCACACAACAAAAGGAAACAAAATACCTATACACAGAATTACTGATTCACACATTATTCTCTGCAAATCACGTGTGCATAAGTGAGTTCAAATATACAATATTTGCAATATGTATACACTCATATGTTGTTTCACTGGCTCCATTTGCATCCTTGGTGCGTTGTCTCATAGGGAAAAATAAATCTGCAGTTTCAAAAATTATGAAAATGCGTAATTGTGAATTATTTTCCATTTCATGTGCTGATGCACAGTCTCAGAATCTAGGGGAATATGATTAGTGTTTTTTCCCAGTTCTTTTGCATTTGTGATTAAGATCAGGTTTGCACAATCCAATCGAGAGAATTGTATGCATAGGTCTGCGTCTGCCCATCAATGCTACAGTATTCTACTTGCTAGATAGGGTTTTATTCCTAAAGATTCCTAAAGGTCCCAAGACAAATGAAAGTTGGCCTCTTGTGTGATGTCAGTTTTTGCACAGTTGAAGTTATACATCAAGATCAAGTTCTATTTGTGCAGTGTACAAATCTCTCCTTTCCTATTGCCGCTATAAGGCTGACAGCTCTGACATATTTGGGCAGCCATGTATAGGCATATAGATTCCCAGGAGATGAATGTTTGATAGGAGTGGAAAACAGAACCTGATTGATAATGGCAAAGATAAATGGATCAGTAAAAGGAGAAAATGAGATCAGTGTTGACTTAATGTCTATCTTTGGCTGGGTGTTTCATATAATGCCTTGGCTTTCTTACTTCCCTAACAGGTAAAATTATAGGAACTTTTAAATAAATTACTCTAACCATACCAAACACACACGCACATCTATCAATCATTCTAAGCACAAGCCTTTATTAACGCATAATGTTAGATGTTTCTAAACTGTTGGTTGGTTGGTTGGATAGCTGTTAAAAAGATAGAATGTAGTTGGATACTGGTTTTACTAGGCTTGACACGGATGCGTCCTGTAGTCTCAGGGGGGACTTTTTCCAATCAGTCCTCTTGGCAGAATTTCTCTTAGCTCTGGAGACTAGAGTGGCCATTGCAGAACATTCACTTTTGTGTTCACTCAACCATTTATTTGTAGATGTGGATGCATGCTGTGGATCATTATCATGCAGGAATGTCTGTTTTCCACCAAGCTTGAGATTCTTAGCAAATGAAAGCAGATTTTTGGCCAAAATGTCAAGGACCATTCATGAAACCATCTTTCCCTCAATTCTAACAAGGGCACCAAGACCAGAAGATGTAAAACAACCTCAAAGCAAAGCAGATCCACCTCCATATATCGAGAGGGGATAATGTTCTTCTCAATATGAGCTTCATCTTCCCAGTGCCAAACATAACGCTGATGAGCATATCCATAAAGCTTTGTTTGTTTCATCTGACCTGCTCACCACCAGCCCCAAAAGTAATTTAGATGCATTTTGGCAAATCTGTACTGGCTCTTTATGTGTTGTGGTGTCACTCTGCCATTAAGACCAACTCATACAGTCCACATGGACTGGTACATTTGTACACTGAGACATTGTATCTCGATGATGCCAGACTCCCTCAGAGATCCAACTGTTGCCCTTTGGTTTGAGTTTGCCTGCCACACCACGTTTCTCAGGGCTCATAGTGGTAATATTTTGTAGCATCCTCTTGCTGGCAAGGTAGTGACTGTTCCAGTAGCCTCGAACGTCTTGATGGAGGACACTTTTGTGGTAACTGATGGGTTCAGATTTTTGATAATTGTTTTAAAGCCATCAACCAACTTGTGGAGGTCAATGACCCTTTAATTGTCAGACAGCCATGACAAAGAATGCTACTTATGGATTACTGCTGTGGCCGACCTCCTTTTATACGCTGTGGAAACAGGTGATCTTTAGAAGCTTCTATAAAGGTTCAAGAGCTTCCTATTATCTTATCTTCCAATTTCCAACAGATAAACATGGAGGCCACAGTATATTCTTATTTTAACTTATTATATTGAACTGTCACTGGAAATGTCAGGGAAATCTTTGTTAAAACTAATGGGTAACATGAATACCTGAAGCTGTTATTTAAAATAATTTAATTTTGCATAATTATAGGAAACAAAAAAATGTACAGCGCACGATACATTATCATGTTATAAATGGCCAAAATAGCAATCCTGAAATGTATTTACAATGCAATGAAGGGCGCTATATAGACTACAATGGAGCTGTGCTACCAGGTGAAGGGTTAAGCGTATCTGTGGCTCAGTCCACCTGGATTCAGTGGACTGTGTGTGAGAGATACTCAGTCGTGCCCATCACTCTCTGATGTATCCTCTGTACCCCTGAAAGGACAGACCTGACAACTTTCACTGGCTGCTTCAAAGTGACTTTGAAAGCAGGTAATTGGAAGTCATGATCCCTGAATCAATAAGTGTCTGTTCGAGTAAAACCGCAGGGGAGCCTTGCACAGGGCGCAGTGACAGCCTGTCTCCATCCCCCACTAGCTAATCGTTGGCTAATTTCCGACAGTGCGCCCTCTGGAAATGGTCCCCACACCAGCTTCTAAATGCCTCAATCCTTATCGACTCACTTATATTGCTTCCTCAACAAGCATTACAGGAAAATATCAGACTTTAGCTGCAGTTAGACAGCAGTCTGTGCTAATTATTCCCAGCCACATTAATTATTTCATCAGTCAGAAAGAAAATACCAAAATAAAATATATTAAAATGAGGGTGACCCTAACTATGGAATGTCTTGCAATTACTGCTACTAATACTGCTAACTGCTGCTGCTGCTATAGGTGTATGAGCAGATTTGAGAAGGGTGCTGGGTCTTGGGTTTAATCCCTGCCCACTGCCATACACTCATTCATCCATCTGGCTAGTGCAGTGACTCATGCCCACTTCAGCCGGTAAGAGAAGATATTCATCATTTAGTGAAATTAAGTGATTCATTTTTGAAGCATTATGATTCATACCATTCACTTAAGGTGTCTCTCAAACATGTTTATTTTGGATAGTGGGAAAAAGAGAATTAGACGAAGAAAAGTAGGTTTTCACTTAATACTACTACATATATGGTGTGCTTATTGTACCTTATGTATTCCTCCTCCTTTGTATTAAGCTGTTAGTTATACTATGCTTTTGTAGAAAACGACAAACAAAAAAAGCATTTTAAAATCTGATAAAAAATACCATTTAAAATGAAAAAATTAAATGTTGGTTCCCTTCCTCTGCTATGTTATTTTCCCCACTACATCAACCCTCCCTGTCTTTAAAAACAAAGACCATACACTGATACGTAATCCAATCTGGAATTTTACTTTAATATGTCCTGTGATTTGGCACAATGATATCTGAATATGATACGACTAACACAATACACACACAGTCGATTCATTCTGTAAATCCCACAGCACCGACTACAGCGTTGATAGCTACCAAAAAAGGTTGCTGTTGTGCAGTCAGCCAAGGAAATCCTGGCTGACTTCAAACCCCCCAGTGGCACTCAACCAATTGAGTACTGCCTGCTTTTGGGAATCCCACTCATAATTCACTAATCAATGTAAGCTACTAAGTGGCTCAACTGATAAAAATCTCGACTCAAAGCCCTATAATCTAGACAGCACAGTACAAAACTGGCCATGCAGAACCAGCACTAGTCAGCCAGGGTTTCATCGTCTTGTCACAGTGTATACTCTTGTATAGTGAGAGCTGCATGCATTCTACCCATTTTGCCCTACCTAGGCTTTTTGTACTGTGGCTTATCGTGTAAAGGGAAGTGGAGGGCATTACGTAGAATGCATTTAGTGGCTTAATATTTATAGATATACAATAAATACAAAAATTGACTAATGATGGAGCTCTGCCATATCGGGACTATCCAGCCCCAATAAAGAGAGGGCCTTTAACTGTTGAGCCACTTGAAATGTTTGTTCCTCAATATTGCACGTGAATGTACTACATCTCTATGAATCTGGGATGCCCTGCCCCCTTGCTGTATCTTACCGTCATCGCTGGACACTTCCTGTTTGACCACCGAGAGTGGGGAGCGCATGGGCGGCTTACTGAAGGGGTGACGGCGACTCTTCTTCACCTCCATCTTCATCTTTGTCTTGGAGTAGGACGGGGGAGACTGGAAGACACAACCAGCATAATTCATGTCAATAGCCTTTCCTCCAAATCAAGATTGGAAAGCCGCATTACAGCTATGGTATCAATTCCTTTAACCATGTAATAGCGAAATAGAATATAAGATTGTCTGGTTAATCTGAAATATACACCATGCACTGACAAGTATGAATTGATAATGGCCATTTTAAAGCAATTAAAAAAATATATAAAAATCAAGCAGCAATGGAGCCACTGGAATTAAGATAAATGTACACCTTAATGTACTCGGTTATAAAAGAAGGAAGGAGGGAGGAGGTGGAGAAATATTTTAATGAAACTTTAAAGAATTTGGGGGCTGTCAAATGCTTTTATGAGACAAATCTCCATAAAGCTTGATTACAGCGGTTCTAATTAAACCCTGAGGATAAATAGATCTAATCTAATGCACATTAGATGGTTCTTAATAGCTTGTAACAAACAAACAAACAAACAAACAAAGCATCAAAGTTAAACTAAAAGCATTTTTTTCATCAGATTTTTTGTTTAAAAAAATACGATCGATGGTATCAACAGTACACAGAAATTGCATTAAATTGGAATTGTAGAAGTCAGAGACAGGTAAAGGCTGTTGCAGATGCAACCTGTTTCTCTACACTGCGGGGGAGGGGTCTTTTGGTGTCCTTTTTTAATTGAGAAGAATGAGGACATCAGATGAGTGAATCAACACGAGTGCTGAATGACACTGTTCCAGCCAAGAGATAATTGGACAGCATTCAGGAATAATCAAGGCTAATGGAGACGGATGGGGGAGGGGGTCCTGGGAATCCTGATGCTCAGGCTGCAGGACAGCAGTGTAGGCAGAAGGAGGAGGCAGAAGCGAAGCACATGTGTGCAAAAACAACGGGAACGCACCTCTATGGATCGTCTCCGAGGAGCGTGATCGGGCTTTGACCAAAGAGAAGCGTTTTGACACGGAGTCCCCAGGTGCCGCTGCCACGAAATTAAGACGAATGAATGTCTCATTTTTGCCTGAGGGAGCAATTCAATCATTTCCACCCATGGCAGAACTGCATTACATGAAGCCAAAAGACAGTTACTGCCTGAACCAAGGGGTCTTGGACTGTGCAGTACACACACACAGTGTTTGTCTTCAGACAAACTTATTTTTCATAAGGCTGTAACCTTTTGTTCCCTTGTTAGGTTGTTTGCCTTCTGAGACCATAAGTTGGAATAAGTCAAATTTTTTGTAATTTACGGCTGACTTGTAACCTTCAGAAATAGCATCCTTGCCCTTGAAACCAAAATGTTATATGGCACGATTAATGCTGACTGGAGAAAGGACCTTAAAAGTGCACTGTGATATTGAAAATAATCTCTAGACTGAACTGCAAATAGACTGAACAATGGCAACAGACAGATCCCAACTGGAAGAAATCAGCAGTGAATATGCTGGGACTTCTGTTTAAAGGATATTCTTTGCATGCAAACATGCTTAGCTGGCAATAGATGACCTCTGAGGTCAGTGAAGAAGAGATTTAGGGATAGGTGGTGGAGGGGAACCAAAACACCCAAGTCAGAGGAAACTGAAGAAACAACTTTAATAAACTTTAAAACAAATTTAATTTATAAACAGAAAAATAATTGCATTTGGTTGTGGGGTTGTTTACTTACCCAATGTTCAGTTTCAAAATACTGTATACTGTATTACTGGATATGTTTTATTTTGTATATTAATATACATTTTGGGCTTCCTTATTAGGAAGCAGTTTCCTACAATGTATTGTTTTTCTAATTTCTTATTCCCATGACACAGAGAAACAGCATACAGATTTGCTGAAGAAATGGGAGAAGATGGAGCTGTGCATCTACACTACTAAGACAAGCCAATTACCTAAGGACACACACATTTTGAACCTGTTATTTAAAAAGTAACTAAGTGTATGTCTCTGGGAGCTTGACAATAAGACTACAGAGACACAACTGATGATTGAAAAATGACAAAATTAAGCTGACAATACATACACAAAAAAAAAAAACAGGAAACTGATGACTTAAAGCCCTGTAAAATGTCTACAATTGAAATTGCAAGGAAGTTTAACGTGAATGTTTATTTCAATTTTCTGAAAGTAGCATTGAAGCAATGTTTAAAATTACCTTTGCATTTGACAACACTGTGACAGGCCGCTGTCTGTCACGGCACGGCTGCTGCTGACGCTCGCTGATTAGGTGCTCATGTGCCGCAGCTGTGTTGTCCGCTCCCTCACAAACAGGCTGTGGGTTCACGGCTGCGGGCAATGAGCACCATGGCGACTGTGACGTCAGCGGCAGCTGTGCTCAGTCTATTTAATCTCTCTCCTTCGCCGGATAGGGGGCTAACCGATGAGAAGGAGGACTGCCACTACTACCCGTGACTGCCTGGAGCCCCCTGTTTGTGTGGACACATAGTCCGTTTTTTTTGCCTTGTTTTTCCCCCTTTTTGTGTTTTCCTGCTGGACTGGTAAATTCCAATAAAGTCCGGGCACCGCCGGATCCCGAGTCTCGCTCTCCTAATTGTATCCGGCTTCTACAAACACACATTTGTAAAATCTGATTTGGGGAAGAATTAATTTTAAAGTATTGATGTTCTAAATATAAATGCACTGAAAACACAGACTATATCAACAAGGGGGTGAAAGTGGGGGCATGGCATAGCTCAAATCCTGAGCTCAAGCTTCACTAAGGACTTGAAAAATTGAAGGGGATTAAGTAAAAATGAACCCTCAGAAAAGTTTTACAGAAAGGAAGTGTTGAGTGTTACTCAACTGATTTTGTATTGTGCCTGCAAAGTGTCTTCTCATTCTTTAGATCCTGATGGGTTTTCAAAACATACAAGTCCAAAACAATCAGTTTCAAGATCTTGGCTTGCATTTGTGAAAGGAACTCTCCTCAAGGCTGCTTTTTTTGACATTTAAAATGTTCCTTAATTTCTACCCTTTTTCCCCTCAACAATTCAGAATGGACAATTGCTCAACTTAGACCACAGCTAAAGCTCTGTGCTTCTTCAGGAGCGACTAC
Source organism: Amia ocellicauda (assembly GCF_036373705.1). Taxonomy (NCBI): domain Eukaryota; kingdom Metazoa; phylum Chordata; class Actinopteri; order Amiiformes; family Amiidae; genus Amia; species Amia ocellicauda. The sequence continues at coordinate 22,187,585 of NC_089871.1, forward strand.
AGACAAACACCTGTCCTCCAAAACTCACACTGTCAATGCCATCCGCTCGTTTTTTTTGCACAGTAAGCTCTGTGTGCCCACAGCCCAGCTATTACATCAATCAGTGCATCTGATGCAGCTGGAAACTGCTAACAACCCAACCTGCAGGCTCCCGAGAAGCTATAAGAAGTACTGGTGTGCAATGATCCAAGCAATCTCCAGCTGACTTCTATACTCCCACCTGATACCGAAGCTGGTTGTGACACCCCCTTGGGAAGTCACACAAATGTCTGGCAATAGCATAGCTGGGATTGGAGACCAGCTCAATCCAGGCTATAGGAACCATTGTGTGCTCTGGGAGAAGCTTTTACTGGGCGCTCCACTTTCGACCCATCCAAAATAGTATTTTTTTCTCCACATAAACAACAACTGCCTTGAAGTAGATAGTAGGTTTACATAAAGAAAGGAGTTTAGTGTGAAAAAAAAACTGCAGGTACAGATCCACCAAACCAGGAAGTTTTCCTTCTCACATGTCCAGTCTGTAAGTCAGTTTTACCCTGAATGCAGCACTTGTGGAAATCATGGCTTATGAATTTCTGGCAAATCTCCCTATCAAAGTACTCAGAGCGAGAGGAGCTGTGTTCTATAGATCCAATTCAAGGAAAAGAATGCACCTTTTAACAGATGCTGAAAATATTAATTAAGGCAGTCATTCTACTGAAATTGGTGTTGCATTCCGCCCCAGAATAAATGCATTCCTCCCCAGAATAAAGTTAGAGCTACAGCTTAAAATGAGAACGGCTTTAGTCTAGAAGGAGGAGGGGAAAAGTCAGTTCTAACAAAGAACCTTAGGTGCTGTCGATGAGACACTTAGTGGAAAAATTACACAAAAAAAAACAGTACAATGTTAAAAGGCAGAAGGACTGCTCCAGGGTAAAATTGCAATGTTTAATGCTAGAGAGACCTTAAAAAGCTGATAATTTACAAAGGAAAGGTGAATCAGCTCTTTTCTCATCAAGACCACTGTTAAATACAATGTGTCCAAGGTACTGAACATTGTACCCATCATGTGTGTTTGCAGTGATGTGCCGTGGCATTGGGAAGGCATGCACTCACAGGATTCTCACATTAGACTCTTAAAACATATAAACCAAAAGGCAATGCACACAGCTCCATATGTAATTGATTTGCACTTGGTTTATTTCAATATGTTGCGTTCTCTCTGCCTGGTGAATTTGAAACAAGTGACTGTGTTCATCAAGATGAGAGAGAGAGAAAAAAAAAGTGAATTTACAGAGGAAAAGGCTGTGGATTTAAACTTTACTATAAGCAAGTTGATGGATCCATATAACCTCACATATCTGGCAAATAAGAAGTAGACTTAATAAGCTGACATTTGCATAGACTGATATTGCAGTACCAGTACCGCCCCTATTTAAGTGATAATGGTTTACTTTTCTTTAAAGGACTGAGAGGTGATGATGCCCTGAATGCATTTCTTGTCATCATGGCACAACACTGCTGGTTTATTTGTTTAGGGGTCCTGCACATCTCAACCTGACAAAAGAAAGTCAGTTCAACCAATTTAAGTAGTAAAACCAGTGTTAAAATATCTGCTCTCTGAAAGCTTTAAAGTGTCTCAAAATACATATTTTTAAATCTATTTATCAGACATTCTGTTCAAAATAAAGGTAAGAGTGCAAGAGTGCTGTACAAACATTCAGATACATGGCCATCCTCAATGTGTGGATCTTTTCACACATCTACGAATTTCAAGATTTACACCCCCATTCATGATTTGAACCTTTGCTTCTTAAAGGTGGAATAATGGCTTCACTGAAGTTCATCCATTAAATCCATTTCTTATCCTACAGTTTAGAAAATGCTGGCTATCATCATTGCAAATGGCTCAAATTTGAGTGAAGGCAGTTAGCTGTGATTGGAATAACCCCCACAGGGCCACACGATACTGGCTTAATGCTGCAAGCCTTGGGTGGGTTTGAAATCTGGATACCTAGCTTGCCACACAACAGCCAACCACACACGTAGTGCTTTCTGAGGCACTCGATCCCTGTGCTGTGCTCTCACAGAAAACTCCATTAGTTGTCCCTGTGCTGCCCCAGCCCTGTGCTGTGACCTTGCAGCATGGACAGAAGCACATGGCTTGATCACATACGTTTTGTGGGACACCTGAGTACTCGTGTTAAGGGTTGGAGGGATAAGCTGAGTTGATTTCTAATTGGGAGGGTATTGCAAGAAAGAAAAAGGGAAAAACAACACATTTTATCAAGTGGGCTAATGCAATAGTGCCATTTATTGTGCTCTGTGCTGAAATCATTACTTTACCTTCCTGAGGCTTTGGCTTTGAAAGATTTGTTCCCAAACAGATTTCATGTCACACCAAAGAGCAGCATCAGCATGGCTTATACTGTACATTGACAGCTGAAAGGGATTTAATTAATTCTGAACAGCAAGACAGTAAGATAGCCATTTAAGCCTGTGGGATTTGAAAACATTGAAAATAAGAGTAGTGCTATTAATAGCTATTTATCTATTCCATAAAGGGAACATTATAATGTGATGTCTTTGCATAAATGTACAAATAACTTATAAACCAAATGTCATGTGAGCTTATGTTAATTTAAATGGAGTATAGGATTCCAGGATGTTGATTAACGCCAGAAACGAGGCTCTTGGTACTCTCTCTGTGACTTTAACAACAATCACTGCTTTCTATTGGACACTGGAATTTGCACATTTGCTTTCAATAATGTGTAAATCTGATAATAATACAGGAGGCAGCTACAAGACTGTCTCCAAGTACTTATTAAATGTCCCTTATCAAGTTGCTATTAATGTATTCATTTATATTCATAAAGATATTCTCTCTTAATAAAAGGATTTGACACAAACATCTAAACTAAATTTAGAACAATAAAAAAAGGTAAAGGTTCTACTTTGTGGAACATTATGTGAGGATGATTTAGTGCCGTGGTCTTCAAGTCTGGTCCTGGGGAGTCCCCACCCTTTTATAGGCATTTTCAAACCGGTAGGTAAAAATCACATTTATCTTGAGGACTTAAGCAAATCTTTGGATGTATACTGTTATTTATAGCTCAGATGGGATGGAGACCAAAATAAGCCATTGCACTGCAGGGAATTAGAGTTGGAGACCCTTGTTTTATTGCAACCAAACATGCTTGTCCCAATCCTATGGCTTTCTACTGCCATCTACTGATAAATCCCACCAGAGTCATGAGTCACACAGGACACCTCACCGCATTACGCTTGGGCACAATTGACAAAGACTCAATCCGATGCTGCAGCAACTGAGAAACGGATCCATTGTGTTGCCTATTCCAAATCGATCTAGTCTTTAATGCAGGATTTTTCTACACCTGTCCTAGTGTAGCCCTGTGCTTCTGGATTTTCTTTCTCAGATGTTTAATTCAATGCATAATTCAACCTTCGCACTTCAACACTTCGCTTAATTAAACCTTTTTAATACACCCCCTCCACCACCCCAGATGGAAACAGCTGGAGATTTCAAAGTACCTGTACATTCCTTTTCAAATTACAAAATCTTCCAAGTGTAAAAATAACTGCAAATATAACGTTTAAGCAAATTTGCCAATTCACTTAAGGTTTCAATCAAGTGACTGTGAACTCAACTGGAATACAAAAAAAAACAGCGGCAATGTGTGTATTCAGGGCCAGGGCTGGACCAGTTCTCCCTTTTCCTTCTTGAACAAACCAACAGACTTTATAAGCACCCTGTTTCAATACACCATTCTAGTAAATTGTCTCTCTTTCAGTGTAAAAAAAACCGATGAGGTTGAACACTTTTTGTGTGGTGTTCAAATGTATTTCAGTGAAAGCCTTACCACCTTGATTTCATCAGTTATTGTTTTGTGTAGGGAAAATGGAAAAACCTTCACCTTGTATAAGGCCCAGTTTCTATACCTCTACAACAACAAGAACAACCCAACTGTTGTGCATCTATATGGAAAAAAATAAGAAACATTTTACTGAAAATTGAGAAGCACTAACCTGTACACCCTTTATCTCAGTTCTGGTCTCCAGTAGTACTTCATGGGCGCCGACTTCTTCCTCCTTCACCAAGCCGCCCCGAGCCTGGGCAGCCTGGGACACAGCTTTGGCGGCCTTGCGCTTGGCAAACTGCTCAAAAGCCTCCTGGCAAGACATGCGCTCCTTGTCGAACACAACTTTCTTGGCGGGGGGCATGACGTACAACGTGGGGATTATGGGCCGGGCCTCGAAGCCCGAGCACCTCTCTTCCTTACAGGGGATGAGCGGGCTCAGGAGTGAGGGATTCACTGGCTCGGCAATACCCAAAACTGACCCTTCCCCGACCTCTGTGCCAGCAGCCTCTCCTAACAATTTTTTCTTCTTCTTCTTCTTCTTTTTCTTCACCTCCCCTTCTGCTGTGGAAAGCTGTAGCTCGATCTGGCTCGGGTCCGAAGGTCCTGGGAAGTAAAAATGACAAACAAAAAAACATAAATACTACGACAAAACAGGATTACATATCGATATTCTAGTCAGGGTGCAATGTTTATGTTTATTGAGCTTTGATTTTTAAATACAGGGTGACAGTTAGGTGGCCTACTTGAACGACTGAGCACTGGTGCATCATGCAGCAATGAAATTTGGTGTACATAAAATTGGTATGATGGAAAATACACCATCTGACTTCACACTGCCCTTCTGAACACTGACCAGCTATGCACGTCGTCCATGAACACACGAGTCATCACTGACACGAACAGGGTACCACACTGAGCCGCCTTCTGGTTTACACTGCCATTTTCCATAGGACTCTGTTTCCCATATTCCCATTTGTTAACTAAATACACACATTTTATAACAAGGTTGCCTGAATAGACCATTAAACATGGCCCACTATTTCTGTGTAACTATCATCTGCTGTAGCTTGATTTGCTCCATTAATCTATACTGGGAATTTTTACCCCCAAAACATTTGGCAAAGGCATCTGAAACCGAATTGGTAGATGTTCTGTCGGTACGTGGGTCTGAATCCAACAGACTACATCACCAATGGGGTTCAGAGCCTCGTGTGTCACGCACACTCCCTGGGTTTCCTGCCCTCCCTAGCAATCAACAATCTAAAGTATTTAGAGACACTTTCTCAGATCTAATCTAAATTGAAAATCAACAAAAGAGAATAATGTAGAACTGGCGTAACAGGATATGCAAGAGATAAATTAAGTAATAACAGATCGATTAATACGCTTAGAAATTGCAGTCAGTGTTTTTCAGCAGTGGGCACTGACTCATCACTATGAGGTGTCGCTCTGGGGGTCTGGCATAGCTCTTACCCTCTGCGATGGCCAGTGCTGCTGCCGCCTCCTTCTCTTTCTTCAGTGCTTCCCTGGCCTCCACCAAGCGCTGGTGTTCTGCTGGGTCCACCACAATCCCTGCCTCGGCCAGCGCCTTGATCTCATCCATCTTCAGTCTGCGGACTTGTTTCACTTTCCTCATTGCCCTGAGATCAGACATGGGAAATCAAATCAAATATCAAATGAAAGACAGTATCCAACCATGTTCCTCAGCTACCTCTTTACATGTGCTAGTAACAGCATGACAATTGGAAAAATAATGATTCACTGATGACAAAGGGCTGGCTGAACACCACATCCATAAAGAGATGGACAAGAGAAGAGAAGAGATTGGGACACGCTCTCGTAAAGGTTAACAGTAGAATAGCACGATAAAGTCACAGTAAAGTAAGAGGAAAGTAAATAATACTAAAACATGGAGAGGTATAACAAACATGTTTCAGAGACATCTGCTAGTTGCCCACAGCTTTGTTGCTTTGAGTACAGCAGTTGATTATCAACTGGTAATTTCAAACTGGGAAGGCAATACAAAAATTATAAATACAAACTGTTCTGAATGCATTGTTTTTCTTGGAGAAATATAGACCATTTTACAATGCATTGGCAGGCAAAGAAAAATATCTAGGTGTGCCAATGTCATTTGCTCCGGTACTTTTGGGGCCTTAGGATGGTGGATTCCAAACTAGACTATGGTCCGCATCGAGCAGTGCTGATACAATTTTTGGGATGTGTGTCAATCAGGTTAAATTACAACCTGAGGAGGGGAAAAGAAAGAGCCAAACTACACAATTCCCAAGTCTAGTGCTCCGTGCTGTATATAATCTTCTATTAATTGCTTGTTAGGAATGAATAAAGCAAAACCTGCCTTTATTGGCAGGCCATTCATAATATTTTCTAATCCAATTAGGTCATTCCAGGACTCTGTCATGTGTATTGGCATCCGCTTCTGTTGACCAATTAGCTGTAGCTGTAATCAATTAGCCATTATGCAAGTGTGTGAGTTTTAGTCGCTTGCCTCAGCCCAATGCGTCCTAATTCATCATGTTTTGCTCAGAGAAATATAACTCTGGAAATTATTAATTTCTCAAACCACTGGCTTACACTCCTATAGATGAAAACAAGAACCCTCTACAGTCAATAAGCCAAAAAAAAAAAAAAAAACTCCAGGGTTCTTTATTTTTTAAATTGGTATCCAAATTGTTTTCCTGAACACTAATTCAAAAAGCATAGTATGATATAGGAAGCTATTACTCCTAATAGTAATATTTCAGGCCATTTTAATGTATTTGCAACTGATGTGTTATTACCAAGAGTATTTTTTTTATTTAATTTTTTTTATTGGGTTTGGCCCTTGATTGTTTCTTAGTTTTAAGTCGTTATTACACTGTAAATGAGAGGGGAAGGAGCAATAGCGCTGGCTACTGCACGGCTGAGAGAAGTGGGTTATGTTAATAATGGCAAGAGTAATGGATATTCTTATACTGGAAAAAGGGCAATACTTTTGTATTATTAAAAAGATAAATGCAATAATTACAAAGAGTATGATGTAGAAAAGCCAGCAGCTCATGTTAATTGAGAGCTGAAAATGGGATGAATCAGTAGAAGTGTGGAAAACAAGTAAATTCTCGATCTTGGTTTGAGTTCGGGCTACAAGATGAGTGGCTGTGAGTTGTGCAGAGCAGGGCAGTCACGTATCTCTTTTAGGACGTTATACTGTGATAATAAATGTAGTGCTTCATTTTCAGAAGTTATTATTTAATGGTATACTTGAAGTTGAAATTGGCAATTGTTAATCAAATCAGCTCCCAGCTATATCCCTCATTCTCACACAGAGGAGATGAGATTGTGTTTCCCCATTACTGGAGTATAACAACCATTGGCCTAAATGAGAGGCCGCTTTTAGAAGTGCCAACATTACGTGCCTGTTAACCTACATCATTGAGACGTCACTCTTCAGGTAGCTACCCTGACCTGATGTGAAATAATAAAAAGGTTAGCTACAGTCTGCCAAGCTCCCGGTGCCTCATGGAACGATTGTGCTGTGATGGATGGGGCCTGTGATATTACCTCCGCAGGAGCTTGTCCTTCATGATGGTCTGTCTCTCTCGCCACAGCTCCAGCTCCGGGCTGCTGAGGTTGGTGGGTTTCAGGTGATCCAGCGGGGTGGCGTCCTTCCCCTGCTTCCAGAGCTCATAGCGCTCGGGCTGCAGGCAGCGCACAAACACATCCATGGAGATCTTCACCATGTCCTTCCGGCACGTACACTGCCAAAACACAGAGCACGACACTTCTGATATTTCTATGTGCTCAAAATATACAAATCAGACCCTGTTCAATCAGCCTGTCCTTACAGTGGGAGACATATAGACACCATACACACACGTTCTGAAATGCATATGAAAAAAGCACATATTTATTTGATCACTGCACACAACAGAGCTACACTGTCACAGGAGTAATGCTGCAGTCACATTTGTCTAGTAAGTATATGTGGAATATTCTGTCCTGGAACTGACCCTGGCACAAGACAAGAACACAAGACTTCTTTCCACATGTGAACACACATAACCCCCCCCATGTTAAAACAACAATTCAAAATATGTTTTACTTAGTAGAGGTATTATTACATGAGGCCCAGTGTACAGGAATGTCTCATTCTTGCATAGGGCACACCCAAAGTGTTAACCCAGATACAAGGACACATCTGTAGAGTTCCCGGTATGTAAAAAAAACACCCTGAATGTAAAAATCACATTATTCTTTCATGCCATACAAAGCAGTGTGGATAATATAGTAAATAATGGGGTGTGTAATCTGTAATTAAGGAACAGTAATGAAGTCAAATATATATATATATATTTATTTTAGTTTGTTCTTATGTCATTTTGCAAATCTTTATTTATATAAATGAACATGAAACCATGAACAGTTATTCCCATACTTTTTAATTTGTTAAATTAAACATGAAGGTAGTATTTATATAGATCTCCACCATCACCATCAGCCCATATCGATCCCCTGCTGGATTATGGCCTCCCCCAGATATTTCCACTTGCTTCAGTCTACAGCTTCTCTTGTCCATGTCACACCTGCAAAGCTTATATTTCATCTTCCCATCTTTTATGTGTTCATCTTCTAGGTTTTTCTCATCTCTTGATATATATTCAATAGCTTCCTCTGTCCATCCTTGATGTGTCCAGCCCATTGCCAATTTTACATTTTTGTTTGTTCTCTGATCCATGAAATGTATTTTTGTCTCAGCTTGTTATTCCTTGCAGACTTGGAATCCATGATCTTTCCATGCTTCTTTGTGTCGTCCTGTATTTCCTGAATCATTTTTGCATTAATGGACCAGGTTTCACAGATTACACTGGTAGTATGCACTGATCAAATACTTTTCTCTTCAGGCAAATTGATAGATTTTTTTTTAGAATTCTTCCACTTCTGATAATCACATTTCGTTTTTTGATTGTTGTGCCATCATCAAATTTTAGGGCTATGATTTGATTCTTTCCTATTCAAAGGTGTTGTTTTGCATTTTTGATGCTCCCATTATTCTTATTCTTAATTATTCATAATACATTCTTTAATAAGGTTGCTGTTAAACTTTGTCACATCTTCAATAATACCTTTCCTTATGGTTTTGCACAGCTCAATGTAATTAACATTTGATTTGGGGTCTTGACTATTTTAATTCTCTTCTTTTCTTCTTTATTTCTCTTGTAGCTTGCAAGATATATTCTTGTGATGTGTTGAGTCATAACTGTGATGTGTCTAGGTCTTCTTGTTGGTCATAAAGTACACTAAATTGGTTCTTGAGTGTTTTGAGCGCAAGCATGGCTCCTAAGCATCTGTGTTCAGAGACAACTCCGAAAGAGACAAAGAAAATAAATCCTTTAGAGGTTAAGATGGATGTGATGGAGCACTTTGAAAGACTTATGGATATTTCACGTGCTCTTGGCTTGAATGAGACATCTGTTCACACTATTCGTGATAATGCCCAGAAAATTAAAGGAAGTGTTAGTTTGTCTAACCGTAGTAGTAAGGTTACACATACATGTAGTAACATCATACAGACAATGGAGAGGTTACTGGTTACCTGGATGCACCACCAAAGTTAGCGAAAGGTGCCCACTAGTTTAGATGTTATTCAAGCAAATGTGCTTAGTGTATTTAATGATCTGAAGAAAAATGCGAGTGGTAGTGATAGTGAAGCTTTAATGCTAGCTAAGTATGGTTTTCCATTTTAAGAAGCGTTGTAGGTTGCATAATGTTAAGGTTACTGGTAAGGCAGCTGCTGCCGATAGCGAGGCAGACAACTTTTCCAGAGTTTTTGGCCAAAGTGATTTGTAAGAGGTGTTGTTGATCTTACAACATTTGTTTGTTATTTATTCATTCATTACATACATGTCAAATATATTCATTTTCTCCTTTCTACACTTATTTTACCATTATTTCTCTCTCGCTGACTTCCATTGGAACGCATCTTTTTAGAACATGTATTCCTAGAGAAATGGGCTTCCTTTAACACGGTTTCAGTTAGCATGGTCAACGCATCTACCGTGTTAAGTGAGACCTCCCTGTGCTATTTCTTCATAAAAATCGTATTTCCTCATCAGAGTGGCTTGATTTAGGTCTGGATAATATCTGAAGCTGATCTCATCTGGATAACTATCCTTGCAGTCAAATTCGATTATGTTATTCTTCAGTCTCCATAATGAATCCAACACCACTTGTGCAACCATTCTTTGCTCCATGATTAAATAAAAATCTCCACTCTCCAATTCAACTAGTTATTTTCATTTTCTTTAAATTTCACTAAGTCCTATAGTGTCCTATTTAATTTTACCAAGTTTTACTATTTTTGAAGTATTGCTTCACTAGAGAAAGTTCATCAGTTGTTCGTAGTCAGGGTCAGAAATGGCAGCCTGTCCATACCCAGTGATCGCTAGCACCCTCTGCTTTCATGTTCTCCTGACCACTGCCTTGGGCAGTGGCAATACAGCTGCTGGGGACAGAGGACCATTTATTTTATTTCAACGTCAAGGGGATTTGATAGCCATAATGCACTACATTGGCCAGACAAGTGGGTGAGTACTTCTTCAGATAGATTTGTTCATCAGTTGTTATACATCTCTAACAAAGTTGTATCACCTTTTACATCCACCAGTTACTGTGGCCACACCAAGGTAGAGTGTAGTGAAGTCAGTTTATTAACTGAAAAATGCTGTTTCTCAGCTTCACTGTAAGTAGTCATACATTCACCAGGTTATCAATTAATATCAGTTTAGCAACACCAGCACACAATAACATTTAAACCACAACACTGACCTTACATCCTATGATTATAGGTTGACTGGTAGACTGAAACGTTTCTTAGCTTCACTCTTAGTAGCAATAAATCCACATTATATGCATATAATCTACACTGGACCCCAAAAGCACAACTAGATTAAACAGGAGCTCCCATGACATCTGGGCTTCTATGGAGGAGGTAATTATACCACCACAAGCAACATACAATCCAGTACCAATCCAGTGTAGGATTCTACCTTGACTTTTATCATATTAGCTGCAAAATGTTAAAAAATGTATGACCTAATCCTAAGACTGGGGGGGCTCTTTATTAAAAAAAAGAACCTAATTCTCTTTGTGCCCTGGATCATGTATTACATTTCTGCTTTATTTCATGAACTGCGCTGAAAGCCTTATGTTCAATTACCGTGAACACTCTTCAACAACGGGAGGCAGAGGGAGAGAGAGAAAGAGAAAGAGAGAGAAGGGGTGGGCTAGGGGCTGTGAATGGTAATAACAGCCACCACCAGTACAGAAATCTGACGAAGAAATATCAAGAATAAGCCACTGCAATACCTTGCGGATATATTATGAAGAATAAGTGTCTGCCAAGCAACTTTTTTCTATTAACGGGGGGTGGGGGGGTAGACAATACAACAACAAAATAAAAAAGAGTTGTGAAACTGCATAGAAAATGGTGCTTAATGTTAAAGGGTACACAGTGCTTTCAAATGCCAGGTTTTTTGGTCTGTTCTATTTTTATAGTTTCCATTACAACACCCTTCCATCACCATTCAGTCATTGTAATGAAGAGCCACAGTAAAGTTAGTTTTCATCCTGCCACACAAACATCAGATCGGCTCAGAATAAGTATTGGTGACCTATCCCATTGTTAGGAAGATTAAGTAGTGATTATGCAGTACAGATACCATTATCATGAAAAGCCATAATAAATCCCATCTACATGCTTTCATGCTGTGAACTATACCCTCCAATTTACGGTTAAATTGTCGTAACAATATGAAATGTCTGTGCAGAGCTTTCTCCTCCTAATGGTAGAAAGTGCACTTAAGTACGTGATCTCGGAGCTCCTGTAATCTGTTAAGAATATCATGGGTTTTTTTCCCGTTCAGAAATATTTACTGTGCTTTTTCAGGGTAATTGATAGATAAACGAGGAAATTTAAGTCAACAATGTCTCCACAGAGCAGTATAGCAAAGCTGGTCGATGATGGCTCAAAACTCCGAAAGTGGAGCTCATTTGGAATGTAGGAAATGACAGATAAGACCCAATCAAGGAGGGCTGATGACTCGGTTAAGATGCCTGACACTATTACCAGTAGTAATAATAGTAGTTTGCATTTACATAGCCCATTTCATCTGAACGAGTCCCCAAAAAAATGGGGATTCAACTCCACCACAGAAGTCGACTGCCCACTTGGAAGATGCTTGTCTGCCGTTTTGCACCAGTGGCATACTGCAGTACACATAAGGTGGAGAACTGAGGGGTTAATGAGGGGCCATATTTAAAAAGCCATTTAACCAGGACAATGTTGTTAGCACCCCTGCCCATCAGGATCTCTGGTTTTATACCTTAACCAAAACATGGGAAAAGTGGGTTCATTTTGCATTTGAACACAGGTCTCCAGAGAGAAAAGCCCTGAGATCCTAATACACTGCCAGGTTGTTTTGGACTAATAACAGCTTCACTTAGTTGATGGGTGACAAAACATCCTTGGTTTCTACATTTATTTTCAAACAAACATCACATCACCATAAATTCCTTCATTAACAGCTAAGAAGGAGGGTATTTCAGTAGAAGATACTTCAGTAAATGTAGGTATGCAAATCAAGCATTCTTCACAGAGTAGCACTTCTTTCCAACTTTCCAACTTTTCTTCTTGTTGTTTTTTTGGTTGTTGTTCAAAGTGTTCTTCACTTCACTAAAGAAAACGAATTACACCACCCACTTGTATCTGGTCTGTGGGAATGTGCAAATGCGAGCTGGCTGCTGCAATGCATGGCTGGGCTCTTCTCCGAGGTTAGCAGTAGATGAGATGTATGGGGGGGGGGGTTCATTCATTGTTCTTGACAGATTCCCAAGTCAAACACAGCTGCGCTCTGTCAAAACGCAAAGAACCGCTTCCCCGCTCTCTCCGTTTCCTTTAATGACATGTACCTCTGATATCACTGGAAACAATCCTGCCTCATTTTCTTTGCTCTCTCCTATCTTCCAGCAGTACTGGAATGAATTCCACTCTCTAACTTAGCTGTGGAGAGTTAGTCTGGTATCAACAGAAGACCCAACACAGACAGACAGATACTGGTAAATATCAGTGCAGTGGGAATAAACCACTCTTGTACTGAATCAGTTGGTATCACAAACAGACAGATGTATATACTATGGATATATACATTTTCAACAAAAGCCGCACATTTAAAGATGTATTCACATTCAAACGACAGAGGACTGCATTCTTAAATGTATGACATTGAGATATCATTGGGGCCTACGTTCTATGTGTTTTCAACCTGACACCACCAACTATGTTTATTTAAATATCAATACCAAAAGAAACTACCTAAAACCTTGACCTGGGTAATGAAAAAGATGGAAGGGTGCTAGCATGTCTTGCTTGGTTTGTTTAGACTGCTTGCTTTAATATGTATAGACTACACTGAAAGGCAGGGCCCAGTGACATCACAATACATCAATATTGGCCTATTCAATCATTAAGATGTTAATATCTTTGCGGAACAGATCTCGAAACACTGGGATTTGTTTTAATGATTTATGTTTCAGTTTCTCTGCATCTATTTTTGATCACAATTTCATTTTAAAATTTTGAGTTGATTCACTAAATTAAACTTGAAAAAAGCTGTTCATGACCAAACATCATGATTCTTTTCAAATTCAGATCTTGGTGAGTTAATCAATCACATTCATTACCTCACTCCCAGTCTTCCTGATCCTATTTTAACTGCTCTTTGCCCAAGTTAGCTTACAAGGAGTCAACTGACAAATTGTGAGTAGTTCGCCATCGCAATTGAAACTGAATGTTCTCATAATGAGTATGCAGATATGGTTTAACGACAACAGATTGAGTTTTGAAGTCAAGTAGTGATAAAGAACATAAATGATGAACCTTATTTATAACATACTCCATCAACAGATGTTTATATATACAACGGGTGGTCTTTTCGTATAAAAACAATAAATGATTATATTGGAGTAAATGACAACTTCTTCCAGAGCTTTGCTGGTTCCTTGCCTGCTTTTCATCCATCACGTGCCACCTATGACACAATCCTGCCTAGGAATATCTTTAATCCTACTATTCCTACACCTCCTGTCTTATTAATAATAGTCTACATTCACAAAGAAAGCAAAGAAGAAATTATGTATGCCCACCTACATTGTCTCAGGAGAAGCCAAGTGGATATATGTTAAGATTTAATTAAAATTATCCAGATGTTGTCTTCAACTGAACACACAGGGCATGTCCAGAAACAGTTTCTTGTGATTAAAGAGCTACCCAACTGCCACATGACAGCACACGATCATGTATAGACCTGCCTGTGTCACTTTGATTAAAATAAAATACAAATAAAAAGTATTTCTAGTTGTATTGCATATGAGGTAAAATCAAGTGAACTGAACTCAACTACAGCCTAGAACAGCAGCGTTTGCAGGGAAATTTGTTATTGTTAATCAAGACTGCTTTACTTTAACAGCGCCTTCCATTTCCAGTGCTGCCATATGCAGGGATAATACAGGGACTGGACTCTGAGGGAGAATTAATGGCCAGCGCTTGCCTTGGTGAGCTATCAGCTAACAGAAGCCTATTTGTTTGTACCTTGAAGAGCAGCAGCAGCAACTACAGCCACAGCAGGTTACTGATCTTGTCAATTTTACAATTTTCTTTCTTGAGTCCTTGGCCGTTTCCTCAGAGACCATCATTATGAATATTCCTCTGTTTGTTCTGCCAGTCTATGAAGGACAACCCATCACACACACACACACACACACATCAAACAGTACCATGTCTGCTCTCTGCTCACACAATGCTTACAGAATTGGGGGGCAGCTCAAAATGGGGTATTGCCATTCCACAGACTTGGATTGGAACTGCACAGAACCTCAGCAACTGTCAACACCTCTGTTTAGATGATGACACTACAGATTTCCATCTTCTCTTTTCCCTTATGTGTTCCCTAGCCATTTTGTTAACCTTGTAAATGTTGTGTACATAGAGAACATTGAAGGTTAGTGCTTGTAGAACCTTGTAAACAGTCTCTGGTAAATGTACTGCTTAATGGATTAATTGGTACATTTGGAGTTGTTTTTTTTCTTTATTGAGAAAAAAGCACATATTAAGACCCTTTTGATACCAAAAAAAAAAAAAGGGAGACCATTACTAAGGTCAGGCTCTTTTAAATTTGAGTTGGTAATCAACCTTGAGAGTCAGCTTCAACTATTATTTTTGTAAAGGAGTATTTCATACTTTCAGGCCTTAACACATCACATATTAACCTTAGACATGAGAACATAAGAACATTAGAAAGTGTCCAATCGAGAGGAGGCCATTCGCCCGATCGTGCTCATTTGGTGTCCATTAATAACCAAGTGATCCTAGGATCCTATTCAGTCTATTTTCGAATGTTCCCAAATTGTCTCTTCAGCCACATCGCTCGGGAGTTTGATCAGATTGTGACGCCTCTCTGTGTGAAGAAGTGTCTCCTGTTTTCTGTCTTGAATGCCTTGAAGCCCTTGACTGCTGACTCCTTAGAGCACTGAAGTAGTTTTGGGGGTTGATTTTGTCCATTCTTTTTTTAATACCTGAATCAAACCTGATAATTATATCCAAGACAAAAGAGACTCCATTATTCAATCTCACAGCCTACTAAATTCCTGTGAGGTCAGGAATTACTCTACGGTCTCTTAGAGCTCTCTCTAGGAGAGCAATGTGCTTTTTGTAACATGTTGACCAAAACTGTGCACAAAATGCAGTATTTCTAGTACACTGTATAATTTTAACATTATTTCCCTTTATACAAATTGGACATATCTCTGAAAGACACCTAATCGGTGACAATCTCGCATACAAAATCAAAACAAAACTAACAAAATTGCCAATAACATCTCTTTATATGTTAATACATTTTGAACCTTGTTGTGATCTGGATCTTATGTCTACTGCTTGGGGGGCAGGGAGAAATAAAAATGAGCTTATTTGCTGCCACCATTATCCCTTAATGAGATATGAGGAGTTTAAAGACGCATGCCCTAAAACTACAATCTCCTTACCTAGCCTGTACCAGTGCAATTTAACGACTAGGCACGGGGTTGCTACACAAATCCCCATTATAGAGTTCCTATCAATGGAAATGTTATGTTTTACAAGTATTAGATGCCATCTTCTCAGAGGAAATATGTGAAGAGGAGATTAGAAGCTGTCTGACACTTCATTTAAAAGGCCTCTTCTTTGCATCCTTCAGATACACTAAAATAGTGCAGATGCTGGGTGCTATTCAGGACTATGATAGAGAATATTTCTGCAATCACATGCTTGATTAATAGCCACAAAATATCACATTAAATGATGACAGCTGAAAATAATCACTGCCAAGAAAAGAGTGGTAATTTCTTTGCTTTGTTATCGCTGAGTTGTTTGAAAAATGGGAGACTGTTAAAACCTTTCCTCTTTGGAATACTGGGCTCAAATCCCACATTTTACAACCGGTAACTAAATAAAGCTAACTGGTAATACAAGTCACTGCTTATATTGATGAAATCAGGGAAAAAACTAATTACAAAATATATATATACACACACACACACTTGAATATACCTTAGATTATCCATACTAGAATCAGTTTAATCATCAAGATCAAACTAAGCTGATTCCCAAGCCCTAAGATAAACCATATGAATCATGGACAATTCCACTTTCAAAGCAATCTGGAATGGCCAAGGTTACCATCCTATTGAGGATATATCCGTACACTTCAGCACTTCCAATTCATCAGAAGGAGATATATATTGGTTCTAATGAGGGTGATGTGATAAACTAGGACACTTACAGTGAGGGAAAAAAGAATTTGATCCCCTGCTGATTTTGTACGTTTGCCCACTGACAAAGAAATGATCAGTCTATAATTTTAATGATAGGTGTATTTTAACAGTGAGAGACAGAATAACAACAAAAAAATCCAGAAAAACGCATTTCAAAAAAGTTATAAATTGATTGCATATTAATGAGGGAAATAAGTATTTGATCCCTTCGACTTAGTACTTGGTGGCAAAACCCTTGTTGGCAATCACAGAGGTCAGATGTTTCTTGTAGTTGGCCACCAGGTTTGCACACATCTCAGGAGGGATTTTGTCCCACTCCTCTTTGCAGATCCTCTCCAAGTCATTAAGGTTTCGAGGCTGACGTTTGGCAACTCGAACCTTCAGCTCCCTCCACAGATTTTCTATGGGATTAAGGTCTGGAGACTGGCTAGGCCACTCCAGGACCTTAATGTGCTTCTTCTTGAGCCACTCCTTTGTTGCCTTGGCTGTGTGTTTTGGGTCATTGTCATGCTGGAATACCCATCCACGACCCATTTTCAATGCCCTGGCTGAGGGAAGGAGGTTCTCACCCAAGATTTGATGGTACATGGCCCCGTCCATCGTCCCTTTGATGCGGTGCAGTTGTCCTGTCCCCTTAGCAGAAAAACACCCCCAAAGCATAATGTTTCCACCTCCATGTTTGACGGTGGGGATGGTGTTCTTGGGGTCATAGGCAGCATTCCTCCTCCTCCAAAGACAGCGAGTTGAGTTGATACCAAAGAGCTCGATTTTGGTCTCATCTGACCACAACACTTTCACCCAATTCTCCTCTGAATCATTCAGATGTTCAATGGCAAACTTCAGACGGGCCTGTACATGTGCTTTCTTGAGCAGGGGGACCTTGCGGGCACTGGAGTATTTCAGTCCTTCACGGCGTAGTGTGTTACCAATTGTTTTCTTGGTGACTATGGTCCCAGCTGCCTTGAGATCATTAACAAGATCCTCCTGTGTAGTTCTGGGCTGATTCCTCACCGTTCTCCACGAGGTGAGATCTTGCATGAAGCCCCAGACCGAGGGAGACTGACAGTTATTTTGTGTTTCTTCTATTTGCGAATAATCACACAAATTGCTGTCACTTTCTCACCAAGCTGCTTGGCGATGGTATTGTAGCCCATTCCAGCCTTGTGTAGGTCTACAATCTTGTCCCTGACATCCTTGGACAGCTCTTTGGTCTTGGCCATGGTGGAGAGTTTGGAATCTGATTGATTGATTGCTTCTGTGGACAGGTGTCTTTTATACAGGTAACGAGCTGAGATTAGGAGTACTCTCTTTAAGAGAGTGCTCCTAATCTCAGCTCGTTACCTGTATAAAAGACACCTGGGAGACAGAAATCTTGCTGATTGATAGGGGATAAAATACTTATTTCACTCATTAACATGCAAATCAATGTATAACTTTATGAAATGCGTTTTTCTGGATGTTTTTGTTGTTATTCTGTCTCTCACTGTTAAAATACACCTACCATTAAAATTATAGACTGATCATTTCTTTTCAGTGGGCAAACGTACAAAATCAGCAGGGATCAAATACTTTTTTCTCTCACTGTATATATATATATATATATATATATATATATATATATATATATATATATATATATATATATATATATCTATCTATCTAGATATATATATATATATATATATATATACACACACACACTCACCTAAAGGATTATTAGGAACACCATACTAATACTGTGTTTGACCCCCTTTCGCCTTCAGAACTGCCTTAATTCTACATGGCATTGATTCAACAAGGTGCTGAAAGCATTCTTTAGAAATGTTGGCCCATATTGATAGGATAGCATCTTGCAGTTGATGGAGATTTGTGGGATGCACATTCAGGGCACGAAGCTCCCGTTCCACCACATCCCAAAGATGCTCTATTGGGTTGAGATCTGGTGACTGTGGGGGCCAGTTTAGTACAGTGAACTCATTGTCATGTTCAAGAAACCAATTTGAAATGATTCGACCTTTGTGAAATGGTGCATTATCCTGCTGGAAGTAGCCATCAGAGGATGGGTACATGGTGGTCATAAAGGGATGGACATGGTCAGAAACAATGCTCAGGTAGGCTGTGGCATTTAAACGATGCCCAATTGTCACTAAGGGGCCTAAAGTGTGCCAAGAAAACATCCCCCACACCATTACACCACCACCACCAGCCTGCACAGTGGTAACAAGGCATGATGGATCCATGTTCTCATTCTGTTTACGCCAAATTCTGACTCTACCATCTGAATGTCTCAACAGAAATCGAGACTCATCAGACCAGGCAACATTTTTCCAGTCTTCAACTGTCCAATTTTGGTGAGCTTGTGCAAATTGTAGCCTCTTTTTCCTATTTGTAGTGGAGATGAGTGGGGTCTTCTGCTGTTGTAGCCCATCCGCCTCAAGGTTGTACGTGTTGTGGCTTCACAAATGCTTTGCTGCATACCTCGGTTGTAACGAGTGGTTATTTCAGTCAAAGTTGCTCTTCTATCAGCTTGAATCAGTCGGCCCATTCTCCTCTGACCTCTAGCATCAACAAGGCATTTTCGCCCACAGGACTGCCGCATACTGGATGTTTTTCCCTTTTCACACCATTCTTTGTAAACCCTAGAAATGGTTGTGCGTGAAAATCCCAGTAACTGAGCAGATTGTGAAATACTCAGACCGGCCCGTCTGGCACCAACAACCATGCCACGCTCAAAATTGCTAAAATCACCTTTCTTTCCCATTCAGACATTCAGTTTGGAGTTCAGGAGATTGTCTTGACCAGGACCACACCTCTAAATGCATTGAAGCAACTGCCATGTGATTGGTTGGTTAGATAATTGCATTAATGAGAAATTGAACAGGTGTTCCTAATAATCCTTTAGGTGAGTGTATATATATATATATATATATATATATATATATAGTGGGCCTGAAATTCAATTTCAGGGAAAATAATTGTGAATGCTGCACAAATGCAGGTGGCAGGTTTTAAACTTTTCTTTATTGCAGTACTATGATTACCCTGTGTTTTACATATAAGTGTCAGTGCTTTTCCAATATGAAAGGAATACCTCTAGGCTTTTGACCTTTGATTAGCATGTGTTTTGTATTCAATTGGATTACCACATTACAGGCTATTGACTTCCAATACATGTAAAAGCACAGCACAGCGGTCAGCCCTAAAAGGTGGTAAATGACAGCCCTGATATCACATTAAAGAAAATACTAATTCTGTGCATCTTAATGAAGTAGTCAGTTTCAGTGTTGTAACAACGAAACAAAGATGCAATCTTTCAGTATTTTGGCTAATTTTCTTTCCTTTTGTATTATTAACTGTGTGCTTAACTTACGGATGGAAAAAAGGGTCTAACTTCATAATTACCTGGTAGGTTATACTGCTGCAGGATTCGAACTATTATTAGGCAATCCTTCTTACATAAAGGGCAGTCAGGCTAGTGCTGCATAAACCAGGCATGAAGTAATTGAGCATTAAAAAATATCTGTATTTCTGCAGTACTGAATGCATTAAGACTGAAATATTTTCTTGCCTGAGGAAAATAAGCAGTTTTAAGCCTGTGTCTTCAAGAAAGATTCATCTTTTTCCCCTGACTTATGGGAGGGACACATTTTAATCCTAGTTCACATTATATAAGCAAAGCTGCTTCTAATTGAAAACATTAAACAAAAAACAAGGATTGTAATTAGCCAATGTATGCGAGTGCAAGTTGAGTATAGGCCTATGCATTTTTTTTTTTTTTTATAAAGTTTTTGAAGCGCTGGGTCGTAGAAACCGCCAAGAAACAAAATGATTAAAAAAACAATTTGGTGCATAAGTGTGTAGTCAAAATGTATGTTTAGAATTGTATTAGTTGATTATTTACTATATATCGGTGCTTACATGGGATTGCACAGCGCTGCAGTGACATACCAAGCTTAAAGAGATCCTGAATCGTAAAGATGTATTGACTCAAGTTAATTTCTCGGGGAAACAATTCCTTGTAAATTCAGAAGCCAATTCTAATTTGGCTTATAGATCTTCAGAAATATGGATAGCAGAACCCAGCGCAAACTAAATGAAAACTTTGTACCTGCTATGACTAACGCACACACTTCAGTGTACAAGAAGGAGGATAAGATTATTGGAAGACATGGTCACTGTGGTCCCATTTACATATATAATGTATTGGGTCCACACACACAAAAAATAATCCCCAGAAAACTATATTTATATGTGTACCAAATATCAATGCTCCACTCTGCACAGGTTTCATGATGCATGCTTTTGAACAACCCAATTAACTGAATGCTTTCATACAGACATCTGATCTGCATCCCTGCATTTGCTGCCACCCTGACGTCACACGCATGGCCCCAGCAGCATACACTTGGCTTTGGTTGCAAAGTGCTAGCCCCCTCCACTGCTGTTCTCAACTTTTTATCAAAGGATATGAAGAACCCCCCTATAAAATAACACATATCAAATGGCATTTGTGTTCCTCCTCAGCTAATGACTTTGCAAAAGTGCTGGCATGCTGTGCAGCCCCCTGAGACCAACACAGAAAGTGTGCAGATTCTCCACTTGAGCCGTCATTATTGACTTAGCAGTGGAGCTGCTATAATGAGCTTCTCCATTAAGAGATCTGGAAAGAACTCAATGTGCTCCTGCAAACAAAATAATTAGGGTACATTCTTCACGGGTCCTGGGATTTAATGGAAAACCACTGCTTTTTAAGAGTCACAAAAGTTTATGAAAGGCAATTAAATCCAGAACGGATTTCAAACCCAAGATGACCTCAGATGAAGACATCATTTACAGACAGAGAATCCCATTTGGCAACTGCTCCCCCTCCCCCTTTGTATTATTTTTAATAATCCTATTTGAACGATTAACTATGCTAATGACTGGGGAGGTCAACGTCTCATTGGGAACATCACAGTAACTAAGGACAAATTGAACACTGAAGGAATTTAATAGGTTTCCATCCCACATTACAGCACGCAATGCTCAAGAAACACTGCAGGCTGAAAGTCAGAACACAAAGATATCAACTGTGCACACAGCCCCACCAACATTTGCTCGAATCACCTGTTAGACAGGACGAATACTTGTCTGATTCAACCTATCTGAATTGCCTTTCCTAATCCCTCTAATTCCCTTTTGACTTCAAGTTAACATTGTCCATGTTCCACTTTTCTAATAACAGCTTGGGATTCTGCTTGTACCTGATAGAATTACACTTGATAGAAAAGTACACATGCCAGAGATTTCTCCCTTATTTTGGCACTAATTTAGACTAATTTTGCTTTCATACATTAGGTCAAATTCACTTTAAATTGCAATTGAAGTTACTTTCAGTGTTTTCCTTCAGAACAACCCAATCCACATCTTAAAACCCACTGAACATTCTGGGACAATCAATGGATTTCCATAACAGACCAAGTGACCTCCACTAATAAGAACTGGACTAGGGTTTCTGAGTAGTTATTACTTCACATTGCTGTGAATACAGTACAGTCCTCTCATAATATCACTAAATCTGGTACAGGTAATCAAACAGGAGGCACACAGGACTGGCATAATACCGCGGGCTGTAGTCGATGGTGTAGCCCAGAAAGAAGCCCCTTCTCAACAGGGATCAAGCGGGAGTCCAGGGACCCAAGAGGCCTAGCAGACTTTTTTTTACCCACACTAATTTGCCTGTATGTACTGCAAGGATGAAGAAAATCCATCTTTTAAAGTATGTAGGCAGCCACAGCGTTTTGGGGGCAGCTAGCTGCAACGGTCTCCGCTGGCTATTTACTGTCTATTCTCTTATAGCCTAAAATTCATTCACAAGGCACTTGCCTGAATTCCATTTCATTTTCACGTCATTATTCAAAGAACGATTTCAAAACTGGGCGTGGTAAGCGATTCAGGGACTGGAGTCAGTATCCGCCCCACCAGTATTAATGGCCACGAGCTGCTACTGATATGTACATTATCATAGATCTATATATATATATATATATATATATATATATATATATATATATATATATATATATATATATTTATCACTTTTTCGATTTTTAGAGCAGACTTTTGTATAGTAAAAGTTTCATTTTTTTTAAACATTGTATTGTATTCAATAAAATTTAACTAAAAACCAAATAAGTGAGACTGCAGCCATAAAATTCAATTTTCTTATATACACACACACACACACACACACACACACAAACATAACCATTCAAAAGTTCGGGGTCACTTAGAAATGTCCTTGTCTTCGAAAGAAAAGCAAATTTTATGTCCATTAAAATACATCAAATTGATCAGACATACATGTAGACATTGTTAATGTTGTAAATTACTATTATAGCTGGAAACGGCTAATTTGTAATGGAATATCTACATAGGCGTACAGAAGCCCATTATCAGCAACCATCAGTCCTGTGTTCCAATGGCACGTTGTGCTTGCTAATTCAAGTTTACCATTTTAAATGGCTAATTGATCATTAGAAAACCCTTTTGCAATTATGTTAGCACAGCTGAAAACTGTTGTTCTGATTAAAGCAGCAATAAAACTGGCCTTCTTTAGACTAGTTGAGTATCTGTAGCATCAGCAATTGTGAGTTCGATTACAGGCTCAAAATGGCCAGAAACAAAGAACTTTCTTCTGAAACTCAGTCTAATCTTGTTCTTAAAAAACGAAGGCTATTCCATGCGAGAAATTGCCAAGAAACTGAAGATCTCGTACAACGCCTCACAGATCCTCAACTGGCAGCTTCATTACATAGTACCCGCAAAACACCAATCTCAACATCAACAGTGAAGAGGCGACTCCGGGATGCTGGCCTTCTAGGCAGAGTTGCAAAGACTCAGACTCAGACTCAGACTGGCCAATAACAAGAAAAGATTAAGATGGGCAAAAGAACACAGACACTGGACAGAGGAAGACTGGGAAAAAAGTGTTATGGACAGATAAGTTTGAGGTGTTCGGATCACAAAGAAGAACATTCGTGAGACGCAGACCAAAGGATGCTGGAGGAGTGCTTGACACCATCTGTCAAGCATGGTGGAGGCAATGTGATGGTCCGGGGGTGCTTTGGTGGTGGTAAAGTGGTAGATTTGTAGATTTGTACAGGGTAAAAGGGATCTTGAAGAAGGAAAGCTATCACTCCATTTTGCAATGCCATGCCATACCCTGTGGATGGCACTTGATTGGAGCCAATTTCCTTCTACAACAGGACAATGACCCAAAGCACAGCTCCAAATTATGCAAGAACTATTTATGGAAGAAGCAGTGAGCTGGTATTCTCTCTATAATGAAGTGGCCAGCACAGTCACCGTATCTCAACCCTATTGAGCTGTTGTGGGAGCAGCTTGACCATATGGTACGTAACAAGCTAATCCAACTTGTGCGAGGTGCTTCAGGAAGCATTGGGTGAAATCTCTTCAGATTACCTCAACAAATTTACAACTAGAATGCCAAAGGTCTGCAAGGCTGTACTTGCTGCAAATGGAGGATTCTTTGACGAAAGCAAAGTTTGAAGGACACAATTAAATTAAAAATCATTATTTCTAACCTTGTCAATTACTATATTTCCTATTCAAACTCATTTCATGTATGTTTTCATGGAAAACAAGGACATTTCTAAGTGACCCTAAACTTTTTAATGGTAGTGTATCTCTCTCTCTCTCTCTCTCTCTCTCTCTCTCTCTCTCCGACAGCATGGAGCCCCGTGCTCAGAGCAATGAATTTAATATATTAAATTGTCTGAAAGCTAAGTCTAAAGTAGCAAGATGAGTAATATATAAAATATATTAGACAGAGGAAAAAAATCACGAGTTCGAAGTAGAGAGTCCCAGTGAACATGAAAGCGAGGCTGAATGATGGGGAGTGTCACTAAATAAAGCAGGCCCCGGGGGAACATCCCAGACGGCCTACAGAGGCAGCTTTGTTAAGACAGTTGCGCTCATTTAGTTCCCAAGGTAAGGACAACGCCCCACCCCTTCTGGGTTGTATTCTTGACTAGAACGATAACCCCCTCCTTTAATAGCCCCTTTGGAATAAACAGAGATCAAAAGAACCGTTGTTTAATTTTGAGTTCTAAATGCTACCTATTCAAGTGTATTTCCCTCTTGTATCTCATTTGGTATACTTACTTTTATTGGATATGACTCTACAATATAGAATTTCTAATTAGGCTTCACACTGATGGTTATACAGAGAACAAAATTGGCAGCCTCAAGTATTTTATATTATAAAATAGAATGTCAATATTTAATTGGGGATTTTAAAGAAACTATGTCATGGGCCATCCATGTGTATTTAACTACCTATTTAACACATGTAAATTGTTATATTACCATTGAATTTCCCTTTCAATGTTTACATTTAATCTCCAGTACAAAATACCCAAAGAAATGTTTTGCCACAGTGTGTTCATCCTCTCTTCAGTCATAGACCATTGCTCACACTGAAATGTACCTAATACTCTTTCCACATGACTTTGTTGCTGCAGTTTTTCTAAGCAACTGAAAAGGAAACAGCCTGGAGAAGTAATGTGCAAACTGCTCAGCTATTCACATGACTGATGAATGCCCTACATTAATGTGTCTTTGTAAAGCACTTTGTGAGGCACTCTTAATATAATGAAAAAAATAGTCCGATTGATCTAGGGATTTGTTACAAGAAGAGTTATGCAATCAAGGCTGACTGACCTGTGTGGAAGCGGTTGTCTGTGACCATCATCCAGTTTTTAGAATAGCATAACGTGGAAATGTGTGGTTTACTAGAAGGTTATTGAAATGATTGCAGTCAGCAACTGGTCAATATTTGGATGGCATTAAATACCCTGCAGTTCATAGTAGTGGACTAGTATGTCAGTATGATGTCATGGGAGATATGATCCATTATAACATGGACCAGAAAGATCCAATGACTCTGAACACAAGAGGGGTGTTGGTTAGCCAGCCTCAGGTCTGATTTGATAATCTATCAGATAGAGCTAGTTACATTCTTCCAGCTGTATCTGGATTAAAGCTGGATTTGTTAGTTTTCCCCCCTAACAAATTCAATTATCACATGGGATTGTTTTTCAGCAAGACAGCTCTCATTCTAGGCAGTGATAGGCTTGGAAGTCAGCAGCAGAGTGCTGGATATAATGACCCAAATAAAATCACACACAACAGCACTTCCAGTGACAACCTGCATACACAAGCCTTTTACAAACCAGATCACTAATCACAACACATTTCATTAGACCTCAGATTCCCAAGTCAGAAACGGTGTGGTCTAAAAGCAAAGCTTCGTGATTATACAGAGGCTAGACCGGGGTGAGCAAGGGACGAGCTTTCTCAGCTTTTGCCAACCGCTCTCTACCCACAGTCCCATTTGAAGTGCTAAAAATCTGAAGGCAGCTTAAAGGCTTAGAAAGACTCCCATTTTTCATTTAGATCCATCAGTTTCTGAAGCAATTCACTAATTGCCTACAGTTGAGTCTAGCAAAGAAAACCTCCAGAATCCACCCTCAGGGGTTTGATTCTGTCAATGTGATCTGTAAGACTAGTAAATGAAAATAAATATCAAGGCTATATAAAATATATCAATTAATCACTTTTAAGACACGCTTTTACTGAAATGGTTTTACTTATCAATGCAGAACAAAGAGCCTGTTGCATCCTGTATGTAAGAAGAAATGTGAATAACTATATTCTAATAGCATATCTTTAGAATACAAGCAAAAACTAATTCCTTGGAATAATATATTGAATTACTTTTGAAAATTAAATATTTAAAACAGATTATGTATAAATACATACACCGATCAGCCATAACATTATGACCACTGAAAGGTGAAGTGAATATTGTTTTGTGTTTTGTTTGCACTTGCACTCAATCATTACTAATGCACCTTCATTCATTTTTTTCAGTGTATATTTACTTAATATCTACTGCTTTTACATTTCGTAAAATAACTAAAACTGGTAGATTAATATACATTGTGTGGCACTTATGTTTTAAGAAAAGGCATCAAAGGCATCATTTATTTATTTTTGAGAATTTACAGCTTTCTTTTTCCAACTTTATCAAGTTTTTAAATTGTCGGAGTATTAAATATGAATGTGTGGCCATTTCTCCATTTCATACAGGAGATAACTGTAAACAAAATGCAAAATAAGTCCATTGCTATCCACAATTAATCACAACAGAACAGGACTCACAGTTTTGTCATCTTCCTCCCGGTCGCAGAGTGCTCCACCGCAACATAAACTGGCATAATAACATTAAAATCTCGTTTGCGAAATGCAGCTTTTCGCAGTTCTGTGCGGATCTGCGCAGCTCCAACAATGGGAGTGGAGGAATTTGCAATTCTGCGCATAACAGCGAAAATCTGCGCACAAGAACCCGACCTAAAACAAATATTCAGACAATAACGTGACCGCTGCTCAATTACTTGGGGGCGGTGCCGTCACTGCGAAATATAATGATTGGTTTTCTAAAGTGCCAATTAGTTTAGACAATTGAGCAGCGGGCTGGAAATAAAAACAAACAAACAAAAATAAACGCACATAGCCGCTCGCTTTGCGTGCCAACTAATACGGCTGTGTGCCACTTTTGGCAAGCGTGCCATGGGTTCGCCATCCCTGAAATACAGTATATTAATATATTCAAAACTTAATTATGACATATTTCAATATATTTATATAAAATACTAAATAAACCCAGCCACACTGTCGAAACAGATTCTTTGGGATCTTTCTAGAAACGGTTGGACGATATCCATAGATCAATAAACTACTAGGAAGCAAACAAAGCTGATGGGTTAAACAGTGTGCCCTCATTTGCAAGCTAATGTGTCATGTTGTTTTTACTGTTCCTCAAATTCTTCACCAACAGTGCCCAGGGTGAACCCTCAGGAAAACTACACATCAGGGCTGGCCTCCTTGTTGAGTTAGTCTAAAACGCACCTTCAAATTATGGTTTTAGATGTCTGTGTTTTGGAATTAGTATACATGTAAAATTCTATCATATAAGCATCTTTCACACACACAAAAAAATAATGCAAATAACGGTGGATGTCAAAGCTGGCAAGTGTAATACTTCAGTGTTTCAGAATGTGTCATCTTAAATCTTCCTGCAGCAACTCAAGTCATTATTGTTATCAAGTCAACCAAGTGTTAGTGTTTCATGGTCTTACTCCTTTAATAATAGTAATTATAGTTTTTATAGGCAACAGGAAGTGTTGCTGTGTCCACAGCTGCGGTAAAAACAGTGAAGACGAGTTATTCTTTTCTCCTTTCCAACAACAGAGGAGATAGTTTGTGCAAGTAAGCAATCCCACATTCAAAGTGAAGAAAAAATAATCAGCAATGTGCAGCGATTACTTTGACTGCAGTGCATTCCAAACATTCCAAACATTTACAAACACTGGTTTGTAAAAATAGACTAATTCACTGTAATGTATGTTTTGCTTGATTTTTGGAATTGATTGTGTTCACAAGCTAAATTGTAACATTCTTATTCCACTACAATCTGCACAAAGAAATTAATGGATTTTAGAAAAACTAAAATGTGTAAAATCACTGAAAGTCAAAGATAAACAAAGCAAGCTGTTAAATGGACCCCAAGAGATGGGCGTGACATGGGAAAGAGAAGTTATAGATCGAAACAAATGGAAACAGAAGATAGTGTATTCTTGTAGTGATGATGGCTTTAAGCCTGAAATTGATATCCCCGAACAAAGGTAGAAACAGAGAGAGAAGTTTGATAATATTATTGTGACATTATCGTCTTATCGCTTTTACTACAGAACACCTTAGACAAAACACATTTGGAAAGAAAATGTATAGTTTTTGAATCCAATTTACTTCAGCTATTTGAGCTTTGCCAAGAGGCATGTACATTGCAGTGAAAAAGTGCTGTAAGAACTGTGGATAAGTTATAATTCAAGCTCAGCATTTAGTTGTCATTTTAAATTAAATAGTAGAGTGATTTGGATTTGCTTTATTAGGCAGTCTAAAGTATGGAAAAGCCAGCCTATGATTGGTACCTTACCAGGTGATCATATATTGCTATCAGCCTCCATACTTGCTGTAGACACCCCATCTGTCATGAATTGGCCATATATTTCATCAACCACTTTATTGAGGCACCAGACCAAATATCTCCACGGACCGGTGGCAAAGGTCTCCATACACAAACCGTTTGCACTGATAGATGACAAAGAAGAAAAGAAAGGCAGGGATTCTTGGGGGTGATGTCTGTTATGACAGTCAGGGTTATTGTCAATCATTTGTCACCTATTTGTCTATAATATTAAATACATAGATGATATGATAGACCCATCAATTTTCTCATTTTATGAAACACAAAACAATATTATAAAAATCCCAAAACAATAATTAATCTCATATACAGGCATACACCTCTATTGGGCACAGAAATGCCATTCTGGATAAATAGCACGGTTTAGTGAATCCCATGCAAAGCGTGTATAATGGCCAAACATTACAAAAACTGTGAGCATTCACCAAGTGAAAAACAATGGTTAATTGAAGGTATGTGTGCTTGTATGAATCTACATCTCTCTCAATGAAGAATCTGTAATTGTGTACATGTTTGTCCATATCTCTAGGATGGGAAGCCCTTACAAGTTTACAACAGACCCTTTACCGTTGCCAGCTGATGAAAAGATCTACAGCTCTGCCCTTTGGCCACATGTCATATTTGGAATCATTCCATGGACTAATGAATTGCTTTGCGCACAAATAATACAATTTATCTATTCATGGAATGCAGAGACTGTAAATAAATTAAAATTACAGTGGCATGTAATTCAACTCAAATGTTGTCTTATCACTAATGACATCTGCATTTATTCCTGGGAACTGATTATATATATATATATATATTCCTAGTATACTGCTGCCAGACATGCACTACAGTGACAATAGTGCCTGACTTCTACACACAAAACTGCCAAGGCAGAGCTGAAATAAGCCAATATAAAAAGGGTGGGTATATGAACAATCTCGGAAGCATCAACTTTCAGTATATTTTTGTTCTTAATCATTTGATAAGCTCTTAATATAATATCCAGAATTATATGTGTTAGATATAGTGTTAACATAATGCATGTATAATCCCAACAGACTACATAGCACACATTCCTCAATTTTTAAAAAGAGGAGGCAGTAAGACAGAGGTGTGTAAAATGGTCAGGGACATTTGACATCTGATTCATAAGATCAAGGGGGAAACGATGATTAATAATACAAATCTGAGCCATGGCAATCATGTCAGTGATGGATTAGGTAAAAATATAACTATAGTTTGACTGTATACCGTTAAGGAAAATGAAAAATTACGATATTACTATTATAAATGAGTAAGATGTTAACAGCAAAGCATTCCCTTTAGCAGTCCCTGAACCCCTTCTGGTGCCAGCTCTAGACACACCTGTTTAGACTGTACCTGTAATAGCACAGCCTGATCTCCTGGACAGCTCAGCACTTTCATATTAAACTATACTCCCTCATACTGTGGATTCCTTACATATTTGTAGCAGTTTTATGTTTGCGCTTGTTAGCTCATTTGTACTAGGGTGTATGCTTTCGTAATGATTGTATTTACTGCACTTTGTGATGTTTTGAAAATATTTATTGTGAAATTAAATCGCCCTGGGTAAGGGCGCCTGCTAATAAATACATTAAAAATAATAATAAAGCCGAGTCGAGCTGCCGTGGGGAAGACAAATCCCATCCTTCCGTTAATCTTTTCTCTCTCTCTATCCGCTATCCAGGAAGTTAGGATACAACACATCCTGAAACCCTTAAATAGCTTTTGACTTCCCACATTATTTGGCGAGTTTTACATTTTAAAAAGTGTTAAAAACTGCTTATATGATAGAATCGAAGTGGAAAAATCGAATTCATTTTTAGAAACACAAAGATGCACAACAATCACCATACATTTTAGAAACCGTGATAGTTCCCTCTTTAAGTGGCAAGCAAGCAATCACACTTATTAGACTATACAGTTTCCCTTAACGGAGTAGAACTATAGATATAGAGCTAAACACTAGCTTTTACAAGTCCCCACAACTACTACATATTCTGCTGCAAAGTGAGAGACTGAATGTACAGCCACCCTGCAGTACAGTTTTATCATACAGATATCGTAAGTTATTTTTATGTTCCCTGCAACTGAAGTAGACTAACTCCTGGCAAAATTCTGTAAACAGAAATTGCAATTAAATAGCAAGACATTACAGATGCCTAGGCTTGTGACAAAACATGAATACATTTAAACAGTAGAAGAAAAAGTTCTGAACGAATTACATTTGAAAAACGGCAGGTGGCTAATGAAGGCCGCTTTCTGGCTCATACGACAAGTTTAAGAGCCACAGCAGGGGTAGCCATTACAGCTTCACAATTTTGTAGAGTAAATCCCTCAAAATCATATCTGAGCCACAGAGAAGAGATTTTGAGTGATAAAAAAAACTAAAAAGTAGATGCAGTTTGGAAATTGCTGGTAAGGTTTTACTCATTAGGAAGTCCTGGCCTTTGTTAAGACGGCAGCCACGTTGAAGTAACTGATCAATGTGCAGTTCATACAGATGTAAGAAAAGACTCCTTATTGCCATTTTTCAGAACTCATACAAAAGGTCACAACTGCAGCCCTAAATTGTATTGTGGAAACATATATTTGGTCTCAATAAGCCAGGTGTAATATAACAGCCCCTGTCTATATCGTTACAGATATTGAGGCAGTAACAGCAAGAAAAGAAACAGGTTAGGGTTGTATATTGTATTTGTATTGTACTTGCTCTTCCTGTAATGTTTCTTAAAATATGTACATCTTACACATTTCAGTTGTTTAAGGGCTTTGCAAATGCATACATAAACACACACACACACACACACACACACACACACACATATAAACACATAAATATAACAGGACATGAAAGGGTTAACAAATTACATTAGGAGCTCCACGTTCAGGCAGGACATGAGAGGACCAGGACTAGGAATGACTCTATAAAGAGACACGACATCCCTGGATTACAATCAGTGTTCTCCACTTTTGCTATGGTCTCCCCTGATGAATGTACAATGCATACTGTAAAATGAACAGGTCAGAAGCAGGCAGTTTTACATTTGAGAACAAAACTCATTTAGAAAAACAGTACACAAAACACCGAACTGCTAAAAAAAAATACATTGGACAAAAGTCTTACACAAGCCCCATGTGTAAAGCTCGGAGAAGATTTTAAAATATGGACCTTGTTAGATGCTGCTACTTTCTAATCTGGTGCCTCTTAGTTTTGCTTCCAGCTGCGAGGATTTTGATATTACATTAGACGGGGACAACACCTCCAGCTGAGACAGACGGGATGGGAGTGCGTGTGTGTGCGTGTGTGCACGTGCATGTGTGTGCGAGGGGGGACCAGGCATACAACGGCAGCATATCTAATAATGGATGTTTGAACTGCAGCTGGCAGGCATGGGACACAGAGTGACAAACACTGACTGCACAGCAAAGGAAAATGAAAAATAATATCATCAAAAAATACCAAGACACATAATGGGTATGCTGGGTTCTTTGGGGGAAGGACTGAAAGAGCCTGTGGGAATAATGGGCTAATATCACCCATCAAGGAGGATTTTCATTAGTATCCTCTCACTGGGCTCCAACTACATGTTCTGGGATCTTTAGGGAACCGAGAGAGAAAGAGAAATGCTTTGACCGATTTTGAAAAGTGGCCCCTGAAGGTCATCCACTGTACTCCACAATCTGAGGCTGAATTATTCAGTCTCTCCTGTGATGGCTGCCATACATTTCTCTATCATTCCACATCTAGATTGTCTCAATACACACACTTAAAAAATGATCAGTCGAGTTACACAGATGGCAATCTCAAGCAATTGATATTCCCAAACTGCGAAAGCCGAGGCAGAAGAAGCAGTGACGTATCAGCCTGCTTTGTGAAGAAGTTCTGTCGCTGCAGCAGACGAAAGAGGCTCCAGACTGGGCATGTTTTAAGGAAGTGTCTGAAAATGTTACACTCCATAAGGGAAGTAGGAACTGAACTAGTATATCTGAACATGTATAGTCATAACAGGCCATATAAATAAAACCATGTCCCTAGTGCTAACTTTGCAACCTGTTTTCCCCTGGTGAGAAGACTGCCATCTGCCCAATCATTTCCTGGACATTTTCAGATGGGACAGGTTTATAAAGCTGACACTAAACTGAAAGAAATCAACTGCAGCTTAGCATGACATCTATTACATTATTAATATTGTTCTTTGATTGCCATCAGGCAGAACTGTAACACAGTATAATTAACATTATCTAAAATGCTGCTTTTAAACTTGTAATTGGCATCTAAACAAAAGTGGGTCACCTGGGTCACAAGC
Organism: Amia ocellicauda; assembly: GCF_036373705.1. Classification (NCBI taxonomy): domain Eukaryota; kingdom Metazoa; phylum Chordata; class Actinopteri; order Amiiformes; family Amiidae; genus Amia; species Amia ocellicauda. The sequence goes on from NC_089871.1 coordinate 22,220,743, forward strand.
CTCCACAAGATGCCCATGTTTGAGACCTATGCCTCAGACAACACTGGGTCCATTCTGGAAAACAGTGATTGGGATTCTCCATGTGGTATCAGGCATTTAACCCAGCACTGCCTGGGTTAGGTAGACTGGAGTGTTTCCTCGGCTTCCTGCAGCTTACCAGGTGCCTGCAGGTGTTGGCTGGGTCTGGGCTTCCTTGGCCTGTAGCTCAAAAGTGAGCCCTGTGTTTTGGGTAGTGCCAGTTGTGTAAGTGCCCCCTCAATGCCCTATTGTTAAACTGTGGACTCTCACTATGGAGACCAGTGTGCGTTAGCTGCATACACCTCTCGTGTTAAGCACAGGAGTCATAAGGGTAAGCAAAGCTAATGCAATCAAATTGTGAGGGAAATATGGACATTTCCAATTTAAATAAATACATAGATAAATAAACACAATGTCAGACAGAAGAATCAGATTTTATGTATAATAAATAATTTGAAATTTCATTATTCTAAATAAATGTAAGCATTAAGCCACATCTATCTCCCATTTGGTGACCCAACATGAATTAAAGTTAATCTCTCCATGCACTGTATCTTTGTGCTGTGGTAGCATTCCAAGTTGCCAACATTTCTTGGTTGAAGTCTTTTTTTTTTTTTTTTGCTTGATCCGTATCTGTTAGATGATTTTCAGTTTTTGATTGCTAAATCCAAGCACTAAAGGGAGGCACAGACACAGAAGGATGTGGCAGCTGGGTATCGGGCATCTAGTAGTGTCTAATGCAGATGCAGTAATATACATCAGTTTGATTCCTTTCACAGAGTTTAAGTGTTGTGTTTAAGCAAGTAAGAAACATGCGGTAAGTAGTTCAAACGCCATGCTTTATCTTACAAAACAAACACTCTCGAGACTTGCCGAAAAACTTAACTGAACTTTCAAAAACCGAGGGAACCTAGCAACCAAATAATGTGAACTGCAAACCGGAGTGTCGCATGGACATAACATTAAGTACTCGAGGATGGAGGGTGTAGGATGTCACAACAGAAAACAATGGGAACAAATTGGACAGGAAAAAGGAGGGGTTTTAAATCTTAATTTGGGCTCATTGGAGTTAATACAAGTATCTAAATTCCTCTTGTGGTATGTGCTGCGCTCAACTACTCGTTCGTACCTTTTAGATGAGGTACCTGGTCATGCTTGTATTACTAAGATATCATTTATTAAGACCAGAAGCTTTAAAAAAAACGGGATTAAAGAAGCAACTAGTTGTGATGGTGACCTAAATGCATATGTTTTTTCTGTCCTTCAGATAACTGTTTTATATGTAAACACATGAAGGCTTTACTTGATATTATATATTATTCTGGCAAAGAATAGTTTTTTTCCACACAGAATTAGAAATGCACTGTTGGGACAATGATGCATCATGTTCCAACATACATTTCTTCAACCATGGTAGATTAATCTGCCTACATTGATTCTTAAGGCTATATGGATTACTGGAAAACTGAACTGTTTCAAAGTTTTGAAATGTGAAAATCATGATAATTTAGTGCTGGAGTTACATCCATTTGCATTCAAAAGTGTGTGCTCCAGTGTTTGTTGGGGGTCCATATTCCAATGCAAGAAGATAAAGGTTATTCAACTATTCCGGAAAGTATTCAGCTAATCTCACTCCATTGCCTGTAGGTCTGAGAATCACACAGGCACATTTTGGACACAGGCATTTTTCTGGCAGAATTAAATCATTAAGTCTAATTTAAACACATATGCACATGCAGGCAAAGTCAAGAACTTAAGAACGTGATATAGGAAATATGACTAATTTAGTCAATGTGAGCTTCTAAATAGAAATGTTTCTTTTAATTTGTGCTTCAAACTGCAACAATTCCATCTAATGACAGTAATGCATCAGTTAAGATCGTAGCCCTGGTTACAAAGCACAACAAAGCGAGTAAGCAAACAGGGACTTGTGATTGTATAATTAGATCTCTACCACTGTCAGCTGGTGTCTTTCCATTCACTTTAATGAGAGGCAAACACTCACTGGCTCCTACTGGGAATATTTCTGAGATAGAAGGTCTCTCCAACATTTCTTAATAAATTAAATTAAGAAAGATATCAAGATTGAAAGGGAAGAAAAAAAAAAAGAAAGGAAGATCAAAATAATATATATTATCAGTTGTGCAATTTCAGAGGCCATGCTAAAAATGTTAACCTTATGCTTGCATCTACAAATTGTTATCTTTGTGTAACATTTTCTGAGGGGCCATGCTGTAGTGTAAAATGACTTGGAGAGGGCTTTGAGATGGCGGCTCCAATCAAAAGGTTTCTCCATAAAATAAAACCCTGTAGATATTACAGCCCTAAGGAATCCTAGCCATGCACCATTGAGAAAATCTGTGATACATAGTGCTCCTCATTCATAGCCACAGGACTGAAGGGACACTAAATTGCTCACAGCTGGGGAAATGCATTTTCAGAAATTATCCTGCTTAAAGTGTTCTATTTATTATCTTTTTTTATTTAATTTTTTTAGTGGAAATGCCTGTCCGCTGTTACCGATATATACAACTTGATTACTTCATTCGCATCCCACCATCAAGTGCCGAGCACTTCCGTGGGTAAGACAGAATGTGAAGTGACACTGACAGCTCATCTTAAATCAACAGGACAGGAGCGCAGGGGATTTACAATGCTCTGTTGAACCTGAGCATGCAAACAAACGGTTTGAAACTTTGAAACAAGCGGGGAAACATGTTATCGTTACTGTGCAAAATGAACTAAGTAAAAAAAGGTGGGGGGGTATATCCATGGCAACAAGAACTAATAACACTGTGCAGAAAGCCATTAAGATACAGAACTGGAAAGTGTTTATATTACTAATGGTACACCTATCACAAATACAAAGGCAAAACATTTTAAAATGTTTAATTGTTTAAAAGAGTAAATATCCTTGGATATTTGTCAAGGTGCCCCAATTATAATATGATTCCACCATGTAATGTAATATTTTAGGGTATATTGTTAAAAGTGTAGAATTTAAAACAAGGGCAGTAATGTTCAGACTGTACAATGCACTAGTTAGACCTCATCTGAATACTGTGTACAGTTCTGAGCTCCACACTTCAAGAAAGATATCGCTGCTCTAGAGGCAGTTCAGAGGAGAGCAACCAGACTTATTCCATGGGAATGTCCTACTGAGAGACTGAGGAACTGAACCTGTTCACCCTGGAACAGAGGAGACTATGTGGGGACTTGATCCAAGTCTTCAAAATCATGAAAGGCATTGACCACATCAAACCAGAGGATCTTTTCCAAATGGAAATTGGGCTTCAAGGCATTCAGAAGACAGAAAACAGGAGACACTTCTTCACACAGAGAGTTTTCACAATCTGGAACAATCTACCCAGCGATGTGGTTGAAGAGACCATTAAGTGAAACATTTAAAAATAGACTGGATAGGCTCCTTGGATCACAAACGAGCACGATGGGTTGAGCTCTCGTTTGTAAACGGTCTTACGTTATTAATATTATTTAAACTTTATTAATGTGCAGCTGCCATTCTGGGGGCCCATTGATGATTCCTCTTCCTGAACGGATGGAAAGAAAGAGACCTTGTGACCTCTATCACAAAGAGTTGAAAGATTACTTTTGGGAAAGGTAAAGTACATCAGCTCATATATTTCCATGTTGCATGCTACACAATGCATCATCCTCACTGGGGTAACAGTATCATATCAGTTTCTTTTTCATTTCATTTTAAATAGTTTAAATAGGAGATAGATGTCTACACTTTATCAAGTGCATGTTCCACAAAGCCTAGACAAGAGAAAAGATCTGGAGAAGCTGAAGAATCGAGGGATCCTTTGAGTTAGTCCTTTGAATGGCACAATTATTTGCAGAAACCATTATGATGCATCTTCAAAAAACAATGCACAAATAAAGCACAAAGAAAGGGAGACATTTTTGGAGTTCTCTATGACCCCGTTCACACTTAAGATTTAGGGCCCAGGGCCGGGTCTAAACTAGTCAAGCTTTTCGGCCCGGCCTAATGCCGGCCTAATTGTAACTGTGAACGCGCCGGGCCTGGGCCAGTGGAAAGCGTCAGCGTATGACGAAACTCAAGCCCCGCCCCCAGAGACGCGTGTCTGAGAGACGCGGAATAAACACAGAGTAAACACGGGCACCAAGACAGCTCACACACTGCAGGACACAGTATTGTCTCTGTATTGTTTGAATGTCATATCGATCTATAGCCTTAAATGTACTGATACATTTTGCTAGCTCACATCTTTATATACATTATAAAAGTCTAGGCTAAGTAATGAGTTATAATGTAAACAGTTCAAACTACTCGGTCGATTAAAATAAAAGTGTGTTGTAGCGTAAGGTACACTTATAAATTTCAATTAAAGAAGTGAATTTATAGTATCACCTTATCACGAATCCTGGAATCTTGTAGAACTCAATTTCTGTAATAATTGAACGCAGACACCAATTCCAAAGATATAAATTGTCAAATTTATTCAAAAACAAAGACTAAATGTAGCACTACACTAATTATACAAAAGGGAAAAAACTAATTAAAATTCAACTCTAGATCAACAAATCAAAGACAAATCACTTCCATGACCAAATCAAAGACCATGGGATCGCATATGATAACACACAAATCGTTAAACAAAAAAAGGTTATAAACACATTGACTACAATACCGGTTAGTAAGACGAAGGTGAGTCTCTCATTAGTATTGTTAGTCAGACATTAAATAACTACGCAGGTTAGTATTTATGTCAGGTAACTTCTCGTTATATATATATCAGTCTCATTTACGTTTAGGTGCCGAGAAAGATCCTATCATTACTTGTTACCACAATTTCCTTTAACTGATTATTCAATGATTAAGGATAGGCAGGGCCACCTATAATCTGGTGTTTATTAACTTGTGTCAATTTCAGACTAAACAGTTAAACAGGAATGAGAAGATATTTCTCGGCGTTGACAGATTTTATTTCTAAAATTATCAACAAAACAGTTTAATGCAACACACATTTATTTTTAAGAAAACTAAATGATATTACACATTCTAGAGTTCATTTCTAATTGATTTCTCAAATGTCATGAATGATGAACTTCCAAACTGTTAATATTATCTGAACTTCGTTGCAGAGAGGCCTATCTGGCTTCGGGCTCAGATAACAGCACACGGCACGAGGTCCGTGTGGTTTGGAACAAAGGCAGTCTGGTTCGGCTTTATCCAAGAACTTCCACTCAGTCGATGCACCTGGAAGTTGGGGTTTCGCGAATGTAGAGTCTTTTCCAAACAGATTTTCCACTGGTTTGAAGGCTCCAAGGTTGTGCACAAAATCTTCTTTGTAAGCAGGGTTCCACCGTAGTTACTTACTAGTTGAGGAAAGCAGGGCCCTGTTTGTTCCAAGGGTCAAGTTTCTTAAGACTCAAATAGCTATTTAAATGACTGAACACTTTCGTATACAGTCGACTTCGTCAATTGTCCAGCTGTAAAACTCCACTGATCAGGTGGATCAATCTCCTTCTCCCAGTTTAACTCTTCTGTTGCCGGCAAAGACTTGGTTGGTTTCTGGTTCCGGTTCGGGCAACAGAGCTACAGGTTGAGCTGTGGCAGCGAGTTTCTGGTTCAGGTGAGAGAGAGAGAAAGAGAGGCCGTGCGCTGTTCTTTATATGTCTGTCAGATCAATAGGTGATTGGTTCTTGAGTTTTTGAGATTGGATTTCGGTTTCAGCCCCCAGTGTCCTATTGGAGGGGGGCTTGATTTATGACTGATGTCAATCCATGCCATCTTTTGGAAATGCCGGTTGGCCCGGGTTCGTAGCTCTGTGTCTGGATTTCGGCTCTCGTCCATTTCAAAGAGTTTTTTATTACCTACAGGTCCCTTTCTCCAGACATCTCATAGCAGGATTCCAAACTATTTGGCCTATTCTCGGTGCCATCCTCCCCAAAACTGTCACTTTGATGTAAACCAGTTCTAAGCTGATGAGTTAAGGAAATCTGATAACTTTGGGGGGAAGAGGTCTTCTTTAGATCAGTGCTTCAGCTCAGAGCTAAAATGCTCTTATCAAAATACACCCAACATAACGCTACAGTGTGTAGCTGGTAAACTTGCTATTGTTAGTTCTTGTACTAAGTATGATTGAGGTCTGAAATTTAACAGTATGCATTTTACACGTGGAAATTGCATTGTGAAATTGTGAATGGGACCATAACTTTATTAATTATCCGCATTTTGCATTAAAACGATATAAATTGAACCGAAGCAGGTTTCCATTCACATCAGTGCATTTTAATACAAGACCAGTTATTTACTATGCAGTTATATTGAGCTGAGCAGTACAATCACAAATGCCAGCATTAGAGGAGACAACTGGGACGATGCAGAAATGAAAGCGCTGTTTACAATGTGGATGAAGATAAAGTTAAAAAACAAACCACAGGAAGTTTGCAGCGCTGCTGTCGGAGGATATTATAACTATAGACGTGTCACAGAGGCTGCTTTCGATGCAGTCGATTGCATATTAATACACACGATTTTTGTGATTTCATGTGGATGTCCTAATAAAGGTGCTTCGCTTTCGGGTGAATTGTAACAGCACTTTTAAACTTGCAGAACCGAAGATAGACATTTGAAAAGGGAAATATATTAATTAGATTCCCAATTGAACCAGCACATTTTTAATTATTTTAGAAAGCTTCGGCTGTAAAGGGTAAGATTACTTTCAAATAAAATATAGAACCGAACAATAGCCAATCAATATTAATAAGTTGTGATTATAAACACATCGCATACACCTGTAAGCAGACCTAATGTCCTGCATCACTGGTTTGTTTGAGCAGATTTGTTTACTTCCTGGCATGCATTTCATTTAGGCCACCTTTTCGCCCGCATATGTGAACGCAATTAGGCCTCCTAAAACCGCAAGTGTGAACGGGGTGTCTGAAAAAAGCCGGACTAAATTTGAGGCGGCCCAGGGCCGGCCTAATAAGTGTGAACAGGGCCAGAGCTGCAACTGAACCATTGTAGTGAGAATTGCTAAAGAATAATTGAATAGTGCCAATAGTGACTAGAGAATACCCTACAATGCCAGTAAACAAACACAGACACACTGAGCTATTCAGAATATATTTTAAGGCTGGAGAAAATATCACCACTCGGCCTTCAACCCTCTTTTTAGGGAATCATTTTATTAGAATGATTTGCTGTAAGCTTGTGGTGTAACCTGCAGTAGAATATATGTCTGAGGATAAGCCCATAATTCTGTCACTAGAAATTGCTTTCCACACAGAAAAAATGCACTATCAGAGGGAAGTCTCAAAAATAAAGTCAGATCAGAAGAGAGTGAGGAGAGGTTGGCATTCATATCCAGAAAGGGCAATACATTACCTAGACTCACATTCCAGCATTCACATGAAAACCTGCACTGACTCACATTCACGCTCTCATCATGCAATCTTTGCTGCCACCTAAAGTCAGCATTTAAAATTACTTCATAAAGAATAATGTGTGTGTGCGTGTGAGTATGCTTGTGTGCATGCGTGTGTCTGTGTATGCGTGCGTGCGTAGAGAGGGGTTTGATAATATTATTGTGACATTGTCGTCTTATCGTTTTTACTATAGAACACCTTAGACAAAAGAAAGAAAATGTATAGTTTTTGAATCCAATTTACTTCAGCTATTTGAGCTTTGCCATTAGTGCAAACAACCTCAGTCCTCGGGTCACTGAATCGAGAGGCACGTACATTGAAGTGAAACAGAAGAGTGATTTGTATTTGTTTTATTTGAGGGTCTAAAGTATGGAAATGTACTGTACTGATCTTCATTGCAAAGAATCCTTTCCAATAAATGTTTCCAAATAAAAAAGTTTTTCAAGGTGGCAAAAACATGATAAAAGGTCTTACAAATAAGTATTACAGAAATTACTAAATAGGGTTTCAAAAGAACTCACAATTGAACACTTTGCTAAAACTATGGACAAGTTGCTAATAAAACTACCATCATCCTTTCATCAAAAGATTTAGGGGGTTGTAAAAAGTTATAATGTATGAGTCTATAATACATATGCCATAAGCTAATACTGCATTTGATTTTCTTAATTAGCACAAACACAGAGTATATCTGAAAACACCTTAATATGAGATTTAAAGTTAAATCAAAAGTATTTTACTACACCGGGGAGTTGTACTTTACAGTTTGAAAAGAGACAAGCATCCAGATGTTTGGACTCCACAGGGATAGAAAGGGAAAATGCAGAGGAAAACTAAACAAAATGTAAAACAAAGTAAATATATAAATATAAAAACCACCTATTAAAGATATCTATAAATGATTTAGAGAAATCTCAAAATATTTGAAGATATCTTGAACTGCATTTAGAATGATGATGATAATTTGGCTTGCCATAAAGCTGCAGCTTTTTCGGTGGCAAGACAAAGTGAAATGTAGATTACTAGGACTCCATGCCTCCATGAAATACTCAAGTGGTTTACGTGAATAAACAAGTCAATATGAACTGGTGAGGGACGTGCTGCGTAGGCCTTTCTGTTCAAAAACTAATAAATAGGCTAATCCTACTAAGAATACAGACCAAATTAAGCTTTTATTTCTCCACCCTCAAACAAAGTAATGTTGATCACACAAGTCTGAAATAAGGGTCACCCATCCCCTCACCTTCCTGTATATCACCTCCAAAGTATAGGCATCTAAAAGTCTGGAAGATACAGATGCATTCAGAATAGTTGAAAAAGGGACCCAGGCAGCGTTTCACAAGGAGCTGCACCGACTGCTGTGGATGTGTGACTGTCTAGGGTTGTCATTCATTACAGACTTTCTTGAGCAAGGAAATTGGCTCAGTTTAGGTATTTTCTCATACGTTTGATTCTTCACTGGTACACCAGCTTATTTAATACTCAACCAGTTTGAGGAATACTGCACATTTCACAGACTCAGGCAATGGTATCCAATGTTTCACTTTAACCCCCCATCATGACACTGATTCAGCTCCTATCAGACCAAATAAAAAAAACAGCTCCAGCTACATCGCTCCATTTAGCCCAGATTATGCTTCATAAAATACTTCACATGCTGGAAGAAAACTAGAAACTGGTGCACCAGCAAATTTCAGTGTTTTAGTTGTGCTGGGCATAAGAAATGATATGCAGATTATGTATTGTTTTTTTAGCACTGTCCATCCATGAAATCGTTGCTCTTCCTCATGTAACAGTGTAGCCGTGTTAGCTGTACCAGGTATTCGTTCTGTACATTGAACAACACTGACAGCAACAGGTCAGCTGCCATGGAATCATACTGTGCCAGGGTCAAAGATCCCCTGATAAGCTATTTGCATAAATAAATAACAGAAATCTTGACTGGTTGTATTATAAAGTACTTTCCCTTAAAAAAAAAAGTATAATGCTCTAATATTACTTTAGTTCTCCTGTCGAGAGAGATATTAGCTGCCTGGTTCCATTCTGTAATTGTTGCATATCGCACTACACGTGTTCTGTGTCTAGATTTTAATTTGATCTCTAGACAATATCACCATGAGAGAGCTTTAGCAATAAATAGAATCCGAATATCAAAGGTCTTTTTATAATCCTGTGTTTGGCTGCAACACAGCAATACTGAAATACATTTCAAATTGCTGAGGCAATAGATAGTGCTTTCTGTCGCATACTTAATGTAGGTTTTAGTTTACATGATTTCATGTATTTAATATCAGAAATGCATAGTGTTCCACAGAGGGTAGCAGAAAATGCTACGCACAAATGGATGGGATAGAACTGGAGCAGTGATGGGGGGAAACAACAAAAACCAAAGCTTTGATACATATTAAAACTACTGAACTCAAATCAGGGACCTTACACTAAACTTGTCATGTACTAAATTTTCATTTTTAAATCTCAGATGGGTCTTAAAAGCATGTCATATGTGGATAGACTTTTGTTTTGCATGCAATCTGATCTGATGTGACTGTTGTGGAATTGTTCAGTGAACCTCATAGTTTTTGAAGAGCTTCTTGGTCATTCAGTTTTGTACAAATGTGGTTTCTGGAAACAGTTCTAATCAATAAATTATGAACATTTGTATCTATATGAGGTCAGTTATGACAGTTCTTCTCAGGCTGTGACTGCAGGCTGTCTTTGAAGTGAATGAAGTACTGCACGACGGGTCGAATGGCCTCCTCTTGTTTGTAATCTTTCTTATGCGTTTTGAGAATTTGTTTCTTTCAAAACTGTAATTGGCTCTAGGAAATGGGTGTATGATTTGAATGTTGATTCTCAGCAGTGTGGGGGTCAAAAAGACTAAAGAAAACTCAAGAAACTCCTGTTAAGCCGGTTAATAAATAAACAAGTATTTTTTGGATAAGGGATTTAGCTTTCCTCACTTTTAAAGTCATGTTGTATTGTTGGTTATCATCTTATCTTAAGTGCACTACTGGGAGTCTCTGATAACCCTATTCATGCAAAATCTGATTGGTAAGAGCGTGACATTTATTAGGATTCAGAATGTTTCATTTTAAGAGGCTAAAAGGAAAAAATGCAGACGAAAACCAAGAGCCCTGGCTGTGAGTCATCGGCAACCAGCTGAATTGCCCTTGGAGCCGGTGTCTGATAGAGCGCTCTCCCACTGTGCGAGACTGTGTAGAGGCAGCATGGTTAAAACACCTGCACACTCTGGATATTTCACAATTCAGGCAGGCTCTACTGCTGCTCCAAACATTCACTGTATTCAGTGTGAACTGCCCAGAATATTTCGGACGCTACTGGCCGCCCACACACCACCACGACAATACAGAAGCACTCTGCTGTGTTCCCCTTCTGACACCACTGGGCATTGGCTGAAAACTTAGGACATTGTTACTACAGCACATACACACACGCACACACGCGTGCACAATATATAAGCATGAACTTGTTTTAACTGCTCACTTCTCTTCCACAAATTTTTGAGCCAAGCAGCAACAGTGGAGCATCTCTCTGGAGCAGTAACGTGCAGGACATTGAGAAGGCAGGGGCTCGTCCGCCGACAAGGGGCACAGACGAAGTGGTGACCGGGGGCCACTTCTTATTTTTCATATTTATACTGGTGTATTATTCATTTAAATAATATAAGCAGTGACTGACACATGTAAATCAAAAGTAGCCTAAAACACAAACACTTCTCAGCCTTTACTTATTATTTTGATGGAAACAGTATTCAGTTTAGCAAGGCTCATTCCAATTCAAATTAACTTTAATAACCCGTCCTGTCTCACAGTGTGCCAATGACCACGCTCACCCTAAATTTAAACATGGAATTGAAAATCACGAAATATGTTTTGAATTATTTTAGTAAGGCTACAAACTTTTTTGTTGAATACAATAATGCTTATATATACATTGTATTGCATCTTCTAATGTACATAAAGGTTTGAAACTAATACAAATGTTACAGAACCTTCTTGACCAAATTAACTGTCAAACATTCAGTACATGGGAAATATTTATTGTGTTACTGTTATATAGGATACACAACCATATCTGAAAATCTGGTAACAGGCTATGGATTGTAGCACTGCATTATCTTAGAGTGCACTGGGCAACAGTGTTCTGCACTCTCAAACATGTTATGAATTTGTTCTGATGAGTAAATAAATGAACATTGCCCTTTTAAAATCTAAAATCCTGCACTAAGAGGATTGCATATTGTATGCTGCAGATATACCAAAGACGACCAATTAAGTGCTGTCAGCAGACAGCTGTTCTGATTAATTTTCCTTTAAGCTTTTATCTGACAAGACCCATCAACTGAATGTGGTCAGGCTCTTATTATATCATGCAAGGTTCTATTGTGTGTATAGTTTCCTAATTGCTTTACAGATATACATTATAAAAATAAATAGAAATGCTCCATGTTTCCCATTTGAAGTTAGTCTTGTTCAAAATACCTATACATAAACATACGTCCGTACATTCATGTATTATGGTTATTTATGTTAAAAATGTATTAAAGTGACCATATGTTCCACTCGACACTTTGAGACAAGAGGGGATTTTAGCATTGCCTTTAAATGGAAAAACATCGGCATCTTCATCAAAAATAATGTAATTTACACGGTTGTTCAACTTGACACACTCTTTTGAATCTGTATTTAATGCCAGTGACCAGTATTTGGCAGCAGACACCTCCCCCAAAAGGAGGATGCAAATCATACAAACAGCAGAGCACTAACTTCGCAGGAAGGACTGATGCTGCTCCCACTGCTCTCACGCTCACAGTAAGCCACAGGGGTCACTGATGTGCACAAACCTAAGGAATCCCTGGCCTCTGCAGCCCTGGCATTGCTCAGTCAATTGCACGCCACGCCTATAGGAATCCTGGTTACAGCTGACATTTACACCCTGCACATAAACCAGCAATTGACTATTTTGTCCAGAACTTTAACAGATAAAACCTAAAAGGGCCAACATGCTGAAAACCCTTTGTAACCATACCTATGTAAGTGGCTCATCAGCAAACATTCACATGAACTCAGTACACAGTGTTATTGTGGGAAGGGATCGTATTGCTGACCACTTTATCTCAGAAGCTGAAATGGTGTAATTGCATGTGGAAGGCCAGAAAGCCAGGCATTAGAATAATCTATGTATGAAGTAATAAAAAGGCATGATCTGAAAGCTCAGCGTTTTTTCTACCATTGGGAGCGCATTGATTAATGTAAAGTATATTTGAGTGATTTAATGGACCGCAGCTTTATATTCTTCCCCAACCCGGATCTTCAGTTCATTAAAATGAATCCCAGAGACATATCTGAACCAATAACAATCATGCAACAGTATCTGTAGAAGAAAATAAAAATAATATATTTTGAAAAATGTTTCTAGTTATTCCAACCTCTTAGCCCAAAGCCTACACAATACTATACTTATCCTTGTTCTTTTTATTTTGAAATATTTGACAAAGATTTCAGTTCATGTCATGCAGGCTCACATTTATTGGAGCAGCCTATTTCTTCACATTTTTCGAATTATTTATTTCCAGACCTGTTCATGGCAAATAGGTGAGCCTTTATACTCAGTAAAACTCACCTGTTCAGTCACTGAATATAAGTTATGCTTTATTCAACATACATCTATAAATCCAGCAAAGAGAGTCAAACATAACACAATAAGGTTAAGTTTGTTATGGAACTATGGCCAATTGGGCAATTAATCAATGTGATTAAAATAATTTGTGATCTCATTACAAATTTAAGCATGAATCTCGACCTTTAGTACTATTTCCATCTTGGGTATGAAAGACAACTTGTTTATTTTAAACATTCTTCACAAAGCATTTAGTTTTTTGGGTTTTACATTTTGATTTCATGCAGGTCCTTATTGAAAAATGTAGAAATTGAGACTCGCACTGTCTATACACAATCGGAAACACAAACGCCGTGGCTGTATTCTAACACGGTTCAATTAGAGAAGACGACATTTCGGAAGGGTTTGCAAAACTATTTTAGGAGCATGCTACCAAGAAATGCAGCAATCAGCTTTGACCACCAACACTGATCTTAAAAGCCAGGAAATGCAAGATTAGATAAGACCCTTTGTATGAAAATGGGAATCGGAATCAAAATAGATGTTTGTAACATCTCACTACAGTGAATTAAAATCCTACATTAGCAAAAAACAAAAACAGGTACATCCTCTGTGTGAAAAGGGAACAGCCATCGTCATCCATCTTTCATAGTCACATTAACACAGCATTAATGAATTAGAGAGTTGGGGCGAAGAAAGAAGAATGAGAGAGAAAAAAAGGCGTGACGAGTTTTGTCTGAAGGAACACCACGGCTCCCGGGGACAAGGCTTTCATTCAACACCCCGCCAGCTCCGTGACACTACGCGAACCAAATCGAGGGGGGGGGGGGTTTGTACTGCTACTGCTCCCTTCAAATGCTTGAAACAGGCCGGCCTCAAACACTCATAAATCAGAGGCGCAGCCAAGCAGACACGGGCAGGGAGCAGTTGTGGAGTACACAGCTCCTGACATTACCCTGGGAGCCAAGGGGAAACAGCTCATTGAAAAAAACAAACTACGGTCAGGAGTAAAAAATTAAAAATCAAACAGAACAAAACACACGGGTGAGGGATCACTGTTTGCTCAAAGTTCGCTAGAGAAAGGGTAGCTGAAAGCGGTGTGCTTTGCGATGAAGCTTAAGCAGCGCTGTTTACCATGACACACAATAGAACCACTTTTGTCAGGCTGTTTTCTCTGCTGGATTTGGGCATGTGCTGAACCTGATGCAAATGACACTGATAGTCTGAAGTGACTCCATCTCCCTGAAGAGCTCTGGCATGCAGCATATCCGAACCGCTTCAGAAGGGCCTTTCACAAAGCCGTTAAGTGGTAAATGTATTAAAATAATACTTGAAAGCGTTTATTTTTCTTCAGTTCCTGAAAGGTCCTGAAGAGATTGTGCTGAATGAATGTATGGAGTATCCCCAGGGTTGGCACACTTAACATCCTCACAGGCTTGCATGTATAATCATCTGAACTTGTATAAAGCGAACATTTCCACCGTGCAAAATGTGATTATTTGTAACTGACATCACATTTTTCACACAGCTACAGAATAAATCAATGCAGAACAAAATAGCAAGTATGATGAAAATGTAATGTAAGCATACTTTAGGAGTCATAAAAAGAATAAATGTTGGTCACTATTTCTAATACTTCTATTTTACCCACAAATGTAATTTTAAAAATGACAGAGGAGCTCACTTGTATGGTAGCATGTAGCTCCCTTATTGCATGAGCACTATACAGCAGACTGGGGGAGAAAGGAGGAATTACTGAGGCAGTTAAGAAGAATTATACTGAAGTATGCCACCTCCTACAAAACACTTCTCCTAAGTAGGCCTGTGCTGTTCAGCTGCAACAGAAACTTAAAACATGTCTGGTGTGCGAGACTGGACTGTGTGTCTGTCAGGTCGTTCACAGCAGTAGCATCAACACAGTGCCATAGCAACGGCCTCTGAACAAAGCTCTTTGAAAATGCTGGCATGTGCTGTAACTCTGTGAGCAGCAGTGGCTCAAACTCAGGGGCTCTTTCACTCACAGGAGCACAAACCTGTCAGTCATCCTTTAGGGCCATTAAGGGTCAGCTGTCTGTCCAACCCAAGTTTTTCTTCCAATAGTCTAATATATTCTCTCATGATTCTCTTATGTTACACTACGTGCGGCTACTTGTTATTATGGAACATATTCAAAAATATATCACACTTATACAGGGATTTTTTTTTCTGTGTAATAAACTAATTGAGAAGTGTGATTAAGGTTGTTGCATAAGTAAGTGCTGCAGGAATAAAGTGTCACTAAGTGGCTCAGAAGAGTCAAATACAGGAAAATACATTTGGACATTTCTTTCCTATTACAGACATCTTATTTGAATCATTGTAGGCTATTTTTGTTTTCATATTTAGTATTGTAATGATAGGTCGGGAGGCTTTTTTGGGCTCCAACACCTTGATAATGTGACAGGACTATTACTAATAATAGTATTACCGTACCATTTAAAAATGATTTCTAAAACAAACAGCGAAATATTGCAGCTCCAAATGTGAAACAGAATTTGAAGAGTCCTGCTACTCAAAGAATATTGGAACAACGGCCCCTCCCACCAACAATAATAGCGGTCACCGCAGTAAATTCTTAAATGGTATATCAATACTACCAGCACAGCTATATGGTAGTTTAAGTAACTTAAATGCATTCACTGCGACATTCACTGGAGAATTCAGAGGCAAAGAAAAGGCAATTAATAAGTGTACTAAGTTTATAACCTATTTCCTTTTTAGAAATATTGACAAGACATTTTAGGAGCTTTGCAAAGCATTAAATGAGAACGTAATCAACTTTTATCCTTTGATTATAACAGTTAATAGTGAAATTCAAATGTCAGTAGCAATCAGATTTGACTTTGCAGGACTGAGAGGCAGAACGTGGATCGTGAGGATGCACATTCGCCGACTTGAAGAGATTCTTCTCAATAACCCAATGCCAGTTCTATTCCAAATATAAACCAACAAAATAAACAAGAACCAAAAAGCTCATTACAGGCCAAACCTCCTCTCCATTCGGTGGAGTATTGCAGGAGCGAAAGCCAAGTTTAGAGAAGCTAATGCCTTTCTGGAACAGAGGGGATTTTGCATCGAGGACCTAAACTGGGACAACACTGCTATGGGATAATACAGCTAAAGAGTGAAATCGCTAGCATAATTAGGCTTAACTCACTCAGCCTTTTATCCCCCTCACCGCCACTTACAGTGAACAAGGCTAGTCGTTTTCTCCAGCAGGCATCCTCTCTCACCCACAGGTTAATGGATCACAGTACTTGTGCTTCCCGTAATAGGTTCTGGAACATCACAGTAGCTTCTGATGATGAAGAATGACTCTACGGTCATAGTAATGTATTACAACAATCAAACTGGAGGCGATACACTCTCTCATTGAGTTAAGGAACGTTTCAGTTGACTTGTAACAAAAGATAAGAAAGGACGGCCTACTGTTAGGCAGTTGTTGAGCACACAACATCAGCACAATCTACTCTTGACCTACAGTCACCAAAGTACAGCAAGTGGAGGCTTTTCCTGTGGAGCAAGAATAAACCATAGTGTCAGAAAGGTAAAGTCTAAACTAATGTCTCACTTTAATTGGTTTCCTAAACAGGATCAACACCCCACTGCTGAAATAAAGAAAATACTTATTAAAATAAGTGGCTATAGCAGCTTATAGCAAGTTTTATTTTATTATTTTTAAAAGGAAAAACCTTTCCAACAGCCATTTTCTATTGCATATGTGCCATATGTGAGGATTTCTAGAATTCACTATCCAGCTTCACAGTGTTGCAGTCCTAAGGGTCTGTCAAGAGACTCCGCTTTCTCAACTCCTAGGTCTTTGTAACATTGGCTTTATTCTTCTGAAGCTGGTGGTCCCCTATGCTACTTGTCATTTGATGAGCTCAAAATTAGCTGGTCCCCCATTTCTTCAAAAATGTTAAAAATCAGCTATGGTTAGGATTTGAGTAGTGATTCATCTGGGGATATGGGTCTCCATTCCAAATAATGTCAGCAATGCTGCTATATTTAAAATGCAATTTTAAAACATGAGCTTAATGTTAAATAACAGATGAGATATGAGATTACATGGAGAAGTACTATAACCCCCACCAATCCAGCTGTCCTAATAAGTGGTAGATTGGAACCATATATTCAACACGATTAAATACCTTGTGATACAAGGATCCTGCCAGTTACATGAACACCCATACTTCTATCTAGAAGTTGATAATCTAATCAAACCGTCTATGATATCCCAACCCAAAAGCCATAGGCAGGCCCTTCTATGAACATGTCCTCTAAAATCAAGGTCTCATCATTGAACTAAGGAAAAAATGAATTATTTGGGCCATACTAACAACTGTATTTAGTACACATACATATAGTGTGATGCGAAAAGGTTCCTATGACAGAATACACCTAAGGATGCCATCTGCATCTACGATGGCTTGAATAAGTGGAAGAAAATGAAGCATGGAGCAGTTGAAAGTTGAAGACCGAATATTATGTTAGCTGTCTTGTTCACATTTGTATACAGTCGTACTGAAAGTATGCACACCCTTCCTTGAAACAACTGTTCATGAAAATCTTTCAACAGAAAATGCACATTTTATTTAAACAGGGTAGTTTACTTTCACACATCATCAGTAAAATATTAATTCAAGTCCAAAACAAAAGTTATATTTCTGGATCAACCTGCATTTGCATCAGGTTGCATCAGGTTGCATCAGGTTGTGGACCACACCTTGAGAACCACGGGCCTAGAGAAAATCTAAAAGTTCCCAGCTGATTGAAGACAGGGGGTGTGTTCTGACTGCCACACCATTGATGTCTATGGCTACCAGTTACCATTACAGTGGGTTAAATAAGGCCAGCTAATGTTAGAAGGAGAAGGGGAAGAGGCAAACAGGATATGGAGAGTGTAAGAGGGTGCAGTCACACTCCGGAGACCTCGAGGAGAGGAGCAGTTCTGCGCTCAGCAAGAGGCTCTCAGTGCTCCTTGTTCTGTAATTTCACGGTAGGCTGCATTACAATGTCACCAAAGTGGATCCATCCAAACGTTGCGATGGCAGTGTCACTTGATTGGGAGCACATGGCTGAACTCTAAATTGCTTTAAATGTTCAGTGTGGGCTTGTTTTAATTGCTACCATTAGAAACAAATAAGGAAATTCAAATAAGAAATCAAAACAAGAGACGCTCAACAGGAAAACCGTGAACAAAAACATGTCAACTTGTGCAAAGGCTGGCTCACCTGAAGGGACAGCAAATATTAATAGGCAAGTTCTTAGTACATTTTCACAGCTCAGTTTCTTTCAGGTTTTGCATTAATTAATGAAGCAATAGAAAAAGTATGTATTAGAAATCCTCTCTCTCTTTCAGTGCTGAATTGTACTTTGGTTTCTAGTTTCTTGCCCATTTCATTCTAAAGGGCTTTCTTGTTTTATGTTAGTGAAGTCCAAAAATCCTAAATTCACCCATGGAGTCCACAAAGTTTACAAACACATTATATAAATCTTATAGGCTACTTTACCTGTTAACTTTACTAGACAAGGGTTTAAATAGTATCGAACACTGACAGAATATTTTTCAGCATGAAGAAGAAATGATGGTAAATAATAAGCATTGGTTACACTGCCATTTCTGAGCAGGATCATTGCTACCGATGCCTTTGATCAAATGGCAGTGTAGACGCTCAACGATCAGATGAAATGCACCTCTCAGGGAGATGGAACAGATCCAGATGCTTCAGTTGTGAAGTGCATTGGTTTCACATAATTTGTAATGAGATAAAATGGGAAAAAATTATATAGCTCTGTGTACTATGTATATATAATGAAGTTTGGACTCACGTGCTAGTGTGCAGTCGAAGAGCCCTGTGGCTCCTGATCAAATGGCACTGTAGACGCGACACCACTGATCTAGATTACATGTACCAACATATTTGATCCAGATCAGAAATGGCCGTGCCTAATGAGTAATAAAAGTAGGGAGACCAATCAATACCTTTTACAAGACTTCACAGGCCTAGCTCCATTCATAATGGATGATGTTAATAAGCAATAGACCCAAAGGCGACTAGAGAGACATACACCCCAAACATACCCAGCCACGATAACCCAACTGTGCATAACTCCATGGGGAATCCTGATCCCACTCAGCTATGACAGCACAGATTGCTACCACTGCTGCATGGACTGCTGGATTCAACCTCTGAACATACAGAACTGAACTGAGGCTTTTACTGGTTAAACCACTCCGGTTCCTACAACTTGTCTTTTTAATACAGTCTACTTACAAATTCCATCTGTGAATCTACACTCTTCAACAACCCTAGAATTCCGTCTTTTAGTACCTCAGTATGTTTTCTGATGGAGTGCTTGAAGACATGAATGTAATTAAAGAGCAATTGGCTGGTGCAGCATCTTACCAAAACGAGAGAGAAAAACATGGAGTAAGGGAGAAACAAAGAGAGATGGTGAACATCTGAATTGACCGAAAAACCATTCGCTGATTTAAGTCAGCATCTATGTAAAAAATTGATCTCTGGCTGTGGCAGTTGGTATAAGTGAGGGTCAGTGTGCTAGAGAGAAGACTCATGAATTTTAATACTGCAGCGCTTTAACAAATTCACTTGGCAGAGAGAGCACCTCAGTTCACTGGAGACCCATGAGGGGTTCCTGCCTCTCAGGAAGCCAGCCAGCTCTTTGAGAGTTTATCTAGTGCACACCTAGGTAACAGATTGACATGCTTTGTGTTTCCATGTGAATTATATTATATTGTTTCTCTGGCTGCACTCATCCACCAACCTCAAGGCCATACAAATTCCACCGTTTCCTCACTGCTAGCTATATGCTGTGAACCTCTTAGCCTCTTAGCAATACAATTGAATTAATAGGTGGAAAACCAGCAGCACCATTCTTCATTTATTTTGTTTGGTTCCCATTCTGTTAATGTCCTTCAAATGTGTTAAAAAGAAAAAAAATGCTTCAAACAGACATGTTTTTCTTTAGATGCACAGTGTGGGGGGGAAGGACTGAAAATTACAGATATCTGTAGCATTTTAGACAACATGAGTACCAAAGAGAGGTTGCTATGCCATTCAAAACAATCTGAAAAGATGCTCTTATGGTTTTGAAGAATTTTCTCCAAGGACAGTATGAAAATACTGCCCTGTCTTAACCATTTAACACTCTTTCCTACCATATTGCTTGCATTCATGTCAAATGTCAAAATAATACTTTGCAGTGTAAGGTATACAATACCAGGCCTCTAAGCTACCTTCTAATACTCTGCTTTTATCAAAATAAATACATAATGCCATTACTAAATGTATGTTAAGTATACATGTTGTTTTTTCTATGAAAAACCCATGCTTACTGCTCCAGGTAAGTAGTCTGCTCTGCTTGTATGTTCAAGGTCAGACTGTAGCAGGTTTTGTGAATATTTAGTTCTCTATTTGGGTGAATATTCTACAGTATGTGTGCTACAGCAGACATAAAAAGGTAAAATGTAAGATCCTTCAAATCTTCCTTCTCCATGAAACATTCCATGCCTTCTCCAACAGCTATACATTTTCTGTGCATCCCTGCATTTGTGTTCAACAATACTCTGCACTCCTATAGTGACACTTTCCTTTGAGCGTGTGCGAGGGCTGTATTTCAGCTGGTGAAATTAAATGGAAACATGACTCATAGAAGTTTCACTAGATTGCTCCAATTACATAGAAATGTATCCATCTCCCATAGTTCTGCTTTAGGCCTTGACAAAATGAAAACTTAAACCTACCTGTGAATTGCAAGCTACACAACTGTACCCGACTGAATCTGCATTATTAATTAATATTAATGCATTAATTAATGCATTTGCAAAACTTTAAATTGCTTGTTTGGAACTTGCAATTTGTGGGTAGGTCAAAGGCCTTAGTGTGGCTCCCATAAGGCCCATTTGTGAAATCACATTTGAGTACAAAGACTGTGAGCACCAATTTCGGTGGTGTTAAGTGGCATGTATTAGTGCATTGTCCCACCACTTGTCCTGTGTACTAATGTAAAACTGCTAACAAATTAGGGATCATTTTTACATTCTACACATACTCCTCTCTCTCGCTAATGAAGCATTTGAATGGGTTAAATGGACTCAGATCAGCCTTTAGTTTATTGTAAATGTACTGCCAGGACTGAGTATATGAGGCTTTCAATTTGAACTGTAACACCTGGGGACAGCTGACTTCTTAAAGTTAACCTGCTCCAAAAAAGTAAATAAAAGCTAATTAGGTTAAACTTAGAGATTGAATCCTGTTAAACGGTTTCAGCCTTGCAGAAACATGCTACAATCACAACGTTAAAGTCTAGTCTTATGGACTCTTCCACTGAAGAATACAAAGATTTCAACAGACAGGAAAACCAAGAGGAGAACAAAGAGCTTACATGCAAAACAATTCAAGTAACACTAAATGGCATTACTGCACTCCAGCTAAGAGTGCAGAATACATCATCACTATAACAATCACATAATAGCAGAGTTTGACATTTCAATGATTAATCGTTTGGTGTGATAGAAGTAGCCGGTTGGTCATCGACTCTAAAAGACAAATTACAGAACTGCCTGCAAGGATAATTGTCAAGGGGTCATTCTATGAATCAAGTATCTGAAAGTCATCCAAACATGCCACAGATTCAAATTCAGAAGAAGCAGCCACAAGGGAAAGCAGTTACACAAATATCACAGTTCGCTATAAAATGCTCTTTGTTAAAGTCAATGATTTACATATGATTTTTATTTTTTAATTGGTATGTAGATGTATGTTTGTCTAAACATTCAAATGGCTGGTAATAAAGGTAACAGTGAAACGCTTACAATCTCTATCTAGATAGCTACAGAAAGACAGACAGACTGACAGCGAGACAGACATAATTAGACATTGATATCGCTTATTGTATGCAGATAATGAGCACTTTCAATACAGTCCTTAAGCCGCGGATTGACTAAAAGTATCTGCAATTAAATCCGCTTGAGCTGGAAAAATTGGAAGCTGTACTAATTAATACAGCATTTCCAATCTCTCTTTCAATTCTGAAGATGTTCTTTGTGAAGAGAGAGTTCAAGAGAGGGAGTGTGTTTGTTCACTCATATTAAGAAAAGCCTAGCAATACTTTCCAATAATGAAAGATCCCAAAATATAATCTTTACATACAAATAAATATTTGCAGTATCTTTCAGTAAGTGAGACACTCAACATACAAGGACACCCCTGCCCTGTAAACCCTGTATGTCCATCTCCAGTGGGTGTCCATGTAGGTAAGCAGCAAACCCTTGCATTACTGACACAGGGAAATATGACATCTTACCACTGTCAGGAATGATTTCATTTCCTTCTTGAATTACATAATTTGTGTAATAAACCTCTGGACAGCATATACGTTGCATTCCTGAATTTAAATACTCCTTGTATTACAGCTGACCACCCCCTCCCTAATTGTTACAAATATCATTATTAATATACATCACCAAGGGCACAATTTACAAGTTGCTTTAGTCAATGATACTTGCTTATGATATTTATGAAAATGTCAGACAAAAAAACACTAAAGGATTTCAGATGTGTTTGTCCCTTGTATTTGTATTGTTTTACTGTAACAGAGGCAATGTTAACCAAAATGGAGTGTTCTAATTTAAATTTAAATGAATTAAGTATTTCCTTTTCCAGTCTACACATTCCCAATACATTTATTATTATTATTATTATTATTATTATTATTATTATTATTATTATTATTATTATTGATACCGCTGTTCCACTTTGAAAATTGGGTTTGAACCTTTAACAGATCCCGATGGAGTGGCTGTTTTGCATTTGAATATTAAGTTCAGCTCAGTATTGCCTCATCCACGCTTTGTAATTTCCACCGTCTGTTAAAACTTGTCTGACTTCAAGGCTTTTAATAGAAGCGTCTTCCTCTGAATAATTATTCTCTTATTTTACCCAATCTATGTTTATGTAAGGGAAGATGATAAAATATACAGTTTTTCTGAAAGCAGTTTTTGAAAAGTACCATGTATAGGAAAATGCTAAACTATGTGTCTAGAAAACTAGATAAAATGATAAAATAAGTTATTTCTCCAATGAAGATATCCCCTTGCCTTTACTGATTGCTATCAATCTGACTTGCTGAGGTCCAGACAAATCACTTTAAGATAGCATAAACAGCTAAAATACTTTTGGGTTAGATGAGTTTAAAAGGAAGCCAGGTACTACATAATACATGCATATCCGTAAAGTACTTATTTCATGGTCTTTTGACAACCTCTTACTATTTGTATGTATAATAGAAATCTGCTCTTATGTATGACAGAGCTACAGTTGGTGTTTCTAGGGCTGTCTGACTGAATTAGTGGTCTACAGGAATGATACACCACATGTCTGAGTATGGGTGTCCCTAATACACACTCTCATAACAACTCCAATGCATTGCGTACCTACAATGACTTATACTCCTGTCACTTATTGACCTAACTGAATTAAAGCATCATCATCCCCGGATGATTCCATAAGAGTAAGCTGTAGAAGGTTGAATAGAATTGATGAAGCTTTAATCATATGCTCTGTATTGCATTCCTTGTTGTACTGATTCAAAATATTTTAAAACGCATTCCTTTCTATATAATTTTGCTAGCATTTAAAGTCGGTGTGTTACAATCAGCTGGACACATTATTATGTCTATTTATACGTCTCTATGTTTAATGATCAGATCACATGTTCTTCGGTGCTTCTTACACATGTATTTGACGCCAATACTTTAATTGCATGAACATTCCCTCATAAACATTAATGATAACATGATAAACCCACAAAAAAGTGTAAGGAATCAAGCAGAAATGATGGTAAGGCCTGGACAGATATAAAAAAAACGTGAAACGAAACACAGCCATAGAAAACCTCAGAACAACCACGTACTTGTATGGTAGACTGCCAAACGTGCACATTGACTGTGGTAAATTAAGAATATCCTCACCGTCACACTTCCAGACTGAAAGCAGTTGGGAAAATGACCCTACCTGCGTGGCCATTTTGCCATAGTCTATCCAGCGCAGCGTGGCAAAGTTGGTGGACTCGGCACAGTTGAATCCGTGGTTGAACCCAGCATGGTACCCATACGGGAATGTGATCATGAACTCTCCGGCTTCTTGAGTGATCTGCGTGAAAGACAGGATAAAAGGTTGCATGGTTTCCTTTAATTTGGCCGAAGCAGCGCCACCGGGAAAACTCCCGAGCCGCTTTATTGGAGAAATCCCCGCTCCAAAACCAACCCATTCCATCTGATTGCATTACTCCCAGGAAATGTAAGTGCAAAGCAACAAATGCTTCCTATCTCCAAACCCGTTTTCCTCTCATATCATTGTGAGAGGATAATAGGCACTTCAACACAGCACACTAAGCCTAGGGTATATTTGCTAGGTGTGTAAATGGGGGGGGGGAAGAACACCAACAGCACAAAGCAATCCTTTTCTTATGATCCGAACAGAACACATTCAATATGTGGAGTGCGTATGAACACGACACACAGACGTTCAGTTCCTGGACTGCTCTGAATGAAAGAATGAAGTGTAGTGTGAAAAGTGTGAAAAGAAGGTCCATGTCTTAGTAAAACATTTGGATGTTAGTAAGTATTGGAGCAAAAATGTGACCGCATTCAAACTGTCAGAGAATCCCTTGGATACAAAATGTAAAACATTTAAAAAGTAAGAAAACACATTTTACTGTTTAATAAATAAAATAAATGAATCAATGGGTTATTAACTAGAGCTTTTATGGGGCACTAATGTCTGGAAATTAAAGTCTAAATTAGGTGTGAAAAAACGCTGTTTTGCTTTGGTTGACTGCTTATGATAAAGGGCATCCACTCGGCACAACGTCATGGAAGGTTTTATATATTCCGATGACAAGATTCAATCATCAATAATAATTAAGAAATCATCACGGGAGGTATTGAGGTGGGATCAACAGCAATAACAGCAAATTTGATCTTGGTTCCCTCACAACATCAGCCCCCTTTCAGATTTCCTGATTACATCTGCAGCAAAATGTTCGAGGCAGTACAACAGTAATTACTTCAGAACCAAACAGCGTGGAGTGAAAATTAGCCAGACTGTTAAATTTCCCCTGCACTTGGACAATTGATGGGCCCTGAAGCCAGCAGCCGAAGCTTCATTTCTAGATTTGCAAGAAGTCCCCCTCCCATGAGGTAAAAATATTCCTGTCCTCCCCAGACACCAGCATTCATTAAGGAGGGAAACAGAGGCAATCCTTCCCCAGCTATTCTGACCTCAGTGCTCAAGTGTGTGAAATCTGACAACGCCACCACAGAGACAGGCTTTTTCCATTAGCAGATCAATTTTGGAAAAACTCCCTTGTAACAGAGGAGAGTTGAGTGTTGTCACTGCAAAAGCACTGGGGAGATGTTCATTTCCCCATTAATGCTTTCTCGATTACTTCTGAGAGCTCCACCCTGTAAACCATGGATTATTTATTGCGTGTGCTGCGTGTGTTGCGTGTGTGTGCATGTGTGTGTGTGTGTGTGTGTGTGTGTGTGTGTGTGTGTGTGTGTGTGTGTGTGCGCGCGCGCGCGCGTTTGCGTGTGCGGTTGTTTATCTGTGACGCTGAACTTAATGTCTTGAAAGGAGAGAAATTAAGGTCAGAGTACTTGGGATTTTAGCTCTGATTAAATATGAAGGAACAAAAAGGACTGGAGGCTCACTGAATCAGATTCAATGACACAAAACAAAAGGCCCCAGTATTGACCTCAGCAGGAAAGATGGTGGTGTGCATTAGTGTCGAGAGGTGAGGCACAGTAGTATGCAGTGAGTAAAGAAGGAGTGCCAGTCAATCAAATGGTTATGGTGGAAGAGATACCATGGCATATAGGTCAATGCAGCACATCTTATCCCAGGTTCTGGTAAGCTTAAGAGTCTTTTGGTTTGCCTTAAACTAAATTAGAATTCAAACATTTTATGACGTTAGTTGCACTTGAGTATTGCCCAAATAATCAGTACTAGAGCACTCAGTCCCTATTAAATACATCTTTAAAAAAATCATAAAGAGCAACAATCAAAACGGGGGAAAAAAACAGCTCCCAATTAGAATGAAGCAGACAGTATTAATTCATGTCCGTTATGCCTGGGTTTGAACATGCTGTTTGTGAACACATCAAAAACATGCACCGCGATTACGGATGCGACACGTCTTAACTTATGTGTTCTGTTTTTATAATCGATGGATGGTCTGGATGCAGCCGTTAGTGTAGAAACATGTAAATACAATGCTTTGAGAAGATGCTAGTTGCTCATCTGTGATCTGTATCCAAGGCAGCAAAGTCCTGTGTGTCGTGTAGTGACCAGAACTGCCCTTGATACTCCAAATTCAGTCAATTATATAATTTTGATATTACTTTTTTCTACTTTAATGCTGCACTTTTTATTTTTTGTTATTTCCTAATTAAAACATCAAACCTGGATCAAAAGCAGCTGAACCTTTTACCTCTTCAGATCTTTACTACCTGTGCTCAGAAAATGCCAGGTAATTCTCAAGCAAGTCTGATAATGTCATTTCAGTAATTTCATTTTGTTTTAAGAGTTGTATCCACTGGTACAAATTAAAACAAATTCTTCTTAGGGAAGGAAGAGGGTTTGCTTTAACTCAAATCAGATATACCAGGAATGGCATTAATGACATACAATGGATATCCAAGTGAATCATTTTACATTTTCCTGCTACAATACAGGTCAGGACCCTGATTAGGGAGATAAGTTACTGGAGAGAAAATGTCTAATTTACAATGCGTCAAGGGGTCAAAGTCTATCAGCCGGTTTTAGCAGCAAAATACTCAAGAGACACTAAGAAAATGCTTTTTGAAATGCTGCATTTAATTGATCTGGTATGTTTAGGAGTAATGCCATTCTAAAGCAGAGCGGCATTAAATGGTTATTTGACTATTCAGAGAGGGATATAAAACAACACTCACTATTTTCATATGACATGAAGTCTTCCCTAAAACAAATGTATTCAGAAGCTGCATCAGAATATTGGTTTTCTGAAAAAGACACTTTCCTCCTTTTACATGACAAGCCACTTAATGTTCTGATGGATATCTTTTTGAGAAGTGTGTTAATACTACATAAATTGTTAACGTTTTTAGAATCTGATCAGAGCTTTCTGTGGGTCTATTGAAAAACTATCAAAATTCTCACTGTCTCAGTCTGAAGTGACTGATATTTAAAATGTAAAAGAGGCAGGAGTTTGTATTGATTGATTCATCTCTGTGGGAAGACTGGCAAGAGAGGAGATATCCTTTACATAAACAATTCAACAGGATAATGTGTGGGTCCTAGAAAAAAAAAAAAAAACTTGATCAATAACGCAGAGGAAAATCAATGTTCTTACTCTTCACAACTCACTTTATGAAAAGCAAATCTGAATAACCAAACAACCATTTGTAGCACAAGTCAAGTCAAGTCAAGTCAAGTCAAGATCCTTGGTGAATAACGAGTGGTGAGTATTGGTGGCTATTTAAAATAAATAAATACAAACGTACATACATCTACTATATTTGATTCGGTCTTACACATTATTGGTTTAGATTTGAAATCACAAGGGGATATGATTTGGAGATTCAAAATACTCAGAACATACTCAAACTGTATGCACTAGCTCAATGTCAATCACGAAATATCGAACTGGTCACAAGTGGAAAATTCAAGTTAGTTAAATTTAAGACTAAAAATAAGAAGCACCGCTGAAGACTCTGTATAGGAAGTTGAAGAAAGTGTTTTGTGATAATTATATAATGTTTTATATTAATACTAGCATTAGAAGTAGTTTTGTATACAGACTGAGCAGATTAGATTTAGCAGGACAAGTAAAGGTTCAACAAGGTCGATTTGTTAGAAACTCCTGTCAGTAATGAAAGATTACACAGTGCTGAAATAGCCTACAGATGTCTGCTGTGAATTTGTTTATGACTTAATCGTTTCTCAAGATAGGCAGAAATTGTTTCTGTTAATGAGCGATTGACACTAGGTAAATGACGACCATGGGATCGCATCTTCCTAGTGCACATCAAAGACAGACATCTGCTTTTTGTATCCATCACCTCTTCACGGGAGGACAGATCGTAAACGGACCCGGACCTATATCTTCTGATTGGATGAACGGCCATAAGATGTTACGTAATTTTTCCTATAAAGCTGCACTCATGTTTGTAAACATTAAGTCTGACTGAAGGAATTATTTCTGACGTGGGGCTTCCGAGCCGGCTCGATTAAAGTTCTATTTGCTTTACGTCCGCGACTTCTCCACTTATTTCTGATACGGTTCTACAACTTGGCGTCAAGAACGAGGATCTGAACTTGCCTCCACTCCCGGGACCAAAATATGGGTGAGTAGCTTTAAAAATGACCACCCTGTATATTTAGATTTGATCTCGGGATTGTGTGAAGCTCTCAGATTGTAATTTAAAGAGAACCTGTTGAGAGGTAGAGGTAAAACAAATAGAAAGGTTGACTGTACAGCAGAGGTTCACAGTAGGGTGAACTCCAGGTAAGACAGATCTGCGGGAAGAGATACCAAGGGAACCGAAAAGTACGACGGGCCTACTGAGATCCAAGTTAAGCAAGGAAACCCTTGTACGCTGAGACAGTCAGTGGCAGTCAAAGCCAGACGGAACCTGAGCTACATAAAGTCCAGCAATATAGCCCCATCGTTGGCAAAAATAGGATTGGCATAATGGCGTTAAAATACGTGTCTGTATGTGAATTCCTACAAGTTTAAAATGTTAAACTTAAAATGGTAAAGGCAAGATAAAAAAAACGACAAAGTTTCTATAATTCTTTGTCTGAATAATAAGAATTTAGAGAAGAAATTGATCATAATAGATCAAGAAAACCCCAAAGTAGTGTAATTCAAAGATTATTTTACATCTGATTTTTAATAATAACAATATAATAAATAAATAAATGCTAAGGGCTGTTTGAGACACTGCAGGGTCAACAAAACACGCCACTAATCTAATATCTGAATTATCTTTGGATTTCAATCTGTATGTGCTTTGTGTGTTTATGTATATACATATAAACATAATAGTCTGAAGGTTAAGTAAGGTAAATGTCTGTTTTGTATGCTTTGTATTTTTAATATTGTGCATAGTCCAGAATAAGACTGAGAAGGGAAGTAACCAATAATTTCAGAATTATATTTACAATTACGCAGTTATTGATGTTTAACAACAGATGAATGAGGATTTAGACATTTAACTGTATACAGAGTGCATAAAGCATCAGAAATAAGAAATGAATAATGCATTCTATTATAAGAATAATGTTAAAGTAATAAAAAATATACACTAAATACATAGATTAATAATAATAATAAAGTAAATAAATAGTAATGGTGTCCTCTAAGACTCAGAAGGACAAGAATTTGTTTGTTAAAAAATCATATTATGGACAAATTCTGTAAATTCAAATTAAAGGAAAACTAAAGGCTGGAATCCACAGGAGCAGCACTCTGGTGCAGCCCTGAGTGACAGCCTGATGTAAAATCCATAGCAGGAGAATGTAAACAGTATAGTGACATATTATAGTCTTATTTTAGAAAATATTTGGTTATTGGTGCATAGCATAAAATACCTGAAATAAAAGTTAAAAATAGACCTTGGATTTAAGATGAGTGAATTAGTCAAAGGGTAAGAATTTTAAGGATACTATAGAAATATAAAATTACAAGCATTGAATAAGTGAGCTAAAATAAGTATTGCATAATTTTGAAGGAGAAAATAAAACATAAAAAAACTATTAGAATGAGTTTTACGAACCAGAAATAAAAAATTAAATGTTGAAAACTGAATTAGAGCTAATTTTTGAAATGGGAATCTGAGGAAACAGTGAAATTTGGTGAAGATATGAATACATAGATAACCAGATACTCCAGGAAATTAAAGGTGTGGTCATTTGGTAGCTGTGAGTTCCACAATGAAGAGTTTTTGAAATCCCCAGATATAAGATCCCTAAATACAAGGTGTAGGTAAGAAATGAACTATTGATCAGTTCAATCTGGCTTTGGGAACAGTTCTTCTGAACCTGTACCGGTGTAGATTGGACTTCAATAGGAGGAAGTGACACAATAAAGACATATATGAGCCGCGCAGGCGGACAGTCTTAGTGCCCAAGCAGGCTCATTGGTGAAATCATTGACTGAACACATTTTTTGAAAATTAGTTTTCCTGAGGTATCTGGGAATCATTATTGAAATCAATTAAAATGCTTATTTTCTAAAAATATATTTTATTAGGAAAATATCTGAATTTATTAACTCAAATAATGGAGCGAAATATGTGTATAAATAGTAATAATACATGTCAATAAATATAACTTGAATTGTCTAGTAAGAAATTAGGAAAAGGAGAAAGAAAAGCTGTTACAGTGATGTTTTCAGAGGGTCTGAGCGATGTTGATGAAGGTTTGAGGACGTTGACAAGGGGTTTCAGAGTTGATGAGGCTTGGGAAGCTGTAAAAAGGGAGTTTGGTATGTGTGAAAGAAATGTGCTGCCACTTTCAGCACAAGAGTTTTGATGGCAATTGAATGGAATATGAGGGAAAATAAGGAAGTTACTTAAGGTATAACTTAATGTAAAATAAATAAATCATTGAATGAGATATAGTTTAAAATCTAAAGTCATGAAACTGTATGGAAATAGTGCTTTCCCAAACAGAAATACCCTATTAATCAGGAAGGGATTCACCCCCCCCCCCCCCAAACAAACAAAAAAAAAGGAGGGGGGAGTTTGGGGCAGTGAAAGTGTCTGTGAGGTCAGCTCCCCACTGAGAGAGATAAGAGAGCTGCCTTGTAACTAAATACAGATGTACTACTACAAACCAAGCAACATTGTCAACCGACAGTAATGTCCTGGGAAATAAAGAATAGTTACATTACTAATGATAATAATACTGATGTTGATACAGATTAATAGGAAAATAACTACTATTATCTGTCTTCACAGGAACCAGCAACAATGAATTTCCCTCACATTTAGTCCACAGGTTCCCTACTCACATGCCATGACACATCCGTGCATAGTCTCCCCTCTCACACTGCCCTCCGCTCTTAGTGCTGCAGCCCATAATCTGTCCTTATGGCCACTGATGTCAGTGTGTGTGTACGGACAGGAGGGAGGGGGATGGTGGAAACATACGATGCTTACCATAATATTGTGAAAGTGATAAACTAACTAACTCTGCTGATTCCAATTGACAAACAGGAGGGTGGCGATGTCCAGGAATAGGTGGACAGATTATTAACAATTCATTTCTGATTGATTTCAGGTGCTGAAAATAACATAAAATTATCTTTCAGGAAAAGTTGGAGAAAGGCCTGAAGAAACAATATGGAAATAGATTGAAAAGAAACATGAATAGTCATACAACTCCAACCTCTTTTAAATCTAAGCGCAATTGAAGGATACAGAGTCTGGTTGGACTATGGGCATTTCATTAACTATCCTTTCCATAGTTTAATAGAGTGACTACTGGATTGAAAGAATTGTGCTGTTTGGATGTGTGAGTGAAGTGTGAAATGATATGTGATGTTTCAATGTGATGTAAGTGGATACACACTGAATAATGCTACTATGGTGTATTGTATTATTGTATATGGGAATTGAGTGAAAAACTAGTTCTAAAAAATCTATGTGATAACAAAGCCAATGCTTTGTAATGAATGAATAATACATATTTGCTCTAGTTAAAAAAGGTTTTATTGCATAATAAGTCTATTGGGCGATAGAATTGGCTTTAGAGCAGTGCCAATTTGGTTCTAACTTTTGGGAAATATAATGATAATGTTTATGCAAAGATGTGTACAGCAGTCATTACAAGGTTTAGTAGAATAAGGATGGAATTATACAAGGAATTATATAATTTATTCTTAAAGATGAAGGTTTATTCAAAGTAAATGTATATATTGAGACAATGAATGTCCATTAATGGGTAAAATACAAATCAAGACACTGGCATTGTTGGAAGGAAATATTAGAGAAATAAATAATAATGAAAATAGGAATAATAGGAGTTGTTCCTAATGAAACTATGGAAATAATTTCAAATGTTGGTTCATTTATAAAGAATGAATTGAGAAAAAGATTAATAACTGCCATCATTTACCTAACAACTATTAACTATGTTGTTGAAAGAGCTGCTATAATAATTATTAAAATAGTCTCAGATATTTAAGTTAGATAAAAAGGAAAGAGATAAGCACATCATTTTGAAAGTTTGACAGCTCCACACAAAAGAGTATTTACACTAGGAAGTAAAGTTGATTCAGTAACACAGGAGATATGATGCTGCTGACGACAGCTGAGTGCTGTACTGAAATAATCTGTGATAAATTGGGATCAAGATTATTATTTTGAATTGTCCCTTTACTGGAAACCTTATAGATTGTGTGAATGTCAACTACTGTCCATGTGATAGAGATGCCTTTCATAAGGAAGATCTCTGATGTTGTGCGAACCACACATTGTGTCTTCAGAAGACTGATTTATTCCACATGGCAGATATGCACATTATGAATCGTGTCCTGAAGGAACCGATGTCTGACCCGTAGTGGCAGAGGTGCATATGGAGAAGACGCTGGTGTTCTCCTTGAGACACAGTAGGCCGAGGGCGCGGCTTTAAAGACGGCCTCACGGCATCTTGAACAGACCGATGTTGAGGTCCACAACGCTGAAGTGATGCTCGACTTAATGGAGAAATAAGTTAAAATACTGAAATTAAAGGTTGTCCAGATTATAGGAATCTGCAATACATTGTGAAAACAGCTCAAATGACATCTGCAGTAGCATATATTCTTGTATTGGTAGTTAATTTATAATGTACTCAAATTACTCAAAGGAATAGAATTAGAGTCATGAAGTAAGAATAAGTCCATTGCCCTTCTCTTGAGAGGTATGGAATGTACAATGTTTATAAATTAAAATGCAACAGAAATATATGTGAATAACTGAATTTGTAAAAATTACATTTTTGCTGACTTTTGTATTCCTTTAGAAGCAAAACAATGTATGTATTATGTAACTGGGGATTGACCTTTATGACCTGGGGCAGGATGAAATATAATTTGAGATACACAGTAAAGCTCCAGGAAATTGTAGGTGGCCACTGCAATTTCCATAAGAGAGCTCAATATTCATTAAGGTATAGTTATGACATAATTGTTTGCCTGACCAGGCAAAGAAAAAGACATTCCTATCCCCTGATTATTTGAATACCTCACCATACATACATACACACCTCGTAGGTGGCAGGTTGGGATGGATGGAAGCTGAAAACGCAGCACTATACCACCTGCCCCTCAGGAGGAAGAAATTATTGTAACTGAAAAACACGATTCTTTTGGCTTCTATTCGCTTTGCTCTATTGCCAAAAAGGAGGGAATGAAGACTCTGTATAGGAAGTTGAAGAAAGTGTTTTGTGATAATTATATAATGTTTTATATTAATACTAGCATTAGAAGTAGTTTTGTATACAGACTGAGCAGATTAGATTTAGCAGGACAAGTAAAGGGTCAACAAGGTCGATTTGTTAGAAACTCCTGTCAGTAATGAAAGATTACACAGTGCTGAAATAGCCTACAGATGTCTGCTGTGAATTTGTTTATGACTTAATCGTTTCTCAAGATAGGCAGAAATTGTTTCTGTTAATGAGCGATTGACACTAGGTAAATGACGACCATGGGATCGCATCTTCCTAGTGCACATCAAAGACAGACATCTGCTTTTTGTATCCATCACCTCTTCACGGGAGGACAGATCGTAAACGGACCCGGACCTATATCTTCTGATTGGATGAACAGCCATAAGATGTTACGTAATTTTTCCTATAAAGCTGCACTCATGTTTGTAAGTCTCACTGAAGGAATTATTTCTGACGTGGGGCTTCCGAGCCGGCTCGATTTAAGTTCTATTTGCTTTATCTCCGTGACTTCTCCACTTATTTCTGAGACGGTTCTACAACCGCTTTACACAATTAGATGCAGAGGCAGGGAACAGACTCCCCAGACTCGCAAGGTTCTATCAGGAAATGGATGGATGAAATGCTGGTGTTGATTACCTCTTGAAAACCAAATGAGCAAGATGGGTAGAATGGCAGCCTTTTTTGTAACCTTTTTATGATATTATAAATTGATATAATAGGCATAATTTATATAATCCATTCATCCAATTTCATTAACCACTTCAGCCAGTAATGAGTCACAGTGACAGTAGACAGAGGGCACGAGGCAGGGTGCAACCTGGATGCAAACACCTACAGGTCAAATTAAGGTAACCAATAGACCCGAGCAGCATGTTTTTGGGATGTGGAAGGAGACTGGTGGACCAGGTGACAACCCCCACTGACATGGGGAGAACATGCAAACTCCACACAGACACCTAAGCCCCAAATCAAGCATAGGTCCCAGGAGCTGTGAGTTACAAGTGCTAACCACTGCACCATCATGCCACCCATTAAAATAAGCATGAAGTATATCTGCTCTTACAGGACAGCACTGTGGCCCAGAGAAGAAGTGCAAGTTATCAGATTGAAAAGATGTGTCCAAAGCAAGCAAACTAAAGAGCACTTCCTCTCTCCAAGGCAGCTCTGTAAGGGACAGCATGACAGAGGCATCTGCAGGGTGAGCTCTCTCTCTCCTGTGCTGTCAGTGATCAGGACTGTCAATAAGCCACAGACAGCCCCATCAGGCAGCTGCACCTGTGACCGGCAGAGAGAGCAGGGGAAGTCAATCACCAACACCAGGCACAAGATTGCTGGCCTACCCTTGTCACTCACTCACTACTGGGGCAGCAAAGGGCCCCTGGCATGAGATTTAACCCATACATATACATACACCTTTACAATTACTCATTATAAACAGTTGGTGCTTCCCCCCCCCCTCTCTCTGTGCTCTCCTCATTCTTGTTAAATGTCGTACAAGCTGACTGGACGACTACATGCAAGGGGTTCGGAATGGCCACGGTGCTTAATAACCTAATTAAACTATAGTCTTACATCCACGACTCTGAGGATAAGTGACAATTTAAAGATTTTAAATTGAACTACAACTTCCAGGGACCAGGTGTGGGACAATCCTGGCTTAATGTGTTGGTCCAGTAAAATGCACAACTGGTTTAAAGTAAAATGGAAGTTTATATTTGATCACACAACTAGAATAACCTACCAACTGCTGTAACTTCTATAACTGCTCATAATAATACTTACAATTATTACAGGTTTCACAAACAGCTTGTGCTTCAGTTTTCACATGAATATTGAAGATTCCTTATTATGAATGTGCATTAATATAACTACATCTAACTTTCAACAGCACTGGAGTCGAACACTGTTAAAACTGCTTTTCCTTTGAGGTTCTCTGTTCTCCAGTTCTGATTTAGAGTTGAAGTGACACGGGCACTCTCCCTTCAACTAGCAATGCTCTGAATTAAGACAGAAAAAAAATTAATCAAAAGATGTTAAAAGAATAGAGACCACAAAAAAAGTGAGAGACTAATATAAAAGTTATCTGAACCATTTCCCTCCTTCTAACATAAAACTATGAATTAGTTTTATTTTTTATAATTTCTCTGAGTAATTCTGCAGAGAATAAAAAAGAAAAAATATATATTCGAATATAATTTTCAGGAAATAAAAAAATAAAAAAGTCAAGGATTAAAATGTTTTTTTCACTAGGTCTTTTTAGAATGGATTACTCTGAACGGCATGTGTGATATGTATCTCTATACCTTTTGTCGCTTTTGCCCCTGAACATTGGAACTGTCTTCCAACAGAAAAATGTAGTGCTTCGAGATAATCATCATCATCATCACTTCTGAGATCTCTTAAATTGGCACACTCCTTTCCCCAAACCAAAATGTTCCCTCTGGAATGACGCACTACAGTAGGGATGGAAACCTATGGCACGCGTGACAAAGGGCCACGCAGAGCAGTACAGCTTGGCACGCCAAGTGAGCGACTATCTGCGTTTCTTTTTTTTTTCTTTTTTTTTATTTCCACCCCGCACCTCAATTGTCTAAACTGAGTGGCACTTTAGAAAACCAGTCAGTATATTGGACAGTGACGGCACCGCCCCCATGTAATTGAGCAGCACTCAAGTTATTTTCTGAATATTCTGTGCGCAGATTTTCGCAGTTATGCGCAGAACTGTAGAATTCTCCTCTCCCATCGGTGGAGCTGCGCAGATCCGCGCAGAACGAACGAGATGTTAATGTTATGATGACTGTTTATGCTGGGGTGCAGCACTATTGTAACAGGAGGAAAATGACAAAAACTGTAAGTCTGTCCTGTTGTGATTAACTGTGGTCAGAAATGGACCTGTTTGTTGAACATGCGGAGAAGAAGCATTTTATTAACCGTTATCTCCTGTTTCAAATGGAGAAAAGGCCACAATCATTCATATTTAACACTCCAACAAAAACTTCATAAGGTTGGCAAAAGAAAGCTGTAAATTCTCAAAAATAAATAAATTATGCCTTTGATTTGTAGAGTACATTTGTGCACACTCATACTCATGGTAGATTGATACTACTGTATTATTATTAAGTGCCACAAAATGTATATTAATCTACCAGTTTTAGTTGTTTTACAAAATGTAAAAGCATTAGCTATTAAGTAAATATACGTTGAAAAAAACGAAGGCACATTGGTAATGATTCAGTGCAAGTGCAAACAAAACACAAAACAATATGGAAAGGTTACTAATGCAGCCAAATGAACAAACTTCTTTTATGTAACGGTAGGACAATGGGTGAATCTGTGGGACTTTATTTTTGGGGGTAGATTGTGATTTTAATGGGGGTTTTAAATGTAATTTAGCATTATAATCCTCAAACTTAAAGCGTGATGAAATGTGATTCATGCATTTTACTGCACTGTAGCAATACTGCAACATTTAAATTATGTATTCATTGTATGATGCACTTATTCTTTATTCTTTAATGTTGTGACATGCTTTTGCATGGTGTTCCACTATATAAAATTAAGATTGATTGATTTCATTTGAATGAGGATTAAAGATTCTCATTGTCCAAAATAAAAAGGGACATATTCCAAAAATGATTGAGTTCGTGAAGTGCTATTACTATTGCTTTTCTATATTTGTAAATTCACAATAACCTGTGAGCAAAAATTGAACCTGCATATTTATAATCTTTTTTGGAAAGAATATGTGCCTCGCTTCATTCAGCTTCATATTCTGCAGCAGACTCCCATTTGCAGACTGGAGCTGCACTTGCTCTCCAGACTACAGAGGGATAAGGGGGAGGTTCAAAGTGGTGGTGGTGGTGGTGGGGTTGTTCTATCTGTCCATGGTTTTTAGATTTTTCTGTATTGCGGTTT
This sequence comes from Amia ocellicauda, assembly GCF_036373705.1. Classification (NCBI taxonomy): domain Eukaryota; kingdom Metazoa; phylum Chordata; class Actinopteri; order Amiiformes; family Amiidae; genus Amia; species Amia ocellicauda. The sequence goes on from NC_089871.1 coordinate 22,258,281, forward strand.
GTTTTGTTAGCATGTTTGCTTAATAACTTAATTAAAACATTATATATATATATATATATATATATATATATATATATATATATATATATATATATATATATATATATATATACATACACTTTTATATCCCTAATTTATCATTGCACCCTTTGGCACTTTGGGCACTCCAGCCAAAAAAGGTTCGCCATCCCCGCACTACAGCTTGTGACTGGTCTACTGCAGAGCAGTAGTGCTTTTGAAGTTATTCAGCTGCTAGCACCTAAGTGGCCCATTCACTAAGGATCTCAAAATAAATACAAATTATTTCAAAATAATAAATCCATTGCTTGCCTACTACTTATGTCTCCCATGCATCTCCTCCTCTTTGGACTGTCACCAGGTCCCATTTGTGTTTACATGCAATTCAAGATTCGATGACATGCCTGAGATCATGTGAAGTTACCTCACCTCTCCGGAGAACTCCCCTTGTCCTCGAAGCTCCTCTTGTGCTCATTTCCTTCGAGCTCATTCTCCTCCCTTGTTAACTACATACGAATCCTGAAAACTCTTGTATGGCAGTTGGTAATTGTAAACTGCAATGCTTATACCTTGCCTTGCCCTTGCTTTGTTACCATTTCTATCCTACTCTCAATACCCCTCTATGTGTTAAAACACAGCAGCCAGTGCTGAATTAACAGTATTGTGTCTCTCTTGGGAAACCCCTCAGTTTGAGCACAGAGCACACAAAAACTTTAGGTTGTGACTCAATGTCTTTATGTGTAGAATTACTGCACTGACAAAACAGCTGCAGAAAAGGAATTGTGATTTCAATCATCGAGATATAATGTGTTTTTGCTTTTTTGTAATTATTATTATTATCTTGCATATTCTCCCCACGCTGCAAGCTGAGCAACAAGAAAGAGCTGTACTGTTAAAAGCTGTAAGTACTATAGATTAAAGCGGTTAATCTACAAGATAATACCAAAAAAATCACACCTAATTTCCAATTACAGCTGTTTGCTTTGCAGGACCAGCCAGATTAAAGCCCATAATTACTTACTTTTAAATAGAGAGACTGGAGAAAGCTCATCTGTATGCTGAAGCTTTCTTGAGACAATGCTCAAAATCAAAATAAAGCCCTATAGCCTGATTTTAACCTACTGCTGACTACACTGATAGCCTAGTACACTAGCAAGGGACTCGCATAGAATTTAATCAGCTCTTTCACTGTGTCTTTGAATTCTGCCCAAGACACCCACCGTTAATTTAATTTGAATTGTTTAAAAAGAAAGCTCTTTAAGAAAAAAATAAAAAGGCCATAGTCATAACACTATCATGTTATATTTACTACTACTTTCTAGAAAATGAAAAATACATATCTTAAACCCCATTCACACTGAAACCATTGCTAACAATTTGCCGGCATTTTGTTACCGGCAAGGTCTGTGTGAATGGGTCATGGGTTCCTTTTGCATTAATAAAACACCAGATTTTAACATTTTACATGATTAATGCATATAAGAAATTGCAGCATAACACGTACAATAACAAATACATATAACTACATTGTGTTGTTTACTGTATATTTCCTATACACGTGTAAATTGTAAATTGCATTATGCTTTGAACTGTACTGTAGTTCAAATACTTTGTATTGCTCTTATTTGTAAGTCACCCTGGATAAGGGCGTCTGCCCATAAATAAATAATAATAATAATGACAGCAATAAAGTTACTACATGTAGTTGAACACATTTGACTACTTCTGATACAACCAAATAATACACGGGTTCACGTTGTGCAGAATGTGCACAGATCTGACCAGCAAAGCAATTCAGTTTCACAATCTATGACAAGTCTGAATAGTGACCGCATCCAACTGTCTATTTAAACACACTGTATGCAGTTATACAGAACACAACAATAGGCTGCTATATTTGTGAATATTATAATCAGCATTGCGCTGCCGAATGGTGACTGTTTTGCCTATATAACAATATACAGTAACACGGTAGTGTGACGTCTCCTAAATATCCATCTCGGGAGTATTTTACTGCTACTGCCATATCTTTAAACAGGGAAACACATTCCAGAGTGTCGGTCCGGGTCTACTCTGCGGATCCACGGGCTTCTGTAGCATCTCGGTCCCATGGCCACAGCGCTCTTGCTGGCAATCTCTGTTTTCTGTGTGACTGCATCCTTGCTGGCAATTTTCCGGCATTCAAACCCAGTGTGAATGGGGGCAACAAGAAAAAAGCAGGCAAACGTTGCCGGCATTTCAGTGTGAATGGGGCTTTATGCTACAAATAAAGATGGAGATCAATATATAGACACAATTTGGACAATATGACTGCACTTTCTGGTCTGAAAGCATGCTCAATCACTGCTGTTACATGTCAGAATAACCCTGTATTGTAGTATTTCTACTGAGTTCTGAAACACAAACAGACACACAGAAAAAGTTGATATCAAAACAAAGCATACAGTATACCGGTTTTATTAACCTGACAAATCCACTATTGTCTTCTTGGTGTTTCCTACAGTTCCTGATGCATTCTTTAAGACTGAACAATGGAACTAAAAATGTTCATATTTAAAAATTATTGGGAAAACAAAATCTCTATCCTTTAAGGTTCATGGTATATGCAGGGTATATAGTAAAAGATATAACATAAAGCTTTTTTAAATTATTCTTATTTCTGTCCTTGAACACTTCTATTTGAGCCTCACAATCAGGCATCATCATCTTCCGAAATGGAAATCACTCCCAGTGAAATCAATGTAATTATTTTGTAGTTACTATAAGGATTTTCTTCCGTGGGGATTTATTTGTCATTAGACAGGCAAAACTATTCCATCAAGCTCTCACAACATGGATGTGAGTTATTGTTAATGAGATCGCACATCCAGGCCACTTTCAAGTTAGGCATTCAAAATATCTTTCATTAAAATACGACAGATTGGCTGATGTACTGCTTACTTCATATGCATTTTTTCATTGCATTGTCGATTGCTTGCAAGATGTATTTTTGTATACCAAAGGACAAATCTAATTAGTCCTGCAATCGTTGGCTATCATAACTAAAATGTACAATCCAAGCAAAAGAAGGTACTTTTCTGTATAAAAGTTGAGGAAAACAGAATATAGTGTGAGATTGATATACATCTTTTTATAGTCCAAATCTGGAACCTCAAAAGCTGAATGCCTCAAACCAGTCTATAAACATGCATTTGTCAACACTGAACACAGAAAATCTCTTGCATAACAATATGGTACCAGTCTGACTTCTATGCACACACGCACAGATAAAAGACAAAATAATACAGCCACTGTGAATGGAGTCCTGACAAGAAAAAACACAGCAGTCCCAGGGCTGAAATAGTGTAATGGAAGCCTAATTCACAAGAGACTCACGATCTGTGCAATGACAGACATCCTTCTGAGAAATTTAATTCAAAGCAAATCAATGGGAAACTACTCAGAGAAACAAGCCTCACTTTAACTACATTTCCTTCAGAGAGCTGAAGGCTTAAGGAATATTTTGTGACGGGTCAAATCAGTGTGGCCTTCACTGCCAGTGGAGCATTTTAACATGGTTTAAATACAGCTGCTATCAAACACGAACACTTAGGACAAACCAAGAAAGCAACTTTCACACATCTCCACTGTTTTGCCCATTCAGGGGAAAAAAGAGACAACCAAATAGAAATTGTTCTACATTTTTTGCAGAAAAGGGAAATGTACTAGGCAGTTAAAAACATATATATTATATATAATATAATATATATTTATATTTATTTCTGGTGTGAATAAATGTCAGTACATGGAAGTAAATTTACCACTGAGGAAGTAAGACACCCTCATTTTTATAACTACAAAGCAGTAGTCTTGTAGTTGTATTTTATGTCCCATGCGCTGCTGGATTAACCTTGCTTACGTCTAAAGACTGCTGACCAAGTTAAAAGTTGGCCATAACACCTTGAAGCCCGACCTCATCAGATCTAAACAGACTTGGGAAGTATCTGCATGGGAGACCTATAAGGAAAATTAGGTTGCTATTGGAAAGTGTGTTGGTGGCAGAAGATCCCAAAAAGGTATGTCCCACTACAGGGAAAGGGGACAATGCTGAAAGGATAGTCCTGGGTCCAAAACTCAGCAGTCATTAAAGATCCCACGACACTTTTGGAAAAGTGCTAACCCCCTAAATAAACATCATCATGCATATTTCATTGGCTAAATAACTCCTCATTTCCCCACCTCTGAACTGCGCTACTGGCAGGAAGTGGCTTGGTTGCCTCACCCAGGAGGGGACTCTTCTGTGGTGGATAAAGTGAGTCCCCTCCAACCTGTAAATCACTTTGAAAAGCACAACTTAAAGGTAAGAGAATATAGTTGTGATGAAGCGTCCCTCAGTTTGTGGCCTACTAAAGGTAAAAAGGTTTAGCTAATGCAGTATTTCATGGTAATACCTGACTTTCAGACAGGTATAAGCACTTTCTCTACATATTCTCCAGTATACATACCCTGTCAAAGGGGATTCCATATTTCTTGAGTATGGAGGGAGAAATCAGGGTCATCTTGTGTCGGAGGAAAGCGTCACAGCCTTGAGAGCTGCCTGGGAAGAATCCTGAAATGAAGCAAAGATGCAAAGTTGTTAGGCATCAACAGTGCAGTTACACCCCAAACTGTCACATGGTAAAATGCCACCAAATGAATGAATCTGCTGAAACGTAATAGAAAATAACAAAAGGGTTGATCAAGCTGGGCAAAAAATTCATAATATGAAAAATCCAAGGAGAATGATTATAAAGGAGATGGGGGATAACTGCATCATTTACCAATATGATTTGTGTGTGTGTTTAAGAGAAGACAGGAGTGAGGAGAAAAGCCATCACTGAGAGAGAAAGAACCTGACAGCATTTATCACACAGCATGGACCTGCACAGCTGACGTGTTGCCAATGCACAGAAGGCATTTCCCAGCTGCATCCCCCTCGCCTGTGCACTAATTTACTAGGGGAAAGGGTAGCTGAAACAGAAAACAATTCACGTCAGGAGGAGTCCCATAAAAATATACAGATTATAATAACACAAGACAATAGTTTACATCCAATGAGCAGTTTGCATTCAGTTAACCGATTGCCATTTTAAGGGAAATGGGGAGAAGAAACGAATTACTCATAAAGAACAGCAATTTGTTGTTTTAAGCAGTTTGTGGCTTAAAACTATAATAATTTAAATTTAATTTACTACTGGTAAACCTCAGAACAGCAATTTCTGAGCGTTTTAGGAAATGAGATATTAATTCATTCATTCATTCGTGAGATATGCAAGTGGAATGGGCACAAGAAAGCGTTAAGAGTATAGAATTTGCAGCATGACTAAGAAAAAGTGTCTTGGACAGCCGATCTGGAAGAGGCGCCCACAGGTTTTGGTTTACTGCAGGTAAACTGCTCTAATTCAATCCTGGCTGTATTTCAAGGTTTAATTTAGAACTCAAAGCCCTGACACTATCCATTATTTAAAAAGCAGGGTCTCTTCGAGCGGTTTCAAAGGGAATGCCTAATGCCATGGTGCGGTGCTAGCTGGGTGAAATCTAACAGAGGCCCTGGTGCACATTTCAAAAGTGAGAAATCAACATGCACTTTGCAGCCGACTTAAATATTTCAGTGGCACCGTTTCGCTGGCCTTGCTTTAAAGACACAGTTTTCCCGAGGCGTGTACGGTTTTACAATGCTGTACAATTCCCCAGTGCGCTGCAGCTTCTGTGCTTTTTTTTTTGGTCTGGCTGCAGAACCAAGCAGATCTATTCAGAAAAGCTCTCATTGTGGTTAAAGCCTTAACATTCAACCATGAATAACAAGGTCTGGAAGTTGTTTCTAGTATATATTATATAAATCACACCTTTTGTGATTTCTTCTCGATTCCTCAGGTTACAGTAGCAGGACCTCTGGTCAGGTATAACATTATCATAGAGTTCAGCCAAGTGGGTCATATGTTTTGACGTTCCATCTGCCCCTCCCAGCTTTCATAACTGTCTACATGGTTGTTTGGTGACCTCTGTGTCTTGGTTTTGTTTTAATATCTCAGCCAAGTCACACAACAGACACTCTTCTTGGTTCCCAGGCCCCTGTACGCTCATCCACATGCCATTCTCTGCGCTATGGACATGCAGTGTGAAAACATGTGACAGAGCACATGCACCAGGTGCCTATAAGCCTACTGTGTCAATACAGCTGTCATACCAGTGAGCCAGGTCAATACAACAATAAGCATAACAAATCAAATGAAAGAACTTCAAACAGAATAAATTATATGCATGAGTCATTCGTTCATAAAAGTTCAAATGAACTGTGAGTCTGGATTTTTTTAATAATAATAATAATAATAATAATAATAATGAGATTGTGAATCTCAATCCTCAAAAGCTCATAAAACAAACATTGGTCACATACTCTTAATACAAATATGAAGATCAAATGTAGAATGATTAATTATAATGCTTTTAACTATTTGCTCATTTTACTGATAGTTATTTGCAATGATTTCAGATGCTGACTGTCTTCCAGAGTGCTGGCTTATTGTCTGTGCATGTCATTATTGTTTCCATAAGGTACTGTATGGACTGCGATAGCCCAACATGCCTTCTGTTAGTTAAGGTGTACAATGAAATTCAGTCACACTCAATCATTACTTCCATGGCATGTTAACACGAAGAGGCACTGAACCAGCTCAAAATATCCTATGGCTAGATGTACATAAGGCTTGGCTTATTAATATACACTTGTACATTATTCAGGGACTCATTTAATTCCATACATATTGTTGTTTGAACTACACTTATTTGTCAAGGGTTAGCATATCAGTTTAATGAACAGTGACTCAGACTAGAGGAAACTGTAAAGACTCCAGCTGAGAAACCAAGTCAAAATAGTAAGGATTTGTAAACCTTGGACTGTAAAAACTCTGCTGGTTTGCCCTGCTGCCTCTAATCAACACAAAGTATGAATTTAAACAATCTTTTCTTTTAAATTATTATTATTACTGAGAGGGGAGCTGATGGTTGTTTGATGAAAAATTTGTAGCAAGAGAAAAATACTGCTGTCAATTAATTTGTATTATTGAGGGGGGCAGGAACTCAATCTAGTGGCATGCAGACAGGGAATAACGTTTAGGGATAATAAGATTTAATAAACTTAATATATTAAGAGTTACATTTAAGTTTGATTTTTAAATCCAGCATAGCACAGTGTTTCCAACATTTGGATGAAAGCAGTTTTAAAAGGAGTGTTGGGGGCCTGCCAGTTTTTTTTTTGTCTCATTTGCAGACTGCTCAAAGCGTTTCATATTCTATGAGAAATGTGTACTCAAGGTCTCTTGTCAAGCCAGTAATAAGGACTAATTACGTGATCAAGGCCCGTGCATTTGCTACGTCAAACACCTCGGAACTAATGGCAAGCCGAGTTGAAAAACGTCTTTTCTTTGTAGTTTATGCATCTGACAAAAGCATAAAAACAACTGAATAAAGATTTGTTCCCTTTTAAATTATCGTGATTTGTTTTCCCGCCTGCCGATGCAAAAACCCAAGATTAAGCAGCACCATTAACCAACTATAAATAGGTTACAAGTAAACTCATAAAAATATAAACACCCTTCCCCCTTATCCCTCCACCAGAACAAAGGACCTTATTATTCTACAGCAATAGGAGTTGCAGGAAAATGTGTTATGCATGGGATTAGTTGAAAGATTGTGGGAGAAATATACATACATCTGTTGCTTACAACTGCTTTAAAAACAACTAGAATGGACTGCGCAGATCGAGCTGTCTCTGTTAAAATGAATTGCACTTTGCCAGGTGAAAATGCTTGCCTTACTGCATTATTCAGGTGGGGAATGTACATACAAAGTAAACTAACATGATTAGCCAAGCCTCCTGCAGTTTGAGGATTGTCTTTTTTGGATTTGATATTCAGAGGAACGGTCTCCTTTCTTGGAAAAAAAGTTAGAGGAAATGAAAGTTGTTATAAGTAGCAGCAGCAGCATTAGACTGGATATTATTCTATTACCAATCATAATCTGAAAATCAGTAAAAACTGCTACTGATGTGAATTCACTTTAAATGATTTCCTCCATATCGGGAATGTCAATAATATTGGGTCATATCACTAAATAGGTCAATTAGGCGACATCTGACAGCTTTGATTGATATTGAAGCACTCTCCGCTAGCCACTAACCTACCAAGTCCAAAATGACCATTACACAGGAAATGTCCAGATACAGTAGAAGGCTGTTGCTCTATTCAAACACAATTAATAAAATAGACGGTTCTGCCAATAGTTCAAAAGGCAGACACACTAACTTCAAAAATCAAGACTGCCCTCAGTTTCACACACTTGTCAAGCACCCTGCTGGACAGTCATGTAGGACAGTGGCAACCTTATGTTCTGAATGTAACATATCTTTAAAAGCTTTTTAAAGCAGGGTCTCCTATTGACCGGTAGTATAGAGTGCAGCGTGTCCTGAATAACCAGCACTTAAAAACCATTCCATTATTATAATTACTTCTATTGCTGCATATTTTTCTTCTCTAGGCTTCAGGCTATCGTAAAAGGGCTGGGAGGAATGCCTTTAGCTTTAAGTGACATTTTTTTTTTTTACTTATTGAAAGTACTGAAAGGGAAAAATGGCTCAATTATGAGAGTGCTAATAATGCCACACTAAGACTTTACTGAACATCAGCACCATCAGAATGGTGTTTTAACAACGCAATCTGAAGTTAGGCTTCAACCATGTATTCCTCATTAGATGATGTGATGTCAATTCAGAGGAAGGCCGATTAGGATGCTTTGTAGAAATTCTCAACCAGCACCATTAACAGCATGATTACAGCATGTTCAGCTCCGGTCAACACACTACAAAACAGACGTAGGTGCTTTAGAGGTGGTTCAAAGGAGAGTAAAGCAGACTCTCCCCAGCTCTGAAGGGAATATCACATTCAGACAAATTAAGGGAATTGAATGCTTTCAGCCTAGAACAAATAAAAACAACACCAGGGCTTATTCAACATCACAGCAGCTATTGACTGCATCAATCCAGAGGACCTTCTCAAGGTCACAAATGATACAAGGATGCAGGAACTCACAGAAACCGAGTTTAGAAGCATTCAGAACACAAAACAGGGACACTTCATCAGACAGAGAGCTGTAGCGGTCTGGAACAAATCCGTCAGCCGTACTGTTCAAGCCGACTCCTTGGGATCATTCCAACAGAAGACTGGATTCAGTCCTCTGATCACTGAGTTACTAGCTACCATGCAAGCACGATGGGTCGAGCAGCCACCTCTTACTCGTAAACTTTCTTAAGTTCTTCTGTGAAAATCGGTGAAGTGAAACAGAAATGCCCTGCTTGTAGTGTTCTCATGCAATATTGTCACTCCAGGCAATTTGTAAAGACACAATAAAACATCCTGTGCGCTACAGAGCAAGACTGGCTACGGTACAAAGTTTCCTCTTCCCCTTTGGAAACCCTTAGGTCCAGATGTGTCTTGGAGTGCTGACAATAATTCCTGATTTCCACACCACAGGTAACTGAACATCAGGGATTTCAAATGAATAGCACCATACAAATTCCAGCTGTGGTTAACACAATGGCATTGCCTTTGATGTTCAGGGCGCATCTGTTGGTATCACTTTGCTGATGACGGACCATGTGTTTGTGCATTCTATACACTTTGTGTTGAGCTCTTCAAATAACAGGTCAGAAAGATTTGATTCCATTCAAATTCCTTTTTTTTTTTTCCCTGGTAGCTTTGACTATATACATTTTGTTTTCAGATATGTGAGGTAAAAATGATAGATCATCACATTTTGATGGAAAACGTTTTTGTGATTAATAAAACACGTGGGATGCAGAGAAGCAATGGTCATTATTTATTTTATTGTATTGTATTTGATCATTCGCCATTAACAGGAGTATGTATAACAGGCATTGAAACACTGTGCTGATCCTGTTGACAGGTTGACAGGTAATTCTACATTATTAGTACAAGGAGGGCTAGTAAGAATGGCACATTGACTGAATGGCTGCTCCAAGACAGCCCGTGGCCCCCATCCCCCAAACAAAACACTGTTTTTTCATAAAAAGTCAAGACATACGTCATCTCCTAAGGGAATCTTGTAGGTACCTTCTTTAGTTTTAAGGATATTAACTGATGACCCCAGTAAAGGTAAATCACTGTAACTGCACTTATTGTTGGTGTACATAGTAAGTGGTTTCATATTTGTTCAGGTAACTAGTAACTGATTACAAGGAGAAATAGGTTTCCTCAAATCTATACTTGCCTAGAGTTGCCAGAACCCCTCGCAGGGACATTAAAGTACATGGCTGTTGAAGTGCCTCTTACACAACTAAAATCACCTCCAGTCAACAACACACAACCACTACCTATGAGTGAATGTTGCGAACAGACTAACCAGACCAGGCAGACCTGAAGTGGATCTGATCAAATGAAGTGCTTAACACTACATAGGTGTGACAAGTCACCTCATCTGGACACTCTCTGAAACCAGTAATCTCCCCTCGCAGCGGTGAACCTGCATTCGCATGAGCCCCAGCTCTGTTTCTGCCTCTGCCTCTGTTGCGTTCTTACATTGCTTCCTTCACCCTAGAGGAACAACACTACATTAAAGATTAAAAGTACTTTGCAAAACCAAATAAACCAGTGCCCACATTTGAACAGTAAAACACGTTGCGTATATCAACAGCTGCTGGACCCAGTTTGACTGAAATGAGAATCAACTCCTTGAATCCTTAATGCAGTTCATTTTATTTATTTACATTTAGGGCAAAAAGTATTTGCCAAAGTAGTGACAAAAAGACTTTGCATGGTGTGATAATTAAAATGATGCATGGGAACTCAGCTGCCAAGCGATGTAGCACTAATCACACATGGCCCCTTTGTTTGCATTATGTAAGAGCTTGCGATTTTTAAAAATCTGTAGAACGTGTTAAAGCCTCTCAAGAAATCCACAATAAGCAAGCGCAATACATTTAGATCACAAAGTGTTATTAAACTGTCCCTTTATTAAGGCTGGCCACAGATTGTTCCAGCTGAACTCTAACTGAATTAATAAAATGCTTAATTGAGCCCTTTTCAGTCCAGTTCAACCCTTTTCCCAGGTCTGAATATGTTGGTGAATTAAAATGATTTTAATATAATGATGCTGTTACCTTTGTATTGTGGTTAGTGTTTGTAGATGTGTGTACAGTGTCTAAACCTGTTCAATTATCATGATCAAAACAGCAACGTCAATGAGGTATGAGACCTCTGTACAGTACCATGTCTGTTATGGTGAGTAGTTATCCACAGCATATTTATTTTTTTATTGAACATTACACTAGTGTTGAAGTATGGTCTCAAAACCCAATACTATTTGAATTGCTATGACAAAAAATCACTGCTGTCAGATTCAAATGCAGTGCTGTAAAATTATAATTTAATTGACATCTAATTCACCCTCATTAAGCACAAGATAGTGTTTAAATGAATCCAGTGCTAATGAGAGAATCCAATTTCTAATGAAAAATAGAATTTGCGGAAAGTGTCTAAAAACAAAAGAACATATCACACTGGACTGTGAAAAAGACTAGTTCAAAAGCTAATTTTAATGTGTGGAAAACAATAAGAAGTAACCTGACAGCCTGGCTGCATTAACAGCAGAGTGATGAAGCCACTACATAACAATTCATGACGGCCCGGAGATTTGCTTAGGCCAAGGTCAACTGTATCTGTTAATCAAAGGGTAACTTATAACACACAAACAAAGCCCTACATACACGGTAGCAAGGTACACAATCAATAGCACTTGGTCAGTCCAATCAATCCAATTCTATCTAATTCCATTTGTCCTTGTTCTGGACTGATCTGTATGTGAGAACGGCCTACCGTCTCAAGGTTGTGTTTTCTTTCTTTCCTTAATTGTTTTTCATTGCAGTCGTGTTGGAATGTGCGTGCTCTCGGGGGTTCTTTGGCTAAAACAGAAAGGAAGGAGCCCTTTGAATGTTGGGGGCACCAACTTTCATGCAGAGGTCACTAAAATTGAAATACAGTTGGTGTAGCAACCCCTTCCAACAGAATTATATAAACCCACTTTCTAGCCAATAGGAGCAGAAACTCCAGGTTCACATAAAACGGCTTCAGTCTATAATGTTGCAGTTTATTAGAAAGGGCGTTTCTTGTGTCTCTATGTAATTGTATGGAAATTAAAATTACCATTAACATAGGCTCGTTTATGAGAAGATGAATAGAATAGGCAAGGCTTAACCACAGTTTTGCATAGGGTAAAATAAGTATTTTTAAATACTATATAATGCACATGAAACGTAACACATTTTTAAAATACTGTCGAAATAAGTGACAACTGTGTCATTTCTCTTCGTTTTTTTCTTAAAAAAAGGCTTTGAAATATTAAAATATAAAAAAAGTTTTAAACTGGTGGGTGTTGTTTCAGGTGTCTGTACTAAACACTTACCTAAAGTATTTATTATCGAGTGAATATAATAATTTGACTGGTTACAGCGACCCCTGTCTTCTCTTTATGTTTAGATGAGCTACAGATTATAAAATAGAGAGGATCGAGCAGTGGCGGCTTGGGGGGCTTGCAGGGGCTACAGCTAACCAAAATGTGTCTTAGCCCCCCCCACAGCGCAAAGGTCAAACTTTGTATTTTATTATAGTACCACACAGTGCACAGTGTGGTGTTGACCCAAACATCTGTATATTTGAATGATAACAGCGAGTCGGCAACACTCACTGACAGCTGAATACTTACTGCTCGTTATACAATTAGCATAATCTATATGACACATGCCAAGGTTGAAGTTCTTGGTGTTTTTGTATTAACTGTTAATTCGTTTGGTTAAGAGACAATGCTTTTGGCATTTTAACAGACTGTCAAATTGTATGTGTTTTGATTAGGTTTAACTGTATTTAAATGGATACACATGTTCGATTGACTAGTGTTAGTGTGTTGTTTATTTGGCTTTAGTATGTATTTTTTATTTTATTTTTGTGTGCACATATTTAAATCAAATACAGTACATTATCTGAATTGACTAATATTGCAATGATTTGCAAAGGGAAAGTTTAAAACCAAAATCTTTCTGTATGAACACACATTATACACTCTAAGAAGTGAAGGTTCTATTAAGAATCTTTTAGGGTTCCGGGGTTGACACTGTGGAGGACCCCGTAAAGGAGTGTTGGACTTATGGACGCATTTATTAAACCAGTCCTTAATGTTTTAGAGGGAAACCCAGATCTGCTGTATTTATTTATTAATTTATTTATTCATTGAACTTGTAAATGGGTACACATTAACTAAATCGTATTCACCTTCATACTGATTGTCTGCAACAGACCTGCACACCATTCACAGGAAACATAAAATTCATAAAATATTATTATCGGCTGCTACCAATCCTAGTCACGGCACTGCACCGGTCCTGTGAAATCCAAGTTTTTACTGCACTCGGATATCAACTGTAAGCAGTCATTGTCTCTATACGTGGATTTCACTCCATGCTGCTAATAAAACTAAATTCTTTGTGATCGCACACGGCACTTGAGATTATATCTTCCAACACAATGCATCTGATCTCTTCCCTGTCTGTCTACAGTCAAGCACACAGCTTCGCTTTCAGAAGTGGAGGGATTTCCTCAGTGGGTGACGGACGCTTACGGACACGTCTGGCAGCAGATAGTTAACCGGCCACAAAACACGCTAAACCCAGTGGAAACGCGTCCGCCAATGGAAACTTGGCACTATTCAAATCAATTTCACATGCAGTGCAGCCACCTTGTGGTAAACATATGAACGACAGCTCATTTAGGCAAATCTGTAGTGGTGGTGGACTAATATAGCCTAAATAAGATGTATTACCCACATAAATGGCTCAATTATTTTTTTTGCGGCTCCAGGAAAAGTATTGTATTTATTTTTTTTGTCAAAAATGGCTCTTCCAGCAGTAAAGGTTGCCGACCCCTGTTCTGGGTGAATGTTTTGATTGAATTAAATTAGCCTTAGGTTACTCTATATGTCAAGTGCCAAGCACACTGGCGAGGGAAAACATAACTATTGTTGTACTGGAATAATTAGTTACTTAACATCAAAAGAAACAGATCCAGTAAAATAGAATCTCCATAACTGTAAGAGGTTAACCTGTATACACTGTCTGAACGTCTTCTGTAACTTCTTACAATGCTCTAGCTTACTGGTCATAGATCTGATATAGCAGATAACGAAGAATGGCCAAGTAAGGATTCACTGGGTCAGCAGAGGTTGGGTTTTAGCAGAGTGCTTCTTGTTCTTTCATTAGAGTACTGGGAATTAAATATGTATCTCTTTGGCTATAGAGCTATACATCACTAATACTGATTATATTGTCACTATTTGATATAGCAATATAACCCAACACCTAATAAGGGAAGGCAAAGAAAATTGGATTAACAAAAGATTTTTTCCCCCTCAACAGTCAGTGCTTTTCAAAGACAAGTTAAGATGGACAGGACCATTAAATAACTTTTTTATTATTATTAAGTCTATCTCCATTGCTTCGTCAATAGCAATAGAGATGATTAGAGATCATCTTCATTTATTTGCTTGATGAGAGATCCCTAATAACACTGCACTCCAGTCAACTCATATTGCTTCAGTAAGCACTTTTTTTCGTTAAAGATGTGGGCAAACCAATCAATGGAAATACAGCTGCTATTCAAGTGTGCATGCATTAACTTATACAAAGAGGACACAAGTAAACCCTTAGTATTCAGTTATTTATTTTGTGGCCAGAGACTGTTGTTTTCACAAGGATCTTGGCACTGGACTTCGCATTGTTCAGCTCCATGAGATCTAAGTTCAAGGCAAATAGACCAATGACTGAATAATACTACCGCTAATACTAAGGTCAGTCTTAAGCTGTTTTTGGTGTGTGGTATGTCTGCTCGAATTAAGAAAGGGGGGGAAAAAAGGACAGCACAAATAAATGTATGTATAACGGATTAGTTACTACAAACTAGGAAAAGAGTACATGGATGGAACTGGCCCCAACTAAGCAATCCACTTTCTTTACAGTAATGTCTATAGTATATAGTACACAGGACCACAGCCTGCATTAAATAAAACAACAAACAGTGCGAGTAAAAGCTGTGTCACAATAGTGTCAGCACCCAGGCAACACAAATAGGATCACAAGTCACAAAGAATGTGAATACGTGTTCAGAGAGCTTAATGTTGGGATTCGTGAGAAGTGTAAGACCGAAAAGCGCCGCACTGGCATGCAGGGCATAACCTATAGGTTGGAATATAGGTCTCAAATTCAGTCTCCATCCAGCAGACAACACCACCGACTGAGGGTGTGGAAGCCAGCTGGGAAAAAGAGCCAACTCCTGCGGTGCATCAAGCAACTTCAAATGCAGGGATCTAACTGTTTCACCTGCATCATATTCTCTGAATGGTGTGACAGATGGACTGTAGGCATGGATTTCAGGGCCTGCGGTGCAAAAAAAAAAAAAGCGGATGGCTTTGACAGCGTGATTAGCGGGGGACATGTGTGGTGAGCCAAGTTCAGTCAGTTCCAATACCAAAAAGAAAAAAAGGAAAAAATAAACATTTACATTGAAACTGTGTAATGCACTTGCTAGACAGGCAGACTGTTCTGGTCTCCAAAAGATAGGACTAGACTAGAGTCTAGAGAGCAACAAGACAGACCTCAGGGATTAAGGGTGCGATTGATCAGAAAAGAGAGAAGGAACAATCTCTTTCAGCTTAGTAAAGGACAGCTAAGAGAAAACTTAATGCAAGCATAGTTGTTCATTTATTTATTTATTTTTAATTTAAAGGGAATAAATAAAGTTGCAATTTCAAACACGATTCCAGCAACGACCCCGGTGGAAAATTGGACAGGAAGATTCTGTACTGATACTGAAAAACACAGAATTATTAATGCATGGAATAAATTGCCCTGCCACTGTGGAGGATAATACTCTGGTATCTTAAAAAATTCAGCTTTGATAGAATTGCTTAATGTTTGATAAAATGGGCTGAATAAGTGTTTCGTGTATTGTGAAGTTTGTTTTGATTTGATTACTTAGGGTGGGTGGTAGGTTGGCTCAAGACAGCTTTAACTGCTCCCATTTCAAGCTCATTTACATCATGTCTTTGCAGGCTATACTTTCTTTCCTCCAGTTTTAATTTGTTTAGCTTTGTACAGTATATAATCTTACTAATGAGAATAAATTAAAGCTAGTGTTGTAGGTAGCATTTCGGAGGATATGCCAACTTAATAAGCCAGTTGAATGTGAGGATGGTACATGTTTTTTTGGGGGGACAGCATATAAGAAAAATAATACAACTCATCTACAGCAAATGAACAGACAGAGTTAAAGGAATACGCCTTGTTGAGTATGATGTTAGTTGAGCTTTTGGAAACCTTTTACAAAGCTTGAAACTCTAAAACATGTGCAGGGATGACGGTGTGTTTGTGCAATTATGATGTTTCACACATAAAAGGCATACAGATTCCCCAGACTTAAGTACACTTGACTCCAGATAATTGGCTTGGGACCATTGTGACATTATGCACTTAACTGGAGTATGCATTAATCTGGAGCAATTATTTAAATATAATGTAAAGACAATATAGTCTAGTCTATGCGCACATGTACATCCGTATATGTCTCATCTAAATCAGATATGAAACAGAGTCTGCTGTATGCTGCAGTTAAGCTCTGGGTCAGTGAAACACGCAGAGATCTTGCTCTTGAAATAGAGCTAGCAAGGGTACCAGGTAGTTGTACTGGTAAAAGCCTCTGCCCAGAGTGCAGGCTGAACCCGACAGTGCAGATGGTAATGCTTCCAGTCTGGCCAAGCCTACGGAAGCCAGGGATCTCGCACAATTGCTGCGATTTTGGCCAAGTGTTGCCGGCGTTGGGTGGGCTTGGTTTGGCCAGGACTTCTTTGGCAGGACATGTAATAGCACCTCCTGCAGCTGAAAGAGAGTGTGTGAGATCCGCAGTGTTACCAGCAAGCTCCAGTCTTCTTCATAGCGCTGCAGCAGTGTGTGCTGTGGCTTGGCAGTGTGAAGAGAAGAGAACAGCTTGGCAGTGCATGTTTCAAGGGACACTTGTGAGAGAGTGTGTGTGTTATTGCCTACATTCTTCTAGCATTAAACAAAGGAGCTGCGTTTATTCATAACCATGGAATAATTATTAGATTTTTTTTGTTATATTACATTTAATTTTTGGTGAGGTTTAAACATTCATCTTATTGTCAGCAGGCCTTTGGGTCATTGCCTCCGTTATCGATATAGATTTGTGTTTTTTGTTTCCACCTTCACAAGCACAATATCTAAAACTCATTATTATTTTTGGTATTCATTCTTCATTTCGCACTCAGGAGTGTTAATGAGGCAGAGGGGGGCTATAGAGAAGGAGAAGGAGAAGGAGAAGGATTGTCTCTTTTCTGGCAAACGGAAAGCCAGTTGATCTCGGAGATCTTCCATGCATTACGTTTGCCACACCATTGCTATTAATTTGAGATATCTTCTTTCAAACTGCAGTACTTAAAATCATGTCAGAATGAGGAATTAGCAAGATTATCATCTTTCAAAACCTGAAGATGTATGGAAAGCCCTGAAGAGGGGGAAAAAAAAAAATCAATCACTGGGAAAACTGGGACACAGAAAGTGGGCTTACCTTTTGCCAGTCTCTCCAGCCTCTTCCCATGCTCTGGAGGGATAGCGTACCTGCATGACAAGAACAGGCCCATTAATCAGCGAAGCTTTGTGATCAGCCAGGAAGCTGCAACAGCCTGTTTAAATTTGTTTAGTACAGGGCAAGAGTGCAAACTTATAATTTATTGCCAAGCCAATGTCATCTTCTAGTTTTTCCCTAGAAGGAATGTAGGAGTGCAAATGTACCTCATCACTAGTATTCTGTTCATGTGATAGAGCCTGGGAAAGAGGCATTTTGAAAAACCTTAATTTCAAATACTGTTGAAATTGTATATTTTAGGTCTTTTCATACCCTTCCAGGAATTGCTGTTAATGTTATTGACTTTTAGAGAGACAGAGAGAGACCTAACTAGAAACCTAACTACTTTACTATTAAGTTAATACATTAGGAATCAGAGTAATTTAGTGCAAATAGTTAATGAAGTGAGGTTCATGGTTGTTGCACTAGTTTTCACGGATGACTACAGGGACAGCTGGGAGAATCACAGAGTAATCACAGAGTGGTTCAATGGTAAGGTGAAGAGGGTCAACAGTATTTTATTTTGCTGCTTTAAACTAGGACCCCCATTTCTCTATTTATTACGTAAGCTATGACATATGAACTGCACTGCGCTTAGTATGACTTTCTAATGATTTCCATGCAGTCACGTCTTTTTTGTCTGGAGTGCCCAAAGTCTGGTTTGTGCCAAAGAGTGCCGATGACAAATTAGAGATATAAAAGTGTATACAGGGGCTAAACAACATTTTTTTTTAAACAATATATATATATATATATATATAGGTTTCAATTAAGTTATTAAGCAAACATGCTAACAAAATAAACCGCAATACAGGAAAATCTAAAAACCATGGACAGATAGAACAACCCCACCACCACCACCACCTTGAACCTCCCCCTTATCCCTCTGTAGTCTGGAGAGCAAGTGCTGCTCCAGTCGGCTAATGGGAGTCTGCTGCAGAATATGAACCTGAATGAAGTGAGGTACATATTGTTTCCAAAAAAGATTATAAATATGCAGGTTCCATTTTTGTTCACAGGTTATTGTGAATTTACAAATACAGAAAAGCAATAGTAATAGCACTTCACTAGCTCAATCATTTTTGGAAATGTCCCTTTTTATTTTGGACAATGAGAATCTTTAATCCTCATTCAAATGAAATCAATCCATCTTAATTTTATATAGTGGAACACCATGCCAAAGCATGTAACAACATTAAAGAATAAAGAATAAGTGCATCATACAATGAATACATAATTTAAATGTTGCAGTATTGCTACAGTGTGGTAATATGCATGAATCACATTTCATCACGCTTTAAGTTTGAGGATTATAATGCTAAAGTACATTTAAAACCCCCATTAAAATCACAATCTACCCCCAAAAATAAAGTCCCACTGATTCACCCATTGTCCTGCCGTTACATAAAAGAAGTAGAAGTTTGTTCATTTGGCTGCATTAGTAACCTTTCCATTTTGTTTTGTGTTTTGTTTGCACTTGCATTCAATCATTACCAATGTGCCTTCATTTTTTTCAACATATATTTACTTAATAGCTACTGCTTTTACATTTTGTAAAACAACTAAAACTGGTAGATAAATATACATTTTGTGGCACTTATGTTTTAAGAAAAAAATGATACAGTAGTATCAATCTACCGTGAGTATGAGTGTGCACAAATGTACTCTACAAATCAAAGGCATAATTTATTTATTTTTGAGAATTTACAGCTTTCTTTTGCCTACTTTATGAAGTTTTTAAATTGTCGGAGTATTAAATATGAATGATTGTGGCCTTTTCTCCATTTGATACAGGAGATAACGGTTAATAAAATGCTTCTTCTCCACATGTTCAACAAACAGGTCCATTTCTGACCACAATTAATCACAACAGGACAGACTTAAAGTTTTTGTCATCTTCCTCACGTTCCAATAGTGCTGCACCGCAGCATAAACAGTCATCATAACATTAACATCTTGTTCGTGATGTGCAGATTTTCGCAGTTCTGCGTGGATCTGCGCAGCTTCACCAATGGGAGAGGAGAATTCTGCAGTTCTGCGCATAACAGCGAAAATCTGAGCACAAGAACCCGACCTAAAGCATGAATATTCAGAAAATAACTTGAGTGCTGCTCAATTAAATGGGGGCGGTACCGTCACTGTCAAATATACTGACTGGTTTTCTAAAGTGCCAATCAGTTTAGACAATGGCGTGCCAAGCTGCACAGCTCTGCGTGCCACAGGTTCACCGTCTCTGGCTTAGACCACTTATAAAATATTTTTGTACAAAAAGCTGATTCGTGCCTTTTTCAGTCTTAACATTTTATTGGCCACAGATTTTCTACTGCCTGAAGAATATGCATGACGTACACATACTGTCACAGTCCCACAGCAAGGAAGAGAAAGTGTAGTTAACAAAGGAGTTAACAAGGAGTTTTAACACAACTAAGTGAAAGTACCCCTAGTACCCCATTGACGAATGTCAATGATTTTGAAGAAACAAAGGTGGGATACTCACTAATAGTTTATATCAAGGACTATTGTATATGAAGGTGAACTTTCAAGGAACACAAAACTTCAGCATCAAGAGTAGAAAATGCAAATGTCTAAGACTTTTGCACAGCAGTGAATATATTATTCTCCTACATATCAAGCCGAAGTAAACAGTTAATGAAGATTTTTGACATCAAGTGAATAACTTCTACGAATTCAAAAAAATAAAGTGTCATAATGGTAGGAAACTAAATCTTCTAAAAGTTTCAAGATGCTGACTAAGATATGCATCACTCAGAGTTTCTATTAGAGCTCAGGCTTGTTCAATCCTCAAAGGGAGGGAGGCACTTTTTTTTTTTTGTCTGTGAAAGTGAAGTTCTGTTGAGATGTGGTGAAAGAACAGAATTTATTAGGTCTGTGTACAGCTAACGAAGGCTAAAAATAGGAATTCAATACTGCAGAATACATCGAGCATGTCACAGGAAAGTGGGCCACATTGTTAAGAGGCTCCAATTGTATGAGACAAAAGTGTGGTGCCAGGCAGACTGGCTGCTTGCATTTCTAGTGCAAAACACTGTCCCATGCTGCAGCTATTCATCTCTACATATTAATTAATTAATGTATTTATTTATTTTTATATCTTTAAAGTTTGCCCGTTTATACTCATGTGAAGAATCGAGAGTCAATAGCAATAAATATAGATTTTATTTATTTTAGACATGTTTAATTAAATGGTAATCCTCATAAATCTGTCAATCCCATACATGCTTCCATTACCCTTAGAAAGGTATTCTGTATCAGGGGCAGCTACATCACCCTTTTGCATGGGGAGGAATACTGTAGGGAGTCATTTTAAAAGTCTTCTCATTATGGAAGGATTTGCATCACGATCTTCTCTACACCCCCTCTTTCTATGCTTCTACTGATTTTTCCATCTTCTCAGGCATGCTCTTGTATTTTCTTTCTGAGAAACATCTACAGAATATTTCCTTCTCACAATTTCCTCTACTAAGCTTTTAGTCGTGGTGCTTGTCCTATCAAGAGCAGAGTCCTGGCAATGCTCTTCTGGCTGGCTTTCCTGCTTCTACCATTCATCCTGCTCAACTAATTCACAATCCTGCTGCTTGCCTTAAAAACCTCTCTGCCTGACTATCATGCTACTCTTCTATTTCATACCTTACACTGGCTTCCTACTGCATTCAATTCAAGAATTTAGTCCTGACCACTTCCTTCACACCACTGCTCTGTTTAACCTCCCATCTCTTGTCTCTCACCCTCTCCTTCCTCTTCGACAGGGTGATCAATCATTTAACCCAAAAGGTGTCCACTTGCCAAGGCTGGTTTGTTCTCCCCTCTTACTCTACCATGGTGCAATGAGCTGCTCCTAAACACTAGAACCGCACAGAGCCTTAATGCATTGTGATGCTTCCTCAGACACATCTGTTCAGATTACACCGTTATACCATTCCGATTTTCTAATTCACTACACTGTGGAGATTTACATTGGTTGTTGCCCTTGTAATTTGCAGAACATTGTATGTGACACTTTGCATGTAAAATATAATTAATACAAATTATCAAATGTATAGAACAGTTACAGCAATTACAGTTATCTCTTTGGTATTCCAGCAATAGATCTACCTCATTTACGTAAGTAATCCCTCAAAATCAAGAGGACTGCTCTGCTGAAAATATGGGATCAAGCTGAAGTGGAACAGTAACCTGCATTCTGGTCTTTATTATTATTAGGAACTGATAATTCTGCAGTTTTCTGTTGAGCGATACAGTGTACAATGTTTCTGTAGGTTTTCTTTTAACTAACAGAATGAGTTTGAATTGCGACAGCACCCTCTGTTTCACACATTCAGAATCAGCCCGGAAACAAACCTGTTACCAAGCAACTCCTACATAATCCTTCTCACACTCATCCATTTAAAGTGTGCGTTGACTTAATTCACCAAATTACATGGGTCTTTGTAAAAACAACAGTCTGCTAACGAGATACGACCAAATCTGGTTCTCTTCACCAACACTTTTTTCTTTTCCAAATGTGTTTGACGGATACATTTATTCAGGTGACTTCCCTTGGTACCCCTTTATACAGCTGGGTTTTAGAAGTCCAGAGTGCCCACTACTCCTGCACCTGAACCAATCGGAATGTTCAACCGACGCTAGCTGATTCACTTCTAGCAGTGCTTCCTGAAACACGGGGTGTTCTCATTGTACTGATGAATCTCGGCACAGGAGCCTTAGAAGCTGCACAGAGAGCCAGGAGCCTTGCAGCGTGCTAAAGAATGAAATAACGACTTGCTGTTAGTGGAGAAATTCGAACTGTGATGACAAAGTATTAAATGGCTTCTTCTAGATTATTTTATTTCAGACTTTTCCAATTTGAAATTGACAATTGTAACTCATCTCAGCTCACAGTTACGACTCCTGAATTGAACGTGGGAGGTATGTAGGCAGGCACTAGGAAAAGTTAGAGGGATCACTAGACACTGTTGAAAACAATGCCTGGGCAGTAGGCAAATATAGATACCAGAGGTAGGGTTCACAAGACAGCAACTACACATTTAACTACATCTACACATAATACAGGTACAGTTTGATGCCGTTACTACAGTTCTGTAATAGTATTATCCAAGGCTAGGAATAAATAATATATTCTTACATTGTATACATTTAACACTGTGGTGCAAAATCACCAGGTACAAACCCTGCTGAATACATCCTTTACTGACCATCTTTCCAAATCCCCGCAATAAAGTCTCTCACCGGACTACTTCATACACGGCTCTAACAGGAAAACTGTTCTGGAAAGATAGTGTGCCTTATCTCTAGGGATCATATCTTTGCTCTATCCAACACTAACACATGTCCTTGTATATGAATTTAAAAGTGGAGGTGCTATTTTCTACATGGAAAACAACATACAAGTGTCCTGTCAACAATAAAGTCTTAATTATTTTACAGTTTAATAAGATACAATGCATTTTTTAACATGAAATATGAATGCAGTATGCAATGTAATATTCTACAATATAGATCATCAGCCTGGTGTCAGTGAACATTTGTATAATTACTTCTTATTTTATTATACTAATCTGTAGGCTGGAAATGAGCAAAACGTGATTATACAAATTGTGTTTCCTAAAGGTTAATATGATGATAGGCAAGAGGTTATGCATTGATTTCCTTGCATATTAGTGATCAAAGTATTTAAATCAAAAGCAATAAGGCAATCAAATCAGAATTACTATTTGAGTTCAAAAACATGTTGTGGTTGATTTGACAAATAAACTTCATAAAATATGCAAAAATATGAAGCATTCCTTTCATATCTCACTGGATGGATCAGGTTCTTTCCCCCACACAGTGCTCATTAATCAGTAAAGGTTGCAGCTGTTCAAGGTTAGTTATTCAGTCAGTGACACTTTAGCCCCTCCTAGAAAACACAATGTGAATGTGAGTAATTATTTCAATCAGCTTTAGACTATTAAGGCATTTCCGCAATCATAGAAGTCTTTTCAGAAACAACCATCTCTCTTTTGTACACAGAAAAAGGTGCAAGATATTTGTCTGGGAAAAAACTGTCTGTAAATGTGGTTTCGACAGGAGACGAATCAGATTTTAGAAGTATGCTGGAATTTCCAACTCTCAGGATTGCAAAGCCATTAACTACAAGTTTTACAGTGCCGTGCAAAAGTATTTACACCCTCCCTATAGTGTCCCGTTTTGTGAAATGACAAAATGATGCAAAACCTGAATACTCAAACTGAAAACTTTTAAGGGTAAGATTAGTTATAGGGAATGTCAGCAAAAACTAAAGCGTAACAAACTGAAATATGTTGATCACACAAGTATTCAGACCGCTCAACTCAAGCATCTTGGAATCATCTTTGGCAGCAATTATAGCTGCAAGTCTTTCTGGGTAAGTCTCTACCAACTTTGCACACTGCCTTGGTGCAATTCTTGGCAGATTTGCTCAAGCTCTTTCAAGTTGCTTGGGGATCACTTATGGACAGCAGTTAACAAGTCTTTCCACAGATTCTCAATTTTCCAACTGGGCCTGAAAATGTACCCAGAGATCAATGCCTCTGAATCTGCTGCTTCTAGACCAGCCAGGTGCAGTGATGGTGGCCTCCTCCCCACTTAGCTGAAGACTTCCCTCAAGGAAAGGCCCAGTATTCCCCAGAGCTCTGCAGGCTGCTTGCTTAGGAGCTACCTTGGGTCCCCCGCTGAATGGGCAGAGTCAGGCCATGAAAGCAAGGAATCAGTGGAGATCTATCTATGCTCTATCTATTCCTCTAGCTATGCAGGCACCGTGGATTCCCTGGTGCAGACAAGTATAACAGGGGGTCACATTGCACAGCCCCAACGTGGACGTGACAGAGAAAGGCTAGTTCTTCATGGCAATGACTTGGGGCTTCCTCTCCAGAGGCGATTGCTCTTCCTGGAGAATCTGAAAACCTCTCTGTCTCTGCTTCATGATTCCTGTGATTTTCCAACCCACTTACTTCTAAGACCACAGTCAGTTTTGCTCATAAACTGCTAACATGAGTTCTAGAAAATGCAAAACACCATTTGTAATGTATGATGTGCTTACAGCAGCACTTTTAAGTGCTATACAAGGCACAGATCTGAGACAGATAGAAAGGGAGAAGAGTCACTTGATGTCAAGGTAAACACATTTTAATTCATGTTTTTATTTGGAATCACCAATTGTCAAATGCATCTCAGCTCATCGCCATGTCCCCCTGCACTACACTTAGGGAGGGTAAGGAAGTATGACTGGTATCCTCCAATGCCAGCCGTGTTTGAGCCCCCCGTCACTTTACACACTCCAGGTTACACAGCCCGCTTGAGAGGTCCAGCACGGATTGGATTTGCGGCACGTCCCCCAGTGGAACTGCAAACCTGCAGGCGCCCAGGTAGCTGGCAGGGGATGCTCGTTAGCGATAAGCAGAGAGAAACCTGGCCAATTCAGCGCCCCCATACATCTTATTTTTCTAGTTCTACATACTTCATACTTAAGCATATTACACTCATGCAACCTTTGCACTATGTAACTTTTACAGTGCCTCCTTGAATACAAGTCACCTTGAACAAAAGCTTCAGAAGGAAATAACTCTTCATCTTCCAAGAGGTTATGGTGTAGAGCAGGTGATCCCAAACTTTTTCTGCCCAAGAACCCCTTTGCCAACCAGATTCTGGCTGAGGACCCCTGCCTACAAAAAATGCCACAACTGTTCAAATGAACAAGCATGAGCAGAGAACAAGCACATGTCAAATTTAAGATCAATCAGTCTAGCACTTCTGATGAAGAGGTTTTGTTTGTTTGTTTTTTGCGAAAGCTTATAATCCAAGATGGCAGATATGCAGCACATGTATTTATTATAAATGCATAGGATTTGAGGCCAGTTCAGGCCATAGGACACATCTATGCACTCTGGAGATTTTTTACTGCATGCACTACTCGGAAGCCAGATAACTAGATTTTCTGTGATTCTATGATATAATAACTTGATGGTTGCTAATGCATTTTATTACCATGATGCATTATGCCTTAAATCTACTATGTGCCGTAGCTAACAATAATAGATTAAACTTTTTATACAATTTATGAATTGCCTAAATTGTACAAAAAACAAACAAAAACAATGCAACCAAACATTAGCTAAAGAGTGTATTTACATCACAGAAGATAAAATCTTAAAATATGCAAACTTAATACTTTGCACAAATGCTAACTACAGAATGAACAATTCATGTCACGGTTTCTAAAAGGATCTGTCACTCACTAGTCTCAGCATTAGTAACCATCGTTTCGCCACCAGTCCAGGCAGCTAGCAAACTTGGAACAAAAACAGCTGAAATAATTTCAACAATTTTCATGTTTGTCATTCTAGCAAGCAGTACTTACAGTGTGACCATTTTATTGAATTCAAAGCTGGTGAACACTGGGTACTGTGTAAGTTTCTCATCAATTAGAAATAACACCTGCTGCAGTTAAAGACAGCAGAGTCGATTATTATTGAATTATTTGCTTATATTTAAATAGTTACTTTTTGAAATCAAAATTAATATTTTTAACTTTCTGAAAACATTTTTTCAATTTTGAAATATGTTTTAATCTACAAAACCATATCTGTCACAGCAAACAATTCAGTTTTCAGACAATAAACACTCAATGAAATGAATGCACCTCTGACATCGGCGTGCCTGCACTGCTCAGAGATGTCAGACAGTGCTCTCAGGGCGAGTTCAGGAGTTGAGAGGATTTCAAAATGCTAATCTTAAAAGCATTTAACCTATGTGTTTCTTTATCAGCTGCCGTGTAACAGTTTTGAATTGTCTGCGTACCCATATCCCAATACAAACTGCACTGGCTGTAAGTGTCTCATCTGTCTGACAGTGCAGCAGCAGTTGAAACACATAGAAAATGATTTCCTGGCAGACTAGTGTGGGCCACGCTACCGTAAGAGCACACATCTTCAAGTTGGGTGGTGTAGCTGAGGTGCATGTCAGGAGGCACAACAAACACATTAATTCTATTCAATGATATGTTACGTATGTCAATTACAAAGAATGTAAACCAGGTAATGGCAATGCTTAATGCATAAACACCATTGAATTAGAAACCTTACACCTTAAGCCTTACTTGTTATGCATGTGAAGTAAGAAGGTAAGAAGCAATAATCTGGA
Organism: Amia ocellicauda; assembly: GCF_036373705.1. Lineage (NCBI taxonomy): Eukaryota > Metazoa > Chordata > Actinopteri > Amiiformes > Amiidae > Amia > Amia ocellicauda. The sequence continues at coordinate 22,285,247 of NC_089871.1, forward strand.
AGACTAGCGGATTCAAAAAGAGAGATGTCTAAAATATAAGACCTCTTTGAAGACACAGCTGCTAGAATTGATATCATTGCAGGACCCAGTGTGATGCATGTGGCCTTTCGGTAAAGGGGTTTATTTTTGGATCATTAGGGGGAATGATCTCTCTCAGTCAATCTCACACAGTCCAATGTTGGTGTACACAGTGGATGAGGAGCTCCTGGAAATTGACCAGACTGTGCTTGTTACACTGCTCATATATCTACTGTGATGAAGGCTAGTGAACTTTTTCTATTGCACAATCATAGAGAAATGTTTTCACAAGCTCCTCTCTTTCAAATGCAAAACACACAAGCCTGTTATTACCAATGAGAAAAGTCTGTGTATTCCTCATTTGCAAAAGCTGCATCTTGTACTGTATTTTTCCCCACTGTATGAGATATTGCTTTGAGTTATACCTTTCTGCAATATATTGGATGTTCAGTCAAGCACTAGTGATGTGAATTCAAATGTCTACCCTCTTCAAAGTTGAGTTATGCACATTGTTTAGCCAATCCCTGGTCTTAAATCCTACAGGTAACCAAAATGTGTAACCATGCACGAGAACCAGCTGAGCTAGGACATAGGCTTACATGTTGTAGATCTGTAGTTGTGATCTGAAGCATAAACAAATATATATCTTGCAATTTTGCTGTGGTGGAGAACTAAGAGGAACCTAGAAAAACTGTTATTTAATAATTGTCTCTTAACTAGCCATAAGAAAATATAGACGTTCTGTACACCTGATTTCACATGCATACAGGCACACAATATAAATGCATAACAGGAAAAAATAAATATATTTTTTAATTACTGGTTGCAGGGGAAAATTCATGAAGCCCTTTCTTGATTGCTGAGAACACAATGACCTACACAATTAGCCAGAAAGCATTTACAAAAATAAACACGGCTTCATGGATCTAATTAGAAAATAAACGCGTCTGCTATTTGCATTCCTTAGTTGTCCTGGTAACAGAATGTAAAGTGCTGAAATGCAAGATTAGGTCCAAATGTCTGAACTTTGCAGCTAAATCATTTACAATTTGCTCAATCTGCTGACAATAAGTTCAGATCATTATGTGTCACTGCACTGTAGGTGATAGTTAATAAAACATGTTATTAAATGTGTTGTTTTGAATCAATCTCAGCAATTTAACTGCATTCACACTGTACAGACTCAACCTCTGGACTGTGACATTGAGATACTGAACACAGTGCAGACCAGCACCCTAACATTAATACCCCCAACACACTGAAGTCCAACACTCTGGGATACTGAACACAAAGCAGCCCAAGAGTGCAACACTGAGCAACTGAACACACTGCAGACCAGCACCATAACATTAATACCCCCAACACACTGAAGTCCAACACTCTGGGATACTGAACACAAAGCAGCCCAAGAGTGCAACACTAAACACATTAAAACATGACACTGTGATCGTCCTCAGAGGTAGCTTTTAAAATCAAACTAAAATGCAAAAATACAAAGCACAGATGTGACAAAATTTCTGATTGACTAGAATAAAAAGAAACTTCAACAAGTGGGTTAGAAGTGACATTTATTAATATTAAAAGAGAAAATGAGAAAGCCAAAGAGTATTTATTCCAGTTCTTGCATTTGCATGCAATGCCATTTCATTTTCTTTACATTGCATATCTCCCAAATGCATAACTAATACCTTCAGGCATTACACAAAACGAAGTAGTAATGAAGCCATTGAATTTTGTGCCGATTGGGGTACGCGTGTCTCCTATGACATTTAAGTCTGCAATCAAAGCATTCAGACTAGACAGAATGGTGAAAAACACATCTGCCCATCTGACAAATGTGTGTCAATCATTTCCTGCAAACCATCCTGTTAAATATAACCCATATTTTAGGAGATGCTACATTTCCATAATTGTCTTCCCCACTACTTTTGACAGATATCCCTTAGGTGTGAATTGTATTTTGTAGTTTAGGCTGTACAGCATTACAAAACTATTTTTAAAAGAAGCAATGTTTCCCAAGAGGACAAATTAGGAATTTCCTAATTTCCACTGGGTTTGCATTTAAGGGATGGTGATAAGTGTCCTAGATATGCTATATGTTCAAATTGTTAACTTGTGCATCTGCTTTATTTGTGAATTTCTACAATTACATTAGTGCCTCCATGTTTAAATAACTGAAATTATGGCACTGACCGAAGAAACGGTCCAGTATTTTTGAGGTACTGTGAATAATCTCTCATTTGGGACCATTTTCACTTTTCTTAAGTTTCAACAGAACTCTAAAAAACATAAAAACTATTGACAGGCTGGAGTGTGTTCATTAAGCTGCGGATTGTTCTACAGTGTTGTCATAAAAGCTGTTACATGATAATGATAGTCTTATGCTGCAAAATCCAGAACTTGGCCCATTACATCTTACAGAACTGCTTCAACTTGGTGTCATGAGAGGGCTTTTTTGCATGGCCAGCTCACTCCAGGTCCTGCCACCACATTTCGATGGGGTATAGGCCCAGACTTGGACTCTCACATCAGTCAAGGTGAGAGTGGCCTGCAGATCGATGGATGTTACAATGGGGTTTTTTGTGACTTTGTGGATGATTTGCCGGTTTATTCTTGGAGAGATTTTGGTTGGAGCCCCAAACCATTAGACTGTTCAACACCTGCCCTTCAGAGGTCCTCAAAGGTTTATTTTGATCGTGGCATGACTTGTTTCTACACACCTCTATTTATATAGGATGGGGCCTCCAAAAATCACCCCTGAAGAGCTACGTAATTATTTAAACACCTGATCCTAATTATCCCTATTATTTGAGTTGATAAAACCCAGGTTCACTCACTTGTTCATGTACTCATGACTCTTTAATTACTTGTTGTTTGTCAAGTTCATAAATCGTTTTGTTTCTATAGTAGGAAAATTTACTTTTGTTAAATTTGGTTATTTACTTTATATTCTTTATCTTATTAATTGTTTCAGTTTTGTCTATGAAGCAATCATTTGTTTGTATTTGCTCCTTTTTGGGGGGTACTTTAATTAAGTTTGTTAAAGCATTATCATCTGTAGTTTCGTACCAAACGACAAATGCTAAAGAAATCTTCAAAAAGCATGTTACCCCGTCTCCGCCTTAAGGTTCATCGTTTCTTGAAATGTATACAGACATTATTTATGAATACTTGGCCAACTGATGCCTGAGAGGGCACTGTAACTAACCAACCAGTCTTTTGTATATTCAATCTCTTGGAGACTTAATCAACGACTGTATTATTATGCATGTGCTAAACTGAAAACCTGTACAACTGGATTTTAATGAGATCACTTCCAATAGAAACAATTGTAACGTATTGTTCATCTCAAGATACAAAAAGGCTTCTTCCAACTGTCATCGCTAGTTCTTTTCTTCACTGCACGTGAGAGGAGAGATCCGGGTTAACCTGTATTTATGTTTTCTGTAATAAACTTGTTACTTCTTCATTGGTGTATCCTGGGATTTACTAAAACCTCTACATTTCTAAATACATGGAATTGGTTAATATAAACTCCTGGATATTTAAGAAAATACTTTTTTCATTCAAGAAGGCTATCATGGTAAAACTATGGAATTTCTGTTATCATTGGGGTTCACAAACATGTTCTTGCCACTGCATGTACTGCAGTATATACATGGGATTTGGTCTCTTTGAACCTGCTAAGGACTGTCCAGACTGCTTGTCTGGAGCACTTAAATAAGAAAAACTATGTTCAGTTCATATGCTGTTCAACTGAAGTGAAATATTAGTCAAAATTGCTTTGGAAATGTCAATCTCTGTTCAAGTGATGCTCTCTGTATTGAAGTTTTTCTCTTCACAAGTTTTCTGCTCATTGAGGTGCTGCCAGGAAGAGACAGTTAAGATCCTCCACGTGCATCTGATTCATTATTTACATTCTATTTGGGTTGAGCTATTTATAAAAACCTACTTTCTTGTGTTAACCTTGATGTATGTGAATAATTGAAATATAAATTAACACGACAAAGTTAGGTTATATAAGGATATCCAACAACTCAATCAAAAAGGGCAAACAAAATTGAGCTTTTCAATTTTGCATGAGAAAACAGACTGAAAGTCCAAAATAATGTCATTATTTTATGTTTTTATGGTGGCGTGGTGGTTAGCGCTGCTGCCTCACAGCTCCGGGGTCCTGGGTTTGAGTCTTGGCTCGGGGGCCTGTCGGTATGGAGCTTGCATGTTATCCCTGTGTCCGCATGGGTTTTCTATGGGCACTAAACTGCCCTGTAGGTATACGTGTGTGTGTGTGTGTTGCCCAGCGATGGACTGGCGTCCCATCCTGGGTGTATTCCTGCCTTGCGCCCTATGACTGCCGGGATCGGCTCTGGCTTCCCTGCCTCATCAGGATAAGTGTTTTTGAAAATGGATGGATGAATCTTGCACACAATTTGGGAAGGTATGACTTTCACTAACAGGCATTCAAAGAAAATCATCATCTATCACACTTAGATGTAGAAGCCTGCATTTGGAATATCATGTGACATTTTGGCCACCAAAAGATATTAATATATTTGAGAGAAGTCAAAGAAGAGCGACTACAGTAAAGTCATTTGCAGTCTCAAAAAAATGTCATACATGGACAGGTAGAAGGAATTGAATCTGTGTTAGTCTTTAATAATGAGGTCATTCATAATCCTGAATGAGATGGACAAGTTCAAAGTGATTTTCACGCTCAACAATGAAACAAGGACCTGACGTAACAAGTGGAAATTCAGATTATGTGCGTTTAGGACTGAAAACAGGAGGCTGTTCTTTACACCAAAAACACTGACGTTAGCCAACTAGTTGATGCTGACTTAAATGAAATCAAGAGAATGATTAGCCACTAAAAAAGAAAGGTTGACCAAGACAGGCCAAATGACTCCCTCTCACTGTAACCTTTCTAATAGTTAGTATTTAAGAGCCAAACTTTGTCAGTATACCTGTGCAAGAGCCTGGGTATTATGATATATTACAAACCTAGCTTTGCAACAGAAATGTTCGGCAGAATAAGGGGAACCTCTATGAAAAAACGACCTGAGCTCTCCAAGTCAATATCCCTCCCCTTTCCTTCTGCATAGAACTGCTGTGTGATCACATGCACAAGGACTGCAATTCCCTTCCATCTCATTGCGTGTGCTTGGATGACATGAACATAAACTGCATCAGGGATCTGAGAGGCTCAAAAATTGGGGAAATCTTTATCCAGTTCACTTCTACAGAATAAGAATGTGTTTGTTTAATATGCATGAACTTTCACTGATGCTGATTTTCTTTTTAATAATATGTTCTTTGATTTGTTTTGTGAATGAAGATTGTTCTCCACAGTTATTACAGTTTTTCCATTATTGGCCAAACTGCTCACTCAGCCTGCTGTGTATACTACAAACATTTGTGCATGTACCTGGCTAATGGAATATTCATTTGACAAGATCAACGGAGCTGACGCAGTTCTTGTGAAAAGCCAGACTATTCATTTTGTATTGCTATTATTGAAGGAATTGGTTGGAATTTATTCTCATGAGTCACAGTGACTCCTAATATCATATACATTTCTACCACTGCAAATAACACCACTGACCACATTTTTTTAAGTTATCATTTTATACAAGTTTTCTGTCTACTTTAAAATCTGCTTTTCTAGACAAAATGGTGATAATACAACATATCAAATTGAAAACAAGCGTGTATACAATTGCAGCTTAAAGTTCCCATAAGTATTACATTGCTCTATCCTTATTATGACTGATACCTTAAAATATGCATTTCTGTTGGTGGTTTTTGAACATTTTCAGACAAATGTGTGCCAAAATGTGAACAGGCTATGTCTGAAGATTCTCCATGATTCTGCATTGGAAATGCAAAATATGACCCAGAAAAATAGAAAGACAATCCAACTTGTGATTCAAGCTTACAGAACAAAACCTTAAAAGACTAAGTAGCAGCAAATTTAATTTGTGTATGAAGTACAATTGAAGATCAATACTAATATGATCTGTTCACTCCAATGGTCTTCATCCAAGAATAAGAGAGAGTTTACTTGGAGGGGTTATTCTGATTAGAGCATATTGCATCTCATGTCAGATCTTTTAACTTTTAACCATAATAAAATGGATCAGTTGGAGATGTGCAAAGGCTCTATAATAAATTTAATTAACAGCCTGAAGGATGAAGACTGTCTTGGCTTGCCTGCTTCATGCCAAATATTCAATAGTCATCTTCAATCTATATTTTGTTGTTGTTTTGTTACAGCTTTCAGGTTTTTATCCGTCTCTTATAAGTTGCAGAAATAAGGATGCAGAAATGTAAAAGCAATTGGTTAATTGTTCACAAAAGTAGAAATGATGGAGCAATAGACATTTAATGGAGTTATTTGTGGTAATTCAGATGTTTCCAATAAGACAGTTATGGTAAATATATCATGTTGATGGTAAAATTGGTGGAGGCTGAATGGAGAGTAATTAAGATGGGTATCCAAATAAAGGTTGCAAAAGACTACACTGTACATGCTGGGAAAATGTTTGGCTGTATTGAGCTTTGAGAATCAAAGAAAACAAAAATCATAAGATCAGGTTTCAGTGTAGAAAGTAACCGTTGACTGGGTGATCGACAGTTCACCAGCTATAGCAATGCCCGTGTCCACCATACCTACAGAATGTATTTAGGTTGAACAGCCATAGCAGCAGCTGCAGCACCAAAGCTAATTCCAAATTGAATCAACAAATAAATAAACTGTCCCCAAATGGGAAATGAAGCAAATGCCTCCCGATAGCAAGCTTTCATCAAATGCATCTGCTGTTAACTTAAAAGCAAGCAATAAAACAAATCCCCCTGCAGCCTCATTTTGATTTGCCTGTCATTGCACTGCACTGAACTAGGATTCAACAAAATATGCGTGGCGTTGTTTCACTCTAGGAACAGCACTGTACAGGGTGTCAGAAAGCATTGACATCACAAATGTTACCTAATGAAGTCAAGGTAGAGAAGAGTCCCAAATTAATGGAGGAGGCATGTAGCGAATGTTAGACAGTACAAATAAAAGATGTTATGAATGCAATTGATTCTTTGAATTGTACTAGTTAAGGACTGATGATTTTCTGTTAAGCTATCGTTCTGATTAGAAATTTTACTTAGTTTTCTTGTGGTTTAACTGGTGAAGACCTTCACTCAGAACCCAGATGGAGTCCAACTCACCGTTCTGTTTGTATCACAGTTTTGGGGTCTTGATTTTGGTTGGTTTCTGTATATATTTGGTACATTGTTGGAAAAAATACCATTGCCAATTCCAGAGTAAACATTTTAATCGACTACTTCTTCCCTGTCGCTATTTCAGTTGACGCTGAAAGCTAACAGCAGACTTAAATGACACTGGGAGATCTAACGGCGGCTAATCTTGTCCACTCGCCATTTCTGACTGTTTCACATCAGTGTTGCCAACAGTGAGGTCATCGGTAGAGTGACATACTAATTCTAACAGCTGATTGGACAGCTACTCTCGAGGGAGATCGAGACCCACGTGGGGAAACCGATTCATTCTAATTCTGTGGTTGTGATGCCCCAAACTGCTCTAATCAATGACGCCTTGGTTTCTCTGCCAAACCAAATGACACTTGGTACACATGTGGGCCCCGAACCGTGGGTGGCAAACTGTACGGTACAAGGTTTTGATGGAAACCATTTCACCCCTATAGTGTACCCCCTACAAAACATCAGAGAATGGGGCAAGCACTACTGTACATGGGCCAAGGGCTTCCTAGGCTCCCAATGTTATCACTGAGAACTGCATTGGTTCTCCCTACAATGCTATAGCTCTGCTGTTTGTATTACAGACATGCACTAGGACAAGAAAGAGATGTCTCAAAAGCACATTTCAGAGGACATTTCTACATCTCTTCTTGATTCATATGTGGGTTGATTAAAAATGGGCATTCCAAAACTGGTATGACAATTAGAGAAAGAAAAAATCCTGTTATGGAAATAAACAACAACTCTGAATCCTCACAATATGGTAAACTTGTTCTCAACTTACTCTTCACTAAACGCCCCAACTCAGAAAGTCAAAGTACAACTTGATCTTTGTGAAAGTCAAAGTGGATGACATTGAGTCGTGAACTGTGAACTACGTGCTGCGTGGGTTGTGTAGGGCTTATGCTTCTAAAAGAGAGGTTTTGCAGAGACCTGATTGATTAAATACTTGTCTGCTTTTGTGTCAATGGGGAAAAACAGTCAGCGCTGCCTGCATTAGGCTCATGTCAAACAAGATGCTCAGAGGCAGAGCAAGCTGAGCAAACTAGGAAAGAGGGAGTGGTGTCGCTTTAATTAAAAATTTCCACTGGGCAAGTTATTCAAGAGGAGGCAGCAGACTGACAGCTTTAACACAACTAGCTGGATCATTTCCAAAGCCAAAGGGGGGTTTATTTATGTGTTTGTTTGTTTGTTTGTTTCCTTTACAAAAATCATTTCTGAAAAGAGGAGATGCATTATCCTCCCTAGCCAGAAACAGCATTAAGCTTCCACATAGGAAAAAATAAATAAAAATGAAGACACTCCAATGAGAAGAAAACAGTCAGGGTGATGGTGAAGGGAGAATAAACACATCTCTCCTGAATCCACTGGTGATGCACATATTTGTTGGACAGTATTAACGCCTCATCCCCAGCCACAGCAAAACAGCTACAGCAAAACAGAGTTGAAAAAAATATATAAATTTGTCATTTCTTGAACCCAGCAAATGCTGAATTATCTCCTATTCCACCATATTTTGCAAGCGGCTATTACTAAACTTGGATCACTGCTGAGATTCCATACTCATTCTGAAGGGATGCAATAAAGCAGTGGTGGGCAATCCTTGTCCTGGAGGATTTATCAATTAATTAAATGGGAATATTTATGGACTTCAACAACCAATTAAGCATTGCTTCCAGGTAGTGAGCACCGGGGGATTTAAAAGATCCACAAAACTTTCAAGACTGTAGCCTTCCAGAACCAGGGCTGACCACAGCTGCAAGAAAGCATGCACCACCCAAATCTAGTACATTTCACAAATTAAATTATTAAAGTATTCAAACTGCTTACAATATGAAAATGCATTCAACCAAGAAGTCCCAGGCGGTCATTAATGAGTGATGATCTATCCACCTGACCCTGTCAACTGTGCACCACCCACCGGTAAGTCTTGACTAATAGCGGAGGCTTTTACTGAATGTGCTACTCAGGAGCCATCGTAGTTGGTGTTTAAAGCCAGTTCTTTAATTATATTTTTTTTGTGGTTTGTTTCTCTTAATTACAGTTTTGCAGTAACTGTGTGAGTGGGGGGGACGTGCAAGTGTTCTGTTTTTCACAGAAGAGTTCAACAGAGTGGTATGACAGCTGGCTCCAGGTTTCCTCAAAGTAAATGCATCTCATTCTCAAGACCAAACTTCAATGTCTAAAGTCTGCATTTGAAGGAATTGTTCTCAATGTTTTTTTAAGTGTGTTTGCAAATACACGAACACCAAGTCAATCTTGCGAGAATTCCAACAATATAAGAACTGCCAGCCATACAATTACTCCCATGGGTGCCTCGGACATTTCACATTTAACAGAAATACCGGAGCAAAAATAATCCCCCATGATAAGGAGCTCTGTGACTGTGGAAGTGGTATTTCAAATATAAAACTGAAAGGATGTTTCTCGAGGAGGAAATTCAAAAGTTGGGGAATTTTGAAATGGACAGTTTTATACCCTCCCCAATTCTGAATTCTGCTCAGCACCACAATCCTTGTACTGACTAGGGATGGGACGGTATACAATTTCCACGGTACGATAACCTTAAGCATAAATATTAAGTAACCTTAATATCACAGTATAAATCATGCAATTTCATTCTTTATAGGTCTACTACAGTGGTTTTCAAACCAGTCCTGGAGTACCCCCTGCCCTGCTGGTTTTTGTTCTAACCAAGGTCTTAATTGCTTAATTGAATACTTAATTGAACTAACAAAGCAATATAGCTTTAAATTAAGTAATTAAGACCTCGACTGGAACAGAAACCAGCAGGGCAGGGGTACTCCAGGACCGGTTTGAAAACCACTGGTCTACTATATTTTGGAGAATAAACTAATATGCTCAACTTGTTTAATATACTATGGAGCTTATTTTATTTTTATAACTTGAATAGCAGGGAGTGACAGCAGGAAGTAGAAATGTAGGCAGCCCTCATTATTATTATTGGCTCAAAAGAAGTCTGTGCTGCAGGCGTGGCCTTTTTATTAAAGATTTAAAACAATAATAATAAAAGGATAAACAGGAAGTTACATTAAAGCGAAAGAGCCAGGCACTATGAAAGCATGTCCAGTGTCAACAGTGAACTACCAGTCAAAGACAACTACAGCCCAGATTCAGACTACTGGGGTCTAAGCCACAGCTTTGGAGTGCAGGTTTAGTTATTTCCCCCAGCACAGTGAGTATCCTAATTCCACAAAGCCAGAAAAATGACATCAGCTACAGAAAATAAAGAAGGACATTAAAACAGGCCGATGACCAAATAATGTAGCCCCCCTTGCCATTTGACTTTATCAAGGTATCTATTACAGTGGATAAGCAATTATCATAACATACAATCTTCTATGAGAATGCTGAGAAAAGCACCAATTTACTAATTTCTGCTTCAGAAAACTTCCCTTCATATTTGCTATAAAACAGTTAATATCCAGCAAGTGGCCAGGAACTTTTGTGAGCTCCTATCTTTCTATAAATATACACGTACTGTATATGTAACTATTACTTTTCACTGCTTCATACACACCGGAGGACTGTGCCACAATCTCTAAGATTTGACAGTAGATCTTCTGGAAAATGTCATTTTGATCCAAGCTGTGTTGGAGGGGAAGAAAGTTAATTTCACAGTGGCTGCACAGGGGTTAGGCAAACAGACACCATGCAGTTTAACACACTATAATTACCGGAAAAATGAAAATGATTAATTTTAAAACGCAAAAACCTTCGTGTTAAAGAGTTGAGGGTTCATCCGTGTGAGTAAATTTACTTTTAACGAGTGACAAGGAAAGATTACATTCCTTGCAGGGATTTTTCTTTTTTTTTTCTTTAAATATAACATTTTAAAAAGTTAACTTGGAAGGGAGCAAGATGATGCAGGACGCAATAGCATTTCTAAAAAAAAAAAAAAATGTCCTCAATGTACACTGCGGACACAAGATTTTAATTGCCATTTACTTAAACTAAAGAATTAAGGAACATTTTCTTGTTGTCAATGATTTGTTTGAGATGCCAGTTACAGTAATGAATATAGGTAGTGATAACAGGAACTCTGCTTCCTCTGCAGTCTTCACTAAGACAACATTCAGTTTATCTTCAATAAAGCCCTCTGGAAAAATCCTTTTGACTAATTTTAAAATATTTTTCTTTTTGTAAGCCTAGTTGGAATCGGCAAATACTGAACTCAGATCACCGATAAGACTTGGGCCTCTTCAGGAGGACGAGACAAAGCCATCACATAATGCAAGCTCAGCAAGCTTGCAGCCCAGCTACATCAGCTGGAGGATTTGATGCAGCTGGAACCGTTAATAATCCGATCCTGCAGGCCACCGAGAAGCCACAGCGCATGGCTGGTGTGCGGTGATCCAAGTAGTCCCCTGACTGCTGCCCATCCCACCCTGGCAACGCTTGGCCAGTTATGCTCCACCCCTTGGCTAAACCTGGCAATAAAACTGGCAACATCACAGTCCAGCTTGCATCCTACAATGTCCCATTACTAGTGTTTTAGGGGTTCATAAATTATAGTCTCTTATGGGCAGCATGTCTGAAATTCCTGTGCTAACAATCTTCAGAAACTAATGTCTGAAGGAGGATGAGGATGTGGAATAAAGTGCTTAACAAAGTAACATTTACATGTAAATTTAGTAATATATATACATATATAATATACACTCACCTAAAGGATTATTAGGAACACCTGTTCAATTTCTCATTAATGCAATTATCTAACCAATCAATCACATGGCAGTTGCTTCAATGCATTTAGGGGTGTGGTCCTGGTCAAGACAATCTCCTGAACTCCAAACTGAATGTCTGAATGGGAAAGAAAGGTGATTTAAGCAATTTTGAGCGTGGCATGGTTGTTGGTGCCAGACGGGCCGGTCTGAGTATTTCACAATCTGCTCAGTTACTGGGATTTTCACGCACAACCATTTCTAGGGTTTACAAAGAATGGTGTGAAAAGGGAAAAACATCCAGTATGCGGCAGTCCTGTGGGCGAAAATGCCTTGTTGATGCTAGAGGTCAGAGGAGAATGGGCCGACCGATTCAAGCTGATAGAAGAGCAACTTTGACTGAAATAACCACTCGTTACAACCGAGGTATGCAGCAAAGCATTTGTGAAGCCACAAAACGTACAACCTTGAGGCGGATGGGCTACAACAGCAGAAGACCCCACCGGGTACCACTCATCTCCACTACAAATAGGAAAAAGAGGCTACAATTTGCACAAGCTCACCAAAATTGGACAGTTGAAGACTGGAAAAATGTTGCCTGGTCTGATGAGTCTCGATTTCTGTTGAGACATTCAGATGGTAGAGTCAGAATTTGGCGTAAACAGAATGAGAACATGGATCCATCATGCCTTGTTACCACTGTGCAGGCTGGTGGTGGTGGTGTAATGGTGTGGGGGATGTTTTCT